>NC_066853.1:22379172-23579172 GCF_001640805.2 Lates calcarifer
CAGTGCTTCAAAGAAGTGAACCTAGCTGCCTGCTCTGGACTCTGGGGAAGTATTTTGGTAAATTAACTCTCAAATCTAGATGACCCTAGTTCAGACTGCAAGACTCTGATGTATCTGGAAATGACTGAGACATTTTTAAACACATCCTTGGCTCCTACCTCTAAAGATTTTAGAACAATAAAACATTGACTAGAACATTTGACCATATTTATTTGAGCCAGATGGGAAAAGGAAGAGGTTTTAGCTAATAAGGTCCAGACACACCCTGTGGGTCCCTAAATGAATTTCAGGAGATCCAAAGCAAAGTTAGAGAGCTGTAAATTTGAACATTATTTGGCAAGAAATGATCCAAGATTGAAAATGTTTACTAAAATTACAAGATCTAAAAACACATCTAGTCATTTCTTCTTCATATATAGAGTGTAATCAGACTTTCCTCACAGGTAATCCATCCCATTACAACAAAATCTTTAATTCACAATGATTTTGGAAGCTGTAATTAGAACTTTAGCAACAGAAACACAAGCCAGCAGTCACTGCTGCTGGCCAGAAATTCACACAGCTATCTGTTCATCTTGGACACTGTTGGCCAGGATATTAATTACCAACTGTGGCATTCAGCCACTCCACTAGGAGTAACAATACAAGTTTTAAGCAGAAGGAACAGGCAGTGTAACCAGCTGGTATGACGTGTGTTTTGATTGATATGATAGTAAAAAGGTTAACTGACATAGGGATCATCTGAACCTCATAGAGATTAGCTTTTTGTACAGCTGTTGCCAACTTGTGGTGTTGTTCACAACCATTAGTATTTCTGATTACTCTGCTTTTTCAAGTGAAATCACTGACTTCTGGAGACACTGAGACTATTTCTAGATGAGGAAAATGCTAAAATATAAGGTAAATGTAATGCAAGTAGACTTGTGAAGTTCACTGACTTGGCAAACGTCTAAGTAATGTCAGCAGTATCTAACTAAATTTGGCTAACAGAAAAAACACTCTCCTCCCACTTTCTCTGCCTCTGTATTTTAAGAGATCTTGTTTCTGTAAATATAAGTTGAACTCTGGATTGACAGACACACTGCAGCCCAGTGGCAGAATAACTACCTATCAAACTCAAATTGCCCTAAATTGACCTTATAGTTTGAGGCTTCAACTACAGAGCAAATCAGCACACAGACCCACAGCTAAGCATGAGAAACAGGAATGCAGCAGTCCTGTTTGTCCCACATAAACCAACCCTTCAGACTTGTCTATAATCTGCTCCCCTGCTTGATGCCAGATTCCTGCAAGGTGTTTAGATTGTGTTACTGTGTTTACCATCTGTGGTGAGCCAGTTGTTCTGAAGGTTGAGAGTCTCAAGCTGATGCAGATGGGAAATGTGCTCCACTGTTATCTCCTCAATTTTGTTGTTCTGGCATCAGGAGACAAAACACAGACAGTAAATAAAAGGGTAGATGAGAGCTTTGCACTGGTAATTCTCTCATTTCTGAGCTGAATTACAAAATGTATTACTGTCTAGGTCTGTGTGTGCGAAAGACCTGTAGAGAGAGCTGGCGAGTTTTATCGGACAAGCCCGCGGGGAACTCTGTGAGGTCGACTCCGGCACAGTCCACTGCCCCCTCTGCCGTGCAACTACAGTCCAACGGGCACTGGACTGGCTCAGATTTTGTCACCACTGTTGGTGTCTCCTTCATTGGCTCTCCCTCCTCCTCTTCCACCGGTTCAAGAGGGGCCTGGCAGCGCACCAAAACCCAGGCCAAGAGCAGCACACTCAGGGTCCACAGGATGGAATGTTTGGGAAAGGCCATGTCTGCTGTTGAGCTCTCCTGTTGCACAAGCACATGGACAGTAAAGTTAAAAACATCAGGTCATGCAGTATGTAGCTCCTGGGAACAGGGCCTTGTAAAAGCTGCAATCTGCTACTTCTTGGACATTAAATCAGTACTAGGTGTTTTTTATACTTTGGGCCCTTCTTAGTTGGGTGTATGTAATTATTATGGTGGGGCAGTGAGAGTCACCTCTGATAGGCTTTGAAATAAAGTGGTGGGAGTGGCATCATGTTGTCAGTCATCATTTTGCATTGCCCCACAGCCCACAGTGTGAGGAGGCGTGCCTACTGCCTGTGAGTTACACACAACCAACTCAGTGTTAACAAAACCCTGACACATCATCACCTTTTGCATTTATACAGTGAACAAGTTCATCAAATGAAAAGGTGCTTTGGCTGAAAATGACACTCATGAGAGTTGTGGTACTGATCCAATGTAGACTTTTGGCCTTAAAGCCAAAACAATTAGCTGAAAGACACTAAAACACTCTGTGGAATTGAATTGTGATATTGTATTGACAAATACACCTGTGCAAGTCCAGTATCAGGGGTCATGCCCAGGTCAGTAAATCAGCTACACCATAGAAGTCAAAGCTCTGTAAATGCCATGGTTAACACACACTCTGATTTTGTTGTAGCACTACCAAAATTTTCAAACCTCTTTGCAGCTCACTGCTGAAATTTTGAAACTCCACAGCCGAGGTTTGAAACACCCAACAGCTCTGCACTTACCTCAGCTGTAAACTGAGAACTGTTTCAGAGTAGACAGCTTGTCATTATGAGAGGCAAGCAGAGAGATGCATTGGTTTCTTGTGCACATTTTATATGTCAAGATCAATTTATGAGTCGCAGGGAGCACTGCTTAGTCTGTGAAAACAGCTGTCTAATCTTTACTGTGGCTCTGGAGGAAACAGAGCCTATCAAGGGTGGAATGGTAGAAAGAAATATTGGTCTGTGTGCACAGAATGCTGAACTGCTAAACTGTTAAGGGGAACTAAACTTGTACTTTGGTTTATGACCAAATACCTGAAAAACTAATGACATTTCCATCATCCTTAGCTATACTTTGTGTATGGTACTGATTAACAAATGTAATGGTGCACATGGTAAACATGACACCTCTGACACATGAGCATGTTAGCGTGATGAGTATTTAGCTTTGAGCTAGCTGGTGTGGCTGTACACTTTAAGTTTTGTCATTCTGAAGATCAGAGCTCACACCTTTCCCATGAATGCAATATCAACGAGTGCTCCTCA
Organism: Lates calcarifer; assembly: GCF_001640805.2. Classification (NCBI taxonomy): domain Eukaryota; kingdom Metazoa; phylum Chordata; class Actinopteri; family Centropomidae; genus Lates; species Lates calcarifer. The sequence goes on from NC_066853.1 coordinate 22,382,261, forward strand.
GAATATTTTTTTACAGTCACAGTTTATCAATCCATGCTATCAATTTATAGATCCTATGGTGCGTCAGTGGCAACAACAGACATTTTACTGGACGTACTTTGGCGTGGACAAATGCCCAGTTGGCTTACATTGCAGCAGCAGTTTGAGGTTGCCCAGCACACTGGTCTTGTGCAATTCTGAACTGATTGCAGAGATTTTTGCAATTATCAATCATTTACTCCCAAAAACATAATAATACTAATACATAATCGAAAATACCAGCATCATCCTTTAAGAAAACATCTTCATCAGTTTGACAACACCTGCACTGCAAATACACACAGCACAACCAAATAGTGATGAACGCTGCTGGGATGCACTTGCTGCTCAATACTTCATGACTTGTAAACTTAATAACACATCCCAGCCAGGTTCAGAACTTTTTTCTGTCCCCTGGAAACACTTCCATTGTTGTCTGTGCTACTTGCAGCATGTGTCTGTATTTGATATCTGAAGCTGGAGTGTGTAGAACTACATGTATCTACTTACCACAATTTCATTTATAGTATTGATATGTACTGAATCAAATCAATTCAGTTCTTTTCAATCTTTTCAAACTCTACCAGTGCCATTTCCAACTGGTGTATAGAAATGAACAATATCATTATATCTGAACATGTATTTAACTGATGGAGGGTCTGTATTATTTACGCACCAGGCCAACAGCAAAAGACAGTCGGCTCTCTGCTCGTCCTCTCTGCTGTGTCTGAAGCTTTGGTCCTCACCAACTGCAAGGGATAATATGAAAAAAGCACATAAGCATCACCCCTGACAGCTCGTTCCAATCACTCCGTACACACATGCAGTCACACAAATCAACAATTGTTGTCTTTGCATACAGATCACATAAAATAATATGAATTTAGCCTTTTTCTGTTGGTTGACAAGCACAAGGAAGGGCATGTTTTTGTGAGGATTGCAAAAGCCCTGAAAAAGCAAACTAATCATTTCCACCAGGACTGATAGAAATACTCCAAGTAGGCACTCAAGGCAGCGCTCAAGGCAAAAGTCTAAAAGCCATCCATCAGAAGAGCCTTTTCTGCTTGTCGCACCACAACTATCAGAGTGACTGTGGCAAACACACACACACACACACACACACACAACGCAAGTACAAGTAGACACACACACAGAAAATTCATGCAGAAGCATACATACACCCACAGCAAATGAAAATAAAAGCCTGTGCACTTGCCTGCACTTATTGTACAATGTCAGCCCTGGCTAGATAAAAAACATCGTAGCATCCAGGGGTCACAGAGGACCTGTAATGCCTTCACCGAGTCAACAACACTCTCATGTTACCATATCATTTAAAGACTTGAAGAGAAAATACTCTTTATTAGCGGAAATGCTGAGCATTTTAAAGCTCATCATCTTGTATTCTTTTTGTTCTACTCCTTGTCAGCTGAGCAGAGGTTGTGAGGTTGCTTTGCTGCACTGTTAAATAGTCTGGATCGTCTGAAATACACATGCTACAGCTGTCATGCATGGATGAATGACGCTGACAATAAAAAGCTCAGCCTAACTTCCATATAACATAACAGCCAGCCATTAAACATGCAGTAGTAAAGTCTGCAAAAGCAACATTCTGGTCTACTACTGTACTTTACCCCTACCGAACAGCGTTTGCTGAAATGCACTGAAGTCTGACGTCCAGTCCAAACACAGGCTGTCCCATAGCAGGCAAGGAGTCACACAGCCACACCAGATACCCTCCAGATGTGAGAGAGAAGTGGGAGTGGGAGAGAGAGAGTTAAGAGAAAGAAAGGAAAGGGAACAGGCGAGAGTGAAAAGGAAGGGAGTGAGTGAGAGAGACGGCTCTGACCTGACTGGGAGCCAAAAACACAAATTCTTTCCTTTTTTCTCATATTTTTTCCCAGCTATTGATTTTTTCCCCCTCAGCAGGGGCAGGTCTTTCCAATTTATATGTTACAAGTTTGTGTTGTGATGGCTTGGTTTGTGGAGGTTGGTAAAGTTTCCTTTAGATTCAACAAAACCTCTCCAACCCACATGATTCATCCGAGATGATAATCATACCACAGACTTAGAGGAAGAAATACTTGGATGCACTTAAAGGCTAGCTCACTTCAAACAGATAGGGTGGCCGTGTCTTGGATGTTCAGAAACTAAAACAACTACAAACACAGTTGTACTCTCTAGGGTATAGTGAATATTAAACATCTGTGGTGCAGGTTACTGATAAAAGATGCAAATAGCTTAAGAGTCATCCTAAATATTCCTATTATAAATGAGAGAGTGGAAGAGCAGGCTGCCAAAGAGGTGGCAGCATGTGATCTAATGTCCTGTGTCTTTCTGGGTTAGGCCTCTCTTTCAACAAGCCCACCTCCTGTCAGACACAGTGTGTGAACATCTGCTGCCATTATGATGCATGAACTTTAGATTTACATGCGGAAGAGTTTTGGGATGATTCATCACCAAGGGTACTTTTGTCTGTTTTTTTTTTTTTTTTTTTTTTTTTTTTTTTTACATTTCTATCTCCTTTTTTTTTACCTTCTGTATCAGATTCTGTATCAGATTTAAAAGAATGAAAAGATGGTTTTATATTTTGTGTGTAAGGCATTCAAATAAAGCACAGAGGGACAAGGACGCGAATAATTATATTTGAAAAAAATGTTAAACAATGTTTTTCCTCAATTTCTGTGGAAACAGCATGTAAAATCTGCACAAAATTCTGCACTTTCTTCCACAGCTGATGTTGAAGCAGGAGCCCTATATCAGGTGAAAGCTAGCTGGTGCACTGCCAGTGGTTAGCCTTATCTTGTGTTCCTAAATGTATTGATTGTTCCCCAAAAAAATTATCTACTTTGATGAATATTAATAATATATTGATATTACTAAATCCACTCAGGATGGAGGAAAAAAGCTTTTGACTTTAGAGGAACCAATGCAATTTGGTGTGTTCAAGCTACTCTCAAGTCACATATTTAAAGGTATTTAATGGTAAATTAATTTATTACATTTCAGTAATTTCAGATTTCAGCAATAATAGTAGATGGACCCCTGGCAAAAAAAGATCTATTTAATTTTATGGACAAACCAAAAATAAATTTTCTCAAACAAACCTGAAACAAACACATTTTATTCACAGAAACTTGTATTCTGTGACGATTATGTAAAGGCAGAGTCTGCTTTTTGTGTGTTAGTAATCGGCCCAGAAAGGCATACACTGAAACTATTAAACATTTGTATCTGTCATACAATTTGCTAGTCAGCCTGAAAACCCCTTTCTTTTCATCTTCACTGATTTTGTACAATGCTCTCTGACTTTGTAGGGCGGCACAGATCTTGGAGGTAAAAGAGCAACCTATAGCCTATGTACCCCTGTGTATTTTCTGTAAAAATTAACAGCCAATTGCGATTCAGTGTTGGGGGTAACAAAGCAGTAACATTATTTGTTTAATATCCTGGATATTTTTCAGATAATGTATTAGAAAGTATCTGGTATTTAACAGTTGATTCTTTGGACATTTCAAGGAAAGGGCTGTAAAATGTGGTAGCTGTTTCTGCAGTTGAAAAATCTGTTTTATTTTGACATAATCAAAACCTCTGGGTGTTCCTCCATTAGATACAGTTATATGAAGGTTGCCTTTGATCAAACAGCCTACAAATACAAAGTGAGTGATTCATTAAAACAATCACGTAAAAAAAAGTCTGAAATTTAAACTGAGAAAATGTTTTCAAAAAGTGCATCTGGACTTACTCTAAACTGAGATATTGCAGGGAATCTTCTAGAAGTGCCCTCTAGTATTTTTTCCTAGAGTATAAATCTCCACCGTCCCTCCCTCTCTGTACTGGAACTGCAGCCACCAACTGCAGACAAGAATGAAGATGAGGGATGACTGTTTGGACCGGGGTGGAAGATACGAGGTCCCTTGCGGTTGTAGTGAGCCTGATGGGGTTTTTGGAGTCTCACTTGCTGATCACATGTCTGCTGGGCTGCTGTTCTCAGGCTGACAGAGAGACAGACCTTGGTTTGTAGTCTTGAACCTCACCCCATCCCCCCATTCCCCCCTTTCCCTGCAACTGGAGAAAACACACTCTGATCCATATTCTTGTTACTACTCATCACATTATTTGGCAGGCTGTTTTCCCCTGGAGGTGCTCTCTGGTCACTGCTTCATGTTTTCAGTAAGTTTCCGCTGTTTCAGTGGAACATGTTCAGACAAATTTCTCAAAGCAAGATGTTCCAACAGATTCATTTTACAACTCTTCTGAACAGGTTGCAGGTTCTCATGTTTAATGTCATTCTCCAGGACATAACACAGAGCAGCATGGGTTGTGTTGGCCATGGAACAGATCAGCAGAGAACTCTGAGATCTCTGATCACTATTAATGAAGAGAAAATCTACATGATTTCATACCCACACTGTTGCCCGTGCTGAGTTTAAGAATAGACTCACGGTCAAACAGCCCCTGTATGATAATTCTTTGTTTACACTTTTATCAGTCACAGCTGGGATATTGCCTGCTCTTTTTTGCACACAGTTGAGGTTCTATCTGCATTCCTATAAACTAATCCTTGAAGAAACCATTTTCCACTGAGCGCAGCTCTTTAAAGGGCAGCTCTCTTGTCTCATATATAAGCACTACATAAAAAAGGACTCAGTCTCACCCAGAGTGTGTTTGTAATGTAAAATGTGCCCAGTAAAGTTTCTCAGCTGCTGCTCTCTTGGTCATCACTTGTAAATTAACACTGCTAACCCCAGATGTGTGATATTTAGGACAATATCTATCAGATATAACGTGCAGTCAAATGGGAAATCATTTTCTCTGGCTTTGCTGCATCTGTGGAGAGGTGTTTTTTTCGTGACTAACCCTGCTCCAAACTATCCACTTCAGTGTCTGTGGTTCAAAACAAACCCCTTGGTTTTTGCAAATACACAACCCAGCACATCTTGCAGCAGATAATTATTTTATAGGGTAGTAATGGCCTGTAAACAAGATGAATCACTGCTGTGTTATATGAAAGTAGTAAACATTTCATAAAGGTCTGGGTCATGGTGACAGTAGAGCACAAAGAGACGTGAGATAACTGAAGGCTTCAATGCAAATTGCAAATCAAGGCCTTACATTATCACAATATCACAGTGGCATGCCACTGATTTAGTATTGCACTTCCATAAAGTTAGAAATCTTTTTTAAAAGACTGGTAAAAATTGATGCAGCTGTCACAGAGATATCCTCACTTTTAGTCCGTAGAATGGATCAGGCTCAAGAAAGGCTCAAGCCTACATTTCCCATAATGCATCTTAATAGCATCTTTTATTGCTTACCTCTTCTGGTAAGATAGTGGTGCAGTATTTTAAGTATTTTAAACACCTTAAAAGAGTTAACATTTTAGCTCTTCGGTTTTTGTTTTACAGGCTGAGTAGTTCTCTCATGACAAGTTAACTTCATGTAAAATTAGTGGCATACTCCTTTAAGTGATTTTACTTTTTGGGGGAATGGTGGATTATCATTGAGAATAAAACTTCTAATATTTATTGATTGGTTTTATTTTTAATCTATTATTCTATTCACCTGAAAATTGGTGCATTTGTGACATTACTCTACTTGTTAACTAGGTTTGATGCAAATAATCCTAAACATTTCTAAATGTTTCATTGCAAAATAAAAGGGGAGAAATAAGACATCACACTTCTGAAATCTTATACTCAAAAAGCAGTCATCATTGACCAATGAAATAACCCCAGTGTGACTACAGAGTAAGACCTAGCAAACCACAAGAGCCAAGCCAAAGCTGCAGTGGAATCTGGGTCAGAGCTAGTTAACAGATTTGTCTTTTAGCCATGCTCCTCCATTTACAAAGGAAAAACTACAGCGTGGCAGTCTGGAACCAGGTCGCTGCAGTGTTGGAAAAGTGCAAGGTCCTAAAAAAGGGGGAACATTAGACAGACCCAGCAAACCTGACGGTGACATCCAAGTGCTGTCGCGCCTGAACAGAGGACCATTATTGTGGAAGGTCACACCAACAGAACCTCAAACTGGCCCCCTAAATTGTCTGTGAGGAGTCATTTTGTGTGTTAATATCCTGTGGAGCCAGGAGGAGTGTGATCATGTGAATTTAATGTCTACCCTTCAGACTGAATAAACACTAAAGCTTATGTTTGGACATCTGGCCAATATTTCCATTTTAACATCCACAAACTCGACATTACAATTTGATCATAAGATGCCTTCATCTTAAAAACACAGAGTCAGCATGTTGTTAAATTCATTTTATTTCACACATAAACTGTTCTGGGCTTTTTGTTAAAGTCTGCAAAATTATTAGAAACAGAAAGTCAAGGTAATTAGTCATGGACTTGTGCTAAATAACAGCTCCTGCCTAACAAAAACAGACACGAGTCAAGACCACCCAATGGACCTTGCAGCACAAATTTATTTGGTAGAAATCTTTTAGAGATTCAAACAATAAGGATACCACGGCAGAAAATTACAACCCCCTCCATTAAAACAGTGGGCGGCCACAGTGAAAAACACTTCTGTGTTGTTGGCTAAAAACTGTTAATCTGAGACAAGGAGGCACTTAGACTGTGGTGTCCATGATTGTGGGAAACAACATCAATCTGCTCTACTCACAACATCTCCAGACACAATACACTCAAAGATTTCATCAGTAATACATATTGGAAATTTGGAAAGTCAAAAGTGGACATGAAGTGAATTAGTATCACAAAGTAGGAGCACCTGTCTCTACTCTAGTCTACTGACAGTGTTATCATGAGAGGGCCTGCAGACAGGGACTTGATTAGACAAATAACTATCATTCCATCTACCTTTTTCTCCAGTTAGACTGGTGGAGCTGCTGACTAATCTATCCCCTGGTCAGTCAGTGAGGTCACTAGTAGAAACAGTGGCTCAGTCCAGTGATGAGAGGGCTTACAACCCTGTAACATTTATCTGAAATCAGACTTGCTGTTAAACTCTTGGTGGTTAACTCTATTCAGTGTTCAGAGGTGTAGGTACAGGTAGCTCCAATGTCTCATCTACAGCTTGGCTTTGCCAGGCTGCAGCTGCAGGTTTTGAAGCTTCATGGCTAGTCCCATGTTTCCTGTGATCTTCAGCTTGCCCTGGAAAAACGCCTGTGAATCAGAAAGGGTAAAAATCATCAACCAGACAGTTCTGAATCCAAAGAATGGGTCAGTCTGTGTTGGAGAGAACTACATGCTGCTGGTTTAAAGAGTTACCATGAGAGATTAACTCAGCCCAGGGGAAAGTGGGGCAACAGCAACAACAGCTTATGAAATGTCAGGAAACTGCATGACACACGGGCACAGAGTGCATAGAGTTAGAAAAATGAATGCTTGTGGACTGGAATGAAGAAAAAAAGAGAAAATAAATCATATCAGGAGGTAATAATTCAACCACTCTGAGAACAGTAATTCTCAGAATATTAACTAATTTCAACCTCATGTGGGTTTATGACAGAAATGGAAGAGATGAAATGATCAGTTTTGCCTTGTATGAAAATCATCAGGGCAAAAACACAACCTGTCCAAATTTCTAAATGACGGGGGATAAAGCAGCGGAAAAACTCTTGACTGTGTTCTTGGAGCATGTTCCTCCCTCCAGTAATGGCTTTCCTCCTGGTGCAAGTAATCACTGCAAATGGCCGTGGACTGATGGTAGAGAGGTCCAAACGACCCGAGTGGCCCACACGGTTCACTGCCTCTGCCTGTTACAAGTCAGGGTTTGAGAACATTTTTGCACAAACATGAGGGAGCTGGGAATTTACATATTGGCAGAACTAATTTTAAAACGAAATATAAATAATTTAAGTCTATCACTCACACAAAATAATTTTCTTGACGATTATCATGTACATTTTCTACCTTAAAACAAATGTCTTATGTTATTCCATATCTTTATTTCTGTCCTCCACTGCTTTAAAACTCCCCTAACCTGTTTATGGCTCTTAGCCCGAAGCTTATTTGCTCATACTGAGGACAGACATCTTTACAAACATCCACAAACTTATAATTAGGGCCCGAGCAACGAGTTGCGTGGGCCCAACGGGGCCATGCAACGAGTTGCAAGGACCCTCTTGTTTTCGGTCTGTTTATTATTATTATTAGGGCCCGAGCAACGAGTTGCGTGGGCCCAACGGGGCCATGCAACGAGTTGCAAGGACCCTCTTGTTTTCGGTCTGTTTATTATTATTATTATTATTATTATTAGGGCCCGAGCAACGAGTTGCGTGGGCCCAACGGGGCCATGCAACGAGTTGCAAGGACCCTCTTGTTTTCGTTCGGTTTATTATTATTAGGGCCCGAGCAACGAGTTGCGTGGGCCCAACGGGGCCATGCAACGAGTTGCAAGGACCCTCTTGTTTTCGGTCTGTTTATTATTATTATTATTATTATTATTATTATTATTATTATTTTTTTTCTTCTTTTTCCGCCTCTTAGATCGGCTTTTTGAGGGCCTTAACATGTGTGAAAACTTACCAAAATTTGCAGACGCGTCAGGCACGGCGAAAAATTTAATAATTTAGGGGTCTTGAGCATGGGCGTGGTAAAATGGCCTCGGTAGCGCCACCTACATTTTTAAACGGAACAGCCCCTCAAGCCCGTTGCGCCTAAAAATCTGAAAATCTGCACACATATGTAACATCCCATGACGCACCAAAAAGTCTCTTGGAGCCATATTCTAAACCCAACAGAAAGTATTTTTATTTTGACCGGAAGGTGAAAAAATTGTGTGTTTTTGGCCATTTCCAGGGGTCGCTTGAACGCGAACTAGTCCTAGACGCATTATCCGATTGACTTCAAAACTTAATAGTATGTTCTTAAGACATAGACGATGTTAAATTGCGGCAGATTTTGAGTTTTTGTTGAAGGGCGTGGAAGTTATGGCCCCTCAAAGTTCGATTACTCGCCACGAAACAGGAAGTTGCTTTATTTTTGCTATATTTCGGCCATACTTTGTCCAAACTGCATCAAACTTTACAGGATTGTTAATGGTACCTATCTGCACACATCCATATGTCAATATTCATACAATTGTTGTAGCGCCACCTATTTATAGCAGGAAATGACATATTTTATAGTGTGATGTCCAGTTTCTAGACGGGTGACCAGATTCACTTCAAATGTTGTCAGCCCCTCCTTGACAATTTTTGGAAGAAGTCCTCCGAAAATTGTGAGTTTGGGTCGAAGCGTGTGCCGGTTCTGGCCCGTCAAAGTTCGGAAACCCAACTTCCTGTTTGAAACCTCAGATTTTGGGGTAACTTCCTGTTGCGACTCTCTACTTTATCCTACAGATGGAGCCATTGTATTACTCTTTGATGGGTTTTTGGAAGGGGGTCTCTGTGTGTGTGTGTCTGTGTGTGTGTGTTTGAGGGGGGAGGGGAAGAGGAGTTGATTGAGTCTGTGAGAAGCTGCCACAGGGAGGTTACAGTCAGGAGAGCCAAGAGCTGTCACAGATGATGAGCTCTGAAAAATATTATCACAGAAAATAATTAGCATAAAAGCTTTTATTTTAAATTTGTTGCAACAAATTCAGGTTTCTTACAGCATTTTCCTTATTGAAAACTAAATTCTACCTGAAATGTATCAATAAAAATCTTCTTTTGCAGTTAATGTCACCAGTTTATAGTTTAGTTTTAATAGCATTCCCTGTCACTGATGTGCCTTTAATTATCGGTTCTATCAGGGATCATTTATGTGTTTATCTTACGGGGGTGAGCCACCTCACAGGTTGGTTATATTACCTGTTGACCTCAGCTCAGTGAGCTAAGACAATGTTTAATGCAGTGTTTTTTCTGATATGAAAATGGATATTATTCAGCACATCTAACCTCAGCAGGCCCCTCTTCAGAAACTCATATCTGCAGATGTCAAAGCTGGCTCAAACGTTGTCCACAGTCTCATGACATGTTTAACACGAAGCACAGCACGCTGGTTAAGCTCATGGCAAACTGTTACTAACAGCTAAAATGAAAGCTTGTCTGTATGTAGTCTAACTGGTTAGTTTGTCACTAATCTCCAAATTTTGCAAATTGCTATAAACTTCACTCTCTTAAACCAGTAACAGTCTGAGCTGGACTGATAGGGGTCTGTATGGATAAAGATAAAATCCTAATGATACCCATCCCTACAGCTGGTTAGTGGCTTCGCCCTGACTTTAGGCAGATGAGATATTCACTGTTCAAATAACTTCATTATAACCCTTGTTTAAGCATAAATGATTTATATATGCACCCAATAACAGAACTTGCAAAAAAATGCTTTTGCTCAAAGCTCAAAGCTTGTAAACTCAAGTTAAAACTGAGTTTTATCTCCTTTTGGGAGGGGGTATCTGTGTGTGTGTGTGTGTTTGTGTTTGTGTTTGTGTTTGAGGGGGGAGGGGAAGAGGAGTTGATTGAGTCTGTGAGAAGCTGCCACAGAGAGGTTACAGTCAGGAGAGCCAAGAGCTGTCACAGATGATGAGCTCTGAAAAATATTATCACAGAAAATAATTAGCATAAAAGCTTTTATTTTAAATTTTTACATCTGGGAAGTGTGAACTGTTACGCCAGCGTGTGCCCTGCGACCTGCGTTGACCCCGCGGTTGCCGGGGTCCCGCGGTCGCCGCTCCCCCGACGGGCGCCGGGTGCGAGGGCCCGTTCAACGCTGCTCGCAGCTTTAATTATTATTATTTTTTTTCTTCTTTTTCCGCCTCTTAGATCGGCTTTTTGAGGGCCTTAACATGCGTGAAAACTTACCAAAATTTGCAGACGCGTCAGGCACGGCGAAAAATTTAATAATTTAGGGGTCTTGAGCATGGGCGTGGTAAAATGCCCTCGGTAGCGCCACCTACATTTTTAAACGGAACAGCCCCTCAAGCCCGTTGCGCCTAAAAATCTGAAAATCTGCACACATATGTAACATCCCATGACGCACCAAAAAGTCTCTTGGAGCCATATTCTAAACCCAACAGAAAGTATTTTTATTTTGACCGGAAGGTGAAAAAATTGTGTGTTTTTGGCCATTTCCAGGGGTCGCTTGAACGCGAACTAGTCCTAGACGCATTATCCCATTGACTTCAAAACTTAATAGTATGTTCTTAAGACATAGACGATGTTAAATTGCGGCAGATTTTGAGTTTTTGTTGAAGGGCGTGGAAGTTATGGCCCCTCAAAGTTCGATTACTCGCCACGAAACAGGAAGTTGCTTTATTTTTGCTATATTTCGGCCATACTTTGTCCAAACTGCATCAAACTTTACAGGATTGTTAATGGTACCTATCTGCACACATCCATATGTCAATATTCATACAATTGTTGTAGCGCCACCTATTTATAGCAGGAAATGACATATTTTATAGTGTGATGTCCAGTTTCTAGACGGGTGACCAGATTCACTTCAAATGTTGTCAGCCCCTCCTTGACAATTTTTGGAAGAAGTCCTCCGAAAATTGTGAGTTTGGGTCGAAGCGTGTGCCGGTTCTGGCCCGTCAAAGTTCGGAAACCCAACTTCCTGTTTGAAACCTCAGATTTTGGGGTAACTTCCTGTTGCGACTCTCTACTTTATCCTACAGATGGAGCCATTGTATTACTCTTCGATGGGTTTTTGGAAGGGGGTCTCTGTGTGTGTGTGTCTGTGTGTGTGTGTTTGAGGGGGGAGGGGAAGAGGAGTTGATTGAGTCTGTGAGAAGCTGCCACAGGGAGGTTACAGTCAAGAGAGCCATGAGCTGTCACAGATGATGAGCTCTGAAAAATATTATCACAGAAAATAATTAGCATAAAAGCTTTTATTTTAAATTTGTTGCAACAAATTCAGGTTTCTTACAGCATTTTCCTTATTGAAAACTAAATTCTACCTGAAATGTATCAATAAAAATCTTCTTTTGCAGTTAATGTCACCAGTTTATAGTTTAGTTTTAATAGCATTCCCTGTCACTGATGTGCCTTTAATTATCGGTTCTATCAGGGATAATTTATGTGTTTATCTTACGGGGGTGAGCCACCTCACAGGTTGGTTATATTACCTGTTGACCTCAGCTCAGTGAGCTAAGACAATGTTTAATGCAGTGTTTTTTCTGATATGAAAATGGATATTATTCAGCACATCTAACCTCAGCAGGCCCCTCTTCAGAAACTCATATCTGCAGATGTCAAAGCTGGCTCAAACGTTGTCCACAGTCTCATGACATGTTTAACACGAAGCACAGCACGCTGGTTAAGCTCATGGCAAACTGTTACTAACAGCTAAAATGAAAGCTTGTCTGTATGTAGTCTAACTGGTTAGTTTGTCACTAATCTCCAAATTTTGCAAATTGCTATAAACTTCACTCTCTTAAACCAGTAACAGTCTGAGCTGGACTGATAGGAGTCTGTATGGATAAAGATAAAATCCTAATGATACCCATCCCTACAGCTGGTTAGTGGCTTCGCCCTGACTTTAGGCAGATGAGATATTCACTGTTCAAATAACTTCATTATAACCCTTGTTTAAGCATAAATGATTTATATATGCACCCAATAACAGAACTTGCAAAAAAAATGCTTTTGCTCAAAGCTCAAAGCTTGTAAAGTCAAGTTAAAACTGAGTTTTATCTCCTTTTGGGAGGGGGTATCTGTGTGTGTGTGTGTGTGTTTGTGTTTGTGTTTGAGGGGGGAGGGGAAGAGGAGTTGATTGAGTCTGTGAGAAGCTGCCACAGAGAGGTTACAGTCAGGAGAGCCATGAGCTGTCACAGATGATGAGCTCTGAAAAATATTATCACAGAAAATAATTAGCGTAAAAGCTTTTATTTTAAATTTTTACATCTGGGAAGTGTGAACTGTTACGCCAGCGTGTGCCCTGCGACCTGCGTTGACCCCGCGGTTGCCGGGGTCCCGCGGTCGCCGCTCCCCCGACGGGCGCCGGGTGCGAGGGCCCGTTCAACGCTGCTCGCAGCTTTAATTATTATTATTATTATTTTTTTTCTTCTTTTTCCGCCTCTTTGATCGCCTTTTTGAGGGCCTTAAAACGCGTCAAAACTCCTGAAAATTTGCAGACGCGTCAGGCACGGCGAAAAATTTAAGAATTTAGGGGTCTTGAGCATGGGTGTGGCAAAATGGCCTCGGTAGCGCCACCTACATTTTTAAACGGAACAGCCCCTCAAGCCCGTTGCGCCTAAAAATCTGAAAATCTGCACACATATGTAACATCCCATGACGCACCAAAAAGTCTCTTGGAGCCATATTCTAAACCCAACAGAAAGTATTTTTATTTTGACCGGAAGGTGAAAAAATTGTGTGTTTTTGGCCATTTCCAGGGGTCGCTTGAACGCGAACTAGTCCTAGACGCATTATCCGATTGACTTCAAAATTTGATAATTTGTTCTTAAGACATAGACGAAGTTAAATTGCAAAAGTTTCGGACTTTTCATTGAAGGGCGTGGAAGTTATGGCCCCTCAAAGTTCGATCACTCGCCACAAAACAGGAAGTTGCTTTAAATTTGCTATATTTCGGCCATACTTTGTCCAAACTGCATCAAACTTTACAGGATTGTTAATGGTACCTATCTGCACACATCCATATGTCAATATTCATACAATTGTTGTAGCACCACCTATTTATAGCAGGAAATGACATATTTTATAGTGTGATGTCCAGTTTCTAGACGGGTGACCAGATTCACTTCAAATGTTGTCAGGACAGACTTAAGGATTTTTGGAAGACTGGCTCCGAAAATTGTGAGTTTTGGTCGAAGCGTGTGCCGGTTCTGGCCCGTCAAAGTTCGGAAACCCAACTTCCTGTTTGAAACCTCAGATTTTGGGGTAACTTCCTGTTGCGACTCTCTACTTTATCCTACAGATGGAGCCATTGTATTACTCTTTGATGGGTTTTTGGAAGGGGGTCTCTGTGTGTGTGTGTCTGTGTGTGTCTGAGGGGGGAGGGGAAGAGGAGTTGATTGAGTCTGTGAGAAGCTGCCACAGAGAGGTTACAGTCAGGAGAGCCAAGAGCTGTCACAGATGATGAGCTCTGAAAAATATTATCACAGAAAATAATTAGCATAAAAGCTTTTATTTGAAATTTTTACATCTCGGAAGTGTGAACTGTTACGCCAGCGTGTGCCCTGCGACCTGCGTTGACCCCGCGGTTGCCGGGTCCCGCGGTCGCCGCTCCCCCGACGGGCGCCGGGTGCGAGGGCCCGTTCAACGCTGCTCGCAGCTTTAATTATTATTATTATTATTTTTTTTCTTCTTTTTCCGCCTCTTTAGATCGCCTTTTTGAGGGCCTTAACATGCGTCAAAACTACCTGAAAATTTGCAGACGCGTCAGGCACGGCGAAAAATTTAATAATTTAGGGGTCTTGAGCATGGGTGTGGCAAAATGGCCCTCGGTAGCGCCACCTACATTTTTAAACGGAACAGCCCCTCAAGCCCGTTGCGCCTAAAAATCTGAAAATCTGCACACATATGTAACATCCCATGACGCACCAAAAAGTCTCTTGGAGCCATATTCTAAACCCAACAGAAAGTATTTTTATTTTGACCGGAAGGTGAAAAAATTGTGTGTTTTTGGCCATTTCCAGGGGTCGCTTGAACGCGAACTAGTCCTAGACGCATTATCCCGATTGACTTCAAAATTTGAATAATTTGTTCTTAAGACATAGACGAAGTTAAATTGCGGCAAATTTTCGGACTTTTCATTGAAGGGCGTGGAAGTTATGGCCCCTCAAAGTTCGATCACTCGCCACGAAACAGGAAGTTGCTTTATATTTGCTATATTTCGGCCATACTTTGTCCAAACTGCATCAAACTTTACAGGATTGTTAATGGTACCTATCTGCACACATCCATATGTCAATATTCATACAATTGTTGTAGCGACCACCTATTTATAGCAGGAAATGACATATTTTATGAGTGTGATGTCCAGTTTCTAGACGGGTGACCAGATTCACTTCAAATGTTGTCAGGACAGACTTAAGGATTTTTGGAAGACTGGCTCCGAAAATTGTGAGTTTTGGTCGAAGCGTGTGCCGGTTCTGGCCCGTCAAAGTTCGGAAACCCAACTTCCTGTTTGAAACCTCAGATTTTGGGGTAACTTCCTGTTGCGACTCTCTACTTTATCCTACAGATGGAGCCATTGTATTACTCTTTGATGGGTTTTTGGAAGGGGGTCTCTGTGTGTGGTGTGTGTCTGTGTGTGTCTGAGGGGGGAGGGGAAGAGGAGTTGATTGAGTCTGTGAGAAGCTGCCACAGAGAGGTTACAGTCAGGAGAGCCAAGAGCTGTCACAGATGATGAGCTCTGAAAAATATTATCACAGAAAATAATTAGCATAAAAGCTTTTATTTTAAATTTTTACATCTGGAAGTGTGAACTGTTACGCCAGCGTGTGCCCTGCGACCTGCGTTGACCCCGCGGTTGCCGGGGTCCCGCGGTCGCCCACTCCCCCCGACGGGCGCCGGGTGCGAGGGCCCGTTCAACGCTGCTCGCAGCTTTAATTATTATTATTATTATTTTTTTCTTCTTTTTCCGCCTCTTTGATCGCCTTTTTGAGGGCCTTAAAATGCGTCAAAACTCCTGAAAATTTGCAGACGCGTCAGCACGGCGAAAAATTTAAGAATTTAGGGGTCTTGAGCATGGGTGTGGCAAAAATGGCCTCGTAGCGCCACCTACATTTTTAACGGAACAGCCCCTCAAGCCCGTTGCGCCCTAAAAATCTGAAAATCTGCACACATATGTAACATCCCATGACGCACCAAAAAGTCTCTTGGAGCCATATTCTAAACCCAACAGAAAGTATTTTTATTTTGACCGGAAGGTGAAAAAATTGTGTGTTTTTGGCCATTTCCAGGGGTCGCTTGAACGCGAACTAGTCCTAGACGCATTATCCGATTGACTTCAAAATTTGATAATTTGTTCTTAAGACATAGACGAAGTTAAATTGCAAAAGTTTCGGACTTTTCATTGAAGGGCGTGGAAGTTATGGCCCCTCAAAGTTCGATCACTCGCCACAAAACAGGAAGTTGCTTTAAATTTGCTATATTTCGGCCATACTTTGTCCAAACTGCATCAAACTTTACAGGATTGTTAATGGTACCTATCTGCACACATCCATATGTCAATATTCATACAATTGTTGTAGCACCACCTATTTATAGCAGGAAATGACATATTTTATAGTGTGATGTCCAGTTTCTAGACGGGTGACCAGATTGACTTCAAATGTTGTCAGCCCCTCCTTGACAATTTTTGGAAGACTGGCTCCGAAAATTGTGAGTTTTGGGTCGAAGCGTGTGCCGGTTCTGGCCCGTCAAAGTTCGGAAACCCAACTTCCTGTTTGAAACCTCAGATTTTGGGGTAACTTCCTGTTGCGACTCTCTACTTTATCCTACAGATGGAGCCATTGTATTACTCTTTGATGGGTTTTTGGAAAGGGGGTCTCTGTGTGTGTGTGTCTGTGTGTGTCTGAGGGGGGAGGGGAAGAGGAGTTGATTGTGTCTGTGAGAAGCTGCCACAGGGAGGTTACAGTCAAGAGAGCCATGATCTGTCACAGATGATGAGCTCTGAATAATATTATCACAGAAAATAATTAGCATAAAAGCTTTTATTTTAAATTTTTACATCTGGGAAGTGTGAACTGTTACGCCAGCGTGTGCCCTGCGACCTGCGTTGACCCCGCGGTTGCCGGGGTCCCGCGGTCGCCGCTCCCCCGACGGGCGCCGGGTGCGAGGGCCCGTTCAACGCTGCTCGCAGCTTTAATTAGGGCCCGAGCAACGAGTTGCGTGGGCCCAACGGGGCCATGCAACGAGTTGCAAGGACCCTCTTGTTTTCGTTCGGTTTTATTATTATTTAGGGCCCGAGCAACGAGTTGCGTGGGCCCAACGGGGCCATGCAACGAGTTGCAAGGACCCTCTTGTTTTCGTTCGGTTTATTATTATTAGGGCCCGAGCAACGAGTTGCGTGGGCCCAACGGGGCCATGCAACGAGTTGCAAGGACCCTCTTTGTTTTCGGTCTGTTATTATTATTATTATTATTATTATTATTATTATTATTATTTTTTTTCTTCTTTTTCCGCCTCTTAGATCGGCTTTTTGAGGGCCTTAACATGCGTGAAAACTTACCAAAATTTGCAGACGCGTCAGGCACGGCGAAAAATTTAATAATTTAGGGGTCTTGAGCATGGGCGTGGTAAAATGCCCTCGGTAGCGCCACCTACATTTTTAAACGGAACAGCCCCTCAAGCCCGTTGCGCCTAAAAATCTGAAAATCTGCACACATATGTAACATCCCATGACGCACCAAAAAGTCTCTTGGAGCCATATTCTAAACCCAACAGAAAGTATTTTTATTTTGACCGGAAGGTGAAAAAATTGTGTGTTTTTGGCCATTTCCAGGGGTCGCTTGAACGGCGAACTAGTCCTAGACGCATTATCCAATTGACTTCAAAAACTTAATAGTATGTTCTTAAGACATAGACGATGTTAAATTGCCGGCAGATTTTGAGTTTTTGTTGAAGGGCGTGGAAGTTATGGCCCCTCAAAGTTCGATTACTCGCCACGAAACAGGAAGTTGCTTTATTTTTGCTATATTTCGGCCATACTTTGTCCAAACTGCATCAAACTTTACAGGATTGTTAATGGTACCTATCTGCACACATCCATATGTCAATATTCATACAATTGTTGTAGCGCCACCTATTTATAGCAGGAAATGACAATATTTTTATAGTGTGATGTCCAGTTTCTAGACGGGTGACCAGATTCACTTCAAAATGTTGTCAGCCCTCCTTGACAATTTTTGGAAGACTGGCTCCGAAAATTGTGAGTTTGGGTCGAAGCGTGTGCCGGTTCTGGCCCGTCAAAGTTCGGAAACCCAACTTCCTGTTTGAAACCTCAGATTTTGGGGTAACTTCCTGTTGCGACTCTCTACTTTATCCTACAGATGGAGCCATTGTATTACTCTTTGATGGGTTTTTGGAAGGGGGTCTCTGTGTGTGTGTGTCTGTGTGTGTGTGTTTGAGGGGGGAGGGGAAGAGGAGTTGATTGAGTCTGTGAGAAGCTGCCACAGGGAGGTTACAGTCAAGAGAGCCATGAGCTGTCACAGATGATGAGTTCTGAAAAATATTATCACAGAAAATAATTAGCATAAAAGCTTTTATTTTAAATTTGTTGCAACAAATTCAGGTTTCTTACAGCATTTTCCTTATTGAAAACTAAATTCTACCTGAAATGTATCAATAAAAATCTTCTTTTGCAGTTAATGTCACCAGTTTATAGTTTAGTTTTAATAGCATTCCCTGTCACTGATGTGCCTTTAATTATCGGTTCTATCAGGGATCATTTATGTGTTTATCTTACGGGGGTGAGCCACCTCACAGGTTGGTTATATTACCTGTTGACCTCAGCTCAGTGAGCTAAGACAATGTTTAATGCAGTGTTTTTTCTGATATGAAAATGGATATTATTCAGCACATCTAACCTCAGCAGGCCCCTCTTCAGAAACTCATATCTGGCAGATGTCAAAGCTGGCTCAAAAAATTAAACTGGCTTCAAATTAATTTTAAGGAATTGTAGGTTATTTTGAATTCATGTAATCTTTCTCCATCACCCTTTCTGTTTCTTTCCATCTCTCTACTCATCTTCTCCCATATGTCTCCCCTTGACCAAAGCTGAGCGTGGATTGATGCTGTCTTTACAGTTTGGTTTTGATCAGTTAGGAAATTTCACACGGGGTCAGCTGATTTTTTCGTGTTACTCAGTGTACGGCGACAGGAAAAGTGCACTAGGTCCACCGGGCGTCGAGGTGAACCAGCTGAATATAAGCCACTCAAGTTGACGACAAGTGCATTGAAAAGTAAAAGCTGCTGGCCTTTACCTTTTCTTTGTCAAAGCGCCTGTTCGGCAAGTAGTTAGTAAAGTAATATTTTCAGCCTTGTCCACAGTCTCATAACATGTTTAACAGGAAGCACAGCACGCTGGTTAAGCTCATGGCAAACTGTTACTAACAGCTAAAATGAAAGCTTGTCTGTATGTAGTCTAACTGGTTAGTTTGTCACTAATCTCCAAATTTTGCAAATTGCTATAAACTTCACTCTCTTAAACCAGTAACAGTCTGAGCTGGACTGATAGGGGTCTGTATGGATAAAGATAAAATCCTAATGATACCCATCCCTACAGCTGGTTAGTGGCTTCGCCCTGACTTTAGGCAGATGAGATATTCACTGTTCAAATAACTTCATTATAAGCCTTGTTTAAGCATAAATGATTTATATATGCACCCAATAACAGAACTTAAAAAAATGCTTTTGCTCAAAGCTCAAAGCTTTTAAACTCAAGTTAAAACTGAGTTTTATCTCCTTTTGGGAGGGGGTATCTGTGTGTGTGTGTGTGTGTGTGTGTGTGTGTGTTTGTGTTTGTGTTTGAGGGGGAGGGGAAGAGGAGTTGATTGAGTCTGTGAGAAGCTGCCACAGGGAGGTTACAGTCAAGAGAGCCAAGAGCTGTCACAGATGATGAGCTCTGAAAAATATTATCACAGAAAATAATTAGCGTAAAAGCTTTTATTTAAAATTTTTACATCTCGGAAGTGTGAACTGTTACGCCAGCGTGTGCCCTGCGACCTGCGTTGACCCCGCGGTTGCCGGGTCCCGCGGTCGCCGCTCCCCCGACGGGCGCCGGGTGCGAGGGCCCGTTCAACGCTGCTCGCAGCTTTAATTATTATTATTATTATTTTTTTTCCTTCTTTTTCCGCCTCTTTGATCGCCTTTTTGAGGGCCTTAACATGCGTCAAAACTCCTGAAAATTTGCAGACGCGTCAGGCACGGCGAAAAATTTTATAATTTAGGGGTCTTGAGCATGGGTGTGGCAAAATGGCCTCGGTAGCGCCACCTACATTTTTAAACGGAACAGCCCCTCAAGCCCGTTGCGCCTAAAAATCTGAAAATCTGCACACATATGTAACATCCCATGACGCACCAAAAAGTCTCTTGGAGCCATATCCTAAACCCAACAGAAAGTATTTTTATTTTGACCGGAAGGTGAAAAAAATGTGTGTTTTTGGCCATTTCCAGGGGTCGCTTGAACGCGAACTAGTCCTAGACGCATTATCCGATTGACTTCAAAATTTGATAATTTGTTCTTAAGACATAGACGAAGTTAAATTGCAAAAGTTTCGGACTTTTCATTGAAGGGCGTGGAAGTTATGGCCCCTCAAAGTTCGATCACTCGCCACAAAACAGGAAGTTGCTTTAAATTTGCTATATTTCGGCCATACTTTGTCCAAACTGCATCAAACTTTACAGGATTGTTAATGGTACCTATCTGCACACATCCATATGTCAATATTCATACAATTGTTGTAGCGCCACCTATTTATAGCAGGAAATGACATATTTTATAGTGTGATGTCCAGTTTCTAGACGGGTGACCAGATTCACTTCAAATGTTGTCAGCCCCTCCTTGACAATTTTTGGAAGACTGGCTCCGAAAATTGTGAGTTTTGGTCGAAGCGTGTGCCTGTTCTGGCCCGTCAAAGTTCAGAAACCCAACTTCCTGTTTGAAACCTCAGATTTTGGGGTAACTTCCTGTTGCGACTCTCTACTTTATCCTATAGATGGAGCCATTGTATTACTCTTTGATGGATTTTTGGAGGGGGTCTCTGTGTGTGTGTGTGTGTGTGTGTGTGTGTGTGTGTGTGTGTTTGTGTTTGTGTTTGAGGGGGGAGGGGAAGAAGAGTTGATTGAGGCTGTGAGAAGCTGCCACAGAGAGGTTACAGTCAGGAGAGCCAAGAGCTGCTTTACAGATAAAAAACTTCAGTTAAGATTTGAGCTGTCACTTGAGAAAGCATCATGCCAAAAACTAAGGAAATCACTGTAGACTTAAAGAATTGTCGATGCTCAGGAAGCAGGAGAAGGATATACAAAGTTATCACAGCATTTCCAAGCGTCAAGAACTCAAATGAGAAGCGTCACCGAGAAATTCAAGGAGAGCCACACTGTGCAGAACAAGCCTGGCAGAGGTAGGAAGCCAAAGATTTCAATGACCCTGGAAAGAAAACCAGTAGAGACCTGTCTAAAAACCATAAACGCTGCCAAGACACTAGTGAATGACTTAGTTAAGTCTGAAATTGTAGCCTCAAAGAAGATTACATGAATTCATGTAATCTTACCATATGTCTCCCCTTGACCAAAGCTGAGCGTGGATTGATGCTGTCTTTACAGTTTGTTTTGATCAGTTAGGAAATTTCACAAGGGGTCAGCTGATTTTTTCGTGTTACTCAGTGTACGGCAACAGGAAAAGTGCACTAGGTCCACCGGCGTCGAGGTGAACCAGCTGAATATAAGCCACTCAAGTTGACGACAAGTGCATTGAAAAGTAAAAGCTGCTGGCCTTTACCTTTTCTTTGTCAAAGCGCCTGTTCAGCCAGTAGTTAGTAAAGTAATATTTTCAGCGTTGTCCACAGTCTCATGACATGTTTAACAGGAAGCACAGCACGCTGGTTAAGCTCATGGCAAACTGTTACTAACAGCTAAAATGAAAGCTTGTCTGTATGTAGTCTAACTGGTTAGTTTGTCACTAATCTCCAAATTTGGCAAATTGCTATAAACTTCACTCTCTTAAACCAGTAACAGTCTGAGCTGGACTGATAGGGGTCTGTATGGATAAAGATAAAATCCTAATGATACCCATCCCTACAGCTGGTTAGTGGCTTCGCCCTGACTTTAGGCAGATGAGATATTCACTGTTCAAATAAGTTCATTATAAGCCTTGTTTAAGCATAAATGATTTATATATGCACCCAATAACAGAACTTAAAAAAATGCTTTTGCTCAAAGCTCAAAGCTTGTAAAGCTCAAGTTAAAACTGAGTTTTATCTCCTTTTGGGAGGGGGTATTCTCTGTGTGTTGTGTGGGTGTGTTTGTGTTTGTGTTTGAGGGGGGAGGGGAAGAGGAGTTGATTGAGTCTGTGAGAAGCTGCCACAGAGAGGTTACAGTCAGGAGAGCCAAGAGCTGTCACAGATGATGAGCTCTGAAAAATATTATCACAGAAAATAATTAGCATAAAAGCTTTTATTTTAAATTTTTACATCTGGGAAGTGTGAACTGTTACGCCAGCGTGTGCCCTGCGACCTGCGTTGACCCCGCGGTTGCCGGGGTCCCGCGGTCGCCGCTCCCCCGACGGCGCGGGTGGAGGCCGTCAACGGCTCGGCTTATTAGGCCGGACGAGTGCGGACGGGCATGCCGTTCAACCTCTTTTTCGTTGTTTATTATTATTATTCGAACGGTCTGCCGGCAGCTTTAATTATTATTATTATTATTATTTTTTTTCTTCTTTTTTTCCGCCTCTTTGATCGCCTTTTTGAGGGCCTTAACATGCGTCAAAACTCCTGAAAATTTGCAGACGCGTCAGGCACGGCGAAAAATTTAAGAATTTAGGGGTCTTGAGCATGGGTGTGGCAAAATGGCCTCGGTAGCGCCACCTACATTTTTAACGGAACAGCCCCTCAAGCCCGTTGCGCCTAAAAATCTGAAAATCTGCACACATATGTAACATCCCATGACGCACCAAAAAGTCTCTTGGAGCCATATTCTAAACCCAACAGAAAGTATTTTTATTTTGACCGGAAGGTGAAAAAATTGTGTGTTTTTGGCCATTTCCAGGGGTCGCTTGAACGCGAACTAGTCCTAGACGCATTATCCGATTGACTTCAAAATTTGATAATTTGTTCTTAAGACATAGACGAAGTTAAATTGCAAAAGTTTCGGACTTTTCATTGAAGGGCGTGGAAGTTATGGCCCCTCAAAGTTCGATCACTCGCCACAAAACAGGAAGTTGCTTTAAATTTGCTATATTTCGGCCATACTTTGTCCAAACTGCATCAAACTTTACAGGATTGTTAATGGTACCTATCTGCACACATCCATATGTCAATATTCATACAATTGTTGTAGCAGCCACCTATTTATAGCAGGAAATGACATATTTTATAGTGTGATGTCCAGTTTCTAGACGGGTGACCAGATTCACTTCAAATGTTGTCAGCACATACTTAGACGATTTTTGGAAGACTGCCTCCGAAAATTGTGAGTTTTGGTCGAAGCGTGTGCCGGTTCTGGCCCGTCAAAGTTCGGAAACCCAACTTCCTGTTTGAAACCTCAGATTTTGGGGTAACTTCCTGTTGCGACTCTCTACTTTATCCTACAGATGGAGCCATTGTATTACTCTTTGATGGGTTTTTGGAAGGGGGTCTCTGTGTGGTGTGTGTTTGTGTGTGTGTGTTTGAGGGGGGGAGGGGAAGAGGAGTTGATTGAGTCTGTGAGAAGCTACCACAGGGGAGGATACAGTCAAGAGAGCCATGAGCTGTCACAGATGATGAGCTCTGAAAAATATTATCACAGAAAATAATTAGCATAAAAGCTTTTATTTTAAATTTGTTGCAACAAATTCAGGTTTCTTACAGCATTTTCCTTATTGAAAACTAAATTCTACCTGAAATGTATCAATAAAAATCTTCTTTTGCAGTTAATGTCACCAGTTTATAGTTTAGTTTTAATAGCATTCCCTGTCACTGATGTGCCTTTAATTATCGGTTCTATCAGGGATCATTTATGTGTTTATCTTACGGGGGTGAGCCACCTCACAGGTTGGTTATATTACCTGTTGACCTCAGCTCAGTGAGCTAAGACAATGTTTAATGCAGTGTTTTTTCTGATATGAAAATGGATATTATTCAGCACATCTAACCTCAGCACCCTCTTCAGAAACTCATATCTGCAGATGTCAAAGCTGGCTCAAAAAATTAAACTGGCTTCAAATTAATTTGAAGGAATTGTAGGTTATTTGAATTCATGTAATCTTACCATATGTCTCCCCTTGACCAAAGTCTTTACAGTTTGGTTTTGATCAGTTAGGAAATTTCACAAGGGGTCGCTGATATTTTCATGTTACACAGTGTACGGCGACAGGAAAAGTGCACGTCTACATCCACCGGCGTCGAGGTGAACCAGCTGAATATAAGCCACTCAAGTTGACGACAAGTGCATTGAAAAGTAAAAGCTGCTGGCCTTTACCTTTTCTTTGTCAAAGCGCCTGTTCGGCCAGTAGTTAGTAAAGTAATATTTTCAGCGTTGTCCACAGTCTCATGACATGTTTAACAGGAAGCACAGCACGCTGGTTAAGCTCATGGCAAACTGTTACTAACAGCTAAAATGAAAGCTTGTCTGTATGTAGTCTAACTGGTTAGTTTGTCACTAATCTCCAAATTTTGCAAATTGCTATAAACTTCACTCTCTTAAACCAGTAACAGTCTAGAGCTGGACTGATAGGGGTCTGTATGGATAAAGATAAAATCCTAATGATACCCATCCCTACAGCTGGTTAGTGGCTTCGCCCTGACTTTAGGCAGATGAGATATTCACTGTTCAAATAACTTCATTATAAGCCTTGTTTAAGCATAAATGATTTATATATGCACCCAATAACAGAACTTAAAAAAATGCTTTTGCTCAAAGCTCAAAGCTTGTAAACTCAAGTTAAAACTGAGTTTTATCTCCTTTTGGGAGGGGGTATCTGTGTGTGTGTGTGTGTGTGTGTGTGTTGTGTTTGTGTTTGAGGGGGGAGGGGAAGAGGAGTTGATTGAGTCTGTGAGAAGCTGCCACAGAGAGGTTACAGTCAGGAGAGCCAAGAGCTGTCACAGATGATGAGCTCTGAAAAATATTATCACAGAAAATAATTAGCGTAAAAGCTTTTATTTAAAATTTTAACATCTGGGAAGTGTGAACTGTTACGCCAGCGTGTGCCCTGCGACCTGCGTTGACCCCGCGGTTGCCGGGGTCCCGCGGTCGCTGCTCCCCCGACGGGCGCCGGGTGCGAGGGCCCGTTCAACGGCCCTGCTCGCCAGCGTTTAATTGCGATTTATTATTATTATTATTTTTTTCTTCTTTTTCCGCCTCTTTAGATCGGCTTTTGAGGGCCTTAACATGCGTGAAAACTTACCAAAATTTGCAGACGCGTCAGGCACGGCGAAAAATTTAATAATTTAGGGGTCTTGAGCATGGGTGTGGCAAAATGCCTCGGTAGCGCCACCTACATTTTTAAACGGAACAGCCCCTCAAGCCCGTTGCGCCTAAAAATCTGAAAATCTGCACACATATGTAACATCCCATGACGCACCAAAAAGTCTCTTGGAGCCATATCCTAAACCCAACAGAAAGTATTTTTATTTTGACCGGAAGGTGAAAAAATTGTGTGTTTTTGGCCATTTCCAGGGGTCGCTTGAACGCGAACTAGTCCTAGACGCATTATCCCGATTGACTTCAAAACTTGATAGTATGTTCTTAAGACATAGACGATGTTAAATTGCGGCAGATTTTGGAGCTTTTGTTGAAGGGCGTGGAAGTTATGGCCCCTCAAAGTTCGATTACTCGCCACGAAACAGGAAGTTGCTTTAATTTTGCTATATTTCGGCCATACTTTGTCCAAACTGCATCAAACTTTACAGGATTGTTAATGGTACCTATCTGCACACATCCATATGTCAATATTCATACAATTGTTGTAGCGCCACCTATTTATAGCAGGAAATGACATATTTTATAGTGTGATGTCCAGTTTCTAGACGGGTGACCAGATTCACTTCAAATGTTGTCAGCCCCTCCTTGACAATTTTTGGAAGACTGCCTCCGAAAATTGTGAGTTTTGGGTCGAAGCGATGTGCCTGGTTCTGGCCCGTCAAAGTTCGGAAACCCAACTTCCTGTTTGAAACCTCAGATTTTGGGGTAACTTCCTGTTGCGACTCTCTACTTTATCCTACAGATGGAGCCATTGTATTACTCTTTGATGGGTTTTTGGAAGGGGGTCTCTGTGTGTGTGTGTCTGTGTGTGTGTGTGTGTTGAGTGGGGTGAGGGGAAGAGGAGTTGATTGAGTCTGTGAGAAGCTGCCACAGGGAGGTTACAGTCAGGAGAGCCATGAGCTGTCACAGATGATGAGTCTGAAAATATTATCACAGAAAATAATTAGCATAAAAGCTTTATTTAAATTTGTTGCAACAAATTCAGGTTCTTACAGCATTTTCCTTATTGAAAACTAAATTCTACCTGAAATGTATCAATAAAAATCTTCTTTTGCAGTTAATGTCACCAGTTTATAGTTAGTTTAATAGCATTCCTGTCACTGATGGCCTTAATTATCGGTCTATCAGGGATCATATGGTTATCTTACGGGGTGAGCCACCTCACAGGTGGTTATACCTTTGACCTCAGCTCAGTGAGCTAAGACAATGTTTAATGCAGTGTTTTTCTGATATGAAAATGATATTATTCAGCACATCTAACCTCAGCAGGCCTCTCAGAAACTCAATCTGCAGATGTCAAAGCTGCTCAAAAAATTAAACTGGCTCAAATAATTTAAGGAATGTAGGTTATTTTGAATTCATGTAATCTCCATCACCCTTCTGTTCTTTCCATCTCTCTACTATCTTCTCCATATGTCTCCCTTGACCAAAGCTGAGCGTGGATTGATGCTGTCTTTACAGTTTGGTTTTGATCAGTTAGGAAATTTCACACGGGGTCAGCTGATTTTTTCGTGTTACTCAGTGTACGGCGACAGGAAAAGTGCACTAGGTCCACGGGCGTCGAGGTGAACCAGCTGAATATAAGCCACTCAAGTTGACGACAAGTGCATTGAAAAGTAAAAGCTGCTGGCCTTTACCTTTTCTTTGTCAAAGCGCCTGTTCGGCCAAGTAGTTAGTAAAGTAATATTTTCAGCGTTGTCCACAGTCTCATGACATGTTTAACAGGAAGCACAGCACGCTGGTTAAGCTCATGGCAAACTGTTACTAACAGCTAAAATGAAAGCTTGTCTGTATGTAGTCTAACTGGTTAGTTTGTCACTAATCTCCAAATTTTGCAAATTGCTATAAACTTCACTCTCTTAAACCAGTAACAGTCTGAGCTGGACTGATAGGGGTCTGTATGGATAAAGATAAAATCCTAATGATACCCATCCCTACAGCTGGTTAGTGGCTTCGCCCTGACTTTAGGCAGATGAGATATTCACTGTTCAAATAACTTCATTATAAGCCTTGTTTAAGCATAAATGATTTATATATGCACCCAATAACAGAACTTAAAAAAATGCTTTTGCTCAAAGCTCAAAGCTTTTAAACTCAAGTTAAAACTGAGTTTTATCTCCTTTTGGGAGGGGGTATTCCTGTGTGTGTTGTGTGTGTGTGTGTGTGGTGTGTGTTTGTGTTTGTGTTTGAGGGGGAGGGGAAGAGGAGTTGATTGAGTCTGTGAGAAGCTGCCACAGGAGAGGTTACAGTCAAGAGAGCCAAGAGCTGTCACAGATGATGAGCTCTGAAAAATATTATCACAGAAAATAATTAGCGTAAAAGCTTTTATTTAAAATTTTTACATCTCGGAAGTGTGAACTGTTACGCCAGCGTGTGCCCTGCGACCTGCGTTGACCCCGCGGTTGCCGGGGTCCCGCGGTCGCCGCTCCCCCGACGGGCGCCGGGTGCGAGGGCCCGTTCAACGCTGCTCGCAGCTTTAATTATTATTATTATTATTATTATTTTTTTTTCTTCTTTTTCCGCCTCTTAGATCGGCTTTTTGAGGGCCTTAACATGCGTGAAAACTTACCAAAATTTGCAGACGCGTCAGGCACGGCGAAAAATTTAATAATTTAGGGGTCTTGAGCATGGGCGTGGTAAAATGCCCTCGGTAGCGCCACCTACATTTTTAAACGGAACAGCCCCTCAAGCCCGTTGCGCCTAAAAATCTGAAAATCTGCACACATATGTAACATCCCATGACGCACCAAAAAGTCTCTTGGAGCCATATTCTAAACCCAACAGAAAGTATTTTTATTTTGACCGGAAGGTGAAAAAATTGTGTGTTTTTGGCCATTTCCAGGGGTCGCTTGAACGCGAACTAGTCCTAGACGCATTATCCCATTGACTTCAAAACTTAATAGTATGTTCTTAAGACATAGACGATGTTAAATTGCGGCAGATTTTGAGTTTTTGTTGAAGGGCGTGGAAGTTATGGCCCCTCAAAGTTCGATTACTCGCCACGAAACAGGAAGTTGCTTTATTTTTGCTATATTTCGGCCATACTTTGTCCAAACTGCATCAAACTTTACAGGATTGTTAATGGTACCTATCTGCACACATCCATATGTCAATATTCATACAATTGTTGTAGCGCCACCTATTTATAGCAGGAAATGACATATTTTATAGTGTGATGTCCAGTTTCTAGACGGGTGACCAGATTCACTTCAAATGTTGTCAGCCCCTCCTTGAGGAATTTTTTGGAAGACTGGCTCCGAAAATTGTGAGTTTGGGTCGAAGCGTGTGCCGGTTCTGGCCCGTCAAAGTTTGGAAACCCAACTTCCTGTTTGAAACCTCAGATTTTGGGGTAACTTCCTGTTGCGACTCTCTACTTTATCCTACAGATGGAGCCATTGTATTACTCTTTGATGGGTTTTTGGAAGGGGGTCTCTGTGTGTGTGTGTCTGTGTGTGTGTGTTTGAGGGGGGAGGGGAAGAGGAGTTGATTGAGTCTGTGAGAAGCTGCCACAGGGAGGTTACAGTCAAGAGAGCCATGAGCTGTCACAGATGATGAGTTCTGAAAAATATTATCACAGAAAATAATTAGCATAAAAGCTTTTATTTTAAATTTGTTGCAACAAATTCAGGTTTCTTACAGCATTTTCCTTATTGAAAACTAAATTCTACCTGAAATGTATCAATAAAAATCTTCTTTTGCAGTTAATGTCACCAGTTTATAGTTTAGTTTTAATAGCATTCCCTGTCACTGATGTGCCTTTAATTATCGGTTCTATCAGGGATCATTTATGTGTTTATCTTACGGGGGTGAGCCACCTCACAGGTTGGTTATATTACCTGTTGACCTCAGCTCAGTGAGCTAAGACAATGTTTAATGCAGTGTTTTTTCTGATATGAAAATGGATATTATTCAGCACATCTAACCTCAGCAGGCCCCTCTTCAGAAACTCATATCTGCAGATGTCAAAGCTGGCTCAAAAAATTAAACTGGCTTCAAATTAATTTTAAGGAATTGTAGGTTATTTTGAATTCATGTAATCTTTCTCCATCACCCTTTCTGTTTCTTTCCATCTCTCTACTCATCTTCTCCCATATGTCTCCCCTTGACCAAAGCTGAGCGTGGATTGATGCTGTCTTTACAGTTTGGTTTTGATCAGTTAGGAAATTTCACACGGGGTCAGCTGATTTTTTCGTCTTACTCAGTGTACGGCGACAGGAAAAGTTCACTAGGTCCTCCAGCGTCGAGGTGAACCAGCTGAATATAAGCCACTCAAGTTGACGACAAGTGCATTGAAAAGTAAAAGCTGCTGGCCTTTACCTTTTCTTTGTCAAAGCGCCTGTTTGGCCAGTAGTTAGTAAAGTAATATTTTCAGCGTTGTCCACAGTCTCATGACATGTTTAACAGGAAGCACAGCACGCTGGTTAAGCTCATGGCAAACTGTTACTAACAGCTAAAATGAAAGCTTGTCTGTATGTAGTCTAACTGGTTAGTTTGTCACTAATCTCCAAATTTTGCAAATTGCTATAAACTTCACTCTCTTAAACCAGTAACAGTCTGAGCTGGAATGATAGGGGTCTGTATGGATAAAGATAAAATCCTAATGATACCCATCCCTACAGCTGGTTAGTGGCTTCGCCCTGACTTTAGGCAGATGAGATATTCACTGTTCAAATAACTTCATTATAAGCCTTGTTTAAGCACAAATGATTTATATATGCACCCAATAACAGAACTTAAAAAAAATGCTTTTGCTCAAAGCTCAAAGCTTGTAAACTCAAGTTAAAACTGAGTTTTATCTCCTTTTGGGAGGGGGTATCTCTCTGTGTGTGCGTGTGTGTTTGTGTGGGTGTGTTTGTGTTTGTGTTTGAGGGGGAGGGGAAGAGGAGTTGACTGAGTCTGTGAGAAGCTGCCACAGGGAGGTTACAGTCAGGAGAGCCAAGAGCTGTCACAGATGATGAGCTCTGAAAAATATTATTACAGAAAATAATTAGCATAAAAGCTTTTATTTTAAATTTTTACATCTCGGAAGTGTGAACTGTTACGCCAGCGTGTGCCCTGCGACCTGCGTTGACCCCGCGGTTGCCGGGGTCCCGCGGTCGCCACTCCCCCGACGGGCGCCGGTGCGAGGGCCCGTTCAACGCTGCTCGCAGCTTTAATTATTATTATTATTATTTTTTTTCTTCTTTTTCCGCCTCTTAGATCGGCTTTTTGAGGGCCTTAACATGCGTGAAAACTTACCAAAATTTGCAGACGCGTCAGGCACGGCGAAAAATTTAATAATTTAGGGGTCTTGAGCATGGGCGTGGTAAAATGGCCTCGGTAGCGCCACCTACATTTTTAAACGGAACAGCCCCTCAAGCCCGTTGCGCCTAAAAATCTGAAAATCTGCACACATATGTAACATCCCATGACGCACCAAAAAGTCTCTTGGAGCCATATTCTAAACCCAACAGAAAGTATTTTTATTTTGACCGGAAGGTGAAAAAATTGTGTGTTTTTGGCCATTTCCAGGGGTCGCTTGAACGCGAACTAGTCCTAGACGCATTATCCGATTGACTTCAAAACTTAATAGTATGTTCTTAAGACATAGACGATGTTAAATTGCGGCAGATTTTGAGTTTTTGTTGAAGGGCGTGGAAGTTATGGCCCCTCAAAGTTCGATTACTCGCCACGAAACAGGAAGTTGCTTTATTTTTGCTATATTTCGGCCATACTTTGTCCAAACTGCATCAAACTTTACAGGATTGTTAATGGTACCTATCTGCACACATCCATATGTCAATATTCATACAATTGTTGTAGCACCACCTATTTATAGCAGGAAATGACATATTTTATAGTGTGATGTCCAGTTTCTAGACGGGTGACCAGATTCACTTCAAATGTTGTCAGCCCCTCCTTGAGGAATTTTTTGGAAGACTGGCTCCGAAAATTGTGAGTTTTGGTCGAAGCGTGTGCCGGTTCTGGCCCGTCAAAGTTCAGAAACCCAACTTCCTGTTTGAAACCTCAGATTTTGGGGTAACTTCCTGTTGCGACTCTCTACTTTATCCTATAGATGGAGCCATTGTATTACTCTTTGATGGGTTTTTGGAAGGGGGTCTCTGTGTGTGTGCGTCTGTGTGTGTGTGTGTGTGTGTGTGTGTGTGTGTTTGTGTTTGTGTTTGTGTTTGAGGGGGGAGGGGAAGAAGAGTTGATTGAGTCTGTGAGAAGCTGCCACAGAGAGGTTACAGTCAGGAGAGCCAAGAGCTGCTTTACACGCGGTATAAAAACTTCAGTTAAGATTTGAGCTGTCACTTGAGAAAGCATCATGCCAAAAACTAAGGAAATCACTGTAGACTTGAAGAATTGTCGATGCTTAGGAAGCAGGAGAAGGATATACAAAGTTATAACAGCATTTCCAAGCGTCAAGAACTCAAATGAGAAGCGTCACCGAGAAATTCAAGGAGAGCCACACTGTGCAGAACAAGCCTGGCAGAGGTAGGAAGCCAAAGATTTCAATGACCCTGGAAAGAAAACCAGTTAGAGACCTGTCTAAAGAACCCATAAATGCTGCCAAGACACTAGTGAATGACTTAGTTAAGTCTGAAATTGTAGTCTCAAAGAAGATTACATGAATTCATGTAATCTTACCATATGTCTCCCCTTGACCAAAGCTGAGCGTGGATTGATGCTGTCTTTACAGTTTGGTTTTGATCAGTTAGGAAATTTCACACGGGGTCAGCTGATTTTTTCGTCTTACTCAGTGTACGGCGACAGGAAAAGTTCACTAGGTCCTCCAGCGTCGAGGTGAACCAGCTGAATATAAGCCACTCAAGTTGACGACAAGTGCATTGAAAAGTAAAAGCTGCTGGCCTTTACCTTTTCTTTGTCAAAGCGCCTGTTTGGCCAGTAGTTAGTAAAGTAATATTTTCAGCGTTGTCCACAGTCTCATGACATGTTTAACAGGAAGCACAGCACGCTGGTTAAGCTCATGGCAAACTGTTACTAACAGCTAAAATGAAAGCTTGTCTGTATGTAGTCTAACTGGTTAGTTTGTCACTAATCTCCAAATTTTGCAAATTGCTATAAACTTCACTCTCTTAAACCAGTAACAGTCTGAGCTGGACTGATAGGGGTCTGTATGGATAAAGATAAAATCCTAATGATACCCATCCCTACAGCTGGTTAGTGGCTTCGCCCTGACTTTAGGCAGATGAGATATTCACTGTTCAAATAACTTCATTATAAGCCTTGTTTAAGCATAAATGATTTATATATGCACCCAATAACAGAACTTAAAAAAATGCTTTTGCTCAAAGCTCAAAGCTTGTAAACTCAAGTTAAAACTGAGTTTTATCTCCTTTTGGGAGGGGGTATTTCTCTGTGTGTTTGTGTGTGTGTGTGTGTGGGTGTGTTTGTGTTTGTGTTTGAGGGGGAGGGGAAGAGGAGTTGATTGAGTCTGTGAGAAGCTGCCACAGAGAGGTTACAGTCAAGAGAGCCAAGAGCTGTCACAGATGATGAGCTCTGAAAAATATTATCACAGAAAATAATTAGCGTAAAAGCTTTTATTTAAAATTTTAACATCTGGGAAGTGTGAACTGTTACGCCAGCGTGTGCCCTGCGACCTGCGTTGACCCCGCGGTTGCCGGGGTCCCGCGGTCGCCGCTCCCCCGACGGGCGCCGGGTGCGAGGGCCCGTTCAACGCTGCTCGCAGCTTTAATTATTATTATTATTATTATTACTCACATACAAAAACACAGGCGCAGGCACATACACACACATAAGTGAAGACATGTGTATTGCCATTGTCAGTTAATTTATTCCACATGGGCCAATTAAACTAAATAGACATAATTGTCTGTCCATCACACACATACACCTCTCTGCTCTTAAGCATAATGTCTCTGTGAGTCTGTTCATGTCAGTCTGAAAACACCTTAATGACTTGACTAAACCTGGCATAGAGCTGAAAGTTATAATGTTTATTAATGAATTAATATATGTCTGTATGGTGGCACATCTTCCATGGCTGGAGACTTCCTCTTTACACTGACACTGAGAAATGTGGATTTGTTTGTTGTTTTGCATCTCATTGTTGACTGTCTGGAACAGAGCCAGCATCTTTGTATTTTCACTTTGAGAGTTGAAGTTAGTATGAAATTAGTATTTTTATAGAATTGCATGCCCTTATGGAAATAATGGAGTCCTTAATTATTTGATGAGGAACCAAAATAGTCTGCCATAAATTCTACCCTTACACAAAGTTTATAATTTTCAATTTTTGTTGAAATTTTTGAAAATGTGTAAATTCATTTATATGTTTGATACCTCGATGACACTGCCAAAAAACCTGAACGTTATTCATCAGAAAGTAGATTATATGGGAGGTCTGTTGTATTGGATTGCATTAGGTGTACCTAATTAAGTGGCCTCTGAGTGTAGAAGTGGTCACCTACTTGTGTGCAGTGGAAGTCATAGATGTCTTGGTGTCCTAGGTCAGTGTTCATTTTTGGCATGGATTTGTCCTGTTTCTATGGTGATGAATTAGATATGGCCTGTTTAGCTTATTATTTTACATTGTGCTGAATCTCCATCAGAAACTGTTACATTTGAATTACCTGGTATGGCAATGCCTGGTTACTGTTTGCACTGTAACCGTGGATGTATGTCTGCAATCTCTTTTTAATACTTTAATACTGATGAAAACATCTAAACATTATTATGAAGCAAGATTTGAAATTTAAAGAAGTGTCTTCAGTGATTTCCAAGCAGTATGATATGTCTTACTGGTTTCAGAGGAACATGTCAGAGTATGGGTTTGCCTCTGCATTATCCTCTCTGGATGCTGTAAGAAAATGGTCCATGTGAATAGGTGCCATATTTCCAGTTGTACTCAGGCCTGTCAACTTATAATTTAATTCTTGGCGGAGATACGAGGCAGTCGGTGATCCTGTCAGATGTAATGGAGCCGAGCAGGCAAGTGAAACATGACAGATTGCTCACCTCTTCTCTACCCACCTGCCTCAGTTCCCCACATCATCATGAAGATGTAACACAGCTCAGCTACAGCTTCTCTGACATTTTGATGGTGAAAGCTGTGTTCAGACCCGCAGTGTTGCTACATGTACCATTTAGATGGTAAATTATGATCCAGGAGGGACCCAGGCAGCAGGTTGAATTTTTTATTTTTGATTAAATATTGAAAAACTCACTTATCATGAGATTGTGGTAGTCAACATTGTTAGTTTAGGTTGTTGTTGGTGCATTGCAGTTTTTATCTGCTGGGCGGGCTGTCTGATGCCAGAAAGCTGCTTAAAATATAATCCGGCACTTAGGATCAACTTTTAATATCTAAAATAAAATAAAATACTGATGCAAGGTCTTTCCAAAATACTTTTTCCAGAAATCTTTCCAGATTCTTTACAACTGCTTAAAGTAGTGATAGGTCAGGCCTTGTAAATGATTTCTCCTTAAATGTTGCAGTCAAACTGTGTGTGTGTGTGTGTGTGTGTGTGTGTGTGTGTGTATGTATGTGTGCACGATTAGGTAATCATCCGGAAATCTCAGACATTGGTGCTCTGTTTAACCTGAAGGAACCATTTACTGGCACCATGTGTCAACAGGCCAACTGAGGACTTTCCATGTTGGAGTGTGCTTTCTGCACGGATGCTGCACAGATCAGATAGAACCACCTGTACAAGCAGAGCAGCACATTTGACAGCTTCAGTGTCCATATCACACCTGGCTAGAGCTAAAGTACCTGCAGAAAAAACTCTTTACTCTCCATGTATCACTAACTATGGCAAGAAAAATTAGCCTCTGAAGTTTTTGGTATGTTAACCTAAACTGTAGGAGCCCTAAATGATGAAATCTTTTGTCTTTGACCTAAATATTGTCAAGTCCTTGGTCTTAGCAGAGGAGAAAAAGAGACTTTGTTCATGAAACACTTCCTCAACAATCCGTCCATTTGGAAAAGTAGAACAAGGCTTGTGGAAACTGGAACAGTCATGAAAAACACCCTTTTCATGTTTTAATGGGTCAGTAGCAGAAAATTTAGACCTATGTTGCACCCATAAATAAAATATTATTGACTGATTATTTTCCATTCTGTCCATTTTAGGGATACTTTGGGATGTTAACATACTGTTGATTCTGATTCGGGCCTTGTACACTGATTCTCACACAGGAAGATATAATATTTCATTGGCCCTATTTAGAAGTATAATATAATATATAAACCAAGCTATTCTGAATTGCCGCTGTGTGCAGCAAGAGTGGCTGACTGTTAGTTTAGTAAGTGATTTGATATGCAGTTATGCAGAGTATGCATTTAAAAGGTCAATATTGTTGATGTTTCATTTAATGGTGGGAACCACAAAATCAGTTTTGGACACTTCCAACCACAATGCTGACACGTGCAAAGGGGATACGATGCTGTCGCTAGGCGACCAAACCTTGAGTACAATTACAGATCTCTCTAGGTTTGAAAATTTCTGGAAACATTGTGATAATATAGGTACACAAGACATTTTAATGTTGAAAATTTTCATCTTATACCTTTAATGCTTGTTGTTGAAACTGACTTTGATTTGGCTCAGTCAGTGATGACAAAGACAAATGCAGAGTAAAGCTTCAGGTGCTTGTCGTGAAATATTGATTGAATTGTCTGAGAATTTTACAAAACGCCATACTGTGCTTGTGGGAGGGGGACAACACTCATCCTTTGTAATCCCTCCACATCACAGATGAAATAAAGCCTGGCAGGCACTAGAGATGTGAAGAGAATCATCATGATGACAGCTTTTCTTTGTTATTTGTGCATGATTATGCATGTTGTGTATGTATCTTAGGTTGTTAGGTTTATGTACTTGGATGTGTTTATTTGCTTTTTGAGGATCCCTCTGAACGAGACACATATGGCAGCTTTCCCATCTTTTCTTCTGTTTGTTTTTCTGGTGGTATGATGGACCCAAGGATGTCCCACACTAGGATCA
Organism: Lates calcarifer; assembly: GCF_001640805.2. Classification (NCBI taxonomy): domain Eukaryota; kingdom Metazoa; phylum Chordata; class Actinopteri; family Centropomidae; genus Lates; species Lates calcarifer. The sequence goes on from NC_066853.1 coordinate 22,418,288, forward strand.
GAGCAGCGCTGCATGTTGCACTCTGTGTCATACATTGACTCTCACCTGTGTCATGTTGCTCCCGTGGTGCTTGACTGGTTCAGTGATTACAGCTGTTGGCTCACACCTTCAATGACCTGGTGTTCTGCCTTACATGTCTTGTGTTCTGTGTATTTTGCCAGGTTTTCTCCCTTGCCTGAAGATAGATTGCTCCCGTCAGAAAACAAATCTCTGCAGAGGCCTCCACGTTCAAAGGTTATGACACATTAATAGTTACTACACTACTTTGGTTTATTGTGTTTTTAGATCGTGAATGCTGCACTGCTTCATTGTTAGACACTGTCCTTCTGCAGGCATGAACATTGTGATCACATAGTCAGAAATCATGCAATAATAGTGACATGTTGATTGTTTACTATCTCACCAGTGAGATAGGTTATGGCCCCCAAACACTGTCAAAAATAAAATGTTGCTTTGTTAATGTACTCATAATTGTTGCCCTTTCCACAGAGGTTAGGTTGCTGAGCTGAGATCAAGAGCACTTCAGAAGGCTGGAACTGAAGACTGAAATTTGGTTGGTTGAGTGCAGGTACCATGCCAGTTCTTTTTTTTGTTTTACCACTTCCAAAAAGCCATTTAGTTGAGCCATCTGAACCTTGAAATATGGTGAGGTAATCCAGCACAATGTAAATCCTTTCTGAACTATTTTTTTTTTAAATTATTATTATTATTTTTTGAGGATTTGAATCATCACTCAGAATACACCCACAGCTGCAAGTGCTGTTGATACTTCATCTGCTGCAGTTTTCACCATAGACCAGGGACTAGGAGCAAATGATTAATGTTTATATCCTACGTCTAAAACATTTGATAATTTTATTCAACATTAGCAACAACATATTAGCAGGCATTAGCAGTTTATTATTTGATGTCTGATATAAATGAATTGTTTTAGCCGACCATGGAACATTTTCATGAACATTTATCATTTAGATTAAAGTGCCTGCTATAAATACACTATGAATAGAAAAGTTTGAGGACAGCTGACCTTATCTGACTTTGGCTCTCTCTGTAAAGAGCTGGCTGAATGAAGTGCTGTCCAGTCATGTAGGTTGATATCAAGCTGCTAAAGTACTGGCCAGCGTCCAAAGGCTGTTCAGAGAGAAAGAGGAACACTGACAGATGGACAGGGGGGTGGGGGGTTAGAAGAAAAACTGAGGTTAAGACAATTAGTTGAGAGAGACAAAGTGAAATAGTGAAGAAGGGAAAATAGACAGATGGGCAGAGAGGGAATGAAGGGGTAGATGCAAATGCTAACAAAAAGACTGAGGATAAAAATAAAGAGAGAGGAATTTCTGTAGTATCATACGCATTTTAATCATCAGCATCCTGTCCACCTTTTTTTTTTGTGGTGTTGTCCTCTACGTCTCCTCTCCTGCCCTCCCCTCTTTCCTTTTTGTGCTATCTTTGTCTGTGTCCTCACTTCATGGACAGCGGGGGGTTTGAAACTTTCTCAGCCTAAATTTAAGGAATGTACTGTCCTTTTACCTCAGGAGCTCAGAGAGTCCTTTAAGTGTGTCACTGCTCTTTTCATGTCACCACCTGTCATACACCTGACCCATTTTGGGTGCAGAACCATTAGTTTTTAATACAGTGAAAGTGAAAGATGCACTGGTATTGACAGACAAAAAGAAATGCTCTCATCAGCAGTCGGAGGTGGGCTTGCAGGTGGTGGATTGAAAAATGACCAAAACAATTAATTGATTTGAATGGTTGCTTTTTAATTTTCTGGTGATCAGCTAATTGACTAATTGGTTAACTATTTCAACTCCAGTTTTAAAACACATATTGGTTCTCATAGGCCTTTAGAAAGCAACTGAATGCAGATGACGGGAGACATTTATAATAGCTACCACCATTATCACCATGCACAATGGAGACAAAGAACTTGGTTCTTATTACATTCAGAGCAGGATGCCCCTTTTGTCCAGTTGCCCATCAAATTGTGAGTCTTTCATAACATTAAATTACAGTAAAAATTCAAAACAAACGTTTAATCATGGCCCTTTTTTTTTTTTTTCATTTGTCAGAATTAGAAATGTTGTGAACTTGAGCATCAGTGAAGATTGAAACATGCTGGAAAACAGTGTACCTGTGATTTGAATAACAGCCTGAGCTGATGTCAGATGAGTGTTCCCATTTTAAATAACCTTGTCTATGTGACATCTGCACCTGCTCAGTGACAAAACACGGCTGTCAAGATTCAAATCAGGTAAACAACTTTGTCTCAGGTCACTTTTAATGTCATATTATTATACACTGGACTTCCTACCCAGCAGGTAGAAGGTGTGTATCTAGACTTTGATGGAAGTTTGTAAATGAAAATGATTCAAATAGAAAAAGCAATGTGTTTTGTTATAAAAGAAAAATGAAATGAACTCTGTCATTCCAAAAATTAATTATCCACCATTTTTAGATGGTAGCATCTTACCGTATTTTACAGAATAATTAGAGATGAAATGGTTAAATCGCTCAGACTTTGATAGTGAAACCACGGCAGTTACTCGCTGCCTGTTCACAGTGAAAATCACTTGTTGAGAGATCATGACTGAATAATGCAATGGTCTAAAGTAAATCTATCTTTTATTTGTGTCTTATTTTTGTCTCTATTATCTCATATGGCACCTTAAATGTTAACTATGTCATGTCCCTCAAAACCTTTTTCATGTCTCTTAAACTGCTTTTATCAACATTTTATCTCTGACTTGCGTTGTTTTCCTCTAGTCATTCCTCCAATTATTCTAAGTCCCTTCACAAATGCAGAGTAGACCTGTCTGCAGGCTGACATTGTTATTCATGAAAAATCTTCAGCTATCTCACCAGTATTTGGATGCTGATCTCACCCACCCCATATCATTTTCATTTTTGCTGTTTCTGTTCTTTATGTCTCTCTCACATTACTTAATCCTCTATGCTCACTTGAAACTGAATTATTCACTGAGTGTGTGTGCAACATAGTGTAAAGAGAGTACTGTCACCCTGGAGAATATGCGTGGTTCTGTGTTCAGTGCATAACAGCTTTGATGCCGCCTGATGGTAATTTCTCTCTCACATTTTCTCCATCGTTTTTCGGTCTCCCCCCTTTTATTACTCCACCTGGTTTCTTTCTTGTTTACCCCACCTCCGTTCATCCTTTTCACAGCACTAATAATAACAGATCTGATGTCACAGTTGCCATGGCAACCATGTGATGACTTGGCTGCTTGAATCGGCCTGGTCGTCTCGTGGCAGAGACAAAACGGAGATAAAACGAACAATCACTCATAACTAAATAACTAAGTGTAATTTCTTGTTTTGAGGTTAAGAAATTTGGTAAACTGGTTTTTTAAGTTGCTTTGACATAAAGCTTCTCAGTCAAACCCTACCCATTACCCCAGGGTTCGGGTTAGGGTCTGATTGGCAGACTGGTTCCACATCACAGATCTGTCATTTAGGATATTACCATCTCTTCTATTGTAAACCATGTGAGTCTCAGTTCTTCCCAAAGGCGTTACACTCTGGTTATTAGGTTGTTGCTCATTGAGGAGGCAAGAGACAACAAACAAGCAACTACAGAGACCAGCATCTATTATTCAGTCCTGAAGTACTGTAGCACAGTGTTCAACCATCTGTCAGCCTCAAACACCTGGTTCACCCATATATCTGTATACTGACATACACACTGCACATGTACTGATGGTGAGTTAAGTAACATCAGTGTTACCAAACACTTCCATCACGACTACTAATCTGCTTCTCTGTATTGAAATGATACATCATTATGACCAAACCTGTTCACACTGGCCTGTAATGGAATGTGTGTGTTAAACTGTTAAGCTGACCTCTTTGTTCTTAACTCCAAGCTGCTGTTGGACCCACATTAAGTAGATTTAGGCCACCTATCTGGGTCTGTAACACATCAGGATCACCACAGCAGAAACAAGCAAGCTCAGTGGTTTACTGGGTCTGATCTGTGAGCTGGGAGAAAGTAAAAATTTAGAATGGTTTAGCATGACAGCAAAGTTAGTTTTTCTGTGGGGCTGTGGTATTTGGTTTAGTGGAGCAGTGGATGTAGAACTGTTGTGTAACTATTATTAAACCACACTGTCACTGCTGGTGTCAAAGGGGCGGCTAAAAGTATTATATTCAAATGTCTAACATTTAAATAAATGTGTCTCCGTATGTTAGAAATCAGTAAAAACATGCTGTGTATACTGTCTCAGGTCTGAATATGGGACATTTTGTCATTCAGACCAGCCTTTTATGGCTTCACCTATGTCTAGAGTGTAATGTGAAAGGAAGTGGTGTGAGGAGGTCAAAACTGGCTTGTGGCTGACATCAGGCTCATCAAAAATCACATAACCATTACTATCCACTCAAGTCAAACTTAAACAGTTTGATGAGCCTATCATGAAGGACGTCCACCAGAAGCAGCATGCAGTTAGGCATTATCATGGGTAGAGATGGTTTGTGTGGAGTAGAGCTGGAACTAATACTGATTTTGAGTATTGATTAATCTGTCAGTTATTTTCTCAATAAGCCAGTTTTTTATTTTTATTTTTACAAAATTTCAAATATAATGTAACAATTACAATTAAATATAGTATGAAAATAATGACTTAAATTATTGATAGATTTTTTTCTTTTACCTGATTTTCTGTCAATCGACTGATTTATCAGCTACTTGTTTCAGTTCTGTGTTGAGTTCAGGACTTGGCTGGCTTGCTGACTAACTTGATTTGGAGTCTGTTAAGTTGCCTTACTGACTGGTCTGATTGTAGCATTAGTGGAGTCATTCAGAGGTCAGGCAGCACTGGATATGGAAAGATAGACTGGCATCATAAAAAGACCATATAAGACAGGCAGCTGTGTGTGTGTGTGTGTGTGTGTGTACACAGTAGTCATAAATCACCTGAGCAGACGTGTAGAATCACACAACATGTGTATACACAAGATATAGGTCACTGTGTATTTCTGTAAGAGTATCTGTATCTTCTGAGTTAGTTTAAGCAGGCCACAGGAATGAAATCAGGACTCCACTGCCACACACACAGACAGAGTCCTGCTGAGTCTAGTTTTATTATAAGTACATTTGACATTGATTCAAACTTTCTTCTCTCCCTCTAGGTGAAGGTTGTCTCATAGCCAAGAGTCCTGCCTTTTTTTCCCTTCATCCTCTCTCTGTCCTGTCCCTTCTTTATCCTACTACTCTCTTTCTTTCTCCCCCCTCTCTCTCTCACTCTCTCTGTCTCTGTGATGCCGGGCTGTGGGTGAGTGTATACCCGTGACCAGACTGAAGCTGGGGAAGCTAAAGGTGGTGCGGCGGCAGCTGCTGCAAAGGTACAGAGCAACACACATCGTCATTACCACTGGTCAGTGATGACGCTTACACCTCAGTGTGTCCAAAAGTTTATTTTCTAACATACAGCCTGATTTGACTTTTTAAAGTCATTATGAAAACTATTGAGTTAGCAGTCATCAGTATTTGTTCATATTTACGTAGCTTTGAAGACAGTGTGACCATCAGTTATCCATCTCTATATCTGTACTCCCCTCTAGAGGTGTCTAGCCTTTCAGTATATTTGAGTTCGTGAGAATTTGAAATTGTTTTGCCACCAATTTAAAGCATCAGGAAAAACATAAACAAGTAAAAACCAGCAGTAATATCTTTCCAAACAATGTCCTGGTTACTGAGGATGATCTACAAACTTTGCTGTGAACTGTTTTCGTGGAGAACTATTTGTTTTAAAGTACAACAGCCTACTTTCTGCGTCTGCACTGAAGGATGAGTCACAGTGCTTCTAGCTGTGCGGAGACAGCCTGAATGCATCATCTTAAGAGGGCAATTTTATCATTTTTGTGGCAAATTGGTATGACTATTGTATTTTTATGAAGTGTCAGTTGGGGTTTGGGATCATTTGATTAAATCTGAATCCAGAATCAAATCTGAATATTGAATCTGACCCATTTCTGATCCATTATCAAAATCGTTTCTGATTTAATTGGGATCTGTACACTTTGTTGATTGAGAGGAAGGAGAAGATAAAATATTCTGAGGGAATATATCTCTTACACATTGAACCAGTAATTACAACTGTCTTGCACACATTATTTTTCACAAAGTTATTGCTTCAAAAACTGGAGGACCTGGTTCAGAACCATTAGGTTGAAAAACTTTAATTTTTGCCAAGATATGAAAGATTAACAGAGAAATTACAGCTCCTGAAACTGAGACAGCTCACTTGGCTCACTGCAGATGCATCTTCACTCTGGCGTCTCTGAATGGCAGAGCAGATTTTGGGTCACATCCAACCACACCCATCAGTGATGCCTGACAGTCAGCAGCTGCTAAATCATAGAAGCTGCTATCTGAGTGTATTTCACATTGCAAATTAAAAGTGTAATGAGGGTTGATATGAGATTCATTAGACTCAAAGCTTAGTGAATTTGGATATTTCATCAACCGTGAACTAGATCCAAAATGTGCCATCAGAACAGAAATTTTACACCAGACTTTGTTCAATTTCATCTCAGTTTATTTATTTTCCAGTGCGCTGATAAAATGACTCCAAAATGAGTCTAGTCTGTTGTTTTCCGGACTACTTTATCTCTAAATAAAATGTTAATTCGGATAGACGTCTGAATGCTCTATTTAGGTAACTGATTTTAATTTAATTGGTTTATTCCTCAATGACTGTACCAGGTATGAACACCAGCCGTTTGTCTCCTGTCTGGCCGGCCTCTATGGTTGCCAATGGAGACGATACCAAAGAGCGCGGGCACAACCAGGAGAGTGCTGCTGCAGCAAGGTACCCACACACGCGTACACGTACACACACACACACACACACACACACACACACAGCACCATCTATAAGCAATGTGTTGAGTTTGGTTAGTTTGCTGATTGTGCAGAGTATTGATTCCCCAGCCAGTTTTCCTCCATCCTGCCTGCTGACTCTACTGCTTACTGCTTTTCTCAGAAAATATATCAGCACATGCTGCATATACTCTGTCAGCTGGTATCAAAATATACTGCTTCCATATGCAGTAATATGACTGACTTCCTCTGTATATGTCAGATTGTGTTGCATCAGCGAGTTGCTGTTTTGGGTATTTTTGCTATAAATCTTAAACCTCATCTCCAAACACTTTTTAAATTATAGTCGCTATGACTACAGGCTCATTAAGATATATTTGTACTGAAACTGTGTAGCTATGTAATTTGATCTAAGTATACTTCACAGATTTAGTTAATCACTCATATAAGTAAGTTAAATTACTTTCTCTGGGTAGAAGTGGGTAGTTTGACCTCTGTGTGTGTGTTACAGGTGGAGTGTGGCAGTTTTGGCCTCCTGATCCTCACCTTCTTCCTGAGTTTTGTATTCCTCTATTTCTGGAGTGAAGCTCAGAATGACTACAACGACTTTGACTGGTGGGTCACACACTGCAAGTACTGTACATACATGTTGGCAAAGTGTGTTTTTTATTGTGATGTAGAGCAGTTTTTGTCATTATGATGGGGTCAGGGGTAGCTGTCTTATATGAACTAATGAAATAAAGGAAAAAGTGAACAGATCATCTTGACAGTGAATGAATGGGACCAAGCCTTAATTCAATAATTCATAATATGCATGTGATGGCTGATGACTGTTTTTTATGTGTGTCTTCAGGTTTAACTTTGGGACTCTTGGTTTCTGGTTTCCCTGGTCTCTGGTCCTGCTGGTTGTTGCTGCTGCTCTCTTCACATACATCGCCCTACTATTGGTATGCACACTGATATTGATGATTTTCAGTCCAGTTTAAGCACTTACGCATGTATGAATGTAGAACTGAAATGAAAAAGAAGCAGACAGAAAATATATCTTTAGTATACTCAGAAATCTGAGTAAACACTCTTTGCAGCTCGGCTACAGAAGTAGACAGCTTTGATCAAAGGTTGCCAGTTCAAATCCCTGGGTGTGCTGAGAAATCCTTTGTTTATGTGGATGAGAAACACTTTGCCATGCCATTGTAGTGTTCTTGAGCAAGACACTTGGCCTTACTGCTACTGTTCTAAGCAGTGATCTCAGTAGTGGGGCTTTTTTAGCCGGTATCTGATGGAGCCCAACTTAATTGTTTGGTTGAAGTGTTGCTTTATATTTTATTTTTTCGATGTGCTTCATTTCTGCAACGTTTCTGCGCTTTGTGTGACATTCAGGAGCTTGTCTGCTTGGTGACAAATATTATGTAAGACTAATTATATAACACAGAAAAATGTACACAGATGAAGTGGAGGAGAAATCTGCATAAACAGAGTTTAGCATGCAATGGTTTTTAATGAATATCTGAACGCTGTTCAGGTGCTGGCAGTGTGTCTGCTCTCTGAAGGTCAGAGGCTTTACCTCCACTGGAGCCACAAGGTATACGCATGCACCCACCCACCCCCACACACACACACACATAAAGACAGTTCTTTGTATTTTTGCATTCCCTCTTGTTATAAGTTGTTCTAAGATGCATTTTCTCGTTCTCCTCTTTTTGTGTCAGACTGGCATCGTGGTGACATTGGCGTTCTCCGTCACAGCCACTGCCATCCTGTCTGACCTCTGGAGCAAAGAATGGAAGACTCTTCTCCTCTCTTTGCAGGTTAGCCAACCCTGACACACCAGCCAGTCACATGAGAGGAATACAGGATGTTTTTTTATCATTTGCAAAACAGTGTGTTAATACTATGTCTATTTTTACTGTGTTTATACAAACTGTAATTTGTGCTTTATATTTTGAATCAAATATTTGAGACTGTACTGACATTTTGGCCAATCTCTTGTCTTTGTCTCTGTCTTTCTCTTTCACTTTTTATCTTCAGGTGACAGCACCTTTCCTCCATGTGGCTGCAGTTTCACTAATGGCGATTCTCTCCTGGCCAATAGCATTACATTTCTTCCGCATGAACAAGAGAGGTAAGCAAGCTGATGAGTGTTTATCTTTTATTAGAAATGAGGTGGGTGTTTGTAAGAAAGTCCAGTTGTAGTAGTTCCAGATGTATCTCGTTAAGCATTTTATCTGCTTATCTGTATTTGTGGCTTAGTCACCTGTTCCAGGAGAAATATAATTACATAATTATGATATATATTATATTTTCTATGTTTAGAGTACTTATTATAACTTAAACAAGTATTAATATCTAAAACCTGTTTAGAGTGTTCACCCTCATTGAGTGGTCTTAATTGGTATATTTTACTTTTTTAAAATCTTAATCCAGACCACCAAACATCTTAGCCAGTCCCCTCAGGTCCCATTGTACATCGAGATACTTGATGTTTGGGAATGTTCAAGAGAAAGAGAGAGAGCTGTCCTTGACATATAGCAGTAACTGGAGGGAAGAAAAGGCTGAAAGACCTTGTTGAAATGACATATTGACTGATTGCTGGCAGACAGTGCAGGGTTTCCAGTCTAATAGCTTCAGTTGTTGTAGTACTGAGCTGCTCCGCCCAGCGGGAATACAGCTATACTGAAATCAAACATACCCTTCAGCAGCATGACGCACTTGTCTGATTATACAGCTGTAGACCTCCCTGTCATCCTTCCTTCACCCTCTCCACCTCCCTTTAACAGAAAATCAATGTCTCATTTTCCTGCTTGATTTTGCACCCCTCTCTTTGTCTCTCTGATGCATTCTGTCTTCTTTCATTCACTTTAATTTGCTGCTTTCTGTTTCTTTTAACTCATCTTGTGGTCACTCCTGCTGTCCTGCATCGTGTCTGACTCTCCACTGAATGGCTTTGACCTCTGTGTCTCTCTGTGTCTCTCTTCTCTCTTTGGTCTCCATGGGTACTGTCCCTGGTTGCCATGGTGATTCAGCAGGTAGAGTGATGCTGAGTCATGTCGGGGGTCTCTCCTGGCAGGAGGTAATGGAGAGAGAGATTTGCCAAAGAACAGGATATGAGATAGCTCCCCTCCCTGTCTGTGCTGTATTAAGATGAACACTAACCCAAGCCTGGATGAGGAGAGAGTTGATGGGTTAATTTTGCAGTTTTAATTAATGGGTATTAAAATGTGAGAGGGGAGCAGTGCTGGGCTTTCTTTCTTTCTTTCTTTCTTTCTTTCTTTCTTTCTTTCTTTCTTTTTCTCTCTCTCTCTCTCTCTCTCTTTCTTTTTTCTTTCTTTCTTTTCCTGTCTTTCTTCCATTCATTCATCACACTTTGTAACATTCAGAGTCCAGCAGGACTTGTGTTTATCCTCTATTATCAGCTTTTTAACAGTTGGTCAATAGTTTGGGCGGTATTGTTAGCCAATCAGTGCCAACATGCCAGCTGTACTTGTGTCTGTGCTGAGCCTTGCTGGGATTCTTTCTCAGTGAGAGGTAACAGTATGGAGCCTGACAAAGAGCACCTGCTGACATTTCAAACCAAGCAGGGCTCCTCTCTCTTTCTTTTAATGCTCTGGTTACCTGCAGCAGGACAAAGAAGATAATCAGTTTAACTATTATCGGTCACCTTGTGTTTTAGTGATGTAAGCAGACAACCACTTTCAAAATTTAACTACTACTACTTCTATTCTTGACCAAATACATACAAGACATTTCCACATACATTCACTGTAAAACAAGCTTTTACAAATCAACATATATTTAATGAATGTTTCCAGTTTTATGTTTGAATGATTTTCTCAATAATACCAGTCCTAGTCCTAGATTGGTCAGTCTTACCAGGCAGATTTGCCTTCTAACCAGGCAGCCGTCATTCAGCTGTTTCCCATATGGCTGCTGTTCAGCACCAGACCACCATGCTGATCCTATCAGGAAAGATTGAGTGTATATTATCCTGATTTTTCTACACTAGGATACTCCTACTACTTGAATGTGTATCTGTTGATATATGGATATGTTTGCTTGTGCATGGCATAGACCCGAGTTTTAAAAAAGAAGAGAACAAGTAGCAAAGTAAAATTCTGTATTGTCCTGGAGTCCTGAAGTCCTGGAGTGAAAAAAAACCCAAATATCTTGTATTTAGTGATTAAAAAAGATAAATAAGTTAATGTAATGTAATACTGGTATCTTTGTGTTGTTGTGTTTTCTCCAGTGCGTCAGGTTGCTGTCCTAGGTCTTTACCTGTCCGTGCTGTTCTCTCTCTACCTGGTCCCTCTGGGAATGTACTCACCCTGCATTAAAGAAGCAGGAACGCTGGGACCGGCCCCAGCACTCATCGGACACAGAGGTGCTCCAATGGTAAGACTGAACTGAATCGTGACAGCTGGACTTGTCTCAATTCTGTGTCAAATTTGTGTTTTACTACTAATTTTGACTTTTCTGTTGGCTATGATAATATTCTAGTCCTCAACTTCAGTGGTGAGATCTGGAGATGGACAATGTGTGTGTTTCTAGCTGTGTGTGTATATGTGCATTGTTATTCATCAGTGTGGGAATGTTTTTGTCTCATTGTGTGTGTGTGTTATTCCAGCTTGCTCCAGAAAATACAGTGATGTCATTTGAGAAGGCAGTGGAAGCTGGAGGAGAAGGACTGGAGACTGATGTCACGATCAGGTATTAACTCTTCTCACCTGTGTGTGTATATGTACCTGTTGGACCATTTATTCTTGTAATACTAAACAGTAATAAATAATAATGAATAAATACATATTTTGGTGCTCTCTAAGGTTTGTCATCACCATTGGAGGCCATTGCAGTTTATTAATTCGTCTTTCAGCTGCAGAACTGGATAACCACAGTCTAGTGCCATTATTTTGCATTATTGTTCTGTAAGAAAGGTTTGAAAACAGAATGGGGGGGCATTATAGTCCCACCTTTAAGCTGGCAGCAGAGGTAGTCATTGAGCTGAATCAACATCTCTGTAAAAGGGACTGATGCCAATGCTTTTCTGTCACATGTCATGTCATGCATGAGATTGCGTCATGCTGTCACGCTATCTAAAATCACACATGGAGCGGCATTATGCTGGAATTGTCTGGTTCAATGTGGAGTGATTTCTGTTTTTTTGTGTTCATGGATTTATACAAGTGATCTGTCATCTCTATGTAAAAAAAGTACATCACTGAGTAGATGATCCCACTTATACCACAACCACCTGCACCAAAATGCCATATGTTGTGAAACTTAAAATATCAGTATCAAATCAAATATCAATTCATTCATATCCTTTGATTATTAAGTTGTAACTTTTAATATCAACTTTTCTCTTCTAAAGATCAGGAAATGTATTTATTGTGCCCTATTGAGCAACATGCATTTTAAAATTTACAGTCACAATTCTTTCAAGGTCACCCAACTGAAATGATCACATCATTAGCAGTATTTAATAACTCAAGAGTTCACAACATGTTTTCATGCTGCTGAAATTATCAGAGGAGCAGTTGGGCAACAGTGAACTGATGCTGAGTCTGTGCCTTGGTGCTAATTATACAGATCAGATGCTAGCGTGCTGCCCTCAGCGCTAAGGTGATTACTGCCATGCTAATCCAGTTTCCCATTAGCCCTCCTGTTAGCCCACGGATGGTGGTTTAGCACACTGAAAACAGAGGGATTAGTTGCATGGCATGAATCAGAATTAGCAGGTTAGAGTAAGCCCATGCTGTTGGTGAGTCTGGTAGTTCCTGTGTGTGTAAAAATGAGATGTTAGTGTGCATGTGTATTTATGGGCATGCACATAACTGATATCACTCTTGTGCTTAAACAAGATGACAAGTTTGCTTGTCTGTGTTATTCATGACTCAGATAGATGGCTTTATGAAAGCCAGTTTTGAGTGTTTTGGAGCATCAAATGCTTACTGGTGACTTAAATCATTCTCTCTCCATCTCCCCTCACTTGCTCTTTTGTTCATTTTTGTGACCTGTACTTTCTCTTGCTTACTTCCTGATTCCCCACCGTCTCACTTAAATATTTTCCAACTCTATCTGTAGTTATGATGGTGTTCCTTTCCTGATGCATGACTCAACTCTGAGGAGAACCACTAACGTTGCTGAGGTTTTCCCAAATCGAACACACCTTGATGCCTCCATGTTCACCTGGGCTGAGCTACAGCAGCTGAATGCTGGCGACTGGTTCTTATCGGTGAGACTAAAAAACACACACTCTGTTATGGTAATGTTGAGGAAAGACGTGGAAATAGAGTGCAGTGTGAATCAGGCTCATTGTTGCCATTTTATAGTACTGATTATTACTGGAAAATAACCTGGTCTTTTGAAGGTGACAGATCATTTTAACTGATTCTCACATATCTGAGGTCACCCATGCACCTTAAATTTGTTGTATTTCCTTCCATGAAAGGACACATACTGGGACCACTTTATTAATATCCTATACATTATTTATATTATACTTTTTTCTATGATTTTTTTTTTCCAAATGACTAAGCATATTTTTTCCACATCACTCTCTTACAGAGGGATCCATTTGGTACAGTGTCGTCCCTGTCTGAGGTGGACCGTTTGCAGGCCCAGAACCAGTCTGTTCCCTCACTGGCCCAGTTTCTGGAGGTAGCAGCCCGTAGTGGCAGACTAGTGCTGTTTGACCTGCGTAGGCCACCACATGGACATCCCTACAGTCAGTCATACATTAACACCACTCTGCATGTGGTGCAGGCCCACATCAACTCCTCACAGGTAACCATAAAGAAATTCTCAATTTGACAGTGAAAAGGTGACATAGAACTGAATTATATAATGTATCTCTGGGTTTGTTTGTTGTACGACTTAGATGATAATCGATGAATAGTATTCAGTAGTATTCAGTAACCTTGAGCAGTTGTTTTTATGCTTCCGCACAAGCAACAACTGTGTCTTGAGGAAATTTCTTCAAATTTGGAACAAATGCTCATTTAGACTCAAGGATGAACTGATTAGAATTTTGTGGTCAAAGGACACTGAGATCTCACAAAAATCATTTTTGGCCATAACTCAAGAATTGTATACACTGATTATGATAAAAATACACTTAATAGCTTTTATTTACCATATATTATGAAGCTGGACAGATATGGGTATAAACTGCAACTTGACTGGTCAGTCAAGGCATATTCTGATTTTATTTATTGCTGTTATATTATTGCTGTAAGTGGTGAAAAAATATTTTGTGTGCATATCTGGATGTGTGTGTGTGTTTGTAGGTGCTATGGCTGCCGTCTGAGGATAGGGAGTTGGTTCAGGCTATGGACCCAGAGCTGCAGCAGACCTCTGGAGAAAAAGCTTCTATTCAGGAACTGACAGATGGCCACATCACCAGACTGAACCTACACTACAGCACCATGTCTCAACAACAGATCAGGTACACACACACATGAATTTATTAATGGAGTAATAAACGTCACGGTATCAACAATATTTTAGGAAATTTAAAGCAAAACGTGTGATTTCTGCAGCCATGTAACAATGATTCATGAAGAATTTACAGCAAACACACTGAAAATCAAGTTTTTAACCCTGCTGACATGTCCATATGGTGTTTTTTATATGTTAAAAGACATATAATGAACAGTATTTCCATCTTTGTGTTAGAGTTAGAGTTAGAGTTAGAATTAGGTTTACGTTGGGGTTAAACATTCAGTAGGGATGATTAACATTAGAGTAAGGGTAAGGGGCTGTGGAGTGTACTATGTCAGTGATGGGACCTCACAAAGATTGGTATACGTGTGTGTGTGTGTGTGTGTGTGTGTGGGGGGTGGGGGTGGGTGGGTTATGTAATTCAAGGTACAGGTGACCACCACGTTCTCAGCCACTCCATCTTGTTGTCAACCCTAGGGAAGTGAGAAGAAGATGAGAGGAGGACGACTAGGGAGGTTGAGGGCAGGTTGGTGTGAAGGTCATGGCAGGAGTGAGGAGAGAGAAAGGGGAGAGACAGGAGAGTAACAGAGGAAAGAAAAAAAACCTAGGTGAAAAGAAAGTTATTCAGTGGAGGAGAGATTTGGTGAGAATCATAGGAGGGCAGAGAGAAAGAAGTGAGGAGAAACAGTGGAGGAGGTACAGGACAGGCTAGAGATGGGAGAATACATGAGAGGAGGTGCTTCAGAGAAGAAGAGGCGAAGAGAAGCTGATAAGTAGTACAAGAGAAACGAGTGGGAGCTACTTGAACATAAACAGAAACTGTGGGAGAACAATCTGGAAAGAAAGAGGCATATGGATGAGTGATTCACACTTTGACAGGTTTTACACAACACTGTTAACATTGATTCATATTCACTGTAATGTCTCATCAAAACATGGGAATATCAGCTTTGATGGCACTGTATTTGTCACCAGCTAGAGATGGCTGTTGGGTGAATCATGTCGTTACATTGTGTGATAAAATTTGTGCTCATAAGACGTCATAAGCCTTTTTTTGATTATCATCATCAGAGCATGGTGTTTAAAGCTTATGGTCAAACTTAACATGATGATTCTTTTATAGTGTAACTGTGTAGCAATTTACTGATAATTAAAGAATTTCCTCTGACTCTGATGGACAAACTCCAGTGTATAAATACTGGGGTTGTGTATCACTCAAGACATTTTTAAGTACAGCTAATGGTATTTAACTTAGCTACCAGTTCATTAACATTACTTCATCTTTTTATGTCTCAGTTTTTAGTGTTTTAACTGGCATAGAAATAATAAGTTCTTCATGGTCAGGTATATAGATTTTTTTGTATGGAGGAGAAAAAAGCACCGGTATTGAATAGGCACTTGGTACCTGAGAACTGACCTTCAATGTGACACCACAGTCAGAAACCAGAGATAATAACAAGATTATAAAACTCCAGGTTGTATAATCTGGCAAAGAATAATTTCCTCTTAGGTCTGATCTTCCTCATAATAGAAAATCAATGTCTCTGAATCTCTCTCTCTCTCTCTCTCTCTCTCTCTCTCTCTCTCTCTCTCTCTCTCCCTCTCCCTCCCTCTCTCTCTCTCTCTCTCTCTCTCTCTCTCTCTCTCTCTCTCCCTCTCTCTGTCTCTGTCTCTGTCTCTGTTGTCTCTCTGTTCTCACTCATCCCCTGCCTGTTTTTCTGTCTCGCTCACTCTGTTCACCTTAGCAGAAGATCATTAGACTTTCAAAGGATGCTTTCATCCCACACAGTGTGTGTGTGTGTGTGTGTGTGTGTGTGTGTGTCTGTGTGTGTGTGAGAGAGAGAGTTGAATTTAATACTGCTATTGTGATAAATTACACCTCTCTCTTTCTCCTCCCACCCATCTCCCCACCCCTCTCTCTCTCCTCAGTAAGTACCAGTCAGTGAACATCAGTACTAACCTGTATGTGATCAGCCAGCCGTGGCTCTACACTCTGGCCTGGTGTGCTGGAGCTCAGTCTGTAACCACCAACTCCATCCACGTGCTGTCCAGCATAAACAAGCCGCTCTTCCTCATGGTGAGCAGATTCAACTCTCCAACTCTATTATCAGATATCATTTTCCTGGCTGTCTTGAAAAAGTTTCATTATATTCCTTAAAGGTTAGTTTAGTTTGGCTGCATGTAGCTCAATCTGTGATCTTAGCATTCAACATATTACTGCATTGTTCTACCATTATTTTCTTTTCCCTTTAAGTCTGCTGTCCTATCTGTCAGGGTCCTATCCTAGCTGTGCAGATATTAGATAAAAACATTTTTGTCACTTCAAATAAATTGCAGTTGCTAGAAATAAAAACAGATTTTTACTTTAAGGTCTGTGTTGGTTACAAAACTGAAGTAAAAGACACATAATTATGTAAGGAGGTAGTCCACTTCAGTGGAGTTATAGTATTTTCCACAAACTTTTATTTCCCTCAGTTTTGACAATGCGTCTGTGGCTGCAACTCAAGCTTCTTTTGCAGCCTAGCTAGCCTACTGAAATGTTGAGGCATCTGTTTTTTTGTTATAATCTGTTTGTGATACTTAACAGATGATCAGATTTGTTTAGAAATAGTAACTGTGAAATGTTTGAACAAATCTTTCTCTATTTATCTGTGACAAAGACGAAAAAACGTGAGAGAGAAAATGTTGTAATCCAATCCAATGAGATCAAAACTCCTGTTAGAGTGAAAATTGGCAACGCTTAGTTACAACTATTAGTATTTCCACATCACATACTTCATGCTGTATTAAAGGAGTTATAACTCACAATGACCACACTGGCTGTTTTCATTTGAATTGTAAGTTTCCAAGCACACAGCAACTCTGATCATGACGGACGGCTCAGAATATTCCAGTGAAAACAACAGACTTGCATATTTACATTTTAGACATCTAGAATTTTCTCTCATCCGCCATGATTTTCATTCAGGGGGCAGGTAGGAGGCTCTGTATCAGGCTGAAAATCTCTTCAGCAGGTGTCGTGGGTGATTGAAGATTGAGTCTTTGACCTTTTGGTTACATAAATGTTCTCCCTCAGCACCTGCACGTCTGTGTAGATTCAAATGAGTTTTATCAAGGTTTTAATATGTGTGTTCAAGTCTAAGCACAATACTTTATGGTCTCTACTAAGTGGAAAAATTATATTCATGTTCACACTCTTCCAGGAAATGTAATCAACCCTCTCTCTCCCTGTCTCCAGACTCCGGAGGAATATAGTCTAATGTGGATTCTGACTGATGCTGTGTCTGCCTTCCTAATCATCACCATTTTCATATTCCATTGGTGCGTAGACTCACACACATACACCCACAGTTGCTCTCATAATTACTTTCCCCTGTTAATTGTAACGTCTGGTGTTGGGGTGGTGAGGCTGCGTAGAGCTGAGTCATCCTGGCTGCCGATGAGATTTTGTTATTAATATGTAATCTGAGATGTCACTGCAGCCAGCAAATATGTCTTTGATGAATGTTAGGATGGAAAATGTGTATGAGTGAAAGATGAGACAGAGATGACACAGACAAAACACAGGAATGCTAGCTGGGTTGTGAGGGCTGATTTATGTTTCAACCTGGCACTCATTGATGTAGTACTGGCTAGCATTTGTATCAGTTCTAATACTTTTTTTCATGCTGAATTGCAGAGATAGTGTGACACTACTAGACCGCCCTGAGTTGGAGTCCATCACAACAAAATTAGTCAGACAAGAAAAAAGTACAGATTAACCTGAAAGAAGTGAACATACCAACACTGCTCATTATATTGTTCAGATTTAAGATTATTTATTTCTCTAAGCACAGTTTTTCATTTATTGTTGAGTTGGTTTTTCAATAAGTCATGGGAAACTGATGAATGCTTTGGGAATTCTCATGAACAGCTTTCTCAGTAATAGATCAGGTCAGTAAATTTGGCTTGTTTAGTGCCCAGCCAGTATGCTTCAACAGAAGTGCTCGTTGGACGGTTGAATAGCTTCGGAAACTCCCCCCCGCACTGCACCTTTTCAGTATCTCCTTTAGAGGGGATGACAATTTCTACTACTTTTCAAATTTCGTGGTGGTGGTGTTTGTGATGTTGGTGAGATTCTTCCCCTCCTGCCAGAACAGACCTTTCAACAGAAAGGGCTGGATATTTTTTCCTGGCCTCCTCTGTGGTTTTATTTTTACTGTTTTTGTTTTCCCCACACCATCTCTTTTATCAACAGTACCTCTTTTCTCCCTTTTATACCCAGATTTTAGTCAACACTCACCTGGACTCACTCACACATGGCAGCCTACACACACACAAACACACCCCCACACCCTCATTAATGCCGAGTGTACACATCAAAGCAGTTACAGTGGTACACATGGCTGTTTCAAAGCACTCTGCTAAACACAGAAGCACATTAACACACCTGGTTATTCTCTGCTCCTCTGATTTTTGTGTGTGTGTGTGTGTGTGTCACAGGTGGAGAGAGAGAGGCCTGCCCTTCTGGTCCGGCAGCCGTCAGACTCACGAGAATGGACCATACAGCAAGTTCAGGACAGGTATGAGAATATTTTTCTTCTCTCTTTGTTGAGGCTTGTGTATCTACACTGTGTCATTGTGGATGAATGTAAAACAAGAGTATCTAATGTCTTGTCTCCATCCTGGCTGATATTAATTGCGTATACTGTGGTTTTGGGTCTTTATTGATGAGGGAGTTAGCCACAGATTAGGATATCTTGTCTCATTGCTCGAGTGAAAGAATGGTAAAAAGCATATAAACTATTATATACTATAAAGCTGGATACTTAAACAAGAGGATGCCAATTTTCAAAAGCTGGTAGTGATAATACAGACTCACTTGTAGCTAACCCTAACCCTTTGTTCTGAACATGCAAAGATGCCATTAATATTGATCTTGGCTGTGGCTCAACCAGCAGAGACAAGACATTATTTTATGACTGCCATCTTTGCATGCAGTGATTTCCCTGCTGTATGTGTTGTGTCTGTGTTATGTGTGTTGTGTGTATCAGACTCTTCAGAGGTCATCTGTGTTCACTGGAGCCCCCTTCACTCTGATCCCCCTGCCGGAGCACTCGTCTCCCTCCCCTTGGTCTTCAACCCATGACAGCCTGCATGTCAGCCCTGCATGCCAACCCTTCAGAAACCTTGTATGATCCCTGAACCCTGTTTGAATCCTCTTTGAAACCCACATAAAGCTCTGTGAAACTAGAGAGCTCATAGTGAAACTGTGGAGCTTAATCCCAACCCTCATATATGTTTCTTGTGTACGATTACCGTGAGCCCTGTCCACTGTCCATTACCCACAATGCTCCTTAGCATGTTAAGTTATAAATTCTAAACTCTTTGGCCTTTTCCTCACTTTGCAGAGCTGAGTGACGTGTGGTCCGTTTCCAGCGTCAATGTGCGGCCCGATCTGCGGAGCACGCCCAGTTCACCCACCACCCCTCACCTGCCCACCATCACAGAGGAGTGACTGGAGGAGAGAGAGACGTACAGAGAGACAGAGAAAGACAGAGAGAGAGAGGCAAGAAAGAAAGGTGGAGATAGTGAGAGATGGGGGGGAAAGTACTTGTTTAGAGAGAGTGAGTGTTGATGCCCCTGAAAACTTGTATTGAAAAACATCAATGGTTGAGTTAACACTCAAAAATTACATATGCTTTGATTTTAATTCAGTATTGCTAAATTTGTAATATAATCTTTTTTTCAAATTAAGCCCTGCCACACTTCAAAAAGAGTCAGAGAAAACCACTCACAGTAAGAAGCTGATTTCAAGGCCTTTAAATAGAAGAGAAAAAATAATAATGGATGTTCAAAAATTGGGACAAAGTGACAGAGAACAGAACAGTAAAAAAGAACAAGTCAAGTAAGAGACAGCAACCTCTTGTCTTTCTCCACTTCCTCTGTCATCCTCTCTCAGTCTGTGGGCCAAAATGAACTACTGAACCAAACCTCATTCGCTGATCTGCCATCAGTGACAGAGAAGAGAGATTCTGGACATGAGCCCGGGAGCACCAGTGTCCATTTCCATACTGTAATCTCATAGATGCCATTAAAATGCCGGGGCAGTGAGGACAGTTAAACACTAGCCCAGAGGCTGACATGCTTGAAAACATTTTCACCCCTGGTCATTCAACACCACCAGCTTATCTCAACAACGCAAGATGCAAGAAACTAAACCTCACAAAAGAAAGAAGAAAACAATGAATATATACTGCTGTAGTAACGTGAGTTGCTTTCACTCTTTCTGTCTTGTGTTTCTAGTTGATAAAAACCAGATTTCTGACAGAAAGAGCTGTGGAGTCAGGGTGAAGCTCCGAGGGAGTGAAAGCTGATGGTGATGGAAACTGTAACTTCAGAGCAGGAGACATCTGGACAGTGATAAAATGGGCTCTGTGTTTCTTCTGTATGAAATATACTTTTTCATTTTCAGCTCGATATCAGGTACATCAGACCAAATCTTAAACCATGTCTTAAATTTTAATCTCTGCTTGTCTTTGAGTTGTTGGATGCAGTGTATGAACTGTACACTGTTTGATTGACAGAATGAATGTAAACTCGAGGCTTGAGACGGTATTGTTAGTTACTATTTCTGTTTGTACTAAAGTGAATGTATTATAAAGTGGGGCCATGTTTCTCAAAAGCATATGAGAAATCTTCTGGCTGGGTCATTTCACTTTGGCTACAGATTTGTGCCAAATGTTTGCTCAAATTCGAAAAAGATGCTTTTGAGAAACCAGACCTTGTACTCTCTTTACAAGGCAGTGAATACAGCATCTGCTTTTTCCTCAAATATACGCACAAAGTCCTTTCTGGAAGTATGACTATATATATTTCATCTATGCTACACTCTCCTAACTTTATCTGGTTTTAGATTTGAAATCCAGAGTGTCTTGTTACAATTTTTCAGGTGTGAAATCCATGAGGTTAGGGGCCTTGATTTTCTGAGGGGTTTTGCCAGTTTCCTGCATGGTGTTGGAGATGAAGCAGGACATGCTGCAGTAAGTGCCATTAAAAAGATTGTGGCTTTGTTTTCATTATGTAGAGTCAGAATAATCTTGTTCACCCACGCACAGTAAATGTACAGGACTTTATTTGACAGATCTCCTTGGATGCACATAATCTACAGGTATCAGTGCAACGCTGTTCACAGTGGGCCGCTCATTACATTTAACCTACAGCCTGAATCCATGTTCACATTATTTTACCCAACTATTCTTTCATTTAGTGTTTAATATCCCATTCTAGGTCATTCTGAGACTTGGACTTTCAAGTTCAGGATTTGTTGGATTTTTGCTGTTGGTCTCAAGTAGACTTGAAGTTGCCCTGTCTTTGTCTGTGTGTGTCCTGTACCATCTTTCGGTCTAATGTTGGACTCACACAGGCCTGGCTGTGGTCTATCTAACTGAGGTGGTGTTGATACATGTTTGAAGACAGATTGTGAAGTTTCTGGAATATTTATTTTGTCCTAAAAAACTTAAACGCAACATGAGACGCAACATGGGATTGTGGTCCATTGTGGTCAAAAAGAAAAAAAAAAAAAAGAAACAGTGCTAATACGATCTAAAAGTACAAAGTTAAATCATTACAATGCAGAATCTCATGACTGTGTAAGACTACAAATGCAACCAAGCAAATTAATGTACTGTATTGTATTGTAATATGAATATGTGGTTAGCATTTAGTTTTACTGTATTTGTGTTCCTGTTGAGAATATAGTAGCTGATCTGTTGGGTAGGCTAAGCATTTTAGCTACAGTTATCAATCATTATAGCTGCACAGCCATATTTATTCTATTGAATATGATGTTTCCAACAGTAAGACTGTTGTCTGGTGTCAATGCAGCACTGTTTCGGAGATGGATTGCATTTCCAGCTTTGCATGTGTTGAATTTATCCGGCTTTTGTTTTATAAATGCTTTCTTGAAGTGATACTTAAAATGTTTTTGGTATCAAATTCTCAGCTCATGTAGACTTAAATGGTGTCTGTTAAGAGATTTCCACTGGTTATTAATGTGATGAAATGTTTTCATTTGAAAACAATATCCTAACAACCATAGAAACATCTGTATTTCCCAGAACACAGTCAGGTAAAAAGGCAGCACTCCAGAGGTCAAAAACACCATGCTCTGATGACCGCCTGATGTGCCGTCTTTTTCCTGACCTCAGTTTTGGGAAATACAGACATTGTTGTGTTGAAAGGCAGAGCACCCAGCTGCAGTTCAGTGCAGGAGAGGTGCACCCATTTCCCCTTATGAATTCATAGAAATTTCTCAAACCCCTACACTCCACTGTATAATACACTTCTGCACTACCCGGCTGTACATAGTGTCACATACTCTGACCAAACTCTGGCTATGTTATAAATAAATCTTAGCAACATAACATGGAAGATAGAAGTTGTAGTCATAATTTGACAAAACAGGTGTTGGAACATACTGAGCATGCAGATGAACAGCAGAGAAGTGGGCAACATGACAGCAGAAACGATAGCTTTCATTTTATCTCTTAGCAAGAGGTCTTATCAGGCATCCTGAAAGCAGAGGTTTAACCTCAGGCTCTGTTTTTGCATCTCAATCTTAATATTTAAGACAAACATTTGGTTATGCTATGACTGTATTAGACTATTGTCACGTACAGGCAACCCTTGCATGCTGCTCTGCACGTTATTCCAGGAAAGATAATGCAAGCAAACCTAAATTAGTGCATTCAAATCATAAAGAAGAATCTAGAGGAAAGCCACATAAGGACAATCAGTGATAATCAGAGGAAATGTTAATGACACCAAATAGTTGTCAGGCCCACAAACTGTAAAAAAAAAAAAAACTTCCCTATTGGAGCTAAATAACTTCTCATTGCTCACTTCAGACTGATGAACAAAATTACTTTGTGCATGTAAAGTTTTTCTTGTTTCTTAGCAGAACTAAAGTGCAAGGCTTTGTTTGATGATGTCTTATTTTCTGACCCAGTCATCATGAGCACAACACAGAGTACCTGCTTTACTGTCTTGATGCCTGTAATAATGCGCTATAGATAAAAAATGTGGTTTTTAACGGAGTACGTTTAAAGTCAGTGCCCATGTCAGGGAATAATTAAATGGAGAAATGAATTTTACTCAACTCCTTATTAAAGCAGAGTTTTAGATTTGGCTGCAGAAGTGGAAGTGGAGTGATTTAGGATTTATGGCTTGATACTGGAAGGAGGATTTGGGCCTGGGTTAGCCATGTGATTGGTTTGTACCCTGACACATTGGCTGTTGTTACACTTGTACTTTACACATGAATTGTATTATGATCCCAATTACACCAGGGTGCCCAAAAGATTTGTTGTACCAGTAATACAACGAAATTACACTGAAATAATGAGGTCCAGCATCAACTGTCAACATCTCTAAAAATAATGTGGACACAGGCTCACGTCAGTGGTGCTGTATAAATGCTCAACATTGTTTTTTTGCTTTAGAAAAATAACAAATAATGTGGGTATAATAGACCAGTCTATAATTGTCCAGATGCCATTATTTCAAATGGTTAGATCCCTGTAGCATTTTACATTTTGTGCTTTATTGAACGACTATTTTTATTTTACAGAAGCGTTCACAATTTTTTTTTTTTTTTTTTTACTGTAACTTTTCTCTGATTGTAAATGCTACTGTCATCTGGTATTAAAACATTAGAAAAAAGTATTTGGTTGTTGGTACCACTGTCTGTGGAGGTTGTCATCATCATCAGCCTTTAAGCTTTTAATACCTAAAGTGTAAAGACATTGTGAAAGCTTGTATAGTTTGTTGGGGTGAATTTAAAAACACGTTTTTCCATGATGCAAATCACTGACTGACTGTGAGCTACACCTCTGCTACTGCACCTCATTTCATTGCTGTGTTATTGATGTGGCTATTTATTATTAAGTGGATTTAGTAGTAACAGGGCTTGATGTAAAGAAAGCTCTTGGATTCTTCTTATCAAGTGTTAAAAGTGAAGTTTGACCTACTGAGCTTGTGTCTGTGTTGGTAGTTATCTGTGTCAGTGCACATGCATAGTATTTACAACATGGCAAACCATGGAACTGGAGCTGAAAAGTGTGGTAAAGCTTCTCAAAAGAAAATGATTTAATGCTAGCAGGAAGTTTGTAACTTTACAAAGTTACTTACATAACTGTGATTTTTATGAACGTATATAACGTCAAGAAAAAATATGTGAACCCTCTGGCAATTCCAAGGATTTATCTCAACATCCACACTATACATTCTTTTTATATGAATTTAAAAACGTTATGTTTTAGTAATACATTACTCACACTTCAAAAACATATGATTTATATTTATGATGTTATTTGTGTGAAATCTCTAATATCTACAAGTAATTCAGCTTACAACACTCAAATATATTTTTATAGTATAAAATAGGGATTAATAAACACAGATGAAATAATAGAAAATTGAATGAAATGTCCGTAAAACCTAACCGGATCAGGAAACGAAATTCTGCTGGTAGATCAGATAGATTAGACACTGAATGTTAACGGCCACACTGTGCTGCAGACAGTGAATGCATAAGGGAAATGCAAATGACTTCTTTGTTATTTCTTTGTCTTAATTTTATCATCTTTATTTTCTGTTCAGCCACTGGGATGCATTTGCCTCCTTTTCATCACAAAGAGAAACACAAGTCTCCCGAGACTCTACTTTGATTTGTGATTGGTAGTCATTAGTCTAATTAGCATTTTGTGAAGTGATGGACAGCACAGGACTGTTAAAGCTGAAACATGGAACAGGATTTCTCATGATAAAACTTTAAGTGTATTTCTTCCAAGTGACCAAGAGAAGGGGATGTTTTTGTGCCACAGTTGTTGATTCAGAGGATCATCCCTTTTCTCTGTCTCTCTCTGCTGCACTGGTGCACAATGCAGAGCTTGTTTTGTCCATTCTGGGATGGTTGAGTGGATCTGTGTATTCATACTCAGGTTACTGATTCTCTGACAGTATTCAGCACAATCAGACTTTTCATTAGGTTTCTTGGGTTGAATTTGGTGAAGCTGTTCTGCAAATGTTGCAGGTCTGGTTGTCCAGGGCTTATTGAGGTCTAAAATACAGTTCATGAATGGGAGATTCCTCTGACACTTTAATATTGTGTGTTGCCATAGCAACCCACAACAAGCGGCTTCCTTGTTTTTGCAGTTCTTGATTTCGTTTGCATCTCAAGGACATGCCCATACTGTCCTGTCACCTGGATTTCGGAGAGAAAAATCATAAAAATCACTCTGGATGTTCACTCATTATTTGATGTTTTCTAAAACTTTAAATGCTTTGCCCAGCACATCACATGTATTACTTCATACGATTCTAGATCAAGTTTCCTTTGACTTTAAATCAAACACAAATGGGCTAAAATGATCTAATTCTGAATAAATATTGCTTCAAGCAACACACTAGTCATCACTCCAGTCACTCCAAAACATGTCCTGTACAGAAAGTGTGATCACCTGTTTCTCTACGGCAGTCATCTACATAAGAGCATTTTTAAGCTGTGAGAAAAAAACAGATTTTATTAGTTTTGTGGTTATGAGAAAAAGTGAAGCATTTTTATTTTTATTTTTCACCTTTCTAAAAGTTCATTTTTAAAACCCCCCACTGACCAGGACTAAATAAGAGCCAAATTTATTTAATGTTATACAAAGGTGAGAGCACGCATTACACAGAATGAAAACTACAGGAAGTCACAATGATTGAGTTATACACAGTCACATACAAAACCAAACCTAATAAACCATCTAAAAAGCAACACAACAGGCAAAAACATGAGTTTGCATTAGTCCAGAAAGAAAAACAACAATCCGAACAACATTAAGATATCAAATGGAATGATTGGCACGGTTAAAATACCACTGTATTTGTTCATGATACAAACAAAGTCTGAAGTGTGGGTTAATGGATGAAGAGTTTGTCACGTCAACATGTAGACAAATAAAAAAATCTTTTCACACAAGGCAGACTTGAAAGTGTCAGTCACTAAAGCAATGTGACAGAATTCAACACACAGGAACATGTTATTTCTCCTGTTCATTTGTCTTGTTTCAGGTGCTAGTAAAAATCTGATCTGTGCCGCTATGAAATAAACCAGTCATGTTTTTAATATAGCCTTAGTGGAGGTAAGGCCACTGGTGGCGGGAGAGCCATTGGGTGAGTATTTTAAATATTCTAAATGTTTATCTTATTCAGCTGATAGCAGGCCTCCAAAGGTGAGTTGTCAGAGAATCATCACCGCTTCATGAACTATTTAAGACTCAGAATTTTCACTTCAAACATTTTTACTCTGAGCAACATTTCACAAAGCAGCCCCAGTTCCAAATCAGGAAGTTTCTTCACATTTCTCATGAACTACTGCTCCTTTTGATTTGAATTGAATGTCATGATTGTTCATCACTGTGTGTATTTTGATGCAGGTCCAGATCCAGATCCAGATGCAGATGAGAAATGTCTGAAGCTCAGCCTTTGTGTGAAGGTACTTCATTCCTCTAGTTATTTTGAGTTATTTCAATGCACTTGAATGCCAGTTTCAAGACCCAAATTCATTTTTATTTATACTAGGTAATGATTTGCTAACACTTCGGCATGTAGGTTTCTCAGTAAACAGGACAAGAAGTGTAATGTGGAAATTTCTCCCCTTTAACACAGTAATAGAAAATCCAGAGCTCAGAGATATAATTGCACAGTTTCATCCACAAACTTGAGCATGGGTTAAGACAAATAACATTTGTAACAATAGTTAAAAAAAACAAACAAAAAAAAAAACAATTAGCACACTATTAAGCAAAAAGAGTCAAGGTCCACTTATTAGCCTTTTCTGCAGCTGCATCATAATCAGAGAGAACTGGTGTGAGATGTGACTGGCTTCATTTATCTAATCTATATGACAAATGAGTAAGCACCTTCTGCTAATGAAGCCTGGGGAATTCAACTAAAAGCCCCAGAAAAAGCTAGTAAGTGGCCCTTGAAATAAAAATATTAATTAAAATAATGTTAATAACTACAGGAGTGTTGCAAAAGCCCCACAGGAACAGCAGCTGCATCGCACAGGATGCTGGAGAATGTAGTCTCAACAGAAATAAAGAAACAATTAAGGCATAAAATGTAAAATTAAATAGCTGATAATAATTGACAATGTTACAGAAAAGAGGTGTAAACATAAATCATTAATTAAGTATATAAAAACACTGACACAGTATGGGCCATACATCACAATTACAGGTGCACTTCTAGTGTGTCACACATAGCAGTAGTAGAGATTTAAATAAATGAGCTCAGGTCCATTGACTCCAATTACAGTTTCGATCTAAGGCCAGAAAAAAATCTATTTTTTTCTAAACCTAAACAAGAAGTGATGCAAACATCAACACTTAGAATTACAGCAGGTACCTGTCAAGACCACACACCACAATACCTCTTTCTGACAGTGTTTTCTGAGAGAAAATTATGCCCATAGCTTCACTGTGATGATCTAATGCTCATTACACACACACTCATTCAAAAAACCCAACATTGTTTGATGAATGAGAGTGGTGCTGCCGAGGTCCTCGTATTGTTACCTAAATCAAACATGTTTACTCTCTGAGTCAAGACAGAAACAAAGTCTAAGTTGTCCATTGAGCTGAATGCTCAAGTTAGTACAGTGACGTATGACTGTTCATATGCTAAAGTGCACATTAACTCCTGGATGTTATGCAGGGTTTCTGCAGTGTTGACCAAATTAAATGTAAAGCATTTTTAATACCAATGTCGTTTAATAGCTTTTCACAATGATACTGGTAAAGATGGAAAACCAGTAGAGACATTAAGGCCTACAGTTATTCATTAACTTAACAGCTGAATTAACAGTTAGTTTAGTCAACTGTAGATGTATGACCTCCTATGACCGCAGCAACAAAGTTATGGTACTCTACAGCAGCCCAAAAAATATTCGAAACTTCTGTAAATTAAATTTAAGGCTTTTTAATAAGTTCTGAGGCCTTTTTTTTTTTAAGGCAACTGAATTCAATGCTTTTTTGCCTGCAGTTCAGTATCCCACTACAGCAGTTAGTGTAACATGGTAATATTGGGTAAACTGACAAATATTGTCTTGCATAGAGCCATGCCGCTAACTACAGTTACTAGAAATAGTCTTGTTGGTTTAAATCACTGTTTGGGAGTGGAAGAGAGAATGTGCGCCCTCCACAGTAACTGAGATAACGTAGATTGTACCTAAAGGCCAAAACCTCTGACAGCTGGTAAAATCACTGGTGCAAAACCTCTGTTCTCAGCCAGTGTGGCCTTGCTTCTTCCAGAGTATGATGACGATCTGGTTATTAGTAAAAAATTATATCTAAGGAGCTTACTGTCACAACAACAATACATCATTTTCACATAGTCAGGCACAGTCCTTAAAGTTTTCAGACCTTGAGGCAGTGACCACCTGCTGCCACTTGGGGTCACTGCAACATTCACTTCAAGCTTCCATCTAGAAACTGACTGTCCTCAGTTTGATCTGAATCAGTCAAATAATGTCAACAGCAGTACTGACGTCACACAGTATTTCTGTACATGCCAGTCTGACTGTTGAATCCTGAACCAAAGCTGGAGGACTGACATGTTGGACGGAGAGTTTGGTGGATGTGTTAGAGGTAGTCATCCTCACTGGATGGCTCATCCTCATCATAGTTGTAGTTGTAGTGGTAATAGTTGCTGGGGCCCTCACCAGGGTCTTCGCTGCTGGCAGCTGAACTCTCCCCGGTGAGCTTGGACCCTTCTGAGCTAGCAGAAGGACTGCGGCTCATCCTCCACAGCTGGTGCGCAAAGGTCCGCCCCCAGCTGCAGTGCTGACCAATAGGGCGCAAGAGCCGGATGAGCTCAGTGGCCTCCTGCCAGTAAGAAGTTCACTTGCTGTGGCCCCGCCCGGAGCGCTGCTTGTTCATGGTGGTTAGCATTTGACTGATGTAAGAGGTAAGCAGGTCGTCCATCTTGTAACCCTGCAGGCGTGATGGAAACACAGACATGTTGAAAAGACATAACTGGAATCCTCTGTGGAACAACATGGATGTGTTTCAGTGGATTAGTACTCAGAGCTTTTACCTAAGTAAAAGTACCAATATAACAGTGAGCATATTAGATTTTGAAATTGTTAATATTGATGTAGTATTTTATGGTGTAAGCTATTTTAACACTACTTAAATTAAACCATGTTTCACAAGACTGGTTTGTGGGGGGTCACAAGCCAAAAAAGTTGAAAACCACTAGTTTAATTGTTAACAATTCATTGTAATTAATACATTTTGTTTAGGTAAAATTTTAATCTGTATATTAGCTAGTAATTATATCTGTCAAATAAACGTGTGTGTTGCTGCCACCCACCAATGAGGTCTCACACAGCAGTTTGCTTCCTCTGACCAGGTTGCCAATGGTGATGTGGAAGTAGGTGTTCCCACTGCTCCAGTTGGAGATCTTGGTGAATGGGTGGGTGGTCAGGATGTCCTGCACAAATACAAACAGAGGTAAGCCTTGATTACCCTCCGGGCCTCTGACTGAGATACCCTGTGTTGGTTAAAGAAACCAACACATTATTTATATTGGCTGTTTCTGTTTTAAAATGAATAACGGCTGATATATAGTTTAACCCCTCAAGTACCAACATCAGCATCAGCTTAAAAAATCCGTTTTTAATTTGTTGGGATGTAATTCAAATACAAACCTTTGTCTTCGGATCGATGAGACTGACCCCATGCTTGTTGATGGCGATCAGAAGGATCTCTGGATAGTTGGGTTCTGTCGTTTGCTAAAGACAAAAGACAGATATTGATGTTGATGCGACGTCTAAATATCCACTGATCGTCATCATATCTTACATATAGAGTAGTAACGTTTCATATTAAATAGTTCTGCGACAGATGACACTTGAAAAGTTAGGAGGGTCTTGTTCAATAATCAGGTGTTTCCTCTGGTTACATTTGATAAAACAAATGTCAAAGTAGGCTTTAAAAAAGCTTTGCCCATAAGACACAAGGAAAAGATAACAGAGAGGAAAACAAGAAGACAGCTAAGACTAATGAGTGAGGGCTGCAGACAGGAAGTATGGCTCAGGTGTGTTTACCTTAACCTCAAAGAAAGCAGAGCCAAAGGTCGGCCATTTGTAGATGATCTTCAGGAACATCAGTTTGGCCTCTTCCCTTGATTTACCGGCCTGCTTGTTGAAGTATGCAACCACAGACTGTAATCCACACACACACACAAACACGCAAAGTCAGTTCAATCCTTAATCACATGATGCCAAATTTTGATTTACAGTAGATTCAAAGACAGCAACTGCCTTCACTATCTTACAGGTAAAAATAACTAATTTTCTAGTGTAAACATTTAGTAGGTGAGGAAAAATGAAATTAATGTCACTGGCGTTTTGCAGGTTTTACCCTTTTCCAGTCGTCTGGTGACATCTGACGAATGAGATCCTGAGGAACCAGCTCCCGAAGCATCTTGGGAATTGTGGGAAAGTGGGATTTGTCATCCTCAAACTTGACGCGGTAGATGAGCGCTGCAAGTTGGAAAACCTCTTCTCGTGAACACTTATGGTAGCCACGCAAGTATTTAGGCAGCTCCTGATTTAGAGAAGAGCTGTCATTAATTACACAGTTCAAGTACAAATAAAATATAAATCATGATCCTTTTAAAATTGTTAGAAGCAAATCGCCAAAAGATAAGTAGCATGTGATAATCCTGTTGATTTTAAAATTCAAAAAAAACCTTGGATGAGTCTCTCTTGGATGTGTCAGCTGAAACAGTTGTGAAGTGTAGCAGAGCATTTCTGCCTAAAACTCTACTGTAACTCAACTATTTTCTCCTTTTCCTCAGTGTGAATACCATAAAACTGACCTGGTAGTAGTGGAAGATGGAGTCAGCAAAGGAGTCCTTCCCTGGAACTGTGTTGGTCCACAACTTCTTCATGAAAAACACCTGGTAGGTCAGAGAGGGAACGATACCTGCAAGAGGGGAGAGAGGAAACATAAATGTGATCAACCTTAAAACTTTGGTATAATATTAGTTTTACTGAAGTGCAGGTTTGTTTAGACTCCAACATAATTGTTCATGAATGGTCTAAATTTCAAACCCTCAACTCTCTGTTCATAGACCCAGATTTGTTTTAATGTGGGAAAAATGAAAGTGATGCCAAACACTGATGGTGAGTGATTCTTAGTGCAACAGTACAGATGCTGGTACCAACCGTCTTTAGCTGGTCGAGATTTCTTGATCCAGTCTGTCAAATGTCTGACGAAGTCAAAGAAGAAATCTCCCTCTGGTACACTGATCACCTGAGAATACAAACACACAGTCAGAAAGTAAAAAGCAAACACAGGAAAAAAAAAAAAAAAAAAAAAATCATCAAGGATCAAAACCCTGTGTATTCTTAATATATGAAGACTAAGAGAATATGCTTGAAAAAACAAGTAGGGATATGAGAAATAATATACACAACGTATAATTCTTTTTTTTTTTTGAGGAATAAAACAAGGTCACTGCTTTGACGAACCCCTCTGAGACAAAATACATATCCTGACATTCACATATCCTGATCTTGATCATTTGCTTAAAAATGCAGTGACAGGTTTTGAACATTTAGTTCTGCTTCTGAACTTCTGAGAGACAATCCTTGACCTCTCACCTTGTCTGAGATCTTGACAAAGAGGCTGAAGCCTTCAGGTGATTTGAGCAGCAGCCTGGTCGAAATGTTCTGGCAGAATTCCTTTGCTTTGGTGCTGGACTCAACCTCAAACGCCTGAAGGTTTGAGACAAACACCAACAATTTCAGCTTTAAAATGTCATTGTCAAGTGGAAATGTCTGTGTCTGTAGGTTCATGTTGTACCTCATCTGTATCATCAGGGAAGTAAACTTTGTGGAAGATCTGGGTTGTCTTATGTTGGATGGCCTCCACTTCCACCAAATGTGGGGGATATTTCCTGGATCCATTACTGTTACCATGACAACAATGACAGAAAGACTGAAATGATAGGTAACTTTGGAAATGATAAGCTATCACCTTAATTTAGAGCTTTAAATTACTGTGAACTTGTTCTCTCTGACAAACTTTCTCGAGTTTAAAGTAAATGACTACTGTCTATGAAGTTTTTAGTTAGACAGTAAAATACGTCTCTTTTGTCGAAGTCTTTTAAAAGCCAGATTTATAAACCAGCTGGCCAGAGGTAACCATGAATTAACAGGTAAAAAGTCAAAAGTCTGGTTTATATTGTTATAAAACCTGTGTGACTTACACGTTATTCAACAGTAATCAGTCAAAACAAATAAAAGTGTAAGTCTCACCGTAGAGCTTTGTGCAACCTCTGCATGCAGTCTCCAGACAGAGGGTGGTGTTTCTTGGACTGGAGGAAGCGCTGAATGTGTGGTAGCAGCACGTTGCTGGGAGGAAACAGACCAGTACACAACCACAGCAGCTCCCAGCCTTTCTCCTCACTGTACCTGCAGCAGCACCAAACACACATTCAGCTTCTGCACAGAAAAGTTCTGCCTGCTGTATTACTGTACTGAGTGATTCATGTACATGATCATATCTTTCCAATGAGTCAAAAACAAGTGCGAGTGTGAACCTTGAATTTGCACCAAGTTATTATCACTGATTATATTGAGTAACTATGGAGTCAGTTTACACACTTGACGTGGTTGTCAGTGAGCTGTTTGATGATCTGACAGTAGATCTCGTCTTTCAGGGGTTCAGCCTTCAGCGCTCCTTCAAAGATCTGGTCTGTCAACTCATTGACTGAGCGCGTCCGTTTGGATGGGTAGTCGCCCATGTACTTCATCATAGGTGGGACAAATGTCAAGGAATATAACAACCTAATCAGCTTGAATACAAATTATAGAACAACATTTTTTTTTATCCTTCTGTGCCTCTTTTATATTATATTTTCTATCTTTTGTTATTATTCACTCTTTTTTCTTTTTTGTCATTGCTGCTGTAATGAGTGAATTTCCCACAAGTGGGATAAATAAAGTCTATCTGACCTTAAAATGAAAATCTGGATGTAACACAGAGAGTATAGAGGATACTTCCATTTTATATTCTGGTGCTTTTTAACAAACTATATAAAAGAATTAAAAATATAACTAAATTTGTTTGGTGTCCACATCCAACACAAACCATTTCTCTTCAAACGTACCTTTTCTGTCAAGTGAAGTCATTGGTCCATGATGACTTATAGATGTATAGAAATCTATTTGCATACACGGTCACTGAATGAATTACATGCTGTGTAATCTGTGATAATGTATGTCATCAGACAATAATGGAGCCTGTTAAAAGTCAAGGTTTTGGTTGAAAATCATGAGGTTAATGTCCACATGAAGATTTGCTCCAGTGTTTCTCAATGTGGGGTTGCAGACGGGATCACCTGTTTTTAACACCAAAAACGTTCAAGATGTGGTTTCATTTATTTAAATAAAACTATATTGAATTGCTGTGGTCATGAAAACATAGAAACGGGGTCAAGTTCACGTGTGTCAAAAGATTTAAGACAAACCTGTAGGCAGCAGATTATAGATAAAAAAAAATTACAGATTAAAAATCTGTTTTGAAATTCATAAAATATATTCACTGAGTATTTGGTTTCTGTAAAACATATATACAAAAATTGTGCAACATTACATAGCTATAAAAATAATCTAATAATACATAATAAATGTGGTTACTGGCTTTGTAAGGTTAGTCCAGTTATCCAGGGTTGATAATATTAGTAAAGCCTGATAGGTGGAGGAGCCTGAGTAATTTGAACTTTTTGTGAGGCTGCAGAAAATGCTGAAATGGTCAAAACTGTCACTCGGCAACAACATCACATCAGCTGTTTAAAGGATATATATGAAGGACATGCAGGCCTCCTGAGCCAGCTCCTCATGGTTCACAACCTTCTTCAACAGCGGCTGCTTAAGCGGCTCTCTGGTGCAGCTCCACATCTTGTCCTTCCCACGATTCTTAGTGACCATCACCCTGCTCAGAGTGTGTTTGGGGGGAGGCCTGAAAGAAGCAGGTTTCATTAGTGACATGCTGACAGGAAAATAATCCAAAATGATGCTAAGTGTCAGTGATCAGTGAGGTTAACTCAGGACAGAAAAATGGAGAGCTGTCTTTGACGTATAAAACATCAATAGAGCTAAAACAAAAATATACAGAGTTCAAATCATGTGACTTGTCACACAACTGTCATTCACTATGTGTTAATAATATGAGATGTTACGTTGAAGAAAGTGTGACGAAAGTAGACTGAGGGTCAAGGGACAAGTCCTGTGCTCATAACTTGTATTATTGTCTGAGTTTAACTGAAGGAAGTTTCCAAACAGACAATCTGTAACTATAAAGGCAGATACAATTTAAATCAATAAATCTGAGTCAGCTAATGTTATGTATCTATTTGACTCAAAGGTAAATTAAGAACACCAAAGGTATGAGGACTGACACCTGAGCTGAAATAATCTAAGGATTGAAAAGACTGTGAGAATGTAACTTAAGTGTTACTTTTGTGTATGTGAGCCTGGGCGTACCTGTATGTTTTGTGCTTGTGTTTCTAGGCATGTGTACGTAACTGTGTATAATGTTCATGTTCATTTGTTTTTTATCGTAGTGTGTGTCTGTGTACCTGAAGTAGTCATAAGAGAACTCCTCCAGAGTGTAGGGTTTCATTCTGCCGTCGCTCTCTGGCATGACAAGCTGCGAAACACGAACCGACTCTTGTCGCTGGTCCGGTGTCATGGTTACCAGCGCCTGATTGGTTGGATTACATCAGGTTACATAACATTATTCATTTGATTGAAATTTGTTTTTAGACAAAAGGATCAAGAGCCAGATGAGGAGTTTTCAGTGATTAAAAAGAGTAACTAATGTAAAGTTCTTGGCCAAGGACTCGCAACACTTAAGAATGCTCTCTTTAAAATGTTTATTTTATCGCCTTTAAAAGTTCTGAGATCCTCTCAGCTCTTTGTCTCTCTCCCCCAAAATAAGTTTTTATGTTGCCAGGGAAAAGAACAATAATATTGGAGTGAATGTCTTTTTTGTTTTTGCTCTGTCAAAGGTTTGTAATTGTAATATAATTCACTCATGGTTACTGTTAAAAATGGTTACTGCTGCTCTATGAACAATGTTGGCTGAAATAGATTTTTGTCTCTGTTATCTCTCATGGACTTAGAGTAATGTCAAATCTCTACATTGTTCATTTTGACCCTTTGTATTTCATTTCCTTGGATTCAGTTGGTTTTTGTTGTTTCTTGCTACTGATATTTATCCCTCGCTGGAATGAAGTTGTGCAGACTGAGCTTTAACAGACACCTCTGTCTGTGTTTGTCTGCATTTTTTCCCCTCTCACCACTATCTCTTGCTGAGGTCGGGTCATGGTGGGCAGGACATAGACGCAGTCAGCTGGGAAATCTCCTTTCTTAGTTGTTCGTTCATTGACGCCGTGTGCCCAACCAGAGTTGAGGACCTGCTCGCCGGTGTCCTGGTCCAACAGGATCAGGTCTCCCTTCAGGAAGCTCAGGAATGTTGACTCCTCCCCAGCTGTGGGAAAAAACCAAAAGAGAGTTTGTTCTGAGGTGAGATGATTAACTTAACTATTTAACTAAGCTTTTCTGTGGTGACATGGACTGTCTTCGATGCAGTATGTACACTCAGAAAAGCTGTTACACATATTTCAGATTAACTATTTTAATGTAAACACAGTCTTTTGAGTACATTCAGGGCCAAAACATATACCAATACCAAAATATCACAGATCTCAACTTAAAAAAACTGAAACAAATTCCTTTTCCTCTGAGTTAAAGGAT
This sequence comes from Lates calcarifer, assembly GCF_001640805.2. Classification (NCBI taxonomy): domain Eukaryota; kingdom Metazoa; phylum Chordata; class Actinopteri; family Centropomidae; genus Lates; species Lates calcarifer. Next base: position 22,454,425 of record NC_066853.1, read on the forward strand.
CAACAATTCCACATCCCAGTCAGTGCAGCAATTATGAAAAATTAGAGACACTGTTCACTATTTTGGGACTTTTTACAAACTGAATGATGATTTGATTAATTATGAAAAAAAAAGTCAGATTAACTGATAATGAAAATCCTTATTTTTATTCTATAGGCACAGACAAAAATAGATCCTTTCCTTGCTAAAATTACACATTTTGGGACATTTTTAAACCCGGACACTTTGATTTCTCTATAACTGTAAAAAATCATCTGTGGACAAATGAACCAAAAATAAACTGCTCAGAGTTGGATGATTTGAACTTTTCCTTCAGACTGTCACCTGAGCAGCTGCTGTATAAAATACTAATCAAAACCACAAGGAAATAGACCTATCCAAAAGAAAAACTAAATCAGGTGTAAATCTCCTTTTTTCATTTATTGGATTTTTAAGGAAACCAAAATCATCACAAAATAAAAACTGTACCCTCAGGACTTACTGGGGTTGGGATTGTCCTGCAGCGCGACCACAAACTTGGACCTCTTCCTCAGGCCTTCAAGGAAGGTCACCACCAGGTCACGGATGTCCTCTGCATTGTTGGAAGTGAAGGTGTACTCATCTCCTTTGATGGTCGCCAAGGTGAAACTCTGACCCTGCAACTTTCCTCCCCTGAAAGTGTAATTTGCCAAAAAATAGAAAAGAAAATATGCAGATTTTCACTTACCTCCAGGTAAGACATCCCTGTTAACAGGAGAACATTATTTTCCAGTTTCCTGGTCTGACAGAGCTACAGTTAAGGTTTGGTGAGACTTAACCACGAAAACTATTTGGTCAGGGAGGTTTAAGGTTATAATATATATAATATATATATAATTGGTTTAAGTTAAAATAACTACTTAGAGTTAAAGGTGTCATGATTAAAGGAAACCAGTGTTGACTGTCAGGTAAACGAGTAGTGATCTCCAGCATCAAACTCCAGTGTTCTGTTGATCCATTCAACCACCCAGACCTCTTCCCTCTCGTAAGTGACTACAGCTCCCAGTGTGCCTCACCTGCTGCTGGAAACTGCAGTGATTTCTGGGAAGGAAAGCTCTAAGAGGACCTGCTCCTGCTCATCTACAAAATAAACTCCCGTCCAGTTGACAGCCACGATCAGATCATTTTTAGGCAGACTGGGACCTGAGAGGTAGAGAAAGAGAAGAAATCGCTATCACAAAACCAAAACACATTCTCAGTAATTCTGTATTTTACAGGCCCCATAGATTCCTAAAAACTGTGAGAGGTCCTGGGAGAGGACTGTAATTTAACACTTACACTTACAAGTGACACTTTCAATTAAATCCAGTTTGATATTAGTTTAATCAAATTATACTGTAAGCTCCTTTTATCAAAGTAACTCTCTTTAAATAGGTACAGAGAAGCTGCCTGCAGCAGGTAATAAAAACAAACATACTAAGAGAAAATTCTGATTAATGGTCCTTTTAATGACCTTTTAATGAGTGTTTTGGATGATTTGGATATTTGGCGCAGTCTCTGTGCCTCATGTTAAGGTGTGAAAGAGGTTGTTGATGGTCACCTGAGAACTTGAAGGCTTCGTAGAATCGAGAGAAGAGCAGAGGCCACTTGTGGCGAGCAAAGTCCACCACTTCCTCCTTCACCTTCTGTGGGTCAAACCTCTTCTGGGTGTAGATGCCCTGAACAAACATAGAGAGAGTGACGTGTTTTATTATGTTAATGCTCGAAAAGAAAGAGAGATATCTATATGGTGTCTAAGCAGCAGATGGTGTTACATGCAGTTAATGTACATACAAATATAGTAAAACTGTTTTCTTAATTATTCTAGATAAATTCACTGGGAGGTCGTGGACAGACTTTGTTGTAGTGATGAGCACCTTTTTGTGTGCAGCCATGATAAAATGAGCCCATTTCTCCACCGTCCTTGCAGTGCTGATCTCTCTGTCCGGGATGTAGGAGGGAATGAGGCTCAGCAGGCGCTCCAGAAGGATCTCTGAACCGTAGTCAACATAATACTGCTGAGAGGCCAGCTCTGCCAAGTCATCCTGAGGACACAGAGAGACAGGTAAAGGTAAGCTGGAATGTTGAGGATACAAAAAACAAAAGAAAAAAACTATATAACACACAGAGGCAAGAGAAGCAGACAAAGTAAAGAAGAGTTTGTTTTTTTTTAAGCTGTGAGACAATTGACAATTTCTGAGAAACATGAAGATGAACTGCTCTGTTCATCTGGATCAGTTCTCTATCTCTGGCATGTTTTTTTCCTACCTATCATTACGCAGTATGTATGTAGTATGTGTTACTTCTGAGGGATGTTGTTTCCTGTGTCTCTAACAGGAATCTCTGTCTGTACTTCAAACTTCACGTATGTATTGCTGAGGACCCGAGGAGGTGTATAGTATCAACTGTGAAGTTTTTTTAGCTGAGTGGTTCTGATCGCATCGCTTTTCTAAATGTTACCTGATTTGAATAAAAAGGTGGAGCTACACTACAAGAGCAGTGCTGCACCCAGACAATTTATAGCACACACATGCCAGGGTTTTAAGAAAGGTGGAACTCAACTGCAACAGCACTAGACTTCAAGCAGTAAGCCCCTACTGACAGGCACATTCTGAATGGGGACTGTGCTAGTTCTTACCTAAATTGCCAAAATATCAAACTATTCCTTTAATATACAGAACAACACGAAGAAAAATGCAGTCACCCTGTCACAGCGGTACTCTCCGAACTTGACCCCCCGGACGGTTTGTTGGTAGATGAGGTTGGTGGCGACCAGGTCGTCGGCGGGGCAGTGCCAGGGTGTGAAGATCTCCTTCCTGAAGAACAGCCTCCAGGGGGCGTTCCTCTCCTGGGCTCCCTGCTCCTTCGCGTACTGTTCACACTGCGACACAGCGTCCATCACATGGTCGTTCCCACTGCCTAAAGAGGAGACCTGGAGGAGGAGAAAATATATTTAGTGCTACTTTTGCTACCACAAGCAATTAATTTATTTATATTTTAAATATATTTTAACTTTAACTGGACTTTTAAAATCAGAATTTGAAAAATATCATTTGATTTTATAACTAATATTACTCAAAGGTATATACTAGTATAGACTAGTGTTATTGTCAAAGACTAGTTTCAGTTTTACAATTTATGACAAAAATGAAAACTATCAAGCTTCACAGGAGCTCACAGACAACAATTAAAAGAAAGAGACTTGAATGTGTGAACACTTCTCAGGTGTGCTGTGTTACAGAGATGGTTGACTATGTGGTCTTTTACACAGCACAACAAAACAACATATTTTGTAAGTTGAGTGATAGAGACAGAGACTCATTTACAAGTAAAAGAGCTGAAGACACACAGATAGCAGATAGTGGTATGTAGCCTATTCCTAAAATATGTAACTTTAAGCATTTTCAATGACCCATGTCTATTCATATCTATTTTCAAAAACTTTCAATGCCTTGATTTTTTTTTCTCGAATTCACAAACTTTCAAGGATTTCAAGGCAGTCTTCATTTTACAGTTAAAGGTAGAATAGGTTTAGGTTAAAGATCAAAAGACATGTTTTAAGAAACACAAATATACTCAGATCTAAATAATAATGTTTGACTGATATTTTTTCCACAAAAAGTTAAATTACTTCAATCAAGATCTACTCATTCCTTCTCATTGAAAAATCCAGGAACTATGAATGGGTAAATATTTCTCAAATATTCTTCTGAACACAAAATGTTGCAGACGTCACTGAAAGGTCTATTGTATGTGTATGTGTGTGTGGTAGAGGTTGAACGTTTTCACATTACACTCCTGTAAGGTGCATATTGAACCCCAGCAGGCTCAGAACTAGTGAAATCATGCTCATACATACATGTGTTAAACTGGAAACTTTCCCTTTTCAGCAGATGAATGTGAGAACAAAACACATTTTGACTGGAGGGGAACTTTAGGGTTATGGTGGTACAAATGCGTGAGTTGTGTTTATGTGCCCACCTTGTCAAACAGCGCAATGTAGAGTGAGAACCCGAAGCGGTCTCGTAGGTTGACTTTGTCGGACAGGGCGTTGCAGAGCTCCTTCGCTGTGGTGGCAGAGTCTGTCAGCAGCGTTTTGGTCGTGCCGTCCATGAACGTCACCGGCAGCATGATGGGCTTCTTTGACTTGGTGGCCTGGATACAGATTTCAGAGCTTTGGTTGACTTAGTTTCTAACTGAAATGCTTGTGAATGAATGATAAATTGCCTCTTGAAACTGCTGCAAAAGATGTTTATGTGTGTGACAGACAACTGCCTTCAGTTTTTTTCTTAAATCAGTCAGATCTGTGTGTGTCTGAACCTGAAGCTCCAGCCAGGACGGAGGCTGTGTTCTCGTCCCGTTAACAAATGTTCGTCTCAGTCTCTCTTCACAGTACGGAGCGTAACCCGGCGGCCCGCTGCTGATGAAGTTCCTCAGGTACTGTAGGTAAAAAAAAAAACATCAGAAAAAAAAAACAACAACAAGTGACAGCAACTGATACATACAAACTGTAGGATCAGAGACCTGTATTAAGCAGGATTTGGGGTTAGAGTGGTAACTTATGGTTTAACTCTGGATTTTCAGGGTTAATTTATGCTGGTCTCATGAGCAGATTATGTTCAAGATAACAGATCAGCACACATGAACACTCTGCTCACTGACCAATCAGTTCTCTTGGAAAATGTCATCATCATTCATAGTGGATCCCGTGGAGCACAGTGTTCTAGATAACCAGCCAGGTAACTAAAAAGATGTCCTGGATATGTTGAATTTGCCTCAGAGTACAGACAGGTTGAACACAAATGTAAACATCTAGGTTTGACACAAAAAACAAAAAAAAAACACTCCTGGAATTCACCTGCTCTATCTGTAAATTTAGAGTAGCAGTTCTGGGAACAAATCAACCAGCTGTGGAAATATACGAATACTTTTGTGATCTCAGTCAATTTCGTATGAGCATGTGTTTTATTATATTAAATGGAGTAAGTCATTTTAGACTAATGCTTCTTCCTTCTGTGTATTTAAATAGAAAAAAATTCTGAAAATCCCAAAACGTATGATGTCCTGACCTTAACGAATTTGTCTGACGGGGCAAAGCAGCCGACACACAGAGAGATGAGGATCCAGCCGCGAGCGTGGGAACTCTTGGACGGGTTCTGACTCAGCTGCTTACAGATCTGACAGTAGATCTCATCCCTAACACAGACACAAGCAAACACACATACACCAGATGAAATAGGTTATTTTCAAAAAGGCTATACTTACAGCATATTACTTATTACTTTTTTGGTAGTACAGATTTTATCATCACCACTCTGTCATCTTGGATCATCAGTATTAACAGTATTATTATTATTATGGATACCTGCAGCAGTTTAACCATGGTTTTCAGACCAGTCTTAACCAACTTAAAGTCTTCTGAGCTTTCTCTTCAATTCAGAGCAATTTTAAGTCCAAAGAAATTTGATAAAGATCTTTGTAAGTCCAAAGGTGGAAGTGAAAGTGAAGGATTTTTACTATCTTTTACATGAGCCTTGATCTTCTGCTGATGTTTCATAAATACATTAATCACATCCAAGCCAGACAGTACACTTTAATATACCGATGCTCATAATGAATTCGAATTTTTACCAGCTAAACTCTATTATGACTTTTTGCATGTGTGTGTACCTGAGTGCTGGTCTCAGGATCCCGTTTCCGATGATAAAGTGAAGTTTCTCTAGGTTGGATGTTGGCCGATCCTCCAGCATGCTGTTGCCATGGAGACCGTGCTCGCCATCGTTAAGGCGCTTGGTGACCTGTGAAGCATCACACTGTAACTTTTCTAGTAATGCAACATGCCACCAAGAGATGTAAATATCATAGAGGTAAGCTGTTTTCATGATCCCCCTTTCTCTGCCTCTCACCTCCTCAGTGATCTTGGATTTCTTCTTCAGGGTAAGGGACACCAGTTTGTGTCGGACGCTGTTCTTCTTGTGGCTGTCAGAGTGAGGCGTCTGGACGCAGAACAAGATAAGAAAAAGCTCACAGGCTCATCTGAGATTCTCCTGCTAGCAGCACACATGATACATAACACACTCAGAATGAAGTCAGGCAGAGGACCAGTAAGTGGTTTGAATGTTCCACAAAGTCCTGCTCACATTCATTCTTGAGTAACAAACAGATGCCTTTTTTTAATATCCCAACACATCAAATAAATTAGGTGACCTCTGTTAATGGGCTAAAAATGTAAAAACCCGAGGGAGTTACCTGATGAAAATGTACTTAAAGTTGTAAGGATTTCTGCTCTGAAATGTAAAACTAAATAATGGTAACAGAAATCATGTCCACGCTGAGAGAGGAAATTCAGAATTTCATGAAAGAAGATGGAGGAAATGGTTTCATTACGAGAAACAACATGCACCTGAACTGATGATATAATAATCTTATGTATTACATAATACGTTTAAGTTAGTTGGGCTTTTGGAATCACTAAATGTTCTTGGTTTCTTCTCTTTCTCATCTTGACGTTTAAAGAAATTTGGCCTGATGGTGGCGATATAAGAAAGATCAGGAGGTTCCTCATCCTCTGTGGATGGAGGTCCACAGTAAATCTCATGTCAGACTTACTCCACTTATTGTAACTTATTTGCAGAGGGAGACAATCTAATGTAAGAGATGTTGTTTGTCATTACAGGGGGATACGGTGCTGATGAATTAGAGTAAGATCACTAACAGCAGCACAGTACAGAGCAGCAGTTAATCATTTATAAACTCAAAATCCCTAACCCTAACTCTTCCTCCCCTCCCACCTCTCATCTTCCTCACCTCCCCCTCCCCCTGCAGAGCCTGCAGCTCTCTCTTGTAGGTCTTCTTCCCCAGCGTCTCATAGATTTTGGTCATGACGGGGATCTTCTCGCTTCCATCGCTGATGGCCGTGTGATACTTGGGCTCTGGCAGATCTCCCATGAACCTCAGCACCGTGATCCACACTGCCAGAGCAGCCTGGGCCGGGACATGGAAGATATATTTATTCATCAAGTTCATCAGGTGAAATGTTCTTTAAAAATGCCTGTTATGACATGTTTTGACCAGAGACTGAAAAAGTTACATTACAGCCTCAAAAATATGAAATGTTGCACCATTCTCTGTTTTCATACAGATGTAAATTAAATAGAAATATACAAAATAATGAATCATCTTTTTAATTAATGCATAATCAAAAGTATCTAAAGTTGACTGGTCAGCCAGATGTGAACTTCTTTCCAAGAAACAGCAAAAATCTGCACAGCTGTATAAAACTGGTTAGACTGCTACAGGATCACAGGTGACGTACCAGCTGGTCTCCCTCATCGTCGTGAAAGAGCAGCGGCTGTTTGAGAGGTCGTCGGACATAGGTGTGCGTGGTGGTGCCCTGGAAGTAGGTGGCGGCAAACTTGGCAAACTTGTACTCAGATAAATCCTCCTCATCATCATCCTCAGGCAGAGGAAGAGCCTCGTCCAGATCCTCCTCTACCAGCTCCTGATGGGTCCGCTCCAGGTCCTGCAGCAGGGACAAGGCTTCAGTCAGTGCTTTGAAACTTTGGTGTTTTTTTAATGTTTTCAAATCAGAGTCTTCTCTAAGTAATGAGACAATTCTCTGACCTCTTTAGACAATGTCAGAATAAGCAATAACGTTATTCAATCCATTTCATTTACATGCCACACATTTTCTGATAACTGACATTTCTTTTCCCTCCTTCTCATCAGTCTCCATGTCCTCAATGTGTCTGGATATTTTAGTTTTTTAAATAAACATGCAACAACAAATCATTGAATGCACTTAAAGTGGGATAAATGTCAAGAGGCAGCTGAACACTGACATGTTAAAATGTGAGGCTGTATCAAAATTACACATTACAGTACATGAAATGCTGAAATTAAATAAAATAACTGAAAACAAAATACAACAATTCCTTTTCATCAAGCTGCAGACAGAAAGAGCTCAACAGGCTTACATTTTCAAGTTTGCAGTAAAATGTGTCAAGATTACTAAAATGAAAAATGACAAAATCCTTGGAAATCTCTTGACATTTTCATGCTAAATCACAAGTGCCTTCAGTTCTCTTTGAAACACTTCAGAGTCACAGTAGTCAAACTACATCTGTAAAGTCTTTCTAATATTTTAAGGTACTGTAAATGACTGACTGGGAGCTGAAATAAATCAGATCCAATATTTGAATGTGACTGAAAAGAGAAAAATTATGTCTTTTGTAACTAAATGTCAGTTTTCTAATTTTTTTTTTTTTTTTGCTCAGTGATTTTTTAAGATTTTTTTTTCAGATCCTGCAGTTAAAATAAATCCTTACCATATGTATTTATAATTTAAAGATTTTTTCAATTCAATTCTATATTTGTGCTGATTATACAATTTGCAGTTTAGTATATTTTGTGGCTCAAACATCCAAGAGACAATAATCAACTTCTGTCTTCTACTGTGAGAGGAAAACTGTTAGCTCACTTCAAAGCCAGCAGGGGCTTGTCCCTCCTGCCCCGGGAAAGAGTTAGTCGTCCCCAGGAAGCCGAACATCTTGTCCACCATGTCAGAGTCGTTGACGGGCTCCATACGGGCCTTCTCCATCTGCTCCACCATCTCCTTCTTCCTCCGAGCCTCCTCTTTCTCCTTCTTCTCCCGCTCTGCGTCTTCTTTGGCCAACTGGGCCAGACGCTCCTAGAAATGAACAGTATCACATTAATATCTGTGAAGCAGGCCTCTACGCTCTATTATACATTTTGGGTGCCCTCTGTTGGAATGGCTTACAGAACAAAACAAAGTTGTAGCTTTCAAAAAGCTAACAATCAGTGTGGGTCTTATGCTAATAAGTTGCAGAGTTGCAGTCTCTCTCCAATGACCTGATTTCTAAAACTGGATTCACAAGAGAGAAAATATATTCACCAAGTAAACATACTGAGTAAGACCAGGGGAATATTCCAGAAAAGAAATACAAGATATCCTGAAGTTGAACACGGTATTCCAGTTCATTTTAAATGACACATGACCTGAGGTTTTAGATATGAATAGAAATTTGTGAATTCCTTGTTCAACTCCCACCTGGTGTTTGCGTTCAGCCTCAGCCTTCGCTCTCTTCGCAGACATCTGGTTCCTCAGTTTGGCCTCCTCTGCCAGACGCATCTTCTCCGCCTCCAACCTCCTGTGGTACTGAAGGGGAACAGAAAGGAGTCCGCCATTAAAAAACAACAGCAGCTGGTTACCAGAACAACACAGGCTCAGCTCCCAGTGGGCACTTTGTCTTGCTGACATCTCAGTTCAAAATCAAAAACAGCATGTTGTGAGGGACCTATGGAACAACGGTGGCAAAATTAATTTGAGGGAATTATTTGAGAGATTACTTGATCATTTTAAATGGTAAAACAAGTTGGAAAAATAAAAAGAACAGTGGAATGGTGCAACTTTGGGATCCAGCCCTGGGCATGTTAAATTGGCAGACTTGTGCATCTACCTCTCCCTTCAGCCTCTTGTACAGCCGGCGAGCAATCATGCCTCTGGTGTAGGCCTGAATGGTGATGACGGCCCAGAGCCGGTGTCTGAACGCCCGGCGCACCAAGTAGCCCCGACAGCGTCCCTGGAAGCCTGTGATCCGCTGACGGGCCACGTGATACGATGCACACAGCTTCCTGGACCGAACCAGAGCCTGCAGGCGAGAGAAGCCTGCTCGCATCTGAAGGGACACAGAGAAGGAAGGACATGGCAAGTGAAGAAGAGAGATTTATTATCAACCTTTTCGGATACTTTTTCTGATACTAATGGTGCGGGGTGTGAAACACAGAGATGCTCCTCACAGCTCCATAGTTCTTCCTACAGTGATACCCTCTCCATGTCTTCTGGATCAACACAGCCGACTTCCTCATCTTCAGGAAGTTAGATCTGATGGCAGGAGATGAAAAATCAGTTTTCCTGAATATTTACATGGCAAAACATTTTAGCACCAACAGCATTAACTTTGTTAATGAAAAACAGTGACCAAAATAATTTGTTGTCAACCCAGTTTTCACAACCAAAACAAAACAAAGACTCAATAAGAAGTAACCTTTAAAAACGAGAACTATGACGAAATGTTTTACATGTTTCATCAACGAATCTGCTGTTCAGAAGATGATTTAGCTGCTTGACCTGTTGATCTACTATTAATAAGAAATACCAAGAAAAGCTCTGTCTCAGTCAGTAATGTTAGTGGGAGATTTAGTGATCTAAATTTAAATCTCCCCCTAGATGTTCGCTAAAGAAATAAGATAAGATACTGAATAGAAATATCACAGTAACAGTATTGATGTTGCTGATTATATATTGACAATATGGTGTCTCCTCTAACTAAAAAACTAAACCCAGACAATGAACAGTATTTTAGTGAACATGTGAATGAATCCATCTTATCAGTGGCTCACTGCCCTGGAGTGAACAGCACAGGTAGCTACAGTAGCGCCGTATGAGCAGGATCAACTGTGCACTTTCATCAAAGGATACAAACACTGAAATCAGGTTTTTAAGGCCTACCTGTCCTTGAAACCTCGAACCACCTTCTGGATAAGGATGACCTTGTCAGTGATGGCTTTGTCTCTCTCGATCTCCAGCAGCATATCATGGTGATCCTACACCACAGGAGATAGAACTAATAAATAACAAATGTGAGCACAAAATGCAAACCTTAAACAAGTATTTTTAGTTGTACTGAGCCTAACCAGATCTAAATGATAGAAGTGTGACACAGTGACTCTGTTTGATGTTTTGGAGTCATTCTGACTTTTTGGTTGTAAAATTTAAAGAGTTGCCTCTCAAAGGAGAGCAGTGTCATGGCTGTAATTACAGGGGCTGAAGAAGAATAACTTTTTTGTAGTGTAGATAACAAGAACAGCAAGAGCAAGGATAAATATTGATTATCCTACAAGTATTTGTTGCACTTCAATTAGACAAATAATTAAAAATGTCAGAGCACTGCCTAATTAGATACCATAAGTGAAGTGGCTTCTCTTTTTAGTCCCTAGAGGCAAGCTCTGCAGTTCTGTGAGGCTGTACTGGGACACTGGTGGTGGTTCATGCTCACAATGCTGATGATTTGAAGGTATACTGATTACTACAGTCAAGACCTAACCATTTTAGCATGCTTACTTTTTCTAATTAGCACTAAACACAAAGCACAGGACATATGGAGGACAATGGGAATGTGATTAGTTTTGTAGGTGATTTGTCATAAACCAAAGTATTGGACAAGCTGAAATTTTTATCTGAGGATGGCACTAGAGAAAAACCTAAGGGCTCACCAAAGTTATTACAATTTAACCTGAGGAAGATATGAACATCTTTGACAGCAATCCATCCGATCATTTTTCAAGACAAGAAAAGTCAACCTCATGGTGGCGCAAGAGGAAAAGTCCAAGGATCACTCAAATCATTAAGTTCCATCCTCTATAAAATGTTAATATTGTTACAAAATTTCATGGAAATCCATCCAGCAGTTGCTGAGATATTTCAGTCTGAACCAAAGTGTTTGAAAGTGAACTTGTCACTTGTCACATTAAACACAAAGCTACACTTATAGAACTTTCCTGCTGCAGGTTTTGATCTGGCAGCTTCCCAACTGGCTTACATGACACTAAAAATCCTTCCATTTCTTCCTCCTGTCATCTGTCCATTTGCCCTCTGGCTGATCTGACCACATCCTGTCAGGGATGTGTGGGTACTGCCCTGCCTTCACAGCACTGCACTTTCTACTTCCTGTCCTGCTTCCTGTTAAGTGGAGCAGTGAGGCCTGACAGAGATGAGATGTAAAAAAAAAAGAGTTAAGAGATTTGTGTGAAAATAAACCTGACCAATCAATTTAAAACACAAAGTTGGGCTAAGACAGGGAAACACATCTTAACTCCTCTAGTTCAAACGCCATAGATTTTATTACCCTTCCTAGTACCCCGTCCTTCATATCGGTTTCAGGCACAGTCAATGGTGGGACAGCTCTGCACACAGGACGTGAAGGAATCAAAAAATCTAAATGTTTCTCACAAACCCAACTCCACCTTTTCGGGGAAAGCTGGGATCACCAGTTGTATGATAATGATGGTTATTCTCAGAAAATAGTTATCTGGGACTTTGTTCCAGATATGTGGAGCTGCCTCTCTATGTTGAGTTTTGACTCTTGGGAAAGAGAGCAGACCTGTCCTAGACAACCTGAGGGGCCTGGATGTTTCAGAAATGTATTTTGGCCTAAACCAAGATCTGACATCATGTAAAACTCCCCAGGGGGAGCTCCACAAGTCCCATACTGTCAAAACAAACCGCTGAGCCTCAGTCATCATCAGCTGACGTTTTCATTTAACCTCTGTGGAAAGAAATGACAGTGTCACCATGGCAACCAGCTAACGGATGTGCCTTCCCAGTGACTTTTGACCTTAGCACATCATCTGTCCTCATGTGGCAGGAAGCCAGAACACACACATTTACACATATGCAGTGCATACTCAAATTTTATATACACACCTGATGGGAACTGAAACACACACACACACACACACACACACACACACACACACACACACTTAAACAGACAGACAGACACACACACACAGTGAGAAACCAAAACACACAGTCTTTCCCATCAGCAGAGATGTGTAATGGAAACAATGACAGCCTCATTTACTGTGATCAAATGGTTCATTCCCAGTCAGCTGATGCTGGGCAGGCTGAACAAGGTTGTCTGTTGTATAATGTGTTGAATACTCAAGGAAAAAATTATAAAGATTATATGATACACCACTGTATTAATGCTCTGCCCACTTTGTTAGGTACACCTACACACCTGTTCATAATGAAAATAGAATCAGTCAGTCATGTGGCAGCAAGGGGCTAAAGAGGTTCAGTTGTTGTTCAGACCAAACCTTTGGTGCTAACATTAGCTTAGCTTGTTTAGTTTCTCAAGAGTTCAAGAGTTCTGTTACATGAACCAAAACAAACAGGCCAAGTAATTAAAATCAGTAAAAACAGAGAATAAAGCAGTTTCACATAAAAAATCTGTGTTTCTGAGACATTCTTGGGAGGACACAGGACCGTTTGCTCAGCTAAGATCCAGATGTCCGATGACAAAAATCCTTTTATCCAGTTTAAGATTATGACATTGGAAAAAAGTGATGGTGACGTGACTTGAAATATTAAGACAGGAGTCATCTGAAATTGTTTAAGCCAGCACATACGGAAAACCCTTAAAATTTAGGAAACGGGAGAGAGTGAATGACTGAACTGAAAATGATGTGGTTATTTAGTACACATCCTAAACACTCAATTTCATTTTGTAATGTGGCCTCACAAAATACAAGCCTCTTATGTTTGTTCTGTGACTCTATTTGCAGGTGTTGGTGTCATGAACATCAGAGAGGCCGTATGAAGGATCTGCTCATTCTTCTGTGATATGGTCAGTTTATTTTTTAAATTCAAGGTCAGATTTGATCCAGATGGGATTTTCTTGTAGTCATCTCCCTCCAAAATGTAACATAATAAAACTCTTCTAGTAAAGGTATAGTAACAAAGCAGAATTGGGGTTGCATAAAGAATTAAAATTTAACTGAAAACATTTCCCCAAGGCTGCATCTAAATATGTTATTGTTTCATCTTATTGTTCATGTCAGTGCAGTTGAGTAGATTTGTTTTTCAATGCATGAGTACCTTGAGGAAGATCTTGGTCTTTCCCATCTGCCAGTCGTCATCTCTGCCGAGCACCGCCTCAGCGATCCTCTGGCAGGTTCCCCGCAGGTCCTCCTGAAGAGAGAGAGAGACACAACAACAGAATGAGAGAGAGAGAGAGAGAGAGAGAGAGAGAGAGAGAGACTGTGATTACCATATTTAAAGGACTGAAAGTCTAAAGCCATGCTAGCAGCTCTATGAGGCTGCACTCAGGCACAGTGATGCTTTGAGCTAAATACTGACATGTCACAATGACAATGTTAAAGAATAGGTTTGGTGCTGTGATAAGTTACTGTGAGCTCAATTTAAGAAAAACAAACAGGATTATCACTTGAGTCACAGCTGTACAGACCAAACCAAAACCCAACAATGTCCCCAATTTTAACTTAAACTTAAATATAATCGTATAAAAGCTTACACTAAACTGTCACACAAACACACATAGACAGGATGTCCAAACCAGCAGAGAGAGGGAGGAAACTGCAACACAGGCGGGTAGAAGGAAAACAGACATCATATCATTTGATTGATTCCAGGCATCAGAAATTGTGTTATCGTGACAGGCGCGCGCACACACACACACACACAAACACAAGCAACATTATTTTCTCCAGCAGTTAGTGTGTTTTGGAGCTGAGACTGTGGTCATTCTTGACTGCCTGACAGATGATTCAGTCCACAGTCTGTTTCTGCACCGGTCAGTTGTCATCAGTTTATTTCTTCGCTGGCAGCATAAATGTTATATAATCCTTCAGAAGCTCCTGAAGGTTAAACTGAGCTAACAGAACATTTTCAGGGCTGTCTAACTCTATAAATGAACTCGCTAGCCTGGCAACATCAAGGCTACAAACAACCCATTATGCAACACTCTGAAGAAGACTGGGACCCTCCATTCAAAAACAATATCTAATGTTGTGGACACACTATTGTCTCACATATAAGATGACCCCCCTTTTACAACAGTAATTTCCAGGAAAAAAATACTGTCCTATATTCAGGCTAATACAGTAATTAAACACACCTCATCTCTCTCTCTCTCTCACACACACACCATAGTTACACCTCTACCTGTTTATATGCCGGTTTGACTCCAGGCATGAGCACCCGGTAGCGGTCGACAAACTCCACAAAGGTGTAGCGGATGGGATATCCTGCACGGCGGATACGAATGGTCTCCATCATACCTGAGTACCTCAGCTGACGCACACACAGCTCCCTGTCAAATAACTACAGACACAAACATGACAGCTGTAACTGGAAGCATGAATTTAAGGTTGGAGTGTTAAAAGTTTGCAGTTTATTGAATTTCAGATTATGTCCTCTAAAATCAGGCAACACTTCAGGAGTTACCTCCAAGTAGATTTTGTTCTATTTTTTAAACATAACCTGATGAAGGTGCTGAGGTTAAAGGTCATAATTTCAAAATGTGGCCATTATAAAGTTCACACCTTGTCAGAGGTGTTTAAATTAAAGTCCAAACTTTAAAAGGCCATATGTCTGAAACACTGGGTGCTACTGTCTTTGCTTCTAATTTTCTATTATGTTTTCTTTTTCATGCATCTGTGTACTGATTGGCCCTCCATTTAACACTATCTGATTAATCAAATAGTCTGAAAAGGTCTATACTGAAAAACTATTAGTATTGAAACACAACTTTTTTTTTGTAGGAGATTTAAGTCTTAAAACTAAAAAATATTATTTTTTTTAATATTATTTTAACTTAATATACATGTTTGCTAATCTTTAAATTGTTCTGTAGTGTCTAAAAAATAAAATTCTCACCAGGCATTTCAAAATAACTCACTTTAGAACTTCAATTGCAACATCATGATACAGCAAAACTGTGATATTTTTGCTTAAGGTTATCATACCATCAGAATCTCTACACTAGTTTAGTTATTTTCCACCTGATGGAATGTGCTACCCTACTGATACCTGTCAGAATGTGCTGGTAGGCATGGGCTGGTTACTGGTTTCAAGCTCCGCCGTGATTTTAAAAAGTCAAGGTTTCAAAACCACCAATATTTTCCATCATACCGTTCCTGTGTAGCTGGAATGTTAAAATGTGTTTTTTTCTTTGTGTTTTTGTTTGTTTGTTTGTTTGTTTTTTTAAAGGGACAGCACTTATTTAATTTTTTTCAAATACATTTGATTATTTTAGCTTAGCACACACATTTACTAATATTCCAAATATTATGTGTTATAATAGAATGTTTTCAATGGAAAAAGTTGTTTTTCTTACGAGGCATTGCAAAATAACTCAGTTTAAATTTCAATATCACGACTTTGAGAAACTGTGATATTTTTGCTTAAGGTTATGACACCATCAGAATCTCATACTAGCCCATGCCTGCTGCAGATCCAGTACTTTTACTTTACTTTTTTGATAGTTAAAGCACAGTAATCTGATTGAGTAAACTTTCGTACTTTTACTTGAGTCAGATTTTAAATGCAGAACTTTTACTTATGGTGCAGTATTATTCTACTGTTGTGCTGGTACTCTTAAGTTAAGGATCTATGTACTACCAAAAGGTTTTATTCAAAATCCTTAAAAAGTAATTCTATTCTGTTTGTATATAAAGTGCAGATACTCACCATGGGTTTCTTGTATTCATTGGGTTTGATGCAGCGAACAAAGAAAGGCTGACAGACGCTCAGAGTCCTCATCAGCAGCTCCAGAGATCTCTTAAACTGACTGCTCAGAGTGGGTGAGCGCTTCCTGGTCTCTGCTCCCTGAACACACACACACACACACACACACACACACACACACACACACACACACACACACACAAAGTCACATGCACACAAAGTGACAAAGTGTAGAAAGTTTCAGGGTCAGAAACAATGAGGACTCTCTTTTCTCTTCCTGAGCTCTGACACTAACCTTTTTCCTCTTTCAGTCTCTAAATATAAAAGTCTTTGTCTGCTGATGTCGCAGGTTCAGAGATAAATGGCAATCAACAGAACAAAAACAGCAACTACTATGTCAAAAGGGTGGACTATTAGTCAATTATCCATGATTGATAAGTCAACTGACTCACCAGCAACTATTTTTAAAGCAAAAATGAAAAGCACTGGCTGATTCCAGCCTCTCAACTGTGAGGATCTGATGCTTTTTCATGATCATATATGATAACAAACTGAATTTGTTTGAGCACTGGAGCATTGGTCAAATAAAACAAATAAACTGGACACATCTCTTAGGCTGAGGGAAATTATTATGGACATTTTACAGACAAAACAGATTATTAATTCAGAAAATAATGATGGCAGATTAAACGATAATGAAATACTGCTAATTTAACATAATTTCACAAGGGAGACATCTTTATAATTACAATCATTGTTAAAATGTATTATTTGCTCAGTCCAAATCAGTGGAAGTATTCAGATCTTTTAATCAAGAAAAATTACTTATACAATGACGTAAAATACATCCATTACAAGTAAAAGCTATGCATTTGAAATCATACTTAAGTAAAAATACAGAGGTTTTATTATCTTAATGTGTAAAATACTAGCTCTGCATTAAAATGTCTCCTGTGACTGATATCTGATCCCTCATCAAGAGATTATTAATACTGATACATCAATCTATATGCAGCATTTTAATATAGTAGCTGCTCAAGGTGAAGCTAGTTTTAACTACTTTACATACAGTTCATTAGTAGGGGTTGTGCCTCACAAAACATTCACCTGATTGTGTGTGAATTATTGAATAATTTCATCTCTTTGGTTCTCAAACTGCTGTTTTAAAGTTTGAAGTTATTACTTTAAAAAGATATTTTTCTTTGGTGGAAACCACAGATATCTGAAACATGAGTCAAGCCAGACTCAAGCCACAACAGCTGCTCCAGTTTAGACATACTTCATAAACTTATCTTATGTTTTTAAGGAAACTTTCTTTTTCTCTTTCACTTTTCCAATTAACTAGGAATTCAATCACTGCATAAATCTACATTTCTATACAGCACGGGCTTAAATAGTAATACATATTTTTTTTTCAACAAGATCTTTGGGATAATACTTAGCTACAAGTTTTCACTTACATGGATCCATGTAAAGCGGCCATGGATTCAATGCATTATGCTGTGGACTACAGGTTAAACCTCGTTTTAAAACTTTTATCTGTTTACAATTCGGAAAATTAAGTAAGCCGAATTCAACGTTAGCAGTTCATGTTTGCTATAGACCATTAAATGTACTGACAACTATTAGTGAATTACTTTCATACCAAAGAAAATAGTTAAACGTGTTAATTCTCAGGTAAGTTCTGGTGTTTTAGGGGAGCGTCTTTTTCCATGATTTTTAAACGAGTTAGGTGTTTGTTTTCGATGGACATCGGAGCTAATCATATAAGTGGAAAGTGAAAGTCACGCCAAATGTCGTCTCTCCTGTCTCATAAGTGTGTTCAGATTTGAGAGACGTCTCCTGTTTTGACACAAACTGCGACAATCTGGCGTTAAGACAGCTAGCCTACCTCAATGTCCACCGTGGACTGAACCTTAACTTGGTTGGAAACCGCCTCATTGTCATAAAAATGACCCGCCCACATCAAATGTTAACCACCCAATTAAAGATAAAGCAAGACAGGAAACCCTCACAATCTAGCGACAGACTCCTGCACCAACCGGTGCATTCGGAGACGGTATCCTGTTTTACTTTGAAAGTTTTCACCGGTATTGTGTGTGTCTTTACACTGGTGCTGCTCACTATTTAGAAAGGTAAATACTGCCCTCCAGTGGTCACAGTAAGAAACTGCAACACTACTATACTATTGGTATACAGTCTACGTACATTTGACTAACGCGTTATTTCTAATCGTTCCTAACGTCAATGTGTACTAAATCACTATTGGTGCAATTACAGTTAATATCATTATTAAGAGTTGTTAATGCAGTTCTGGTGTGGAGACGTAGAATTGCTAACACTTGTTGTCAACGCTTTCATCCATGTACTGCCCTCTAGTGGTCACAAGGAGGACCTACATCAAATTACTTCTCAAGTTAGACACAATAAACAGTAAAACTTTCGCTAATCACTTTCAAAATAAATCTAATTAATCAAATTGAAATAAATTATCAGGTGATTGTTCTTTAAGAGAGACTCAAACTTCACATTCTTCAGTGGAAATGAGATAGATATAATCCTCGTGATGATTATTATTATTACGAAAAATGATTATTGCTATTATGTTGAGCGGTATTAATATGGTTACTTGTACTTACTTGTATATTTAATTTTCAATTCTTCCTGCACCACGTAATGCATTCTACTAAACATCCCTGCAGTTAATATCACCTTTGTTAATGTTTGGTCCCTCGCTGTTCACATACAAGGCGGTGTACAGTAATACTTCCGGTCAGAACTTTCAAAATAAATGGAAGTGTGTAAACTGAAGCAAGCCAAACCTTGTTGAGTGTTGAATGGCCAATATACTGTATGTGTGTGTGTGTGTGTGTGTGTGTGTGTGTGTGTGTGTGTGTGTGTGTGTGTGTGTGTGTGTGTCCAATACCATAGCAACGTCAGCCTGGAAGATCTGTTTGATGAACTTGTTCTTGGAGGAGTGAACCAGCTGGATGATGTCACCGTATAAAGTGTCTCTGTTCTTCTCCAGGAAACCTACAGGATGGACACACACATGCACATAAAATAAAAACACAAACACATACATAAACACTGTGTTACAGCACTGCACAGTGTAGCACAAGTATGCAATAAAGCAGCAAGAGACTGCTGTTTCACTGACTATGTGAAAAAGATTGAAAAAGCAAACTCAATTTAGACCAATGTCAGTTAGGAATAGAAAAACAAGTTGTAGGCATGTAGGTTAGTGATAGTGATGCTTTCTAGTGTGCATGAAGTGACTCTGACCTCTCGTTTCATAGAAAACCACCCCAGCAAAGTGCTGGATGCCAAATTGAGTCTCATAGTTGTTCTTTGGAGGAATGTAGTTTGTGTTAAGTTTGTGCTGAAAGTTCAGCTTGTTCAGCATAGTGGTGTCTGTGCCCTGCAGGAGACACAAAGACAGATAGAAATAGATACATGTATTTGTTTGAAAACTTGTTATAAATCATAAACCTGCGATAAACGATCCACCATCTGTCATCTGAGTGTTCGTACCTTAGGGAACTTGCTCTCCTCATCAATGAGTGAGATGATGTTCATTGGTTTGATGGCGATCATGTCCAGAGCGTCCTGGTTGTCAGTGAACTCGATGTGCTGCCAGTTGATGTGCTCCAGGTTGTACTCCTCCTGCTCCAGTTTGAAGACGTGACGGACGAAGAACTGCTGCAGGTTCTCATTGGCGAAGTTGATGCACAGCTGCTCGAAGCTGCGGGAAGGAGGACGAGAGGTGAAACGAAAACTGATGATGAGAAGACAGTTTCACTCTCAAACAACAGGGTTGAGAGGAGGAAATTTCAGTGCAGGTTCACATACTGAATATTAAAACTGTAAGAGGCAAGAGATACAACAGCTTTATTCAGAGTTGATATATGGTTCCTCAGAACTACAGGAGATGAAAACAATGGAATCCAATCTCATGATAGGAAATGCATGTTAAGAGATGGAAGAAATATAATAGAAAATAGTGTCACAGTGGTGCTGTCACCGCCCTCTCACCTTTCAGCCAATCACAATCACATGTTCCTGAGTCTTAAGCAAAACAAACTGCTACCAGATTTAACCAGTTAACAGCTGCAGCAACAACAAGGTCAAAGTAATTCTCAATCGACCAACTCAAGGCTGCTGCTCTAAATAAACACATTACATTTTATAATGTATAGCAGGCTGTGTGGACCTGTCAGGACTGAGACTGCTGTAGCCAATTTAAAAGAAAAAAAGAAACAGAAATGGGATGGGGAAAGGGTATAATTATTGTATGTGAGCATGCAAGTGTGTGTGTGTGTGTGTGTGTGTGTATGTGTGGTACCTGTTGACAGCGAAGTTCTCAAAACCGAAGATGTCCAGCAGTCCAATGGAGCGTCTAAGAACTTTGGGCTGTGAGGATGGAGGTTTGTAAATGGCCGCATTGATCTTCTCCACAATCCACACAAACAAACGTCCATAAATACCCTGTGCACACACACACACACAAAAGCACCATTGGTTTCATGCTATTTCACTGATTTTCAGTGACAATAATGTGCAAGAAATGCAGCAATGTATCAGCGAAGGAAAGAAGAAGACTGTTAGTTAGAAAGCATGAATGTAAACAAAGATAGATTTAAAATATATAAAATATTGGCTTTGTGAATGAGGAAGGAAATAGGTTTAACACTTTAGTTAGTGTTCACACACTGAGTAACACTCAATGCAAACATAACCACATTTAAGGTTATAAGTGATAACATGTTGAGTTCCTCTGACAGAGGATATCCCCAGGCTTTTAACTAATGAGTGGATTAACAAAGATAAATATAAGACAGTTTAAATGATTTAGTGTTGTACCTTAACGAAGGCGTCCCGTACGTCCAGAGCTTGATCCATGCTGAGCGGGGTGGAGACGGTCTCTCCTCTGGTGATCAGAGTTCGGCTGGTCAGACAGTTCATCAGATCCTTACCGTCCACCTGAACATACAAACACACACACACACAGGAGTTCTTTTTTAGTTCATTCAATTAATCACACTACAATGAAAAATAAAATTTCAGGTTATTCATTCTTATGTTATATAAAACTGCTTTTATCAAAAGGTTTACTGTCAAAATATCTGACCTAAAAGCTTCTGAAAGATTTGATTTGCTCTGTGTGTGTATGTGTGTGTGTGTGTGTGTGTGTATCACCTCCAGCAGTGTAGCAGCAGTAGTGAGGTGAGGGCTGCGGACAACCTCGCAGGCATCCAGGTTGTCGTAGGTTCGAGCTGCAGGGTCAAAGTTAAACAGAGTGTGTAGCATATAGAGAGGATGAAAATGAAAATACAAAAATATTGAGCAAAAGGGGTTTAAAAATTACAATGCCAGTCAAATTTCTCTCTCAGTGTCAGACACACAACTCTGGAGAAACATTACATCACATGTAAAGCAAGAATATAGATTTGGCTTTGGAGGTGTGGGGAGGTCACTATGCAGTAAAAACAAACAAATAACAACAACAGCAAAAACAATTAAATCAACTGAGCAAATCGCAAATCACGCTAAAATCATGTATCGTTTTTCTATTTCTATATTTGTACTCTTGCTTTAGTCTTTCAGTCACAATCTGTATATAAACATTTTTTCAACATATGTGCCTGTTAATAGTTGTATACATGGGAAATGTGTTTAAATGCAGACTGAAGAGGAAATGCCTGCTGTTAGGAGATACTGTTGTTAAATGACTATATAGTGAACCTGTGGTTAAACTTATGCTGTGTTTAATAAAAACATCTGACATTGTGACATTATGTGCTGACTATGACACTTTACCATCATATCTGAGGTTTCCCATGTGTAAAATAGCAGCCAGCAGCTTCGAAATCTCCCAGTTCTCTTTGTCTGTGAACATCAGTACCTGCAGGACAGAGCAAAGGAAATCTGTAAGTCTGTGGACACATAATCACCTTCCAGTTTGTTTGGAATGCATGAGAATCCACTTTTTAAAGTGATATTTAATCAGCTCAAGATTTTAACTAGCTGGTTTAAGTGTCAAAGTAACACAGACCTGTAGTTAATGTCTCTTTGTTTTCCTGTAATCAGTGTGTGCTTTTGATCAGTACCTTCATCGCAGAGCGGATGTTGGAGTACTCTTTCAAGTCGTCTCGGCCATCGCACACTGTACAGTTACCCTGCAGAGAGAGAAAAAACACCATGTAGTTATCAGATATTCAATATCATCACTTTGTCCTTTAATATTTCAGTTAGTGTTGGGTTGAAGGATTAGTGAATAGCAAAAGGAATCCCTACTGGTTGATTATAGAGGATAAAACTTAATAACTGGTCTGAGCAGCTGTTGTTTTACATCCCTGAGGTCAAACTTGTATCATCACCTTTGTTTTGTCAGTTTTTAAAGGTTATTGTGCACTGACTGGGTGACCATTCAATAAGTACAAATTTCAAAGTCAATGACTGACACAGCCGAAGCTGAACACATGAGAGTGAAAGTGAAACATTACTCACGATGGTCAGGTAGGCATAGTCTGTGGCTTTGCTCAGCCCCAGTTTCTTCTTCTCGTCTGCAGTCATGCCCTTCAGCATGCAGTAGAAGATGTGGTAGTTTCTCTCATCGTAGGCCTGCAGAGAGAGGAAAGAGGAAAAAACTAAATGTTGCATAAAACAAAAATGGTAAAATTAAGTAGATGATATTAAAAAAAGAAAGTCACAATATACACATCACAATACCTTAGAGTGGGTAAACAATTTGTGCAAATATTTGTGTGAGAACAAACTGATAATATAAGCATACAGGTGTAAGTATGAACAATAAGAACAATGCACCAATAATATATTAACATCTGAAGTGAAGAGTGTATACAGTATGTGTGCAGTGTAAATACTATACACATAACTACACTGCTATGAAATACAAATTACAGTAGTAGAAAAGTAGAATGACTTTTGATTGTTGTTGTGTTTAGTGGCACTCAATGGACCAAATATCATGATTGCACAATAGATTCTACATTAAAACAGAAATAACTTGAAGTTTTTTTTTTTTTTTTTTTTAACCACTTTGTAAGCTCTTCTGGGATATTCAAATGCCAAACAACAAATTGAAACATTATTTTTCATTCCCTGCTTCAGTTCATCACTGAAAATATCCTAAGGAGTGTAAACGTTGGACAGGTGTTGTCATTTTGTGCCGTACCTGTCGACAGACTCTGGATTTCTCCAGCAGGTATTGCTCTATCTTGGCTCCCTCTATGGCTCCTCTCTTGTTGAAATGGATGTCGATATATTTCCCAAAACGAGATGAATTGTCATTGCGGATTGTTTTAGCATTGCCAAAGGCTGGAAGAGAAACAACAGAAACCTGTCATAATGATGACACATGCATGCATGTGTACTTATGTATATATTTGTATTAATACCAGATAAAGACCTGCCAGAACCAAAGTTTTACATTTTGTGTTTCAGACACAGCTGAGGTTCAGGACTCTCCTCAAGGATTTTATTGATGACTTTTAGTGGAACTGTCCTATATCTTCTCTTTCTTGCAAATGCATACACTGTATGTTTTCATTAGGTTCCATGAGGGAGAACCTAAGATGAGACTGAAACATTAGATGCACATAGTGTGGTGTGACATTGCAGTATTGATTTTCTTTTAGGTGAGGCTTTCACACTGCACTGTATGTATGTAAATGATGCAATGCAGTACAACTATAGCACACTTTGCCATTCTCCATGGAGCGTGGGATGGACAGATAACATACTTTTATCACCATCTCAGACATAAAATGCACCTGTAAATAAACTGTATGCACATACAACCACTAGATGACCAATACATTTTATCATCTTGTCCCTGAGTTAAACCTAAATGGATTTTTTTAAAGGGCAAAGTCAAATCCCTTGTACTTCACAGAGTACAGCCATAAAAAAATGCCATAAAAATGCAAACCATAAAAAATTAATAAATGTGACTTTCACGGCTGTGGCTGACAATGCCACTAACTCTCATGTCATTTCAGACACAGCCATGCCCCTCTGCCCACCTACTGTCCTCCTCCATGCCTGCACACACCTTCTCCCAGGTCGATGTGGTTTCTGTTCTGTGCTGTTATCAGCTGCTCCAACAACAACAATCACATAACAAAAAGTAAAAAAGTAACGAGCCTCAGACTCAGACTGTGTGTGTGTGTGTGTGTGTGTGTGTGTGTGTGTGCTCCTACCCTCTAGTATAGGATTGGCCTCCAGGACCTGCTGTTCGATCCAGGAGTGTTGACCACTAATGGCTGCCAGGAACTGAAGGATCAGTTTGGTGCTCTCTGTCTTTCCTGCTCCAGACTCACCACTATTAAGAGTCACACACACATTTTTATGAGGCCATTGTCTCATAATCAGCCCATGACTTTTGCAGGTACTTGATCGTAAACCAAAGCATTTGACACATTTGTGTGACTTGATGATCGTGCCAGACCAAAAGTTAAGGGATCACAAAAGTGTGGATAAAAGGAAGATCTTTGTCACATATGGGGGATTTGGATTTGAGCCACTTTTGCTTGCAGTCTGAACAGTTTCTTACCTGATGATACAGCACTGGTCACGGTTATTCCTCTGCATGTTGAAGTAACAGTTGTCCGCAATGGCAAAGATGTGGGGCGGCATTTCACCAATCTTCTTGTTGGTATAGAGTCGGATCTGGTCGGCCGTATAGATGGGCAGCAGCTGATAAGGGTTGACGGCCACCAGGATGGAGCCAGTATATGTCTGCATAGAGAGGAGGAGAATGAACAGCTAATTATTTTGGACTGAAGCTGCTGTTAGCCTGAACTTTATGGCTAGTTTGACTGTGTTCATTCCAGTGATATGTAAGACATACTGGACAGCATTGCTCAGATCCCTCAAGCAGAAGTAGTCATACTGCGATGTAAAAATACTCCATTACAAAAAAAGGTCAAACATTCAACCTTATACCTAAGTAAAAGTAGAGAAGTACAATTAACAAAATAAACTTTAAGTAACAAACGTAAAATTGCTCATTAAATTGAATTCCACCATAGTGTCATACAGTTCTCATACACATAAACACATGCATATACACATGCACACTATCTCTTTTTGTTGTTTTCAGCTTGATTAATTCATTCGTTTATTTTGTTGTTTTGACCTGTGGCAACGAGTTGTGATTGGTGGAAGGTAGAGGTGACACAGGTCTCGTAGCTCAGATGTTGAAAGATGACAATGAGAACGTATCAGTGTTCGCCACAGGAGAACAGACGGCCATGTTGAAAACAAATCAACATGCACCCAGGCGCCAATGCTGAACATGGTCATCGCTGACTCTGAGCCAATCAGTCCTATAAAGCCTTTTAACTTATCCTGCAGCAACATGACACCTCCACAGCGTTTAAAAAAAGAGGTCGTTTTCCCTCCATGCCAGTTTAGTTTTGTCTTTGAGTCATGACATACTGTGTTTTCTACAGTGTGCTGTATGTCACACTCAATGGTAGCAGTTTGTGAAGAGCAAAATAAAATTAAACATTCAGTCCATCATAATGTCCATTTAGCTTTAAAATTTTCTTTGTTTGGAGAATCTGTAGAATCAAGTTAATGAGAGGAGAGAACAGTGCCTACATGAAATATTCAAAACATGCAACATGCATACTGTTTAGAGATACTGGTGAATATGACATTTGCATGAATACACATGTGGCTGTTTTTGAGACCATGCAGCTGTTGCATTAAAGATGTGCATTAAATACATGCATTTAGTGTGATATTGTAGGTCAGATTCCTCTCCAGCCATGCTTGAGGTGAAGGTGCTGACTTACCCTGCCACCACAGTTTGTCTTCAGAGGAAACAGGAAGAGGGAGGAGGGAGGACAGTAAGTAAGGAAACAGAGAGAATAACGAAGCAGGACATTGAGACGAAAGCAGAGAAGAAGCCAGCAGCAGAAATCTGAGAATGGATTTGAGTGTTAGTAAAGCTCATTCAAGCCCTGGATAAAAGTTTAAAACGCCTAGTAGTCACTGAGGGGCCAAATAAAAAAAATGTAGTATCAGTGTTGGTGCATTGTTAACTATGAATGGACTAAGGTAAGACATTAATGCTTAGAAACCATTCAACAGTTAGCAATGAAGCCATCTTTATTGGCATCATATCAGTGAAACTGAATTGATTGTCCTTGCCTCATACTGCCATCAAGTTATGACAGAAACGGCAGAATTAGCAGAGTGCACATAAATAAGAAATAAACTCATATCGTTTGGTTAAAAACACATTAAAAGAACATGTTCAATTAAAACCCTCAAATAAAAGATATTGAGATATTATGGTACTTGTAATAACATATATACATTCATTGAGGGGTTTATTAGGAACACTTGTACACCTGCTTACTCATGCAGCTATCCAATCAGCTAATCATGTGGCAGCAGTGTAATTGCATAATATCCTGCAGATACAGGTCAGTATCTGGTTAATGTTTACATCAGAATGGGGAAAAAGGTGATTGTGACATGACTGTTGGTCCTAGGCTGGCTGATTTGAGTGTTTCTGAAACTTCTGAGGATTTTCCTCCCACAACAGTCTCTGGAGTTTTCTCAGAATGGTGTGAAAAAGAAAGAATGTCTAGTGAGTAGCAGCTCTGAAAAGAAAAATCAGACTTGGAGCTGACAGAAAGGCTTCAGTAACTCAGATAACCACTCTTTACAATTGAGGTGTGCAGAGAAGCATCTCAGAATGCACAACACGTTCAACAAGTT
Source organism: Lates calcarifer (assembly GCF_001640805.2). Taxonomy (NCBI): domain Eukaryota; kingdom Metazoa; phylum Chordata; class Actinopteri; family Centropomidae; genus Lates; species Lates calcarifer. The sequence goes on from NC_066853.1 coordinate 22,481,477, forward strand.
AACATGAATGGTAGTGTAGTAGGGGCAGCATGGGATTGTGACAGGGTAGGTACATCAGCAGCAACAACAGTGGAGGAAAGTTTTGAGGATAAGCGAATACACCAAGAGAGAAACATATTTGCCATTGTCACAACATTTTTTCTACGATAATGATGATGATCTCAGAATTCACCAAATGTCCTCACACATAATACATAGACAAGTACGTGAACAATTCCATTCATAATGTAGCTGGTTGTCTATGCAAACATGTGGTTGAAAAGCAAGTATATAAAACAGAAATCTGAGGCTTTAGTGGGTTCACCAACACTGGACAGTTGAAGACTGGAAAAGTGTAACCTAAGGTTTTCACTTGTGATCTATATCTGAGTGAGAAAAACAGAAGATCACACTGCAAGCAGACTGCATTAATAAACAAAAACAAAACAGTAATACTCACATATATGAGTTTTTCTCTGTATCTGATGAGCAGGTTACGGAGAATTCCAGCTTCATTGAGGTCTCCCAGGCGGATCATGTCCTCCACACCATGGATGGAGGTGGGATGCATTGGTTTGATGTTGGTGGCATTCTGGGGGGAGATCCAATGCTCCTGGAGGGGGAGAGGGAGTAAATAACACAACAGTCTCATTATTATAGCATTCAACTGGCATTTATGTTTGAAGACATAATTTCTGGAGTTCTAGTTTGAGGGCAGATAGCGCAGACCCAGTCTGGGTCTGATTCTTGCAATTTTCACTATCTCCACACTAGGAACAAAGCTGGACTGTATTTAAGCCATAATGTCATAACATGTGCAGAAGATTGCTTTGCTTGAATTTGCCACATTACAGGATGAATGCATGCTCTGGAGGTAACTTGTGCTACACTGACAGATAGCCATGATAAGCTCCTGGCTAAAGGCAGTTTTGTTGGATCATAGTTCTAACGAACTGCTTACTGCTGTTGTGAAAATTAATTTGAGTCAGGTACAGGTAAGCTTGGAAACTTTTTAGCTGAGCTTAACTTAATTTTACTGCTCCAGAGAAATATGTATGAATTTAGGATCTCAAATTATTTAGAATCAGTTGCACTGAATAGCACTGTGCCTGAAATCACTCCCCTGTTGACTCATTCACAGCACCCATAATAGACAGCATAACAGATATATTATGCTACAGTGGGGAGTGCAGTGATTTCACTACACATTCATTACATAAAGGGACCTTTAAAAACTGAGTAAGAAAACACACAGTGTTTCAGAACTTACATTTCCCTCATCATCCACCACCTGGATCTGTCCTGAGTCACAGAGTTTGACCACTGCACCGATCGGCACCTCAAACTCCCGACCCGTCTTCAAGTCCAACCAGACATAGTCGCCCTGGAAAGAAGTCAAGAATTAAAACTGCAATTAGGATCAGGATCAGGATCAGAATGATAATTTAGCCAAATCAGCATCAGAAAAAGAATCAGGATTTTAAATCAACAACAAGAGGCACTACCACATGAGAAATCAGAGTCAGAATCAGAGCCAAAACGAACAGTGCCTAGATTACACCATCTAAATGAATGTTATAAAATGATCAGACCCATGATTAGAATCAATGTTTATTTTTTCAAATATCTGAATCATAACCATTTTCACTCTGCACGTAGACCAGGCTTAATACAGTCTAGAGATATGAACCCTTTTAAGTAAGGTCAGACTGTGTGGCAAATTAAGCCTCATATCATATATATTACTATAGATCTTCCTTTACAGTGGGTTGACTTTTACTCAGATTACAAAGCTGTTACATTAAGTCAGCAGGATTAGAAAATCAGTTCTAGCTTTTAAATAGACAGTGCAGTCTGAAAAGGGTGATATAAACCCCAGATGATCTCCTGATCCAGACAGACAGTCCAGCCTGGACTGAGAGATTCTGGCAAGAAAAAACACAAAACATGTTACCAGGAATTTGTCGAGGTGGACAGGGAGGACATCTAACCATCACACAGTTGTTATGTAGGAGAGGAAAGAAGGGTTAGTACAGAGAGGTGTAGACCTTTTGAGTAGCCAACTTTCACCCCATGTGGGCCTGAAAAGTGGCTTCACTCCTGGATGCAGATACCTGTAATCAGTTACAGTTCCAACAGTGACACAGAGTCACCACTAGCCTCAGTTTGAGCCTATCTTATATCACCATGACATTCAAGTCACAGACTGGCAAATAAAAACCAACAACATCTCACCCAAACCTGACAAAGTATGGCTAAAGTTAGTTAGCTGTTTGCATTTGTACTTCACAGCCAGTGCTAATATTCATAGTTGTGCTAAACAAAGGTAAACAGCTAATTGTACCAGTACCTAACAGAAATCGTGTAAGAACAGAGAGATGAGATCATATGTTTTTCTCTTCTGAGGCCCATACCATCATTTTCTTTAATGAATAGTTTGTGCCTCTCAGGAAATTACTGCTTCTGACCATGAACTAGTCTGGCATTCTATACCCTTCTCCTGGAAATTACATTTAAACAACTAAACTGCAAGAACAAATGCATTATGTAGGAAACATAATTGTAGGACATTCAGAGGCATGTTTGTTAAATAATGATGTAGTTACCACAAATGGATACTGTACTGATCAAATATTTTTGGAAAACAATTACACTGCCTGAAATTAGTATCAGCATATTTGCAATTTGCCAAATATATCAATTAACAAAATTCATTTTATTAATATAGAATGTATTCTGGTTGCTATAATGTTTCCTGTAAAATGTATAGGCTGTTGAAATATGATGCAGAAAATCCAGTTTAAATAACAGATCCATGAGTGTGAAGGCTTATCAGATGTCATAACACTGCAGAGTGGTGTGTAATTCTCTGGGACAGGATCTAACTACTCTGACAAGTTATCACAAAGGCAATTTTATCTTGTAGCGCGGTAATGGCGAGGCAGAAATACACCTTTCACTGAAAAAAATTACTAGGAATATGCACCTGCATATACTTCTTTGGTCAGTGCAGCACATTTAAATGAGTAAGACAGCTGTATTTATTTTTTCACACACACAGTTAAAATCTGAATTTGTCACTCTTGTAAAGAGCCAGGCTAGCTGTTTTCCCCTGTTTCCAGTCTTTGTGCTAAGCTAAGCTAACTGGCCTCATATTTAACAGATATGAGACAGATATGAGAATTATATAAATTGTCTCAATAAGCTCTTGGCAAGAAAGCAAATAAGCACAATTCTCTTTAAAGACCATGTCTTTAAAATAGAATCACTTATTTTCTGTAATGTACACGACTGTAGTTAAAGTTAAAGCATTGCCTTTGTGATGTGGATCTTAATAACATCCACCAAGACACACACAGACACGCACACACACAAAGGTACGTTAAAACAGAAAACCACATTTTTGTGATTCAGGTATAATTATTTTAACATACAGTTACGCAATATGAGATGAGACAACATCTCTCTCTGTGTCTTTCTCTTTCTCTCTCCCCCTCACACACACACACACACACACACACTACACTACATTATTACATTAGTACTGAGTGCTCATGGGTCAGACTACACCCATCTTCAAACCGAGCCTTCATTTCAACTACACACCTGGAAAGTTTCATGAATGTATGCTGCAAGTTTGTGATGCTATTGTGATAAGAAAATCTGTCGACAGACAGAAATATAAAAACCTGCCAGAACCACATTGTGCTATAATGACCCACAAACACACAAACAAACACACACAGATTCACAAGGTTACCAGCCTCTCTTTTGTGGCTGGTGATAATTAACATTTGATGCATGAAACACACACGTTACTTACGCAAAACAAATCCCACAGAGTAAAGACATATAATTATGATTCATGAAACTTAAAACACTCACTCACATGCACACACACACACACATACAAGCACACACACAGTTGCAGCGTACCGGCAGCAGTGTGCTGTGTTTCATTACAGTGTTGACGTTGCGTATCAGTGCCCATTTGGCTTGATCCTTCTCATAGAGTTCCACATAATCCCGACGCTTGTACATCTTCACATGCACAGTACAAACTCACACACACTCTGACTGTGATATCTGATGGTGGCAGTCTTCCAGTTCACAGAGAAAAAGTAAGATATCCACAACAGGTAGAAAGGTGTGTAAATTGATCTGGTGATCTGATAATTTCTGATTCCTCTGTATCTTCCACTCCTGTGGAAAATAAATAAAATATCAAACTATCATGACTCAGGTTAAGTCCACAGGGCAACACATAGAGCTGTCATTGAAAACATCAAAATCTTCATCACAGGTGCACCTCCAGAGAGGTGTCAGAGTCACATGTCACCTCTGCTTGTCTTCCAGGGGTTCATCTAAAAAAAGCTGAAATGCCTGAAATGCCCTTTAAGTGATGCCAGAGAAATGATGACAAGAAAAACAGGTCTAATATCAGACATCTTACTGTCCAACAGGGTCACACAAAACAGCATAATGGTTTGTGACTTTCCATCCCATCTCTCTGTGTATTTCTTATCCACTCTAAACTGTCGAGAACATTAAAAAAAAAAAATCAAAAATATCAGATACAATCCAGCCTCCTGCTACCTGTTACTTTCAGCTGCAGTAACATCTTTGAACTATCCTCCTGCTCTCCCTCCCTCTTTCTCTGTCACACTCACACTTTGTCAACCTACAACCTCCCCTGTCGCCCATGGCAACAAGATGTCACTTCCTCCTCAGGTGTGTCCTATGGTGTTGGATTTCTGTATAGATAAATACACTAAAGGCTCATATTGCAATGTGAATTCTGCAGGTTATACAGCATAAACTATGTGTTTACTGACTGAGAAACATTAAGGACAATATAAGTGTACTGGTGATGAAAATGGTAACACTTTACAAGACAGTACACAAAATGTGAGTAGTTACTAAGGGACAAATCAGGAACGACCTGATATTTAATAAATTCTTAATGAGGACTATATGGTAGATAATGATGAGTTACTGGAGAACATACTGGGAGTTACAATATTAATAAATCATTAGGTAACAATTAGTTCACCTCTATCTGTGAAAGACCACACTCCTGATTAGATTTAACCCAGAAAGAGTATTATCATCATCATCATCATCATAGTTTAATATGATCATAAATACAAAAATGATAAAATATGCAGTCATAAAATAAGATATTATTAAAAACAAAACAATCTAATAACAGTAGATGTCTAGATCCTTGTGTTCCTAAAGGGTTCATCCTCTGAGGGACCAACATGATCCATAAGAGAGTTTTCTGAACCGATGCCCCTATTGGCAGGACACCATTAATAAGGTGCTCAAGATGATCTACAGAGGGAGAGGATGCTGCTGCAGAGGATGAAATGAGCTACAAACCTTTCCTCAAGTGCAAACATGTCAACATTTTCACTTATCCTGTGAAATATCTCAACATCTACTTGATGGATTGGAATAAAATTTCACCAATATTCATGGTTCCCACATGATATGTCTTACTGACTTTGTTAATTCTGACTTTTCCAAATTGACAACAGAGGGTTTAACACATTTATGATCCCAGAGGATGAACTGTAATAACTTTGATTCCCTGAACTTAATATTTTGGCTTATGACAAAATACCTGATGCTATTTCCATCATCCTCAACTGTACTTTGTACTTAGTGCTAATTAGCAAATGTTAGCATGCTAACAAGCTAAACGAACATGAGAACATGGTAAACATTTTTTCCTGCCAAACATCAGCATGCTACTGTTAGCATTAACATTGTAAAAATGTTAGCATGCTGCTGTTAGCATTTAGCTCAAGTACAGTTCCTTTCCTCCCCCCTCTCCTACTCTATAAGAGGAGAGAAAAATGGGAAGAGCACTAGCTGTTTGTGTAGTATGAGATGTGACCTGATGACTCTAGGTTGTATGTGCGTGTGTGTGATGGTTGTTTGAGTGTGTGTCACATACTGTATATGTCAGTTTAATTAGGTAAATACTCTGTCTGGCAAACTGAGCCACCTGAACATTACACCACCAAGCACCTGTCACACACACACACACACACACACACACAAACAGAGCCTGTTACAGAGTGAATAGCAGCGAGCAGGGCCAATGGCAAACTATCAGAAACCATATGTTGAATTATTTAGCTCAGAGGATCTGTTTGGTGTCTGTCTTTTTATCTCCTCTTGTATTTCTTTTTCTGTGCCCCTTTCTTTCTTTTCCTTCATCTCTTCCTCTCTCCCATCATCCATACATCTTTACTTTTCGTTGCTCTCATCTCTTAGGAGACAGGAGTCTCTCACAGTACATGTACCATGTGCAGATGGATATAATCTAGGTGATATTGATACGCAACTAGAGGTAAATCTAAGGAACTACAAAGAAAACTAAAATATACTGTATTTGCTATACAATGAATAAAAGTTAGTGAAACAATGAAATCTTGTGTGAGGTAAAAAGACAGAGCAGGATGGAGTATTTCATGATCTGTAGAGGGTTAAACATAACAGACACTTGCCATTCCTGTAAGCTAGGAAGACAAGCAAACCAGCCAGCCACCACAAACAGTTCAAGGAATAATGCCGCTGCTGTTGGCTAATGGATAAGTCTGGTGACATTCTGAAGACCAAAACCAACAATGACTACTAACACATAATGTCTGTATGTCCAAATATATCTTAAATGTATTAAGAGCTGCGCACATTGCTAACTGCCTGACCTGATTTTTTTTCCAACAATCATTTAGCTGTGGGTGTCTTTATACAACATTCTCCCATCACAACCATCAGTCTCACATGGCCAGAGAGTTGTTATAACACAGTGTTTCACAGCCTTTAGAGGCTTTTTACAGAGGTCATTTAAAGATCGATGAAGCCCCCAGGTCAACTAACCAGACACCGAGACAAATAAAGCCAGCCATGGGGTAATTCATGACCCACTAATTGTCTGAGAATCCAGTGGAGTGGTTAATTTTCAGCACCCAGGCAGTAGGTGTGTAATACACAAAACTCTTCTGTTCATCTACTCACTTGCATTGTGTAGCTTTTTCTTAACTGATTGTGTAACCAGAGTGCAACCACGGACTGGTAGTTTTCAGCTAGCTTTGTGAGAGGTCAGCAGATATTGAAGAAGTCATCGTGCATAAAAGGTTACATGTTTTCCACGAAAAGGCCGCCAGGTCAGTTTTACTATTCATTATATGACTGGGACAGGACAGGGAAAAAAGTCAATGGGAACATGACTGTAGTTTCTTTGTTGTCTTTTTATTCTCTCCTGTCTGTTTTGGTGGTTGCTGTTTGGTTGCAATGCAGAGTAAAGGACAACGGTCTGTGTATCACACTGACAGAATTTAAGGCATTTAAGGTATTTTTGTCAGAGTGGGATGGCACAAGAGAGAAAATTCACCCCCATGTCACTCTGTAGTGAAAACCAGTGCTTTACCAACCAGGTTCAATTTAGAGTCAAGCAGCATCCAAGCCTTTCAAATAAATAATAAAGAGTACTTGTAACTTACTTTTAACGTTTAAAAAGCTTATCTTATGCCTATCTAAATACACAGGACAGATTCAGGGAAAAAGTCTTACACCATGGCTACTACTCTAAGCTAACACAGACAAACACGACAAGCCACAGTGTTGGTGTGGTGCTAGCAGTGATGTAATGTCCATGCTGCCTGTGGGGGATGGGTGTGTGTTCTCATCATCTCTCTCTTCAGGTAAATAATTCAGGCCAGACATGAGCCAGGTATTCACTTACGGCTGCTTGTGTGGAAAGGTAACAAACCACACAAGACGACAAACAGAAAAGAGTGTTGGGGCACTTCCATGGGTTAAAATGCTGAGCCACAACATCACCAGTTTGAATCCAACTGGGACCATTAGTTACATGTCTTCTCCATCTCTCTAATTCCCTGTCATCTGTCCATCATCACTGTATAATAAAGGCATAGGATATTAATTGTCCCTTCGTGAATTCACTCTGTTTTTGGTCTCTACCCACTCTGGGTACATGTTTCATGATGTTCATCAGCAAGTGGATAACTGCAGTTTTGAGCTTTTATGTATCATCATTGTAAAAAATATTAAAGCTGCTTCAAAGGTACATTTTGCAGGCACAAAATATGATCATTTTGCTATGACAGGATTTTGCATAAGTTATTTTTTTACAGTATCATTCTTCTGGAGCAAGATTGCTCATGTTAGACTATTTTTCAGGACTTTGCAGTATCTTGTTACCCGCAATGTGTAAAAGGTTTACTACAAGTAATACAAGCTCCCTCCAGGGTCTGTAAGTGAGCACTGCAGACCACAGCTCACCACAGCAGACTGCACAGTATCTGTCTGCAGGTATGAGGTCTTCTTCAGGGATGGGTGTGCCCTCTGCTGGTGTTTATGAAACTTTCACTCACCGGTTAGAAAACAGTGTGCTGCAGATACACTTTTTTAAGTAATGTGTTTCCCAATATTTTGTTCCTGTAAGAATGACAAAGCCTCTGAAGGAACATTTTAAAAAACTGAAACTGAGACTAATCCAATTACATTCAGAGGCAGGGTGGCAGAAGATTGCTAAGAGGCCATATGATTTACAAAGGTACTACCAGCTCACCTCATTTGCATTTAGATAGATCACTTAGACAAGTCAAAGGTCAGAGGGTGAGATATGGTGACAAGCTAATTGTGCTGGTATTTCTGAATCACTGAATAAACTCCTCCATAAAAACACAGACAGACCAGCTTTTCTTTCTACTTCAATGAACAATTAGCATTAACATTTTGTCTCTAGTCTGCCTCCAGAAAAGAAGAGCAGACACAGCAAGTGTACTGAGATAGTATCTTTATAAAATGAAAATGATATTCTGAAACAGTCTGTGGTGAAAGAAGTATCCTGATCCTTTACTCAAATAATAGTGCTAATACTCCAGTATAACAAAAAATAATTACAAGTCCAGATTTCAAACACTAACACTGAAGTATTATTGGCAAAACGTACTTACAGTATTAACAGTAAAAGTATTCATGCTGCAGAATGACCTATTTCAGAGTGGTTTATTTGAGTTGTATATTATTGTATTGGAAAATTACTACAAGTAAAATAGATATGTAAAGTTTTGATTAATGTGTGAGTTTTGTCTGATTTAATACAGAACAGTTCATTTCACTGAAATTCAGTTTGATTATTTCATATGTGGTTAAACATTTGCTATATAATGACATATATTAGCAGTGAATTCTCTTACAGTGATTTCAGCCATATCACCATGCCCTACTGATGCCACTATTGTTAACTCTTTGTATATTGCTGTGTAGTTTAGAGAGATCTTTGTCTGGCATTGTCAAATAAAAATGATTTGAAAATGCCTGACGAAGATTTCTTGTAGATTGAACGTTGCCTAATTAGAATTGCTGAGAGCTAGTCCCCTAACCATAACAAAGAAGTAATTTTGCCCAAACCACAATGATTCTCTAACATTAACACACTGCCTGAACTGTGTCCCAGTTCTATGCACAGTGGGTTTTTACAGCTTTCTTGTTGGACATAGCTGCAGGCAAACACCACACTGATGGGAGCTGTAAGAGTGAATTAAAACAGTAAAGTTATTCACCAGGAAGCCAATGAACTGAAAGTTCACTATAAATTTGTAACAACCATAATGACCCTGTCCTGTGATTGTCCAATAAGTGAGAGCTGCTGAATAAACGAATGAATGCCAGTTCTCCATCACAATGGAATTCAGCATGTCACTGAAGATAGCAGAGACAAAAAACACAACAGAAAAACAACAAACAGACTGGCTTTCAGTAACTTTCAGAATGGGAACGCTTTGTGAGAATATAAAAATGGTTTCTAAACAAATTAAAATTACAGCCTGTATCACTGCTTCGCACAACATTTACAGTAGATATGCAGAAAAAACAATTACAGGATCATGTAGCATCTTCTGAAAGTATCTTGTGGCTTGTTAAGAAGTCGCTGACATTTCTGATATTTCGTTTTTTACCTCGTGTAGTTTTTTGTTGTGCAGTGTTGAATAATAAATAGACTAATTTATTAAAAACTGAAAAATCAAACTAGCATAAAAATCCTGCAAAATATTCACATAAATGCAATGTAATGTAAAGGCCCCTTAAAGACAGGATAAGGTAAAATGATTATTAATTCATAAATCTTTTTGATAGTGTTTATGAATGTATCATTTAAATTATTTGTTTGTATTAGCTTTTTGAAATTAATACATCTGTTAGGATTGAATACTAAAAGAGTATGATTATTCTGTTAGAACACCTCACAATTGCTGTGGGGCCTGAAAGCCAAACTTGTTTGAATGCTACAAAGTGAGCATTTGCATGTGACAGTATCTTGCTATGGCAGCACTATCAGCCTCACTTTCAAAACCAGAAGGTGAAACAAATTGCAGGTCTTCTGAAAGAAAACTGAACTGTCTCATTAGCTTTGTTCAATGCAACCTGAGTTTTAGCTACATTGCTTTCAATTCAACAACTCAAAAAAAAAAAAAAAAAAAAAAGCAAACTACCACTTCAGGAGTCTGATTTAAACTTATGTAAACCAATTTTGAGCCCTGAGCCAAGTTCTCCTGACGGATCACATTTTCACCTTCCTGCGACCAGAGCCCTTCAGGCCACTTTGTTTTCCTTTTGCAACAAAGCAAACCAGGCTAACAACCTCTGAGATCAGGAAAGAGCTCAGAGTTCACTGGAGCATAACACATGACTGAACAAAAACAACACAATAGCCACCAAAGAAATCACCAACATGCAATCACTGACATACAGACAGTTATGCACTTGTTAGCACATAAGCCAGGTAGAAACACTTAACCATTATTACTGATGCAACAGCATGCCAAGCAAGAGTCCTTATAGGGAAATACATATCTGTTTTAGCAAATACACTGTAGGAGCAAGGAACTACCTTTTCTCTTATGGTTAAGGAAAAGGAAAAATCACCACTGTGATGCCATGAAATCATGGCCTCCAGTGTGTGTAGGTTTCAAACCTAAGATCACACAACACCACACTGATGCAGCAAAGTTTCACATTATAAATACTAGACATGTAGAAAACATACGTCTAGTCCTATGGTACATGGTGGTTTGTTAGGTGTTTGTTATCATCATTTTTTAATCAATTTTTAATCAAAGCACAAACTTCCTCTCCCACCCCAAACAAAGCAAAAACCCAAACAGTGTTTAGGACATGATGAACTAACTTAACTAACTTGAGTAACTTAAGAGTCACAAACTACATTAGTAATGGGTCAACTCAGAGTCTAAATTAACCTGTGTGCTGATACTCACTACATAAAATCTGTTAAATTCAGCATCAGTGTTCAGTAGCATATTGTCTTCCTGACTGAATGCTGAGTTTACCTTAATGAGGGTGGTGTATCTGTAGCTGAGACGGCGTACATTCGCGTCCCAGCCCTCCACCGACCAATCAGAGCCCTTCCTGTTCATTTTTGTCGTCATGGTTAAAATGTGTAGTTAAGATCTGCACACCACGCTGAGTGTGAACAGAAAAAAAAAAAAAAAAAATCATGAATGCTTCCTCCTTGTTTCGATATGTCGACTAAGCATAGCTGTTGTTAATGTAAAAAAAAAAAAATCTGTAAATTTAATCATTAATCATTTTCCCTTCCAAGTCATCTTTCAGCTTTCCTCCACAATGAAAACAAAAAATATTCAGCTGTTCAATAGAAATCAGATATTATCCACAATGCTTCTTCTTTCTTCTTCCCTTTAAAAAAAATAAATAAATAAATAAAGTCCTGTGTTATCCAGGAGCAGTGGAGATTTAACTCACACACACCTCCTGTCCAGTACACTCTGTCACTCTGTGCAGTTTAGATGGAGGTCAGATACACAGCAGAGAGGGGGTGAGGGCTGATCTGTGTGTGTGTGTGTTTGCGTGAGTGTGTGCTCGCATGTGTTTTATTGGCTCGACCCATTTGGGCCTCCACAGTGGGGGGATGCTGTCAGAGTTGATTAGTTGATCAGAAAGGCTGAAAAGTTCAGCAACGCATTAACTGAATATCAGAAAGACCAACACTGAGGCCGATGCCTGCTTGCATGCACACGTGTGCGCGCGCGCGCACACACACACACACACGTATGGTACAAATTCATCCAGCATGTTGTCTGATTTCTTTGTGTGTGTATATGTGTGTGTTTGACTACAATGATTCAGTGGTAACAGTGCAGCATAATGAGTAACTAAACCTTAATGAGTGTTGTTGAACTTTTACTGAAACAAGTTGCAGGCGTACACTCACACACACAGACACACACACACACACACACACACACACACACACACACACACACACACACACACAGGCAAACTTGAAAAAAATGCATAAGTTCAACTTTCATTCTAGTGTCAGGTGGGTCTCTCTCTCTCTCTCTCTCTCTCTCTCTCTCTCTCTCTCTGTGTGTGTGTGTGTGTGTGTGTGTGTGTGTGTTTGTGTGTGTTTACCTGCTGTAGAATGACCATGGTTCTGGTTTCTGTCCTTAAGACTGGACATCGGCAGTCACCTATAGACCCTGAGAAAGACACAGAGAATGACAAGAACATGTATTTATCAAAATAATAATTTACTATCTATTCCTACAGTCCATCAGGGTGTTATATCTATATTTACACAGCAGCACAGTACTGTAGCATAAGCTAAACTTGTAATGCATACATCAACAACAGGCAAAATGTACTTTTGTTATTGTTGCTCTGTGTGTAGATTAGCCCCAGTGGTGACTACTGGGAGCAATACACACACACACATACACAGAGAGAGAGAGAGAGAGCAAGAGAGAGAGAGAGAGAGAGAGAGAGAGAGAGAGAGAGGTGCTGTTTTACCAGTAAACATCAAAGTATCAGCAGACACATGAAAACAGTGCTTGTTAAAATTCATTTGGGTCAGTAAGATAACAGAGCAGTGTCTGCTAATAGGATCCATAGGATCCATATAAATAGGTAACACACACACACAGTCACATTTTCATCACTTCAGAGGACACTGCACAGACTTTCACTTTCATTTCTTACTCTAGCCATAACCACCACTTGAGGGAAAACCTTACAACTAGAATATTAATATAACAACACTATGAGACTATGAGAAAAGTAAGGAGATCACAAAACCAACCGTTCATTCTCTGGGATCCATGAATGTCTGTGCAAAATGTCAGAGCAATCCATCCAACAGTTGTCAAGATTTTTCAGGTAGCACCAACAATTATAGCTGCTTTTATAGAGAAAAACCTCCTGTCTAATTTCCTCTCTTGCTGCTTTACATTTAATGATCGGGACCAAGTAAGAGACATTTGTTGGTCAAATTGATCAGACTCACATGTGACCTGTGACTGATTGTATCATGTGACCCTGGACTTGACAACCCTACCTCTTTTTGTTGTAGTATAAACTGAAGAGAGAGAGAGAGAGAGAGAGAGAGAGAGAGAGAGAAGTTATGTGCCCTTGCATGTGTTATTCATTGAGGACAGATTTAGATGTGCATATAAGCCACACTAATTGCAGCTGTGTGTGTGTGTGTGTGTGTGTGCGTGTCTGTGTGTGTGTGTAAGTGTATTAGTCCTAGTAAATTATTCAGCCTCCCTTGATGAAGGTTTAGTTTGATCCTTTGACTTTTTGACACCTGGCAGCTGTGACTCCTGAACCTCATTAGACACTTTGTTCAGGCTTCTTTTTGAAAAGCGAGTCAGCGAGTTACACCTGAAGTGCAAGAGGGCTTAAAGTTAAAGACCTCCCTTAGAACCCCTCTCTGTACTATCACATTTCATCTGTGGTCTCTTGCTTGTCTGATGTAATTTTGCAAGGAAATTATGTAAATGAACTTTTTAAAAGGGAGTTTAGCTGCTGTCTTATTTATGAGAGGAAACATGTGTCGCACTAGTTTAAAAGGAATGATGAGGTGGTGGTATCAAGAATAAGTATGTGTTGTACTTGCACCACCAGCTATACTTCAACCTTTTGCAACTGCTTTTATGTTTCTTGTTGTGAGTTAAATGAGAAAATTGATACCACTCTTATGTCTCTGCAGTAAATAGGAAGGGACTGCCTGTACCTGGCTAACTTAGCTTAGCACAAAGGCTGGAAACGCTATCCTGGCTCTGTCCAGAGGGAGTAGAATCTGCTGGCCAGCACCTCTGAAGCTCAATAAGTGACATTTTGTATATTGTTTATTTTAATCTGACCAAAAATTCAGAGACACTCTGGACACAGCTGTTACTGACGGTTAATGTTGTTGTTGTTTTTTTAGTGTGGCGATAATTGTTTAAAACTCACTATTTTCTGATTCTATTGTCACCGAGGTCCTCTAACCTTAACAAATTAGTAAACACTTCTATATTTTGTTCTTTAATTTAATTATTTTTTTACTGGGAGTTATGCTGTTGCTCTTCTTGGTGTATTGTCATAAATCTGTGTGTGTGTGGTCCCCTTTGCAGCACAACACAGGAATAGACCCACTACACCAGCTGGATAAGACAGCATACAGTTGTATAAATATTACCCAAGTAGAAAAAAGGTAATTTTATTCAAAGAATGGTCGCTCTAGAAAGAAGCTATTGGCATTTAATTCTCTGGGACCGATACCAAAATCTTTCCTTGATGTTTTGACTGATGAAAATTCTTTGTCTTTCTCATCACAAATCACAAACATAAGTTACTGTGAGTTCAATCAATGATTGCAGTCAACAGCCCTCAAGAATGTGAGAAACCTATATACATGCAAATTAAACACACTAAATTATTTACTCTCACATTATCCAGCTTAATTTAGATCATTTGACGTTTGACACCGGGCAGCAGTGACAGCTGCCTTTCAGAGGGAGAACGCTCTGTAGGCAAAACTCAAACCAGCTACACACCTTCTATTTAAACTATTGCCACCTTTAACAACAAATATAACAAGAAAAAAAAGGTCACTATTTGATCCTGTTTCTAGTTTCATAACTAATTTGTTTCATAATTAACTTGTCACTGAATGGAAAAAATATCTATTAATCATACTCATATATTAATCATTCAGTTGCTTCTGGAAGAGCTCTGGTCTTTTTGGGGAGAGTTAATTCAAACACTGTTTCAGAACATAAAGGGATATTTAGGGGTGACAAGCAGTAACCTTAGAGAGGACCTATAATGCTCCATGTGAGCAAAAGTCACCAGCTTCAGACTGCTCTGAACGGAGCAGAGTGGAACAGAGCAAGCTCACTGGGAGCTGAACCAGCATGTTTCAGACAGGCTGAACTGAGAAAAAAAAATATAGCTCTGTATTTTTGAGGACTATGGCTACATACTGACAATCTCCAACAGACACACACAGAGCCTCTTGCAACCCCAGGTATAACACAGTTTCCCACACCGTGATTCTCTCAGAGGGTTGTAAATGTACTTCTAGTGAGTCCCTGTCTTTCCTGCAGAGACACAGTCAGAGGGCAGCTTCTCGTGGCTGTTAGCTGACTACCAGCTCTATGTCTGTGTCCCCTCTACACGGAGCAGTGGTCAGTCAGCCTCCCTGCCTCCCTCCCCATGTAGCAATGAGGCCTCCTGCAGCCGTTGCTCCCTCACTCATCTGCTTCTCTCATTTTGTATCTCTCACTGACAGACCTTTGCTGACTCTGAAGAAGGAAATGTCTATAATAAAAAAAAATCTAATAATAAAAACAAATAGAATTACCATCACATTTATACATATACACATACAATGTGAACAGAAGAAATTAAATGTAAGCACCCTCCCTCTCTCCTTCTCTCTTTCTTTCACACACACACACACACACACACACATTCACTCACTCCCTATCAATATTTCAGCATCTAATTTCCACAGCAGAGGTCTGGGACAAAGTGTGCAGCCATGGCCTCTGTGTGTGTGTGTGTGTGTGTGTGTGTGTGTGTGTGTGTGTGTGTGTGTGTTGTCTAAACATATCAGATTTTATGCCTGTAGATTAAGACACATTAGCTAAAGTTGAGCAACACTGTGAAAAATAAAACATCTTGTAACATAGACAGAATATTTAGAGAAAAAGAAATTAAAATGGAAGGATGAAAGGAAGGATGAAAACAGAAAGAGGAAGGGTCAAAAGCAAGAATAGAGGAAGAGGAAGAAGGATATGAGGAAATGAAAAGGCAGGAATTAAGGAAGGAGAGGGAAAAAATAGCAGAGAGGTACGTAAGTAAGGAGAGAGGGTAAAAGGAAAGAAAGGGAAAAACAGGGAGAGGGAAAAGAGGAATAATTGAGAAAAAAGAAAAGCAAGACAGGTGCTGTTATTGAGACACAAGGAGGAAGATAAAAAGACAGATAAACATTAAATGTATGTTGTAATCTTCTCTATCTGTTCCTTTTCTTTCGCTGTGCCAGATAATCTGACTCCGTCTGAAATTCCATCAACCAGATGACAGACTGATCACAGCTGAGAGAGACGCAGAGAGATTCTGAATCCAAGTCTTACTTTAGTTGTCAGCACCTACAAATGATCCAAGTCACTCAATTTCCAGTCCAGCAGCTACATGCACACACCACTTGGTCTGTACAATATCAGCAAATAATTAACAATTCTGTTTTTAAGTGTTTTATGTGTTTTTAACACTTAACATGTTGTTCTCACACTGACTATATAATAATAAATAATAATAAATAATCACATGATCATTCATTTCCATGTAACTAGAGTGATCAGTGAGACTTGCTTGATATCTCTGGTGAACTTTGTGCACACATTTGGCATTGATTCCTTTCCGATGTGATTTTATGTCATTAAAAGTCACTAAAAGAAGAATGAATATCGGACTTACACTGGACACAAACAGGACTCAAATGCACTTGTTTCTCCAAATCTGCTGTATGTATAAACAGGCAATTGTTTGCTAAAACATTCACACCTTAGTGGCAATATCAGATACTGTGTTTTCAGCTTGTGTCACCAACTCCTACAGATCAAAAAAGTCCAATAATTCATGTTTAATTCATTGATATTGCTGTGTTATCTGCCATAATTTGCTCACATCAGCAGGTTGTGTCAAAACATGAATGTTGACAAGACCTCGGCTACACCCAGTTCAGAAAATATTATCGCAATGTATACATCAAGATAAGAGTATAAAAGCTTTGTGAGTACCCAGGGAGGGACCAGGAGTCAAACCCAACCAGCTGCACAGACAGACCCAAATCAGAGGTTATAAATTAAATTAGACTTTGTTTAACTTTTAACAGTGTTTCAGTAGCTTTTCTACACTGTGACTGAAAACATTTTTTTATTCCTCTGGAACAAATGCAGTGTACGTCGAAGGTGTGTTAAAAATGAACAACGTATAAGTAAAGTACAGTTGAGCAGATAATCTAATACTAATAACAGATCTGTGGTTGGAAGTGTTAGAGACTATTTTTCACTAAGACTCTCCTCCCAAGAAAAACAAGAGCATTGTCATTTCAGTGAGTTCCCTAAAACAGTTTAACTAAATAGAATTCTAAAAGGCAGAAATGTGTTTTTCTTCTTCTCTTGTGTATTGTTAATCATTTCACAAACCTCTCATATTTACTGACCCTCAGTTTTATATAATAACCACATTATTTATAGTGTACCCTATTACTATCATAACCCGGTAGCAGTTGATTCATGCATTATTAACATTGCAGAATATGATACGCAACTAAGAAGCAAGTCATAATCTTAAAGATACAGTGAATTGGAAAACAGGTATTTGCATCATTTTGAAAGACACTTGACACAATAATGAAATTTTCTACCGCTAACACTACTACTACTACACACACACATGGTTTCAACACACAGTTTGCTCAGCTTTCCTTGTTAGGATGCTGAATGCATCCATTAATTGGGGACAGCCTAACCCAGAACCATAACCTTATCCAGGGCAGGGAAATGATGGTTTACCTCATTAGAAGCTGGTTTTGGGCCCCATTAGGACTACTGGTCCCAACAAGGTTAGTGTTTTTAACCAGGGAAGGTCCCGAAGAGGTAACACACACACACACACACACACACACACACAGTAAGGAGATTAAGCATAAAGCCAACATGCCTCTATAAGCCTAATGACCGTTTGTCCTTACCCTTTTGTGTGATCTGAACTCCTTCTCGTTCTTCTGTTTCTCTCTCAGTCTTCCCTTCTTTTCAGTTTTGGGTCTTGCCACAGATGTATTGCCTGGTGGACGGAGGGATGAAGAACAGGGGAGCGGAATGGAGAGCTAGACAGTACAGTCTTTTTTCAGGAGGTGTAGAGAAACCTATTAATCCAACAGTAGAAGGATCTGGAAGAAAATACCCTGATTTTTTACTCTTTCTCCTACCTCAGACCTTTCCTTATCTCCAGTGCCTTCTTGCTTCTTTCACTCTCTCCTCTCTTGTCACTATGACTCTTTCTCTTTTCCTCCCTCTCTCTTTGCAGATATGACTCTTTCCGTCTGTGTTTCTGTCTTTACTTCCAGTGCTTCAGTCTAAACAAGGAATGCAAAATTTCTTCCTCTATTCTTTTCTCTTTAACTCTTTCTCTCTTCTCTCTTTCATGTGAGGGTATATTGAGTTTTAAGCAGTGAATGACGGCCTCCTCCTCCTCCTCCTCCTCCTCCCTTCCCTCCCTCCCTCCCTCTTTCTTGTTGGTATTAACAGTGACACGGCAAGCTGCTCATTCACTGCCACTGATCCCTGTTACAGAGAGAGAGAGAGAGAGAGAGAGTCAGTGGGGGGTGATAAGCTACAACATAGGGGAGGTTGTAATCAGACACACACACACACACACACACACACATAGAATTTCTCTGGTCAACAGCAAAACTAGACATGTCCATGGTAAAAATACATATAACAATCCCAAGTTGAAAGCAAGAATTACACCTGCAATAACTGATTTATGTATCTATTTATTTACTAATTCATTTATTGGAGCCAGTGGAAACAAACCATGAACACAGCATCAACATATTTGCATTTTTTTATGTTGATATTATGAACTTGTGAGCAAACAATTGCCTATTTCCATCAAGCAGTTGCAGAGCAATGTTATAATTTATTTGGAGTTATGTTTGTGTCCACCCAACGAATTTAAGTCTTTTCGTTGAGTCTTCTCTTTTAGCTTTGTTTTTGGTCTCTCCCAACACCCAAAGGACACTTTTTCTACAGTGTTTTCACCCTCTCCCTCCCCAACAGCCTAAATATTGAAACAGCACCACCAGCCCATTGACTCTTTGCTGTGGCTGGAAGTGGTAGTGCAGCTCATTTTCCTCTCGGCTCAGTCTCAATGAATTACATAAAATTCCAAATGACTTTGACAAGGAGAGTGTGTCACATATGATGGAAAGAAGAGACAAGTGGGAACCATCAGTTATGAGGAGATCCTCATATATTCATTCAACACTTGAAAAAAAGATTCTAATGGTCTAAAACTGTTAGATAACACTATTGTAATTAATACAGCTGACAGACTCCTATACAATTTATCTGCAATTGCAATGTAAAAAGACCTGGCTTAATAAGAGAGGAAGTTGCAATTTCACATCACCCAAAATAAAAGCACACTGTAGTGACAACACAGCTGAAAACACCCAAAAATATCTGTTATTTTTTCTTTCTTTCTGTCTTTTTTTCTTGCTGCTGTAACATGTAAATTTCCCACAAGTGGTATAGATAAAGTCTATCTTATCTTATTTTATGAACAATGCTACATCTTTAAAGGTAACATTGTGCTGTTCTTGGTGGTAGTAAAAACTGTGACTAATAAACCATTGCAGAGAGGTTTGGAAACATATATATAACATATATGTTAAAGTCTCATCAAAACAGAACATCTTAGGTCTTAAACCTCTGGCAGTTATTTGCACCTGCTGCTGGTATACTGCTATGGGTTGTATCTGAGGATTGAAACACGTGACCTATACTGTTCCAGTTCTTTAATCCAGGTCTCCTTTTTGTCAACAGGGTAATGACAGCGTTTGGACATTAAGCTGATAGCTCCCCTCTTTAAAAACAACCCATTAAAACCTGATATAGACCAAGCATATTCCTGAGGTGCTAACTGAAACAAGTGGACAAACCATCTGGAGCCTGTCCTTTGGCCAGTGGCTGTGCAGTGGTCAGTTCATCCAGACTCAGTTCTCCATGTCAGCCTTGTCTCCATCATTAAGCTGTGGAAGTTATTTTAAAACACAGAGCCACAGAGACTCATAGTGACCACACAGACACTTTCAGTCTGTGGGGCCCTTGAGGAAGGACATTTGGGAGCCTTTTATTTGTCTGTACCCAGGGCTGCATTATCCTGTTTTTCATAATTAATAAACAGGTGTACATTTTGAATCAATGATACCAACTGTCCTCCAACAGCCAAACATTATAACTAATCTAAATATCTATGGCAGGCTAAAATACTGTATATACATATATATTTGGTCTCTGTATTTTGTATTTATTATTGCAGAAATTATGTCAGATTAATATTGTATTTATTACCAGTTTTCCAAACAACAAAAGCAAATCACATTAGTCAACTCCTTCCTTGTACCATTCTTTTAGCTAACATGTTGTACATAGCAGAGGCTAAATAGGCAGCTGCAAGTTTACATGACAGTCGAATAAAGAGCTAGAGAAATTCAGGCACAGTGGTGTGTCACCATACTTCTAAAGCAGACAGTACAGTAGAATTATTTATACTTGTCCAGAGTTCTTATCTCAGTAAATTTTAAAACAAATATGACTAATTCAGTCCACTGGTTTTCATGTTGATTTTTCAGGTTTTAATCATACAGGGCACAGAGTTAATTATCCAGTGGAGATGTATAAAGTATAAAGTGTGCATAAACACTGCTGATCAAAGAAGCGCCTGCTTAGTTTACTATAGTTTAAAGTATTTTAATAAATGCAAACATGGCACATGAACACGGGACCTGTCTGTTATCATGACAGTTTCACATTCAGACCGACCAGTGTAACTTACTTCTGCCATCTACTGGTAGCAAGAAAATAACATTGGTGACAGCAGGTTAGGTTTTTCTGCACTGTTTAAACATGATGCAAAGAATTTTAGGTAAAATACCAAAAAATAAAGGCAGACGTTCAAGCTCATGATGATATTAAGCAAATATTCAGAACAAACAAAAGCAAATCTACCTCCGTCAGAGTCTTGTCCTGCAAGTCAGTTAGCCTGTAGTATGTGGACCTGTGTGACCAGAGAGGGATAACCACACAACCCGGACCAGCAGGTCTGTGGAGGTTCATCTACACTCAGCTCCCTACAGGAGAGACAGAGAGAGAGAGAGAGGGAGATGAAGGGATAGCTATATTTGTTAATTACAAATGCCAATTCTAAAAAAAAGTAGGGATACTATGTAAAATGCAAATAAAAACAGAAAACTGTGATTTTCAA
The DNA here is from genome assembly GCF_001640805.2 of Lates calcarifer. NCBI lineage: Eukaryota > Metazoa > Chordata > Actinopteri > Centropomidae > Lates > Lates calcarifer. The sequence goes on from NC_066853.1 coordinate 22,502,867, forward strand.
ATCCTTTTCAACTTATATTCAATTGAATACAGCACAAAGGCAAGATATTTAATGTTCATACTGATAAACGTCATCATTTTTTTTGGGGGGGGGGATATACACACATTGATTACTGCAACACGTTCCAAAAAAGTTGGGACAATAGTGTGTTTACCACTGTGTAATATCACTCTTTCTTCTGACAACACTAAGTAAGCGTCTGGCAACTGAAGACACTAACTGTTGAAGTTTTGAAAAGGGAATTTTTTGAAAAGAAATTTTTTTCCATTCTTGCTTGATGTACATCTTAAGTTGCTCAACAGTCCTGGGTCTCACTTGCTGTTTTTTTTAAACTCCTCTTTAGCCTGCCATCATTTCCAAAAACTATTTGAAATGTGGACTTGTCAGACCACAGCACACTTTTCCACTTGGGGTCAGTCCATCTCAGATGAGCTCTGGCCCAGAGAAGTCAGCTGTGTTTCTGGATGTTGTTGATATATGGCTTTTCACTTTGCATGGTAGAGTCTAAACTTACATTTGTAGATGCAGCGATGTACTGTGTTTTCTGAAGTGTTACCGAGCCCACTGTGTGATATTCATCACAGAATGCTGGTTTTTATTGCCGTGATCTTGAGAGATCAAAGGTCACAGGAATTCAGTGTTGGTTTTCAGTCTTGTCCTGCAGAGATTTCTCCAGATTCTCTGAATCTTTTGATGATACTGTAGATGGTGAAATCTTTAAATACCTTGCAATTGCATGTTGAGAACCTTTGTTCAGTCGACCATTTGCCCATGCAGTGTTTCACAAAGTGGAGATGCCATCATTACTTGCGAACTCCTGAGCCTTTCAGCAGTGCTCCTTTATTACCTAATCATGGTAATATCACCTGTTACCAATTAACCTACTTACCTGAGGATGTTCCAGGTGTTTTCCCAGTCTTTTCTTGCCCCTGTCCAACATTTTTTGGAAGGTGTTGCAGGCATCATATTCAGAATGTGTGTATATTTCCAAAACAAACAAACAAAACAATAAAGTTTATCAGTTTGAACATTAAATATCTTGTCTCTGTGTTGAATTGAACATAGGTTGAAAAGGATTTGCAAATCACTGTGTTCTGCTTTTATTCACATTTTACACAGCGTCCCAACTTTATTGGAATTGGCCTTTGTACATAATCATGTTTTTGTCTAGAGTCTCATCGTTATGTTGTTTCTTTTGTTGTTAAAAGGACTGTTGTTCTATCACTGGCCTGACTGTGGTTGAAAATTTAAACCTGTTGTCTGGAATAAAATCATGTGGTCTGTGCCCTCAGAAACTGTGGTGTAAACTACAACTGCAATAAATATATTTAAATAAAGCTTATTTACCACATTCAAGTATGATGATTGGTTTTATCAGCTGAAAAATGTCACATGCTGATGGTATCTGATAGCAGATACAATACATTTATCAATATTTCATTTTGTTTCATGTATGAATAAAGCTACCTACACAACACAGGCCCATCACCTGTCAAACAATCAGTGGACAATGTAAGTTAATTCATACAAACCAAATGATCTGTAAGAAAGAGAAGCTGTGTTGAATAAGGGGCAAATAAATGTATTGTCCTCTAAGTTCTCTGTGTATAATGTCATTATTATAAAGGCTATGACCAATATGATATAGTACTACATTCAGCCTGTGTTGTTAAATTAAGTCATCATTGGCCCATGTTGGCATTAATGCGGTGTGTATGGTATGATATGTAGAAGAGCGTCTAACTGCATATTTTGGATCTGATATGGCATTGTAATGTTGCCCCTGAAAAGAATGAGCGAGGGGCTCCCCAGAGTAAAGCACGGTAACTGCACACTCTTGTTCATCCCTGGGAGAAGAGGAAACAGCAGTTTTTTTTTCTGTTGGGTGGAGGGTGGAGAGGGGTGGTGCATGGTTTCAGGCTGGACATCTGTCGCTTTTGAGTACTTCTCTTTTTTTTTTCTAGGCCGGGTCTCTCGGTTATTGAATGGAGGCAGTGACCTGTCAGTCTTGACTGATGGGACCCCGTGTGTGGGAAAATCCCGCAGCCAAAGAGTTGGAGCATTCACATGCTAATGGAGTCCTATAAATACGAGGGCCGTGCCGCGCCGAGGGCCTTAGAAACACGTTGAGATTCAGAGGAGAAGGGACAGAAGTGCTCAGACAGAAAAAACAAAAAACAAAAAGCATGACTGCTTCATCTATGGCGCATAACGTGGGGAAACATCCCACTGCCAAGGAGGAGAGAAAGGTATTTTACACTTGGATTTACTAAAGATCACCTTCTCTTTCAGGACACCTAAGTATGGACCGCATACCCCTCTGCACTCCAGCATGGTTCCTCTTCATGATGGCTGCCTGTAACCGACTTTATGTCTTTACCTTTACAGCTAAGAAAACCGCTCATTGAGAGGAAGAGACGGGAGAGGATAAACAACTGTCTGGATCAGCTGAAAGAAACTGTGATCGGAGCGTTCAGACTTGATGTGAGTGTTCCCTCACGTGTCTCATCCCCTCTACAAGTTAACAATAGAGGCTGAATCACGTTAACCTCAATCCTGCTCGTGTCTCTACAGCAATCCAAACTGGAGAAAGCCGATATTCTGGAGATGACAGTGAAACATCTGCAGAACATACAGAGCAATAAACTCAACGGTAAGAAACATGGGTCTGTGCACCTGACTTTAGGCATCACATGGGTAGGATTTGATGCAAGACGACTTAACATTGTAGTTTTTATTGACCCCTGTGACGCTGGCTGATGTCTAAATCACTTCATGTGGCCCCTTAGAGTGAAATAGGGCGTAACAAACTTTTAAATGAAATTTTTTGACCTATAGTTGGCATTAGGCAGCAGGGGGCAGCATCAGCACATATAACGCTGGATGCTTCGGAATAAATCTCTCATGTGTGAATGTATTTAACTGTAAAATGATAGTTAGAGGAGAGGTGAAATTTGAACACATTGTTTTTAACAGTTAAATGAAATTGTGTGGGTCAGCTGCAGAAGATTTTGAATTAGCAGCTTCCTGATGAGAAACAGCAGTAATTCAAGTTGGTTTACTGGATGCATGCTGTTCCACTACCACCAGGGGTTGCTATAACTTCTGTCCTCTTCACTTCCCCCCCCCACAGACCCCACATCAGGCCTGGAGGCCCAGCAGAAATACAGCACGGGGTACATCCAGTGCATGCATGAGGTCCACAACATGCTCCTCACTTGCGACTGGATGGACAAAACTTTGGGCTCACGCCTGCTCAACCACCTCCTCAAGTCCCTGCCCAGGTCCACTGATGAGCGTCCCTTCAGCCAGGCCCCCCTCAGACACAGTGTCCCTCCTCCAGTCAGCCAGGGCATCCCAGGCACACCCCTCAGAGGAGAACCCCTGCCTGGGAGGCAGCTCCAGAGAGAGGGCCCCACCTGCCATGCAGCTGGACATCAGGAGAGAGCCACCCTCCACAGCTCCCACCTGGGGATGCTGGAGATGTGGAGGCCCTGGTGAACTTGTGGATCAATGATCTTGGTTCTTCATTTTGTTAGACCATCCTCTGTTATGTATCTTATAGATATGCTGCTCAGAAGACAAACGTGGGGCGGTTTTGTTCCAGTGATCATTGTTGTAGGTGTGCTATAATGATTCTATACAGACCTTTTCTCAGTACTTCCCTTCAGAAGTCAACTTCTTGTAGCCTGCATTATAGAAGGCCCTTATTAATCTGTCATGTATTTATTGTATTAACAGCTTTATTTATTTGATATTAAAAGGCATGACATTGCTTCTTAGACCAATTGCTTTCCATTGCATAGATTTTTATGTCTTCCTCCATTGCTGTATAATTAACCTTAACATTAATAATAATAAAACTATTTTACATTTTAATCAGCTTCATTAATGAACTTGTTCATGTGTAGTTGCTCTTCTCTTGATCTTTCTGTTATAGTGGCCATGCACTGCTGAAGAGGACAGGATATAGCCTCTGACATAGAACAGCTTACCTAGGTCTCTCAGGGAGATCCAAACTGTTTACTTTTCAGGTTGTCTATTATATTCATACAAATATAGATATGGAAATATGATTGGCAAATGAGGCCTATTTTAGTGCCTATAATATTACCGTGATATATTCAATTTAATTCAATTTTATTCATATAGAGCCAAACCACAACAAAAGTCATCTCAAGGCACTTTTCATATCAACTCTTTGAAATATGATATTTACAGAGAGAGACCCAACAAATCTATAGTCAGCCTGGATTTTTACTGTTAAAAAAAAGGTCCTTAACTTCTTATAGCATTTGAGAACATCTGTGCTTTAATCAATATCTTTCTTTAAATTCAAAGTCAAATGACATTATAATGTAACGTAAGGACTGTAATGCTGCAGTTCAGTAGCTTAAGTCTTTTTAACCCATTTTCAGCTCATTGTTTTAATGGCTGCAACTGCAAACACTGATAATTCAGTCTCACCACATTTCCAGCAGCAGCAGGCAGCTGTTTTCAGTAAATAAACTCAGGTAAACACAGTACCTGCTCAGCAACAAATATCAGCGAAAGTCAGTGACTAGCTAGTGAATACACACCAACCTAAACCCAAATTTTTCCGTCAAATATTGAATCGTAATTCTGTTTTTCTTTAGCTGTTTAACACTGTGAGGTCAAACAGACCATGAATCTGAAACAGCTAAACTGAATTCATCCATCACCTGTGCTTTCCCTGCTGTGGCATGTCAAATTGTGTCCTCCATGAAAAGGCTTACTGGACTTGAAATTTGTCAGGTGGCCAGAAACATGTCATCTCATATCTGTGTGCTAGCTAACATGTTAACCATGACAAATTCACAAGTTGATAATAAACAAAAAGCTGCAGCTTTAATTAAAAGGTTAGTATAAATCATTCATTGCAGTTCAGTTTTTTTTTTTTTCATAACTCCAAATCACAACATACATTATAGCACTTCACAGAATAAAGGCAAGACAATATTACAGAGAAGCACAACAGTTCACATTATGAGCAAATGCGTGGTGACAGTGGAGAGGACAACTCCCTTTTAACAGCAAAACCTCTGACAGAACAGTATTGAGGGTGGGCGGCCATCTGCCTCTACCAGTTAGAGAAAGGGGGGAGAGAGGAGAGAGAGGAGAAAGAGGGGGAGAGGGGGAGACATAAGAAAGAGAGAGATGAAGTACTCAATGCATCATACAACCCATAGCAACAGTCTGCTATAGGCTTGGACTGCTGGGGGTGAGAGGTGTCTCTTATTCATCATCAAATATCCTCTTTAATTTACTGGACTGGCTGATGCCTCTGAGTTTTGCTATTTTTGGATGTTTTACCACACAACAAAAAAATTACACTCACGTCCATGGTATCAAGGTGGTGACAGAAATGATCATTCAAAACCTGGACAAAAACCCAAATCATCTGCATGGCTAGAAAACATGTTTAAAAGTGATCTGGGTGAACTGACCCTTTAACACGTGGATTAGGATGGAGGCATTGATGATAAATAATTCTATTATTATAAATCATAGTTATGTTTATGTTTTTGAGATTGAAAGAACCGGGCACTGAGGGTTGAGCTACATGAACAACGAGTAAAGGCTGCCTCTGAATTGTGCATGTAGTTTCTATGATCTGGACACTGACAACATCCTGTATAACTAGTTTCCTTTGGCCTCTATCAAAGTTCGAAAATAAGTTAGTTAAAGAAAAAAAAGCCAGTTCTTCAGCTATTATTGCCGTTATGTTTGGCGGCGGGTCGGGGTGGGGGTGGGGGTGGGGGGTGGTCTCTCTCTCTCTCTCAGCGAGCTCCCCAACAAAAGCGAGCCGAGACAGCTGCTCTCTCCACAGTCCACACCATTAAAGATCTGGAACAGGGATCTGGGGGTGGCGAGGTGCCAAAACCCCTCCACTTCAAAGGTCTGAAACTCTTCCTTCATTTGGGGCACTAGAGTTTAGTGGTGCTTTTTCTGCGGAAATGCTGCGCAATTGTGGAAATACCGTGCGTAAAAGAACACCGGATGACAGATCATTACATTTACCTGCAAGGTGGCAAAAATGCCTGAGTGGTCCCTTTTTTTTTTTTTTTTTCCAGCAGACAGAACTGCTCTGTTGTAGAGGTCATTTGCATGATAATACCTTGTACAAAACACGTATAATAACGAGAGCCGAGGACTGAGCGCTCCTATTAGACATAAACAAAGAGACAATGTGCGCAAAGGACTAAAGCATCATGTGAAACTGCTACTAATACTGATATCACAGGTCAGTGTCACTCAACCCTTAACAGTGTGTTATTTAAAGGATGACAGCTTCATATTTTGCATGTTTGTAAACACACCACATTATAACGAAGATACCATGAACAGGTAGAGCTCATCAGCAAAAACAACCAGACGTTATAAACTCTTTCGCAGCAGAGCAGGCAACGTGAGAATGCAGTTACACACAAATCAGAGGTCACAAAACAACGGGGAGAACAAACGAGGCGCAGGCCAACACCTGTCGCTTTCTTTGGAGAAGGGCCCTTAATTCCCCCGGCTGATTCAGTTTGGGCCGAGGGGCCGCCAGCAGCAGCTGCCAACTGAAGGCATCGCGTTACATCCGCCAAACAGCCGGGTAAATCTGCTGAGGATCGGACACAAAAGCAGGCAGAAAGAACAATTGGTAGGGCAGAAAACAGGCAGGGCAGATTCTTATTGGAGCAACGTAGAGACGGTATGACACGGAAATGCTCAGGAAAAAAAAAAACAAATATAGCCACAATAATAAATAACTACTTTGGATAATGCGGTAAAAATATTTTAATACACAAAAGCATATAAACATTTATGTTAGAGCTCTGTCATGTGTAAAAATATATTCTTCAGTCTACATCTAACTGTTAATTGAACATAAATCACTGAGTTTGATCAAAAAATGAAAGTTCAGGCATCGCTCTAATATTCCGCTTCTGCGTGATAATGAATTTTACACAGCTGAATGGAAGTACACACAGTTCATCAGTGCCAGCAGAGGGGGAAAACAGAGCGGTCGGCCCCCTAACCCAACAAACTGTCTGATTAAAGCCCGTCCAGTTCTTCGATGCGCAGACCGGGACTGACCGGAGACAAAAGAGGTGAACGCTCATTGGCTCCGGCCGTGTGCGCCCTGTTGTCCCCCCAGCAAGAGCGGCTCAGCCCCTATTCACATGTTAATAAGCCCCTATAAATACTAACAACAGCCACTCAGCGCCAGCAGCACGCCTCAATAGGATTGCACAATAAACACAGGGCGCATCGCTTCGCCTGTGAGTTTGTTGATTTTTTTTTTTTCCCCCAATTCCCCTAACCGGTTCCGTTTGCCAGCTGCCCCTTCGCTGAAGGCGACTCGAGAGGGAAGAATCGGCAGTGGGAGAAGCCACATAAGCGGTGATCCAACCAACATGGCCCCCTCGGCTCGGCCCAGCAACGCCGGACCAGGCATGGAAGACGACGAGCCCTACTATGGGATCCAGAAAGGGGACAGGAAGGTAGCTATGAGCAGGGAATAACGCACTCTCTGGACACACCTGGCAATGACGCACTTGTCACGCCGGTTTTACGCTGCATCAGTCTGTAATGATTTTCGCATCGCTGCAAACCGCAGAGTTGTTCGCAACTTTGATCACAGAGCGAGGAATAAACAGCTGCGGTTTGCTGGTTTGTTAAAGCATGCACTCTTCCCGTGCGCACAGATCGACAGCTGTGAGGATTCTGTCACTGAATTGTTTTGTTCTCTTGCTAAAGTCTGGTCTCTGTGCTCTGTGCAGACTAGGAAACCTCTGGTGGAGAAGAAGAGGCGAGCTCGCATCAATGAGAGTTTGCAGGAGCTGCGGACTCTGCTGGCAGATACAGACGTAAGTATGGAGCGCGCACACACATACAGACTCACCTGGGCTCCCTGTGGTAGATTTAGTTTCTGAAAAAAAAAAAAAAAAACCCTCTGCTGCTCGTTTCCACAGTTTCACTCCAAAATGGAGAACGCTGAGGTGCTGGAGATGACGGTGAAAAAGGTGGAGGACATCCTGAAGAACCGGAGCCAAGGTTTGCACAAATTTAGTCCACTGGTGTCAATTGCTCATTCAGACTCATTCAGCTAAAGCAGTCTAGCTCATCTTTAAAAGCATATGCATATGGTTTTACTGGGGAAACGATTTCTCAGCACTTGTTTACATCCTCAGTGATAGTTTTGTTTGATAACCTGAAAAATCAAGTCATATTTTCCAAACCATGAACTCTATATTAATAATATTGTTTTTTTTTTGGGTGATGACAGTTGGTGGTTTCAAAACATATTCAAGCAAAATAAAAGACAAATCCATAGAGACGTGGATATAGTGGCCAGATAGATGCTTTAAAGTAAAATTAGAATAGCCCAGCACATTAAGAGAAGTTGAAATCTATATCAGCATCATAGAAAGAAGGGGAAAAAACAATAAAAAAACAAAGCTCTACATTATGTCCAGGCTGATAATATGATATCAGTCAATCCAAGTTTGAAATAAAAGGACAAATGTTAGTCAAGTTCATCTGGGGTAGAATTCAAGCAGTAGTTTGAAAGTTTCATCTGATTGATTCTCATCTGATTGATTCTCTCCTGGGTAACCAGGACTGTGGCTATCAAGGTGCTCTTTAAAGCCAGGAGACAGGCCAAAAACTGAACAGTGATAATCACTTGGTTGGGATCAAAGGAGGAAAATGCACTGGGGTCTTAAGTGAAAGTACCAAATATCACAATTTAAAAACACAAATCCATTATCTGGAAAAGTCCTGCATTTAAAATTTTACATAAGAAAAAGCAGATAAGTATAACTGGCAAAATGTACTTAAAATGTAAAGTAAGTATACTCACTGATGCAGAATGTCAGATGCGATGATATGTTTTGTACCAAAGTCTGCATATTAACTAGCTGAGAAATGACTCGAGCTGTCAAATAAATGTAGTGGAGTAAAAAGTACAATGTCTCCTGAAATAAAGTGGAGCAGTAACATCAAATGGAAGTACTCATGTAAAATACAAGGCTTGTACTAGAGTGCAAGCAGTGGTACAGTTGTATAAGTGCTAGAAGGTAAAGTCACTTCACCATTTTTCTTTCCTCCCACAGAAACAGACACACTCAACCGAGAAGCCAGTGAGAGGTTTGCAGCTGGCTACATCCAGTGCATGCACGAGGTCCACATGTTTGTGTCCAGCTGTCCTGGGATAGATGCGACGGTTGCGGCCGAGCTCCTCAACCACCTGCTGGAGTGTATGCCCCTGAACGAGGACCACCTCCAGGACGTGCTGATGGATCTAATCACAGACACTTCAGGGAGCAACGGCAGCACTTGGCACGGAGGCGGCGAGGCTCTCTGTGCGACCCTGGCTTCGCCCGGAGGAAGGAGTCTATCGAGCGGCTCGTCCTCGGCCCTCTCCCCGGCCCCCTCCACCGCATCCAGCGAGGACCTGTGCTCCGACCTGGACGAGACCGACAGCGAGCACAACCAGAGCTCCACAGAGGGCATGGAGAACAGGGAGGCTCTGAGCATGACCTACCCTCGGTCTATGTGGAGACCCTGGTAGAGGGCTGGATGGGATACGTTTGGGATACATTAAAGCAGGGTTTGTGGGTGGCCTTTAAAATGTGGTACAGGCCCTCCTGCTGAATATATACAAGAGAAAATTCCATCCTATGAACACTTTCAAAACAACAATTTTGGGTGATGTACTTTGCATTCTGGACTCATTTTACCCCTGCAGATAACTGGCCACATGCATGGATTTTCTTCTGGGCCCCCAACATTGATGTTCAATAATCAAATCTGTTGAATAAGAGACAAAGAGATCAATTACTGTTCTGACAGCAGCCTTAATCAACCAAAATGGAACACAACCACAGATCACTTTGAATTTGTGGAGGGACCATGACTGTGGCTTTTCTCTTCAAGTGTAAAGCCTTTCCTCGGAACTCTGGGAAATGTAGGAAATCACTAAGTGGAGCAGAATAAGACAACACAGTGCAAGCTGATGTGACAGCAGTTCATCAGAAAAACATTCCTAAGTGCTTTGGATATTAAAAAAATGTAAATCTGAGTGTTAAAAGGTGGAGTTTTCCTTTTTCACACCAGAGAGGTTCTTCAAGCCACCCCCCCCCCCCTTTTTTTCAGGGCCTCCTGAAAGTACCCCCACCCCCCCACCCCCTCTCTCCTCAGTAGTGACTCCTTGGCTGTTGTGATTTTTCCTTACACCTGAAGAAAGCCTCCCTCTCTCAACACACTTATAACCCAACAAAGGACAGAAAATGAACAGTTCATGACGTTCACACTTGTTTTGTCAATAACTCTGTGTATAGGGTTTGTACGAGGAGAAAAGCTCTTTTAGAAGATTGGCAATGCCTCTGATTAATATAAATATTTCTATTGTATTTCATAAAGGCCTGTAGTTTATTGGACCAGTAGCCTCCCTCAGAATGACCACTTTATGTTGTAATGATGTTTAGAATTGTTTTGCCATAATGTCTGAATTTGCTAAATAAAATAATGCAACATGCTTTTTGTCTGATGTGACTCAATACACCAGATCACTAAAACAGAAAACAGGACCTCCTAAGGACAAGAGTGTTAAATAAAAATATTGTCATGAAATGCTAATATATAATCAATAAGGACTACTTTTATAGACTAAATAAAATAGTTTGCATATATTTAGCACTTTCTCTCACAAATTTAGTCAGTCTTAAGGCCACTTGGTACCGAAGTCAAACTTTCCTTTCTGAGTTTCTGAACATTCAAATAAATAATCACGCGGCAAATTAAGACCATAATTTCTAGATGAGCTCTGTTCTTCATATTAACACCCTCTCCTTCTTGGATCAGTAGTATCCTCACACCACGCGCGGGCACGTGTGCGCACATAAAAGAGTCGCACCTCTCCAAGTCTCACCTCAGATACACTGAGGCTATTAACAAAGGACTGTTAGATCCTGTCTGGACTGTCTGGACCAGCCATCAAAACCTACAGCGGCGCAGCACGACCCCTCCCTCCCTGAGATGAGATGAAATAATGAGTAGGTCGAACCGGTTTCCACACGAGAAGAAGCAGTTTTCCATAACATATGCGGGACCCATAGGCTCTATCTAATATTTGGTGACAATTGCACGTTGTTCATTGTCTGTTGTCAGATGATTCTGGAGGACTCATTGGCGGTGGTGGAGGAGGAGGAGGTGGTGGTGGTGGTGGAGGGCCTGGGTGTGAACGTCGGAGGAAACACATTGAAATGGGAGCGGACGAGACACGGTGATCAAAGCTCCTCGCCGTTTGACAGAGGAGCGTCAAAGCCTTGAAAAGACACTAAAATGGATACAAGCAGGCTCAGATTCTTCAAAGGGACCAGCCTGCACACACATTCACACACACACACACACACACACACAGGCACACGGTTTTGACTGACTCTTGATCATCAAGACATCCAGAGACATGAGGGATGCTGCTCTGGGGACAACAAATATGGTACTGATTTTCTCACACTGCTAACTGTCAACCAGACAACAAATGAGTGTATCAAACAGTTAAAAAAAAAAAAAAAAATCTATAACCATCATATAAATTAAAACACAATATTTCCCTCTGTAATGAGTACATTTTAAGTATAACGTAGCATAAATTGTAAATACTCAACTATTTTAGAATTATAGCCCGCTTAAGTTTGGTACGTGACAAGTAGTATGTCTTATTATTACCTCAACCAAATGAGTTTTAACCAAAAAAAAAAAATTAAGTTGTATTTAAACCAGCACCAGTGTAGTAACAGAGGTGAATTTATAAATACTTGGCACATTTATTTCAACTGGACATGAAGGTGCTGTTTGCTGAGCCACAACTCACACACATCTACACTTTTCTGCTTTGGATGCATCCCTGTTTGAAATGATAACCTGTGGGTGATTTTCTTTAGCAGCGATTAACATCACCAAGTTTCACCAGTGGTTCCAAGTTTAACATCTGTGAAACACGACAGCTGTCTTTTACTGGAACAATCACTTCTTCAGGAGATCTATACTGTTTTAAACAGAGTAAATGAAATTATAGCACATAAGGTCCTTAAATATATGCTTAGTCAGCAGTCATTGACATTTTTGAGTGCTGTGGAGCTTGTATCTCCATGGTGTGGATGTTTAGATGTATGAGAGGAAGCAAGTGGTTGAATGCTGATGGAATTACAGATGAAATTACAGTCTGTGCGGTCAAACCAACACAACAAAGCTATTATTTACTGAAACCTTGAATAAAGTTTTCATCTAGCCTTACAAAAATCTAAACACACTGTAATTTAACTGCCAGAAATGTATTTTTAATCATATATTGTATGTTTTTGGTTGAATAAATGCATGGATATGCAAACCAGACTTAATGACTGTGGGATACCTCCCTCCATCTAACCCCAATCTGCTAATGGAAAATGACAGATGACAGGCTAACCACATTACCAGATTTAGTTTTAGTGGGGGAAAAAGCAAACTCTCAGTCAGGAGGGAGGACTTCTGCGTCCAAATGCATCAGCTGTGGGTTTTATGACCGTGCATATTCAACATGCATATTCTGAGTTTAAAGGTCAGCGAAATGCAACAGTTGGCGTGAGAGAGATTCAACGGTGGAGGCGAGCATATGGTGCTGAAACAGATCCCCGGGGAACCCTGCCATCGTCGGGTGCTTCTCAACTGTCTTTGACTGTGAGAGAACAATCACTTTGTATGTGGCAGCAGATGCAGCAGCATGCTTATATGTGCTGCATGCACACACACACACAATACACTTTATCAGACTCAAAAGACCTTCTTATTTTCTCACATGAAAACAAGCTTTGGACACACTCATGTAGATGTAAATGATCCATTAACTTTTTTTTAAAGCAGGAACCAACTTTACACATCAGTTTATCAACAAAGAGTACAACTCAGTGAGTGGAAGCAGTTGTATAATGACATTGGGGGAGCTTTGTCAAGTTGGAGAAAATAACCCTGATGAGTCATTTCAGTTTGAGATGACAACTTTTTCGGAGTCCACCATTGATTATTTGTACCTGCAAAGATTAGATTTAGAGAGTGTAGCTCTTTACATTTAAGTAGGCCTGTATCACATGCTGTGTTCACATTTTTATTTAAAGCTAATCTGATGCCCTCCTTTATCCGTTCACGCAGCTTTGTAAGTTTGAATGCTTGTCTGGGTGTTTAGTTTGTACTTTAGGATAAATGAAGCAATAAACTACAAAAAAGTGCAGTATTCAAAAGTGCAGTGTCTTTTGAGCTTGAGTCATATGATGGACCGAATGTCAGGACATCTCAGAAGCTGCTGCTTCAGCTTGACTGTTTAACTGTGTCTCCTTACTTTTTTATAAATGCCCTAATAATTTTCTGGACTATTCCTTTAATATCTGAAAAAAAAAGGTCATAACGGCAGCTTTGTTGAAATATGACAGCCTTCGATGAGTCACTTGCTCTTGATAAAACCCAGAGTGAGGGGTGCACATTGGACTGAGGGGCGCCCATCAATCCAATTCATTTGTGTATTAACAGTGGTATATAATGGGACATGCTTAAACCGTGGCCCTGTGATTTCATTTTTTCCCCCACTTTCCCCCACAGATGTAGGGTCAATAGTTGTTTCGTTATTCATGCTCTAAGCATGAATGTGATCATGTAAGAGTTGTTCTTAATGGTTACATTTACACTTTTCTGTAAGTATTGGTATAGGAGTAAGTTGATTGGTAAATGTGTCTTTAGAATGTTCATAGTATGCTCTGGGCTTGTATGAAGGATGCAATTGCAGTTGAATCAGCTGGGGTCACAACAGGAGTACAGATGAGTCACACAGGTTATATTTCTGCAGTTTTATTACAACATTGTTTCCATGTCTCAAACAACACATCTTAACTACAAAAATGCACAGAAATGTGCTAGTTTAATATACCACAGACTCACACAGTGGCCATGAAACAAATTTACATGACCATACACAACATCATGTGCCAGAACTGTGTGTATGCATTTACAGGGCAGGGTGCTTCCAAAAGCACACCAGTGTGTAATTCATTTAAAATGCATTCCCTCTTTGTGAGGCCTTAGGAGAAAAGTGAGGCGTAAACCACACCTCACCACAGCTTATTTCCACACTTCAGTTTTGACATGAGTAAATAACATTCTTGCATTCTTACTGGTTTATACACAGGTGAGTGTTGGAGGCCTCCTGTCGACATATTTTGCACAGAAAGGAGAAAAAAAGACAGAGACGGACTGCAGTTGCTAAAGGTGTTGGCAGGCGCCTGTCTTCTCTTGGCATTCATCCATAGAAACTAGAGCCCACAAACCTCTGCCACCTCAAGGCAAAGATTCTCTACGTGCCCATGACTCAGCAGTTAAATGTCTGACCTCTCTGTCCACTGTGCTTTGCCCACATGCATACACATGCTATGTTCTGCTTACAGTAACGTAACCTGGGATTTATTAGAGGTAGGGTCCGTCCTCAGTGACACTCAAAAGCTCTTATCTTTGTTTGACAAATAAAATAAAATACACAAGAGGAAATATAAAAATAGAACAATTAAAAAAAAAGTTCTGACAAGTGAACAGGAAATTTAAAGAGAAAGAAAGAAAACAAACTAACCCAGTGAGATGCTCTTGGTCCAGTCTGTGTTACATTCTCAAGCCCTGCCCCAAACAGTTTCTCTGCTTTAGCACCAGAGTTGTTCCCAGTTCTCATACGTTTTACATCAACTACCTGGAGCCAATGTGGATCACAGTTTATTTAATACTTCATATTAGGTGATGAGGCTTGTATGGTGGCTGATGCATACAGTGTGTCACAATTTCCTGTGTGACCATGGTTCCTATAGAAGGATACTGATGCAAAATGGTCCCCTTATTTGCTACAATTGTAAAGCTGTGTTCCCACTGTACTGCAAATACGACCTCAGTATCATTCATCACTCTGACCAACAGTTTTCGCAGTGCTCAAGAAACTGCACTGCTGTCAGCACACCTGCAGAGACTTTCTGGTGGCGCTGGGAACTGGAAAAGCAGTACAAGAATCTTCAGTTTCTATTTTTGACTCCAGAAAAATATATGTGTGAGAAAATGAGATGACTGAAACATCTCTGAAAAGGGTGCAAGTGGAGACAATGTAGTTTTGCATAATCAATAAATCCCAAAAATTGTACAGATTTGTTAAAAAATGACATTTTGTAGTAGAGCTGCACAGTAGTGACAGAAAAAGAATATTACCCAACATTTTTACAGGCTTCCGCAGTCTATATGGATATATTGCTATTTATAAAAAGTAAACAGAGTGTATCTCTTGAAGATAGAAGTTGGAGGTGAAAAGGAAGTTAAAATCCAGAGGACCTTGTTAGTTAAAATAAAATAAATGTTTCTCCAGCTTTTTTCTTGATGTGCAGCCTTAAGTTTCTGTAACTACTATCCTGTCAACCTCTGCTTTTTGTGCATCAGTGTTCTGATACTGATTGTTTCAATACAGCAAAAATATTTCAGCAGCTTCTTTATCTGTGATGATGCCCACTTTGTCATAGCACCCGTGCTGTTATAAGGTCTGCAGTGGAACACAACACTTGGAGGTTATTGTGTGAAATGGACGAACCAACTTCAGCTTCAGTTATAGACTAAAGTGACTTCAAATATCTTGTAGTGTTTATTGTCAACACCTGTAAACTGTGAATATGGCTACTGTCTTTTAGCTATATGGATTTGGCTTTAGCTTAAAAAACCTATTCTAGATACATAATCTGTTAGAAAATAAATAAGATACATAGTTAAATGAACAGCTTGCACTATGTGTCAGATTGTCATTGTTAAGAGGAGTTACGACCAGTTGTTGAGTCAGGTGCTACTACTGCTGTGCGCTTGGATGCTGCAGATACTGAGGAGAGTAGTGAGAAAACAGCTCATCCATGATACAAAACAAGTGGGAGTCCCTGCTCTTTAACCCTGCCTGCAACATACAGTGAGCACCACAACTAGTCTACAAAGTTCCTGCTGAGAAAACAGAGGGGTTCCTGGGGTTTGGAGGGCTTGAATGGAACCATGTGGCAAAACAGGAAACCACAAACATAATGTCCCGCAGCATTTAAACAGCAATGCTGGCTTTCTTGTTACATTTTTAAATCAAATGTATTTATAATTTATAATATTTATATTCAAAAGATGTCCGTTAACTATTAGATTTTTTGAAGAATAACTACTAATGTTGCTTCAAAGCTCTGCCTCTGACAAAGAGGATGGGAACAATTAAATAAAAAAATATCTTAGAGGCCAAAGGTCACCAACCACACAGGCTGGGCTCAGATCATTTCAGAGTGTATGTGTGTGTGTGATCTAGCAAAGATGCTGTAGGAGGGTGACGCTTCCAAAAACCTCCATGAAGCAATACTGCCCTCCTGTGAGGCGCCTGAAGAACTGCACTCCAGTAGCAGATCTACGCCCAACACACACACACACAAACACATGCATGGTGCACATCTTCGTAGGTTCTTCTTGTTGTGTGTATGTATAAGCGCATTTATGAGGATGGTCAGGCACACCACTGTTTGTCTCACATCCACAATGTGCGTGTGTGTGTGTGTTTGTATGTGTGCATCATGAGGGTCCATGGCTGGTCAAGTCAAGTGTGTCCCTCTGCTGGACGTGTGTGTATTCAGGAGCCAGAGTCTGGTTGAGGCTGTGAATCCTGTGATTGGCTCTGGGTGTTCTGGCCCTCTTGGCTCAGCTCCTCACCCAGCTCACCCATGTCCATATCTGGCAGGTCTTCCTCGATGGGTGCCCCTGCTGCGTTCTCGCAGTACACACACTCCTAAACACATGCACAGAGCCAATATTAAATATCTTTCATCCAACTATTTTTTTGAATTGAGAATGTAACAATAAACCGGGACCTAAACTTTGGCATGTGTCACAATTGTTAAGAGAATGAAGCACAGAATGATACTGTCTGATGTAATGCTTGTGATTTTGGTGTTAAAACAATCACAATCTTCGTCATAAAATGTGTGCACTAAGACTACTACTACTACTAAATGTGCGTCTTACTTGCTGTGCAGTGCATCTCTCATGACTGTGCAATAAATAGCTGGCTAGTTTACTTAGACTGGAAACAGAGAAACAGCCAGCATGGCTCTGTCTAAAGGTATTAACATCTCTAGCTCAGACGATAGCATGCTACGTGTCAACAATATGTGTTTAGCTGGGGGTAAGTGCCAGAGTATTTCTTGTCTGGAAGTGCTGATGTCTAGGAGTCACTGCTGGTTGCCTAGCAGCCTCACAGTGACAACTAGGCTCTAGGAAGCAACAGCTACCAGCCAAGAAATAATCTATCAAACTGTCCCTGGTTTTACACTTTGGTTTTTGTAAAAATGAGATCTTTAATTCTATCTTGGAAATAGCCAAGCAAAGTCTGACCCCATTTCTAGTCTTTATGTTAAGCTAGGCTAACCAGCTGCTGGCTGTAGCTTTATATTTAACTGACCCTTTTACCCTAAAATCAGGCAAATATAAAAAACACTACTTAAAGAATGATATCGTCAGTTGTTTTTTCCTTATTTTATCTATCTGATATTTTCTGTTTTGAACAGATAAATACAGGGTTTCAGTAAAACTCAATGAGAAAATTTTGACTGGGTGAGAACTGTGATTGAGTTACTACATGATGCCCTGACCTTCACATTGATGGCAGCAGGTAAACCTCCTCTCCTCATCCAGGGGTGTTCCTCCACTAGCTCTCGTCGCTGGTCTGAGGAGAAGTGAGGTTGGCTCTTCTGCATCTGCCTCAGCCTCTCCTTGTCTTCCCGCAGAACCTTCTGAATGTCCCTGTTTGTTGAAAACACACAGATTATGATTGAGACACATTCATTATGTGTTTAAAAAACACTGTTTTTTGCTTTTTTTTCTTTCTCCATCTAGAATAATATGTAATTCTAGTCAGGGACTCACCTGGATGGCATCTGATATGTCATCATGACCTTGTCGTCAGCATTGGCCATCAGCAGCCAGAGGGGCTCCTGGAGAACATATTTGATGAAATGCTCCCCCTCCCCTTGGGTTGAGATTTTGGCCTGTGATTGGCCACCTTCAGAGCCTCCTTTGCCCCTCATCTTGGCTTTAGCCTTTGCCTTGGGGTCGTGCTCCAGGGAGTCAACGCTGCCAAAGTATTTGCTGGTGTTGCTGCTCCCTATACATAATTTGAGAGAGACCAGGTAACAGTCAAAAATAGACTAGGAGATGTTGAATGTTTATACCAACCAATCAGAAACTAGCAACATAATTAAGAGATATAAATAAAAGCTAAGTTTGCTCAGTTGTTATGCTCTTGTGAAGCCTCCATGCTCCTCCGCTGACCTGTTCTGCTGCCAGAAGCTCCGCTAGCTGAGGTACCACAGCCATTGCAACCGGAGCCTGATCCTGAACCTGAACCAGAGCCTGATCCTGAACCCATGGAGCCAGAGGTGGCTGATCCAGTGCCAGAGTGGGAGTCCTCCTGCTCCTGCAGAAGGATGTCCAGCAGGTCGCAGGATGAGGAGTTACCATCACTGTGAGCCCCATCTCCTGGAGACTCCACCTAAAACACAAGGAGGAAAACCATTAGAAACTCAATTTCAGGAAACTTAACTGATGCACTGCAACAGGCTCTGGAAGTGTTGGTGTGTATATGAGTGACTGAAGCCTTTACAAGACAGTTCATTCACCTGTTGGTGGTTTTCATTCTTGGCCGAGCCTCCGTTCCTCTCTCCTACTGCCCCTGCTCCTCCTGACACTGCTGCTGTGCTGCTGCCCTGGCCTCCGGCAGAGAGAGCCGTGCTGTCCTGACGCTCCACTGAGCGCTGCCCCTCCTCCATGCTCAGCAGATTGAGCTGCAGTGGTGAGCTGCACCGGGACTCAAACAGTGGTGGCGATGTTGCTGGCTCCCGCGTCCCAGATGCTGGGGTGGAGGAGCGTGACGCTGCCCCTTCTCGGGGCTCCACAGCTGGGGCTTTTGGGGGCTCAGAGGCTAGGCTATAGGGGAAAGGCTGAGCTGGGTATGGGGCTTGACCAACAAACGGAGTCTGCACTGGGAAAGAGGGCTGGGCAGCAAAGGGCTGCTGGGTGGTATAGGCTGTCTGAGTGGCTTGGAATGGCTGCTGTGGGGTAAAGGCAGTCTGTACAGGGAACGGCTGCTGGTTGGTGAAGGGAGGTTGTGTTTGCATGGTGTAGGCTGGCTGCGGGGGCTGAAAGGGTTGTTGGGTAGTGTATACAGGTTGCGTCTGAGTCTGCTCAAGGAAAAACGCTGGTCTAGGAGCAGCCCCCAGCTGCCCTATCTGACCTAACTGTCCTATTTGGGGGAAGAGGTAATTTGGCAGCACCAGAGCCACCACAGGTGTAACAATAGGGGCAGGAAATGGAGTGGCTGTAGGTGGCGCTTGTGTGCTTTGCCCCTCTCCAAAGCCTGTGGAAAGAGAGGGGTCAGGGCAGGGGGCTGGAGCTGGGGCAGCAGGTGCTGGGGGGTAGAGCGGATATGCAGGCACCATGGCAGGGTAGGAGACATTAAATGCTGACTGCGAGGCTTCTGACGGAGACCACGAGGTCTGGTTGAGACCCTGAAGAGGGGGCCGGGGTTTGCGGTTAGACACGGCACTGTCTGATGAATCAGGGTGCTTCATTCGTGGTTTCTTGGACTTCCTGTTGCGGTTGCCTTTCTTGGCAGAAGTCTCAGGCCTGGTGGTGCCCTGTTTGGCAGCACCTCGGGGTCCAGATGATTCTGAGATGATACATGATGAAGTCAGATCAGTGTTAAAATGTAATTTTGCCCACCAGCAATGAGCTGGGAACTTACCTGGTTAAGATTATTTTTAAATGCAAGTCCACCAACAATCTGAACACTTACCTACAGTGCAGAAAAACTGCATTTCTATTCTTTAAGTAATTTCAGTTAATACTGTAGAGCACTGTTGAATTCCAATTATATTCTAATGAGACATTAAGTCACAATTAAGTTTTGTTAACAAGCTAATTTCATATAATGTGAAAGTAAAGAGTATTCAGGGGCAATTTAGAAACTAACCTAACCTCTGCCCTTAAAGAAGAATGAACTGTCACCTCAGTACAGAACAAAATAATGACTAACAACAGTGACTATTTTAGCTTTGTGTGGTAACTATGAAATCTTCTGTACCTTCAGCATTGACTGGGCCTCTCTGTTTGTGCAGATACTTGGAGCAGTCCTTCTGAAAGTTCCTGGCGTTGCGGAGCTCTCTGCAGCGGTTGAGGAAGGCCTGCTCCTCTTTCTGGGTGTGCGCTGCCAAAACCTGTTTGGTCAATCCCAGCCTCTTATAAGCCTCCTTTTCCTGGCTGGGTGGAGACACCATGCTGACGGGCAGAGCTGGCGGCGCCGGGCTCTCTGCCACATCCTCGATAATCTCTGTAGAATGAACCAGAGCCATAAATATCATTCAAGCAGACCTTATAAAAGATGGATAAAAACATCTAATGCCTCTTCAGGTATGTTTCTATGTGTGTGTTCTACAACACTTTTTAAAAAATGTTTGGCCATAGAAACTCACCAGACTCTGGCTGAGGCTTCTTGTCTCCAACATGGACAATAGTGCTGCTGTAGCTGCACTGCGAGGTGATGGACACCACGCTCTCAGCCTTGCTGGGCAGAGTGAGGGGTGCCAGGGGGCCTCCTACCACAGCAGCAGCCCCAGATGGAGGCTTCTTAGGTGCTTTCATGTTTGACAGGCCTGGCTGGGCATCGAGCATCAGAGAATCTAAAGAGTAGAGAAAGTGATCATCTGTTACCTCCAAGCCAAAGATTATTAGTCTAATTTCTGTCACTACATAAGTTGAAAGCAAGTGAGGACGGGCAACGAGAATTAGTATGTATGATGTGCACATGCCTGTGTTTGAATCCTGAGGGACATGCATGGCGTCCTCTGAGCCCTTCTTGCCATCATCTGAATTGGAGGAGGTGGTGTTTGAGGAGAACTGGTACTTCCTCTTCACTGTGATAGGGATGTTACAACTCTCCAGGTACCTGGGGAACAGAAATTGAATTAATCAGAGAATGCATGATTCGCATGTGTGATCCTTTAACCATCATCTCTCATGAACATAAATGGGTCTTACCTGATGACACTGTCGAGGCAGCTGATCTGCTGGTAGGAGCACACAGTCTGGTCTTTGCAGGTGAAATCTTCCATAGTGGCTGCAGTACTGTCTTTGACCTGCAGAGGGGGTGCAGAGTCCTTCAGACGAACCGATGGACTCTTCTGAGCTGCTGCTGGAAAGAGAGAGAGGAATCAGAAAACGTCAGAAACAGATAAAGTCCGACAGGTAAACACATAACACTGCCATAAAAATAACCTCTGATTCTGATTACTATGGCAAACTGAACTACATAATGTACCGTCCTAACTTTTTTGTGTTTTGTTTTATGCACTTGACACACTTAACTAGAATACAGGCAAATAAATACATATTTGCAATTAGTTGCCCTATATGACAGCCCTGATGCCCTGATCAGGGTGTACCCTGCCTCTCACCAGTGTCAGCTGGGATTGACTCTAGCACCCCCATGACCCTCAGAGGATAAGCGGTATAGATAATAGATGGATGCAGTGGCTTTCACTCTGACAGTTTTGTTTTAAAGAATGAACTGTTGGCACAGGGATCTATAATTTAAATGTTTCTAGGGTACTATCTTTTAATTTTTTGTGACATTTTTAATGAGTTTATTGAAGCCACTGAGGGAAATGTGAAAGAAAAATACAATTTGCCACCAATGTGATCTCCCATTTAAGCATAGCAGCTCACAAATATTTCAAAAATGGACTGTGATTATTTACACTGACAGATGGGTGTCTGTGTAGCCAACTCTTGTAATTGACTGGCCTGGTTTCCTGTATAGGGTTACGAAGATCACCAATACACACAATAAACATGCTCCCTGTAATGAGTTAAAGTGATCACAGAGTGGAACAAGGAAATTGAACTCACTGTCAGTGGTCTTCTTCTGCTCAGGTTTGGATGGCAATGGTGAGGATGAAGGTGAGCGCAGGCAGACCTGGGAGTCCTGATTCTTCTGCATGTGGACCCCCTTACAAATCTCCTGGAACGTCCTGGGAGGCTTGGCCTTCCCTGTCTCCTCTGCTGTGATCCCCCCTGTCAAATTCCCATTGCTTTCACTGGATGAGCTGATGCTCACAAGTTGCTCATGAGAACCGTTGCTGCCATGGCTACCATAGCCACTAGAACCCATGTTGTGGACCGGCTGTAGAGAGAAAAGACCGTTACAGAAACTGAAAGATGCTGAAATGAAAATGTGTATTTAAATAGTATGTATTTGTGTGTATGTGTATGTACCTGTAGTAGCAGCCTGTGGATCTGTTCACTAATTTCCTGGATGTCTGAGTCCACGATCTTCCCACCGTGAAAAGCTGGTGCAGCAAAAACGTCTTCGTTCACAGGACCCCTAAAACACACAGACAAACACACACACACCATTGTCATCTAGCATGTTCAAACTGAAATATTTTCCATCTTACCACTAGTGATACCAAAAGGCTGTAACTAAACCATCACATTTGGTATACTCACATTCGGACTTTGTGCCTGCCAATGACAAAGGAGACTTTGCGACTCCAGGGGTTGACAAAGCTGGACCAGCTGGTGTCAATGGTGATGTACTCGCCATTTCTTGCACAGAAACGGATCGAGGAGTGGTCGAACGGCTGACCAGCATACTGTAGAACTGTTAGAGAATGAGTGTGCGAGAGTCAGAGAGCTGAGCAGCACAGATCAAGCTCCTTTCTATTTGTCAAAACTGTCAAATGATGGACGTGTCTACCGAAATCTGGACAAAATCTGGATTTGAAAAAGGACCTTTCAGCACTGACTGTGCCAGTCTACTTCAAGAGGATCAAGTGAATGAAATGTGTTCTTACTCTTGCGATGCACAGCCAGCATTAAGGGTCGGTCACTTGGGTGCAGATTGAGAAGTACAGGGGTCCCAATCAGATCCTGAGGGAGGTAACCCAACAGAGGAACAGCCCTGATGGAGAAACAGCAACAATTACTTTTTCTAACTGAGCAGGGAACAGCACAGTTTCTCACATGACATGAAACAGATACCTCTGTATGAGTTATGGGAAGCCCAGCCCACTCACCTCTCATCCACATCCTGGAACACACAATTAGGTGTGTGTGTGGTGGTGAAGATACGCTTGTCAGGAGGGATTCTGGGTGCTGTGAATAAGAACAAATTAATTAGCCAGTAAGAAAAAAGGAAATAATTAATTGTAACTAATAATGTGAGACAGATAAAGCTGATCTCTTACTGAATGTATGCACAATGTGCTGTGTCATTTTTATTGACAGGATAAAATGCTTGAATTTGTTGCTGGAGTGTTTTTGTGTTGACTGAAAATTAAATCATTTGTAAATCTAGATTAGCTGTATCAACACTGGCACTATTACCATAAGAGCTCAATCGGGATACAAAATGTGTCACATAAACACCTTAATAAGACTAAACTAGCTAATTTAAAAGATACTGTCTTTCTGTTTGAAAGGGATGCTTTAAATCTTTCATAATCTGATCACAGGATTGCAATCTACCTCTGAACATTCTCTCTAGTTACTACACTGTACATACATCAGTATTATACTCTTGCTGCAAATGCTCATCTGCCTGAGTAACATCAACATTATTTTTTTTCATCATCATTTCGTCACCCTCTTAAAATAATTGACTAAGTCATTTTTTTTTTTTTTACAAAAATCATCTCCTCATGATGCTGGCCACCTCTGGTAAAATTGCCAACATCCTCAGTTAAACAGATCGTGCCATTCTACCCCTTTAGTATAATTGCCTATGTCAAGAGTGTGACTTTTTTAGTTTTAATTTACCTAAGTTATTTAATTCTCTCATGTTCCATGTTTGACTGACCTTCTGGTTTGTATGTCAATAGGCATCTGTTGTTATAACTGTTTGGATTAAAATTGTTAGTAAATATCATATATTCAACAAGTGGTTCAGTTTTTTGTGTTTCCTGAAAAATCTGAAAAAATGACTTAGGCAATTATTTTAAGAGGGTGACGATTTGTTACTTGCACCATAGTACTTGTGATGCATCTTTCACATGGGTAGTATTATCATTATTGACTAGTTTTGTTGAATCTCACAGAAAGCTCACCATCTGTTCAATAGTGTATGTGGATAAAACTGCTGCTTCAGTGCAGGAGAGCAGCAGTTGATGAATACAGAGCTCAGCACTCAAAAGAAGTCAATCTTTTTCTGTTACTGTTGAGCATGTTTACAGGACGCTTAATCTGACCATTTTGTTAAGCAAGTACTGTCTGTGTGTTGTTCTATTTATTATGTGCAGCCCACTCTTTTTGCTGCTGAGTTTGTTCAATGTATCACCATGTCACGTGTGCGACAGCATGTGTTTTTGGTCACAGGTCTCACCTTCATATCCAGAGTGCACCCTTTCAGCCAACAGGAGGCAGCAGAACTGTTCCTCAGCCAGCTCAGCATCCTGGACTTTCATCAGGTAAGGAGTCATACGGAAAGGATAGTACTGAAGATCCCCCTCTCGCTCCTTCCCGCCACTACAACACAAACCATTAGAATACCATTTTTTAGTACTGCAGTTTTGACTATAAAATACACAATTTCATACCATTCTTCATATGAACTGACATCTTGCTTATACTGTAGATATAAACCTCTACAAAAGTAATAAAAAGATTTAAGTCCAGTGTGTTTAATGGAGTATGCTCATTAGGAGCTATTGTATATTTCACAACTCATATTTAGAATACTGCACTAAATTTGGGGATATATTAACAAGTAAGGACTGTCAGTGGTCTGACAGATCATTTTTTTCACTGTAGTAATTATACAATTAAGGCTATTGAAGTCTAGTCTTAGTGAATTTAGTTCTTAGTGAATTTCTTCATTTTCATGCAAAGATATTGTCATCTGGGTAAATCAAGTAAATAATAACAATGGATCTTGCAGAAAATGCTGCCTTTAGGGTTAAGTCTAGTTGTAAATGCCTTAGTTGATTTCTTGATAAATGAATATAAATCTCTATCCAAATAATACATTATATAATATAGTGACCAACAAGCCTTTCATTGTAGTTGTAAGACCCAGTCTAGCCACTAGATGGACATGGAGTTAAAGGTTAACAGCTGCTGTCTTCCTCCCTCCTGTCAGTCATCCTCTCTCCTGTCCACCAACACTGTGCTGACTCAGAGCTTGTTTGAGCAGGAAACTATGGATCAGAGAAGCTGCTGTCACTCACCTGATGCGGCAAAAGAAGGATTTCTCCTGCATGCACTCCGTGGGAGACGACTCTGAATAAGAGACAGGGAGAAGGTGGGATGAATATATCACCTAATGCACTACTTCCAAATAAATCATCGATATTCAACACACTGTTGACAAGACCTGAGAACTTTGAAAAATGTTGGAGATATAAATGCAAAAGTGGCATTGTGAGAGTTTTCTACAATTATGTAACCAAAGTTTGGAGTTTGAAGTTTTATTTAAAAACCGTTGCTGAGTCATCACTTTAACAGTGCTGCTTTGACATCACTGGACTGACAACAGCCTTCAGATCCTCAGATCAGCACAAGCTGTTTAAGTGAGACTACATATTTAACTACAGTGCATAAAATTTATTGACGATGGCATTAAAGGAGCCAAAGCCAGAAGAGTGAACTTTGAAAGTTGTTCGTAGTGGAATTTTTTTTTTTTTTTTTATCACAGGAGAGAATATTAAAAATATAACTTAACATTATGCAATTCAATGCAACAACAGCACTGTCCAAAATCTACCAATGAGGTGAACAACACCTTTTGGACACAGTCTCAATAATGACTTAAAAATACTAAGCTTCTCAAAAACAAAGCATATGCATTGGTTTGCACTCGCTTCTTGCAGCTGTGACGAATAAATCTGAGCTGTTGCCTCAAACATGAGTGTGTATGTCTTCAGCAAATATGTGGCAGGTGTGCGAGTAGGCGTGCTTCAGATAATGTGTGATTGGGCATGTTAATGAAATATGTGATAGGTGTGCATAAGCATGTGTGTGTGGGGGTGGGTTACATAAAGGAAACTGTGACTTGTGTATGCGTGGGTGGTATGGGTCGTGTTACATGTGCCCTTTGTGGATGATGGAAATCTACCGTCCATATCCATAATGTCAAGTACCTTGTTGGCCGAGTTGGTTACTTTATTTAAATGTGACTTCTTTTTAAAATCCGTGATCAAATTCAAAATTTAAGTTAGACAATAAACGAGAGATCAAGATCTCAATTCTGAGGCCGGTACCTGCTCCGGTGCACATGCTCCATGAGGGCAGCCGGTAGGGCGTGGTGAAGCTGTAGAACACGCTGACATCCTGAGGCGTCAGGAACTCCACAAACTTTGCATTGTTGAACACTTCTTGCTTGCAGTTCAAGATGGACGACGCCTGGTCTGAGATGTAGACAATCTTCCCTGTGATGAGTGAGACGGCTACAGCAAATATATCCTACAGCAAAAAAGATAAACAAAGTTAAACTGCAGTTTGGATCAAGAAAACAATTCAAAATATTAAGCCAAATCAAATTTCCTCACAACAAAAGTATTTTTGATTGTACTGCCCAGTTAAATCTTAGGGGAATAGTTGTATTCCAACATTAAGAGCCAAACTGAGATAATCTTGTCAGAGGTGATAAACTTAATATACTTCTTCCCTATACTGGTTTGTTACAGATAATAAGATGTATGTACATGAAGATTCAAGTTACTTACAGTGTTTTTAAGGGTGTATTCAGATGTGATGCTGTTGATTTCCTCGATGGTGTAGGATGATACATCAAACCCTGGTGGCTGGCTGTCATTAATCATCAGCATCTGATAGTATTCTTCGTTGGCTGCAAAAGTACAAGAAATGGATCAGTGCCAACATCAATGGATCAATGAAAATGAAACATCATTTCACACAGTAAGTGGTGGGTGCAAAACCATAAAAGATGATTATTTTCTGAGTGTATTTCATGCAATAGTCACACCCAAAATCAAAGAACTTGATTCAGAATTTATGCCCCAGACTGGTCTATTCATTGAAGAAAAAAAAACAACAGTACTTTATTCACCAATCGAACAGTCATCAACTCCAATAACCAACATTAATGATGTGTGAGCATGGGTGTGAAAAAGTGCAAACAGAAGCCAGTCTTACCTTTCACCTGCTTGACACATCGTAGCGCATATTTGAGCGTGTTGACGGTGCTGGACTTGCCCTTGCTCCGTTTTTCCGACGGCAAGTGCATCTTCAGCTCCTTCAGGGTCTTGAAGAGCTCCTTCTGGGTCTTAGCTTTGGCTGACTGTTCACTGCTGCAGGGCGTGCACGAGACAGATACACATGCGTCAAGGTCTCATCAGCATTGTCACACTCTGAGAAGCACAGCTTTCCAGCTTGGAGAGCAGAACAGGAGGGGGGCGGGGTAGCTACCAGTATGATGGGGCATAAGAGGATTGATTGACACTGGGATGCATCTGCTGTGGGTCTGACTTCCACAACTTTCTAGTGGGAGTAAAAACTCCCACTGACATAGTACATGCATACTGAGGTAGGCAATTTCAGAGGTGTACTAACCTGCAGCCGCTGGTTGATGGGTTGTCCTGCTCAGAGCTCACCAGACTGAAAGCATTGGAGCTGCTTGGTGGCGAGGGGCTGTGAGAGTTTGAGCTGGAACCATAAACAACACGTCATGTTATTAAAGATGGTGTACAGAAAGACCACAAAATAGAGCATTATGAAGAACAGTTAGAGTGGCAAAACAACAGGTCAGACTAAACATATTAAGTAAGTCAAGGGCGTGGTGTTGTAGGATGTACCCAGAACGCCATAAACATACCATCTGTATTCTCTGTATAAATAAGTCTGTACAAATATGGAGAGCTGCTAACACACAGCGGGTGAAAGACTTCTGTTCTTGGATATGAAATCTAAATACAAGGAGGACAACTCAGGACAGGGAACAAGTGGTTACATTGTTAAATGTAAACTTCTGATTATCTCTAAACATGCCTTCCATTTTAAAGGATAATTCCACTCAAACAGAATATTTAAAGGGATTTGGTAAGAATATACAGAACCCTTAAAAGGACAAGGAGAGAAAAGGAAATCTTGAAATGCCAATTTGGAAATCCATCCATCCATTATCTATACTGCTTATCCGTTAAGGGTCATGGGTGTGCTGGAACCTATCCAAGCTGACATTGGGTGAGAGACAGGGTACACCCTGGACAGATTGCCAGACCATCACAGGGCCAACACATATAGACCAAACAACCATTCATGGGCCATTACAGTCACCAATTAATTAACCTAACATACATGTCTTTGGATGGTGGGAGGAAGCCATAGTACCCGGAGAGTACTACCCAGAACCTTCCTGCTGTAAGGCGACAGTGCTAACCACTGCACCACCATGCTGCCCACCCAATTTGGAAATAGAAGGTAAAGAATGTCTCAAAGACTGAAAACTACAATGTAGTAATTTAACAGGCAGGCCCAGGTTAGAAAAACCTCTCTACCAGAAGTACTTTTTGGAGTGAACTTTTTTGTGTATTTTAAAAGATACCTCTCTTCTAAAGGTTAGCATACCTGTCATAGTGTACTGTAGCTTTAATATGAGTCATAAACCATTAAATAATCTGAGAAACTGGATCATGCAATGATGCACAAAACGACGAAATCATCAAATATAATTCCACGTTTGCAAAAGGAGACAAGAGAAAAGAGTGAAAGGAAGCTGAATACAATTGTAGGCTTAGAGAGGGCTTGTCAGGGAGGTTCCAGCCTACCTATTCAAGGAAGAGATCCAAGGAAAGAAGAATTGAGAAAACACGTATTAAGTAAAATAAGACGTCATCTGATGTAATGTCAGTTTCTGATGACAGCTGCACACCTGTCACCTGACTTTAACTGCTCTGTAGTGCCTTTTGTTGCCCTGGAGTTTGTATGTTGTACTCATATGATGCACCGTTAAAATATCAGTAAAAATGTTTAACATGTTTAACAGTTCCAGTGCTGTTCTGTTTTTATTGATGTCCCACCACAAGGCCAATCAGAATATGAAATGTAAATGTATGTGTTGAGTTGTTTTTGTTTTTTTCATTTTAGACTGAGTACATTTAAGTTAGTCCAAACTGGATATAACCTAAGTAGACCTTACCCTAAATTGTTTTGCGGTTTTCGTGTGACACATTTTCACAATAAACCATCTCTACTGGCACAAATACATTGTTGTACAAGTATTTGCAGCTGGATTCACTGATATTTCTTATGCTGCAACCTTCTCCAAAAATGTAAGACACAGCAGAAGCAAATGAGGAACTGTACAACCCTAACTGTACAATGCAGAAAGCACAAGAACTATGATTGGCCAGCTCAGACTGCCTGAAACTTCGGCTACATTTCTAAGGCAACAAGAGACTGTTGATCATAACAACAACAACATTAGACAAACTTAGGAAAGCCTCACGTATGGTTTCAGTAACCCTCTCTGTTTCAGTAACGCTTTGAGCTCACCAAGCCACTTCCACTGCAAACCTTCCTGTCAGAACATTTGATGATTTCTATCACAAAGTGAATGAAAGAATGAAAACGCAGTTATCTCTGCTGATATCTAACTTTTCAAAAATACCAACTTCACAAATCTCTTTACCAAATTAATTCACTCAAACTGCAATGTTAAGTAAAGAAACTGTCTGAGTCTGAGTGTAATTAAACTGAGAATAGCTAAATCAACCAAAATCAACAAATCAACCAGCCCAGTCCAGATTTACTGGTCATTCAGAAATTTAATAGGACAAAGAACCTAGTTAAATTTAACACTGAGCAGACATGGATATATTCTGAACATCAATTCCAGTTCCAATCCTTCTGTAATATTACCTTACGAGGAATTAGGATTACAGAAAGAGGATTCACAGGTACTAAGTTGGCAGTTTAGTTTTCTCAGTTTGCTGACAACACCAAAACACATTTAGAATGAAGCATAGAACTGAGATACTATTATTTCCTTGCAACGTTTTACAGTTAATTGTAAGCGTAATGCATATAAAAATGTACAAAGGCAGCAGCAAATTCTCATCAATACAGGACTCAGAATCTAGTCTATTGTTGTCTTACTGACAATTATCAGCACAACTTGTAAAATTTCAGTGCAGCACACAAAGCACATCCTTAGCCACAAAGATCCTGCACTGGTCCAGCTGTGCCTCTCATAGACAACAACTGAGATCAAGTGTTCACCTGGTGTCTATTTCTAATTAAGCTAATTGCCTTGTTAACTCTGTGTTCTGTGTCACAAAACTGACAAAACCCTCCTAAGAAAGATAACATTGTGGCCAATCTTCTTGAAGGATATGAGGAAATGCGGTCAACAACTAATTACACTGGTATAAGCCTTAACTTTAAAGCGGACATTAGGCTACTACATTACAACCAAGCAGCACAAAGAATCTGTAGTCATCAAACTGAATGGTAGCCCTTCTTATCCTGTGCTTTCCAAATTCCACAAGTGTGTGTGTTTAAGTCCTTATTCTGTCAGCACATTCCCATGTGTAACATCATCTGTCATTGAGAAAGCAAAACACTGGCTCAGTACTGTAGAGCAGAGTCTGCACAGGGCAACTCTGGCTAACTCTGTGGTAGAACTTTTGTGTAGAGTTTCATACATAATGTACAGATGAAAATGGACTTAACAGTAACATTTGTTATGGTACAATCAATTAACTACTATTATTCAGGAAAATTGATAACAACATATTTTGTGTATTGTGCCCTGATGATGCACACCACCAAAAATGATTGGAGAATGGAAGTCCATCAATTATCATTATCTACTAACGCATTTATACAATCTACACAATCTAACAGAATCTCATACAATAGCTCTTAAATTAATTAATTATTGTTTCTGATGAGGTGTTGATTCTATACTAAACTTTGAGCCGTACGTTTGTGCCTGTGTTGTATTGGACCGCATTTTGAGACTTTCTAGTTTTCTCTGAAGGCGGAGATAGCACTTGGTTATGTAATAGCCAACTTTCAGTAGGTGAGCTATTTTCTTCAGACAAGAGATGAAAATAATAGTCAGACAAATGTAGGAGGACATGTTATTTAAAGCCTGGCATCTTTGAATCACATATGGTTGGTCAGGAAGGACTAGGCCCCAGAATATTACAACAAATTACAACTGGAAGCTAGAACCTTTTTTTAAAAAAATCAAAATCATGTAATTATTATCTCGACTGACCTGATGGAGATAATACTAGTCTTATTTGAGTATATCACACCATGTGGTTATTTTTATGACACCTCAAGAAACACTTAACCTGCATAGTTGATGAGCCTGAATCATTTTCATTTTTCCAACAGTCATTGTCTTTTTGTAGTCTTCCTCATAATTCGCAATAAAATACCAACTGCTCTTCTCGGTCTGAGACAGCTGCCACTTGACAACAACAATGACTCAGACCAAAAATAAGCCATACTGGAGAAAACGGCCCTTCTATTATATTTAATGAGCCTTACTTTAGTGACCGAGATGGTCCGCTCCCCCATGGTGGGAGGAAAAATACTTAATTTACTTCAACTTGGTGCATTTGATGTGTCCTCACCTCTTGTTGCTCCCTGAAGACTCCAAGAGAGCGGAGTCCTTGCCATTGCCATTAGAGCTGCCAACAGATTCATTTCCATGGGACTCATTGCCGTGCGACTCATTACCGTGGGATTCTGTCCCACTTCCACTTGAGCCGCTGCCACCCATCTCTACATCCTCATGTAAAGGTGGGCGTGGCCGCTTCCTGTCATCATGTGGGGAGCCCAGCGAGGCCGGGTGGTCATGGCTGCTGTCGCTGCCCTCTGAAGCCAATCCTAACTCTTCAACCCCATCCCGCTCGCCACAACCCTTGTTGTAACTGCTGGCCATGCGGTGAAGTTGGCTGATGGAGCCGCAGGGAGAGCCCTCCTCTTCCTCCACCTGAAAGCCGACCCTTTCCTGGTTCCGTTCAAGCCCGTCCAGGGTCGAGTACAGGTAGTGCTTTGGCTCACTGTCCTCAGACATGGGATGGGCCAAGGGGCAAAAGATTGGCGTTTAAGTTACCTTGCACATTGCAATGCCATAAAGCGCATGGCACTGGGATGTAAATGGAGTTGATGCCTCAGGGGGTGTGATGTAGTCTACAGGAGGAAAATAAAACATAGGTGTAATTACTCAGACAAACAATTTACAATACAGTACATGTCTATCAATAAGAGATTAGAAGTAAAGAAAGTCCTAAAATGAGATGCTATCAATGGGGTTTAGATACAGTGGCCATCACTTTGATCTGATCAGCAGCCTTGGATCTAGCTGTTAAAAGTCAATCATAAAGAAAAGGGCACAGGAGAAGCGACCTTGCTGTTGTACAAACAGACACACACACATAGACACATACAGACACACATATTCACACACAGGCTGGTGCCATCCATCCTTCAAAAGGTCTGTACAGTAAATAGGCCGTCATTTGCCCTTTCTGGGTGGACTTAAGCCCCAGACCAGTTTGATCCGGTTCAAGTTTTCAAAAGGTCTTTTTCACAGGAAAGGTGAGCCCGCCGAGATGAAAACACAACACAAACAATACACCTTCACCTTGGCCAAACAATCATGACTAAGATGGATGTTGGAAAGCCAAAATGCTTTAGGAAATAATTTTTGCTATTGAAGATGTCTCCTCTCCCTGCAGCTGATGGGTCTTGTCTCTTCACAGATTACCTAATAAATAGGTAGGAGGAAAAACTGACAAACAATCTCTGGGGAGAAAACAGCTCTGCCTCACAAATAATAGTATTATCATTAATGCCAAGGATGTGGATACCACACAAACAGATGATAAACAGATGTGTTGATGCATTGTCCATGTTCACTTTGGTCTAAATCAAATAAGCACAGCCTTATGTAACACAGTGCAGTGCCCCTGAATCAACAAGCAATATAAAAAGATGTGAAAAGTCTCTGTAACATTCACCTTGTATTGTAACTTTATACTCAGTAATTACATTTGTTACCTTAGACTACCTTTGCTAACTCTGTTAGTAAAATGAGCACCAACACGGTGTTCTCTAGAATGAACCTGGTAAAAATACAAAAAAAAAAAAAAAAAAAGAAAGAAAAAAAACAGTTCCACAACAGAACAACAGTAGCTCAGGCTATTTATATCTGATAAAGCCCTAATAAGAAATACTGGCAAAAGGTACTGAAGCCAAATCCAAAATATTTCACTGTTTTCCTGTTCTTGATCCATGATCAGGTTGCAACTATTTATATAAGTGTGCACATTCAGCAACATATCTATTCTTCACTCTTTACATAAGCAGTTTTACATAACTCCTGAATGCTTTATGGAGGGTTTTGTATGTTTTACAGATCTTCAAAAAACCTAGCAGACTTTCCATCCACCCACACATCCACTGGCACCTTCAGAAGTGACCCACTCTTGATTTTAAATGAGGCAACAGCCAAGAGCTCAGAGGGGACTTTCTATTGGCTGCTGCAAGTGACCAATCAGGAGAGAGCAAAGAGTGACAACAGGTTAGAATGATGTCAGTCAGTCAAGGGGTGGATAGGGTTGACCACAAGTAATACTCATGTCAACAGACCTATTATTGGGTTATGCAAGGACAAAACTGATCAAAACTACAAGAGAAGTATGTTTAAGTTTTATGACACAGCACATACAACATTAAATTAGATTGATAACAAGGTATAAGACAAAGCTAATTATTATTACTCAGCTGGTTTACAGCAAACAGTGTTAGCTACATGCAGCAGGGATTAAGGTCTTCAACAGCCAACAATAAATGCTACAAAATATTTAAGAACTAGGTTATCTCAATGGACCTGTTGCCAAACAAAAAATATATATCAAGGTCTCCAGCACAGAGAGGTTTGTCTTCATATTGCCATACTTTTTCCACATATAAATGCTGTACTGTCATGAAACTATTCAACACTTTGCACTTCAAAACCTTTGCAAACTGGCTTGTCACTAACAGCAGCAGAAACCAAGACCAAAGACACTATTTGCGCAACCAAACCTGATGTACTTACTGTATCTCTGATTGTTTTACACTGTACACAGCACATACAATACTGATATTCAATTACGTTGACAGGACCACGTAACTCTCAAGACAGGACCAGAAGAATGACATAATGGAAATGAACTCCAGCTTCAGCTGGACCGCTGATACACCCAACACACTAGCACAGATCTCGGGCATTATACAACGTTGCTCCAGTCACATGGATTTGGCTATAGCGCAGCACAAAGCAGTGGTAGCCTTGTTTCAGAAAACCACATGCTTTCACTTGAATTGTATCCAGCTCCTCTGAAGAGCATTCTTTTGTGAAACCTGAGGCAGAAGTTACAGGAGCACAGTTGAAGACAGGATATAAAATGCTGGAGATAATCTGGGGATAATCAGCCCAGTTAAGCACAGCGAAAAACATTAGTCCAGTCTTATTAAAAAGGATAGGAGGACATATGTTGGCAGAATTTATGAGTAATTAATATTTTTATGTTCAGTCATGTCAATCACAGTGAGTTACATTTCAGTATCTGCCATTATACTACACAACTCACTCACTTATTACATTTGTCCTATACTCTAGATTCGTGGAAATAATAATGACTCTTTAGTAAAATGATGAATATAACATCAGCTTACTCTTACTCTGTGGGTGGTCATATGGAGGTAACATATCTGCCATAAACAGGGTCAGAATCTGCTCAAGGTCTACCGGTGATTATCTACATAAGGTCCAACACCAATATAAAGATCATATTGAACATAACAGCATTGTACAATAATGTGATTATCATGTCGACCTAATATCCACAAGTACAGTATGGCAGAGACAAACATTTTGTGTGTAGACAGTAGGCCTCGAAGAGGATATTGAATAGTAGTGAGCTGGGAAAATAAATCTACTTGCTTAATAAACCAAATCTTTTTTTTAATCGTCAGATCATTTGCATTTGATACAAATCTACATGTTACAGTCATATAAAACCATTTTTGTAATGGGAACAAACATCCCTACCCCCATCTAACTCCCATTGACCTGCTATTCAAAATCCACACACACGTTGACCTGCAATCCACTGCACGGTATACTGACACAGTTATGTAAAAGTAACGATATCATTAAAAACAAGCAGCAAAACAGCAGCTACTCGGCATCCGAGTGGCTAGTCCACATAAATAGATAATTTACTTTCCCTACAAGTGAACAGAAACCCCCGGACCAGCATTTTATGGTTATAAACGTACAAAAAAGTAGAGCAATCAGAATTCTAGCGCATGCGCACATTGGATTTTGTTATGCAACTTATTTTTTGCACTCGGTTATTCATTCTTATTGAAACCAAAAGGTAACTATGAAAGAAAACCAACCTGTGCTGTTGAAATAAATCCGATCGTCCTCGGTGTCAAGTAAAAGCAAAACCGACCACTCAATAAAACACTCAGTTGAAGCATCCAGTATTCCTCAATGGGAGACGGTTTAGACGGGTTGACACAGTAGCCGACAGTTCCTCCCCAGCTCTCTCCGGCTCTGGCCTACTGGCGAATCGGCGAGCTCAGCGCGCGACCTCAATTCAGACTCCTCCCTTAGCATTTCCCAATTGGCTGGAAGCTACGGGTTTCCATGGAGAACATGACGGAATTACAACAGCATCAGCTCATTGGTCCAGAGCCCCGTCCGTCGTTTTATATAAACAAGTTATCCACCGCACGTGGAATACCATGTTATGTGTATCGTGCGGCGAGAGACTGGGGTAGTAATGACTGAGCCGGATCCCAACGACGTGTCCCGTGTTGAAATTACATAAATGCAAAAGTCAGAGGACGACACAACTAGGAAACGATAAACGTTAGACATAGACACGTTTCATTTGCCTCGGCTCTGATGCATGCGGCGCGATTTTTTTTTTGTTACATACTGTAAAATAACTCACAGCGAGTTCGGTGAAGTATTCCTTAACGGGATTTATGTAAACCAAATTACATTCTACAACCTTAAAACACACTTTGGACTTTTGTAAATAAGACACCAGTTGACAGAAATACATAAGAAATGCATGACGAGAGCGAAGGGACACAGTTCTCAGGCGCTAGTAGTATAACATGTTTTTCCATAGTTACCTACGTCATATTTGTTATTGCGCCGATGTGATGCTGCCTTCATCCCAAAGAGAGGAACTGATGAATGTTTGTATTGTTGTTCTGTGTTAGTTGTGTAAGAGAATATCTATCTATATATCTCTCTCTCTCTCTCTCTCTCTCTCTCTATATATATATATATATATATATATATATATATATATATATATATATATATATATATATATATATATATATAGAGATGCTCCCTGTCCACACACCAGAACTATATATATATATATATATATATATATATATACACACTAATTCAGAAATGTGTTGTAAGTGCTGTAAAATCATATAAAAAGGGTACTTTGAAAGTACTTGACAAACACGAGGAAAAGCGCTGATCTTGCTCTCTCTCTTGCTTGCATCATCAGGTGTAACATATGCGAGGGATGAGGGTTTACATCCTCTTCCTGTTCTACACTGAAACCTTTGTTCAACAGCCTGTTATGATGAATGGGACTCTGCTTTGTGCCAAGCATCCTCACCAAACACTTAGTCATGACTGACTGAGACTGGAGAGCACACACTTTATTATTTTCACATGCTGGCATGATAGCCACAACACCATATTTTCTCTTCTCATGCCATAATTCTCCATGGAGTAACTCAGTGCAGAAATCTGGACTGTGTGCCAAGTGCCAATTTCAAATGGCAGCCAGCCACCCCTGCTGAGGTGGCGCTCCAGTCAACAACATACCCCGCTGTCTGCCTTATGAGGCTCCCTGTCTACACACCAGAACTTGTGACAACCAAATCTCTCACATTCACTCTCATTCTTCCTGCATCAACACTGTATATAAAATGGCTCATATGATATCACTACTCACTACTGGTGGCTCTGAGCGTAGGTGGGTCTGACTTTGACAGTGAGATGAGATTGATTCATGGATCACTCCCTTCATTGCCCTCTCTTTTAGTCATAAACACATTCATTTGCAGGTGGTGGCAGTAAACTAGGAAGATCCTACAGGTGGGTGGAATTCCCTAAACAAGCTTGTGAGTCATGATGTGGGTGGCTTCATCTATAAAGCCCGGGAGCTCTGACTGGTGGTCATGATTATAATGGTTATCTAACCAGAAATCCTCCACATTTAAAGGTTATACGCACTCACAGATCACTTTATTAAGAGCCCCCGCTTATATATTATCATTTATTATCCAATCAGCCAATCATGTGGCAGTAGAGTAACACTTAAAACCATGCAGATAGGAGAGAGGTCAGACTGGTTGGAGCTGACAGAGAGGCTATAGAACAGAAATCTGAGGCTGCAGTGGGTACAGGTTCACCAAAACTGGACAGCTGAAGACTGGAAGATTGTAGCCCGGTCTGATGAATCTGGATTTCTGCTGAAGCACACAGATGGTAGGGTCAGAATTTGGTTTCAACAGCACGAATCCCTGGACCCAACCTACCTCATGTTAACAGTCCAGGCTGTTGGTGGTGATGTAATAAGAGTGGGGAGTGTTTTCTTGGCACACTTTGCACCTCTTAACACCAATCAATCATCATTTGAACATCACAGTCTATCTGAGCATTGTTGCTGACCATGTGCATCTGTTAATGACCAGGGGATGAGGCGAAATTGTGAATTGTGAAATAATGTTTCCAACATCTTGTGGAATAAATGCAGTGAGGAACTGTTTTGAGAGCAAAGGGACGCCCTGCCCAGTATTAGTATGGTGTCGATTTGATTTGGTCTTTATTTCTTTTTATTAAAATATGAAACAAAACAACAAAAGAAAGAGGACAGAGAAGAGCTGCCTTTGAATTCATTTTTTTCTTTTTCATTGTCAGACGATTTTTCATTTCGATATGTCCCTTGTTTACACCTTTCATAAAGGATATCTGCCACTGTGTCTGCACTCCCTAGGAACAACCCATCTACCTGGTTACTGTATTATGTAACTGCAGTGAAACACAACAACCCACATACAGCAGATGATTCATACTGAGCAGTGACTGTGGCTTCAAGTAAAAGAGAATCAATAAATGATGATTAGTAGAGACTTTGTGAACATTCCCCACTGAGTGAAAAAAAAAAAAAAAAAAATTTCCTGAGTGTCACAATCGGCAATGAAAAAGCAAAACAGACAAAGGTGCTTCATGATGAGGGTGGTATTTGTGAAGACCCGTAATATCTCTTAATTCTAGCTTGAAATAGGTCCCTAGAGGTGACACACAATGCACGTGTGGGAACACACACACACACATGCACCACTAAGCACAATGTATAGGCCAGGAGAAGTTACCTTCTACCATATTATAAAGAGCACATTTT
The DNA here is from genome assembly GCF_001640805.2 of Lates calcarifer. NCBI lineage: Eukaryota > Metazoa > Chordata > Actinopteri > Centropomidae > Lates > Lates calcarifer. The sequence goes on from NC_066853.1 coordinate 22,541,479, forward strand.
TATGTTACAGCACTGAACAATAAACAATAACAATAAGATGACACTTTGACATGTCAGAGTAGCACAGGTGTAAATGATAAATTGGTAATCAGCAGTCATAGTTGATGCTATGCTTTTCCTGTTAGGACATGTCAAATGTCTGCTGTGAACATATTTAATACTAACACACTCACTGAGGACTTTTAGTTTTGCTTTTTAATAGGGAAATATTATTACTTAAGCGACATTTTCAATGCTTTACTTTTATTTGCAATAGAGCATTTTTACAGTGTGGGATCATTCCCTATTCCTCCTGAATTGACTACTATTTATTTTTGGATGAATTGTCCTTTTTGGCAGGACAGTTAAGCCAGTTAAGCTCTAACACTCAGTGTAAGTCTTTATACTGTACTGTAAGTAGCAGTTAAAGGAATTACTTAGTCCTTTGTTGAGATATTTATCAAGTTACATTTTCTCCAGGTTCTAAGACTAGTGATTTTGCTTATTGTTGTTTTGCTCCAGGGAGTTCACTGGGGGGAGATGGAGGGGGTTTTCCTTGCAGTATGTCTGGTTGCTTGGAGAATATTGGTGGTAGAGACTGGAGCTCTTCCCGCCACTGGTGAGAGTCTGTTTTCATCTCCTTGTAAGTGTGTCATGCTGACAAACAATATTTTAGGCTCGCGCTCAAATCTAACATCTCCAAATTAAATCTGCTCTGTTGAGCTGTGTATCCTGTAACTGAACCGCTGAGACTGTGACCTGAATTAACTCAGGTTATATCATTGTTACCTCCTTTATGACTGTGTGGTGTCATCATCTTAGCCTTGATGCTAAGACCTGTTTTGATTTGCAATTTGAAGCTTTAATATTATTCAGCTTTACAGAAAAAGAGGAGCTTTAAAGCACAACAGGAGGAGTTTGTGAACAGTTATGGCTTCCCTCTATTTTCTCATGTGCACAAAGCAAGCAAAAGCAGGTCTGAGTATAACTTCTTATACATATCTGGTCTGAAAAAGTATTTATCGCAGCTCTCAAATCAGAGACAACAACCACAGTGCTGCTTCGAGTGGGCGTGTGGTCACATGACTCACATCTCCAGCAGTAACGGACAACAGGTGGAAATGCAGTGCAGTGGAAAATAACTTTAATAAAACTCCTATGAAAACAAAAACCAGCAAAACATTAAAAGCCTGTACATTTGACAATATCCAGTGTCTGAGACATTTGAAGGCTAATGGTGCTGCATCACACATAAACCAACAGACAAAACCAATATAGGCTTAGGCCTGCGCCCAAGGTTTAATATAATAGGATATGGTTCATATATTCGGATATTGCACAAAAATCAAACACAGATGCAGATGCTGGAGGAGCACTGTATGTCCAAGTGGGAAAGTAGCTTTGCATTGCAGTGTAATGTCCCTACTGAGAAACCCCACCCACACAGGTCCCAGACTCCGCCCACACCTGCTTGTATAAAAACAAATACACTTAAAAAGAGAGCGGCACATATTTGCACATTCAATTCAGAAACAGATCATTAAAAACACTGTATAAACAATATAATTACTAAACATTTGCTTTTCGTTTTGGTCCTAACACGTTAAAAGCATCAGTTATCAGTGAGTTTATTTGTCATGGTTGCTAGCATGAGTGGGGTGGTGCTTTAAAAGGCTGACATCCTTTTAGACTTTAAGACAAGTGGGGTAGAGATAAGAGGTGATCACACTTTGTCCAATAATGCTCTCAATTTGATAAATTTCAAAGAAATAATGCACATTGTCTTTTCAAAATTAAAGAAACTAAAAATAAAATATTTAGTTTATTAAAAGACTATTTGAAATTTCTCATGTCTTTCTAAAAACATTCCAGTGTTCAATGGTCCAAATGAACTGAGATTCAGACAGTGGACCAAAAGGCTCAGGGCATCTTATTCTCTAATCGATCCTTCTCTTTTATCATTATTTTCCTCACACAAGTTCTCATTGTGGACTAGCGAAGTAGTCTGGCACGTAGAAGTCTCATGATAGATTCTTAAGTGGCAAAAGAAAATGAAAACTCCTAAAAAGAAAAATACAATCTTCCTGCAGTTTTGAGGCACACTTTGAGGCAGCGAGACTGTTAAGATGCACTTTCTGTGGGCGTTGTGTACATTATTTTAAGACATGGGGGTAGTTTTTGTCTTTTCCATTTCACCCTTTCCACACCCATCTCTTATCTCCACTGTACTTAAAACAGTTCAGGGGTGTGGTCAAACCATGTGCCCATTCAGAGTCCACGCAAGCACAGTTATTAGGTCCATCTGACAAATTTCAGCCACTCCGTAACATGATTTTTGTTGTCAGCCCGCTCCATAGAGACTGGCTCATCTTTAGTGTGGGCAGAGTGGGTGCTTCAGTTCCCTTCCTTTGGCTGTGTGCTCCATCAGCTGTTGTGCCTGTGCAAAACTTGCAACGACGTTACCCACCATGATTCCACAGAAATGTCATAAGACCATAAATCTGGATTTTCAGGAGGCCAGTGTGATGCAGGGTGAGGAGGGATGCGGTAAGTAAGGATGCAGGGTAACTGAACTGTCTCAGAGAGTAGCTTTACTCTGTATTTACAGTATATGGGGGTGAATCTGCTCATGTCTGGTATATTCTGCTAGATTCCCTTCTTTTAAAGTATAGGTAGATGTGACCCTGTCTCCTTGTTGTTTCCTCTCCCCAACTCTCATACACTTCTTCACTGTGTCCTGTTGGCTCCTGACCCCTGGCCTTTCAGGGGTTGTAGCTGCTCTATGAGCGGTTGTCCTTGGCCACATTGTGGGCCATCCAGTTGACTTTGGTTGTCCAGCTCTCTCTCAGGGCCTCGTCAAACTTCTGGCGGAACTGCTTCAGCGCCTCTTCGTCTGTTTTGCCCAGAGCCAGAGAATCCTGAGGAGGGAGGGATCACAGGAGAGGAGGAGAATTAGTCACGAGGGAAGGAGGATGGAGAAGTAATGAGGAAGTTGAGGTGGACACAGAATGTTTATAATCTGCCAAGCAACATGTTTGATGGTTTGACAAAACTAAATTCTGACACCAACATTTGAGCAGTACGTCATGTATGTAGGACTCTGGTTGGCGAGGAAATAAGTGGTTGGTCAAAAATGAGCAGGTTGGGGTATCCTTGGAGGTTCGTGTTAAACAGGAAGTATACTGCTGCTATGGAGGCAATGGAGTCAGTGCAGACAGCTATTGCCTGATTAATTTGACACTGATGAAAACTTAAAAAAGTGATAGTTCTCATGCAAGTCCTGGAGTTATAGGACAACCTTTGTCCCAAACTGATTTAGGGAGGTTCATGGTCAACCTTCCTCTCTGTACCCTCATTCACTGTCACTTCTCTACTGCTGTCTAACAAAATAAAAGGCAGTAATGCCAAAAAGAAAGAATAAAAAGAATAAATGGTGATGATGAGGTGAAGATGAAGTGTTTATGAGTACTGAATAATCTTTCAGCTACTCCATCAGTTGACATGAGACATGCAGCTTTGTTCATAAGTCTGCCTAGTGTGTAATCTCTCATGAGCTCTGACAAATCTGGTCAAGTGCCCTTCACTGTAAAGATACCTTGTGATAAGGTTGGCTGTTTTTTTTTCTTTTAAACCTCTGGGGTAAAGTGTTGCTGAGAAACAATGGTACAGACTGTATGTGAGGCACTGAATATAGATTGGTTTCTTTCAACCTGACCTACATATTGCATGCATATGCATGAAACTGGTGTGTTAGGTGTGTGAGTGTAATACCTTTAAGTACTGGATGTCTTTGACTGAGGTGAGCTCAGGTAGTCCAGCAGTCAGCATGAGGGCAAACAGAGTGATGAAGAGGTTCCCGTTCTTTCTCAGTATTAGATAGGCCTCCTCACAGTACTGACGAAAACTACAGAAGACACACATACACAAGTGGTTATTTTTGACATATACAGTAAGTGTTCAGATTTATTCCAATGCTTAACATTTTTTCCACAGTGGAGCAACATAAGTAAAAATCAAATTAATACACTTCAAGTGCAGCTACTTTTATATGTCTGCAGAAGATGCTTCCTTTTATGTTAAATATACAGTACCTATATCTTCAGAATAACAATCAATGAACTCAATGTTTCACTGTTTGCATTGGATTATTATAATTCACACCTAATTTGTTTTAAGAACCTGCATGAGGTAAAACAGATCAGGTCCTAACCATCTGCGCAGACTGCTGCTGTATAGCTGTGGAGAGGGGGCGGAGGTCACTGGCTACTGGAGAACATGTTTTAATGTATCTTCAAACATATCTGCTGAGTAAAATCAGGTCACCCACACTCTGATCGTAACAGGTGACAAACATTTCCTTTCTGTTTCCTGTGACTCAGTGCACCCTGACTCTGTGTCAGTGACATGTCTGCCTGGGTGGTTTCAGAGTGCTCCTTACAGGCTCAGACATTTAACATTTAATCTTTTTCTCACAAGAAGATCCCAAACCTAGATAACCACAATGTGAATGTTTGCTTAGCATTTTTCCTCTGGATATATCTAAACCTTGTTAAACACTTCTTCTATAAACAGCCTAGTTATAACTAAAATACTGTTTTATGTGGGAATTTGCATTATTCTTTCTTATTCAAACCTCTAATTTTTTTTTAAACAAAAGAAGAAATCTAAGGGGCACTGAAAATCAAGTGACCTTATTTATGCAAATATCCTTAACTTTAAAGCACATGTCTAAATGAAACACTTGTAAACTTCCACTCTGGTATTGTTTTGAATGTACTCCTATCAGAGGGTACAATTCCTCTAGGGTATTTCCGTTTGCACCAAATCATTGGTGTACGTGTTTACTGGTTGGTACACAATGTATGATATCTTGAACCCACACATACCACATTTGCTGACGCAAAGATGCAACACCACTGTACTTCTCTTTTTACAGACAGACTATTTTGAGGATATAATTTTTTCCTATCTCATGCTCTTGTGTCAGGCAGGACATACCGTATATAAGATAACTGTTGGATAACTAGGCAATTTAAATGTCAAATGAGCATACTGAGTATTATACAAAAAGCCATCAAGTCAGCATTAAAAATTCATACTGCAATTAAATTTAATGACTTAGACAACTCCTTAGGACCCTCAGAGATGATTCTGTATTTCACCATCACAGGCCTTTCAACATCAACAATCCATCTCAGCTTCAGTGGGACATAGCTTGGCCAATGTTAAAAACAAACAACCAAAAAAAAAAAAAACACTGGCTTTTCAAAATGGATCTGTACTTCTTTAAAACACATCAGTGAGTTGTGGGTTTATTTAGATTGTTTGACTACAGAAACTGTTGATGCTACACAAGACTTGCCTCCAGATGTCTAATCTCCTGTGGTACAGTTATGAATGTAGGTCGTAATAACAAAACATTATGTACCACATGGGTATTTCCACTTTTACCAAGTGTTTGTGCACTTGTTCCATCACAGATCTTAACTTGGTAAACAATATATGCTTCAGCAATGCTGCTTCATGAAGCCTATGCACACCACACTTGCACATGCAGTGCTGTGCCCAACCCTCAAGCCTCAATAACACGTTGATAAACACGTTGTTGAGGTTTGAACTTGACAGATTTGAGCTTGGTCATCTTTGACAGGGAACGCTTGCTCAGAAAGGATCAAAAATACGCATGATACATCTTTAATTTTACTTTGTACATTTTCACTTGAGGCATCACTCCGCATTGGGTACCTAGTGCAAGGTGTTAAAGCATTCACCTTTTGTACAGAAAAATGGAACAACAATAAAGAGTTAGTTAATGGAATCAGAGAAACTTGACTATTACAAGGTAGGTTTGCCTTCCAAAGTAGAAAGCCCATCTAGGCTTACAATGTTTATGCCAGCTCGGCATTTGAAAGGGCATTTGTAAGACAATAGAAAAAGATTGGTTGCACTGTTTAATGTTTTAGATTTGTATTCTTTAAATTTTACATAAAATAATCAATTTCTCTACACACTCAAGCATTGGGGGAGATTTGTTCCTTTCCCTTTGATTCTTCAGCATATTTGAATACATTGTTTGCAACCTCCTTATGCTTCCATTTGTGTGAGTCATGACACTACTGATGTTGTTTAAAATGCCTAAACAACTGGCCAGTGTGTGTCAAACATTCCCTCTTTCATGTCCCATTTTTTTCATTGAAACTTGCAGGGGATGGTGTTCATCTCCTGCCTGGGCTTTGACTGCCGACTGCTGGTGGGAGAGGGTACTGTACCAATAGACCTGTACAAGCTGTGGTATAATTATGATTCTCTCTTTGTCTACACTTAAGCATTGTGCCTCTGACTGTCCTTTCTATCCTCTGACAGCTCAGCATCCCTTCATTTTATCCTCTTTGAAATTCAGCTTTTCTCTGACATGAACAAAATGTTGGTTCTACTTTTCCCCCCAAAACAGTACATACATTTGTTTGTGTCCGAATAAGATAACAATACAAAAATGTGTTGATTCACTCACTTAAATAAAGCTCCCCTTGTTACTGTCTAATGGGCAAAGCTAAGTAATGTTCATTTCAATATTAGAGATGCTGAGAGTTCCTGACTGACAGTATTTGTTCATAATATTAAAACATTTTAAAACAAAGACATCCAACTTTCTAACCTAGCTGAACTGTGTAATAAAAAGGTAGAAGGTTTAATTTGTCTATACTTCCATATGAGTAGTTTTCCAGTCGGATCTGACATCAGCCATCAGTCACCTAGCTAAAACTAATGCAGTCTAATGTGACAATGCTGCAATAAATCCCCCTTCATGAAGGTCATAATGTTCTGTTTTTGTTGGAACTGTTAAAAAGGTGTTGTGTATTATCACTTTGGAGGCTGAGGTTTGTGGTGCTGTTGATCTATACTGCATTACACATAGATGTTAGCCTACCTGAATTAATTTGAATGGGGTGAACAAAATAACAGGAACACCTATCAGCATAATGTGGTACAGTACAACAGCCCCAAAAATTGTATGAAATTGAACACCTCTTTAACACAGTATATATACAACAACAGCAGAGGCTGAAAAAAGTCAGACAGAATAGAACAAACCTGCCAAATTTTTCTGTGTATCCAGTCTTGCCCTGCTGTATGACGTGGATAAAGTCGTGTGTGAGGATAAATGGTACACGCTCCCTCTTGATGCCAAACTTGGACTTGAAGTTGCCCAGGATGTGGCCAAAGTCTATGTGGAAGAGCTGACAAACAAGTGGACCAAACAGTGAGCACCGTGAAAACAGGAAAAAAAAAAGGAAACTGCATAATTTATAGGGATAAAACATATTTTCTGTCTAACCTGTCCGGTGCTGCGGACCATGATGTTGTCACTGTGACGGTCTCCAATGCCCAGGACGTAGGTGGCTACACAGTAGCCTGCACATGACAGAGTGAACTCTTCAATGGCCCGATCAAGAGCATCACTGTCAATACACAACATACACAAAAGATACATGTCAGCAATTCTCACAGAATTCACACCTCTTCTGAGCAAATCACAATGGCCACTGCAGCGATTCAGAATCCAGAGGTTCATTAATCACCAGGAGCCATCTTACCCAGAGTTTCTCTCTTTGAGCCAGTTGAGCAAAGCATCCTTGTTGAAGGCGGCAGCTGCTGCCACATTGCTGCTGGTCAGCTGGATGTTTGCAATTGTGTCTGCTGATGAGACAACCTCGATTAGCCCTGCCCGGTCACCTGTCGCTAGGCAACCATATGGTACAATCCTGCACATGTACAGAGAGAGAAGCAAAGAGCCTGATGACATCAACTGGAACATTGTAAACATATCCATCCTGGAGTGTGGTGGGTAAAGAAAAACACTAATTACTGATACACAAAGGTAACACAACCATTTCATCAAGCCTTTTTTCACATTCACAATAACTGTCACAGTTTCTATTGTCTTTTGTTGACTATATACACATATACGTACTGTAATAAATATCAAATCTGATAAAGTAGTGATAAAGTATTAGTTTTTTTCATAGTCATTTCATCATACAATGAAAACTGTCGCAAAACATGTGGCCCAAACAAGACTAAGAAATGTGTGCCACATGAAGGCAAAAATCTGATTTGGGTCATTATCCAGGCTGTGTAAATGTAGCTTTGTGTGTGTTGGTGTAGATTCAGTCCCAGTGTTGTGTGTTGGATATATTAAAATATCAGGCTGTGGTTTATTTATAAGTTTTCATATAGCACTCGTCTGGGTGCAATTCAGACAGTATAAAATGTCATACTGTTTACAGTGATCTGAGATGTAATATATAGGAGAAATGCAGGATCTGAAAAACATATGGTGATTGCATGACGGCATGCAGACCAGCCAGGTGATACATTTTCTTCATTGGTGACTGTTAACTGACGTGTTTTCACTGTGTCCACAGGATGGCACCACTTGCTCATTTTGCAGGGTGCAGTCACCTGAAAACTTTTCTGTCATGGTTTACTGACTTAGTCCCTCCAGTCTTCCTGAGAGCAGACTCAATTTCCAGATTTCATTTGCAACCTGACAGAAGTTAAATGAAGACTAAATGCATTTAAGGTATTTCTTTCTTGATGTGATGATGGTTCTGAGTTTGAATAAATAAATATGACGCCAACAGACACCAACAAGTATTTCTACATGAGGTAGAATACATCAGCAAGAAACCATCGAACAAACCTGTATGCACCACATCATATTGATTTTGTTACACCGTTCCTACCTTTATTCTTAATGTCCCTCCACTGTGTTTGAACTGTGAACCCATGTCCCTGTAATCTGAAACACAGTCCTCAAGCTCAACTGTCAAAACAAACCCCTCTACTGCTCAGATCCAGATGTGTCAGTGTAAAAGTAAAAAAGTGTTTGTAACACCGCAAAAGTGTGGATTTCATTAGGATGTAATGCAGATATTGTGGGTATGTGTGTGGATGTCTAGGGTGTAAAAGGGTTGGAGGTCAAACTAGCATGGGGTAATTTAGCGTCTCCCCTCCTCTGCTGCACCCCACCAGAGCTTCCCCTTCCCTACAGAGAGCAGGAACAAACAGCCTGACCAAAAAAAAAGGCTGTTAAACACACAAACACTCATGCACACACAGATGCAACCACAAAAAAACTCACCTGAGGTCCAGATTAGCTTCCTTCCATAGCAAATCCATTAACCTCAAAATTTGGAGGGTCAACATGTCTTGTCTTAGGTCTAAGAAAAGAAAGTGAGCGAGGACGAAAAAAGAAAAGTTGTTAATTTCAAAGGGAAGCTTCTATTTACTTAGAGGAATGAAAGTGATGTCATCCTCTCCTCATTGTGACCTTGCAGTACAGCTTCCCCTCCTCCCACCCTTTTCTCTTTCATATCCTTCTTTCCACAGCTCCCTCCTTCCCTTCTCTGTTCCTCCTACCATCTCCATTCTTGAAGATGATTCCCAGGGTGTCTCCTCCCATCAGCTTATTGTTGTAAACAATCCAGAGTGGCTTCATCTTAGAGTCCATGTACCGACACCTCTCCACACTGACCGAAGAATTAGAGAGAGAGAGGGAATTAGGCAGAGCAAAGTATAGAGGAACAAGTTATCTGAAACTTAGGCCTATGATCAGAATAGAAATTCATATGAACATTGGTGTTGTCTTACTTGATGCCAGAGAGCAGGACATTGGGGTTTAAAGGGGAGTGCAGGTCTGACAGAGTCTCTGAGTAGCCACTCTGCCTCAGACAAGTCATCATGGCCTCCTTGGTCAACATTGCCTCCTTGGTCTTACTCCGAGCATTCTTGGTTGTTCCCAGCTTTATTAGCTCATTGACTGACTTTAGCTTATTCAGGGCTTCCACCTGGTGGAGTAAGAAGATGTACTACATTAATGTTGATACAATATTTAGCTATTTGAATTATTCATCCCTGTTACTGACAACTAACTGAGCACATTCTCCTTAAACGGACTATGTCAGCATTGCAATCCCAACCCAGTGTACATGCTTTTCAAAACAGGAAATGGCCAGATAAATGACTGTGCTGACGAGGAAGTAGGAGGAAGCGTCCAGAGGAGCCACTGTCAAAACCAACACTGTAGAGGGCAAAGGTTAGAGGGTAGAGGGGCGACGTTTGTGTCGCTGCAACAGGCTAAAAATACCATAAATCTGGACCTGCCAGGGTTAACAATAGACCACAGCTATTCTGATCCCATGGTGAGGACTAGTAAAGTCTGAACGGAATTGAGAAATGAGAAATGATCTCTAGAGGCATGTGTGTGCCTCTAGACAAGAAATAAAGAAGAAATCTGTATGAGATGTACCTGTTTCTTTAGAACCTCAATATGAGGAATGCTGCCTCTGCAGTAGGCTTCCAGGATGAGGGCGAACTGGACTGAAACAGCTGGCATGTGGATCTCTGACCTGTAGAGGGCAGCAGATAGCAGCCATGCTCAGAAATAAAACCCCCTCAAGACTCAACTGCTGCTGTTCTCCAACATTCCATTTCTTTTACTTTCTTTCTAATGTACAAATACTGTAGACACGTGCAAACATGTGCATGGCTACACACAGACGAGTCTGTACACACCGTAGGTGCCAGAAGAGGAAGTGACCTATCTTGCGGTTCCCCTGGGCACGTTCCAGCAGGAAATGGGTGAGGGCGCAGTCATAGTAAGGCTCGTAACGCAACACTTGCACCAACTGTAGCAGGTACTGTGAGAGCTCCTCATCACTGGTGAGGAAAGAGAGCAGGATCAGAGAGAGAAGCATGAGAATGTTTTCCAGCTTTGAACTTTTAACTTAGTTGGATTTTTAATGATTATGTGCCTGTGTCGCTCTTCAAGAAAAGGGACGACACAGAGTAGTAGCAACTGACAATAATTAGTAAATAATGAAAAAATAATAAAAATAATGAAACAGCGAGGAACAGGGGAAATGTAAGATGGTGTTCTGGATTACAGTAGATGATCTAAAAGATTGAACATGAGAGGAAGAACAGTCGCTGTATTATATAACATCTATGTATGGGGTGGATACACATGTTTACCTCATATCACGCAGACAGCACACAGCATATTCTCTAACATACTGGTCAGGGTAGTTGAAGTCCAGAAGCTCCAGAGCATCTCTGGGACTGAGTTTGGGCCAGATCTGAAGCAGTGCCTGCAGCTGAGAAAACATGTTTGAATTTTTTTTTTTTTTTTTTTTAAGGCTGATTACGAAAAATTTGATGGTGGCAGATTTCTGTTAAGAAGTTTAAATGTGATGAAACTATTCTGTTCTCAAAAATGGATGTACAACCATCATATTAGTATTACAAAGACTTTACCTGAATACAGTTTCAAATATTACTTTTTCAGATTCATTAAATCACCTACTTGAAGTAGAGGAGCCACTTTTCAAACATTCGCCTCATTACAAAAAATTGAGTTGAAGAGCTCCAAAGAATGGATTATACTATAAAGCATGCAAGTAATGGTTATGAGCTGATTTAGTTTTTTAGCTAATAACAATATTAAAAATTATGAAACCTGGTGTCACGGCATTGTAAATGGAAAAAGAAGACTTTGTTTTACTACACTGGATATGTGGGCTAACCTGGGCCATGTCCTCATGTTTGCTCCACTTGACAGAGAGTAGCAGCTTGGGCAGCGACTGAGGGAAATTCTCTCGACAGTCATAGCGTAGTGTCCAGATTAAATCCTTCTCATTCTCACACAGCTGAGACAGCGGGTCACGCTCCATGATCTCCTTCAGCTCTATGTGGAACTTCTTACCCCCACGACCCTGAGAAAAATGATGAAGAAAGAAGAATGGTTGGTTGTGTAAGGGGAGTTTTAGAGGTGAAAAGATGAAGGAGAGAAAATGGAGAGAGATCAGAAGAGGAACCAATAGCAGTAGTGACTTAAAGATTCACAAGATGGCAGCAGTGTACCAAAATATTTGACAATTTCTTATCAAGTGTCTTAAATGTAATTTTGAACAATCCTCAAACCAAGGGCTAACATTGGATTGCCTCTGTTTAATACAAGTTGTATGTTGTCTGATTCAAAAGGGACACTTGAGCCAATAATAGAAATGTAAATTGGGTCCTAATTTGCAAACTTTCTTAACGGAGGAATAGCATTATTTGAGCTGTGAGAATCTGTACACTAACACACATGGGAAAAAAAAAACACTAACTTAGTCAGTGATAATCCTAGTTTCACACATATACTTCACATGTAAGGGCTGTGTTCAGGCTTGCCCTCCACATAACACAGGATTATGTAACTGGCTGTAACACACCCAGGAGTGGGTTTTTGAGTTGAGGGGCGGTGAGACAGGAAAACACACAAGTAATCAGATTAGAGTCTGTAGTTTTGATGAGGATTGAAATATTTTTGCTGCTACACCCTGCCAAAATGATAACAATTGGTTTCCTAGGAAACTAGCAGTGTGTGTCTGTTTGAGAGGCTATACTTGCAGCATGTGTCTGTTGTAGGGAGGGTTGGGAGAGGAGGAGAAATTGTGCAGCAGGCCTGTTTGATGCAGGCCAACTTGTATGCCACCTTATTTTCACCTGGTTTGCCCTTATTTGTATTCTGAACGCACGAAAATGTTTGGGCATGCCCACACAATTATCTCCTTCTGTGCATCAGCTCACCATGGGTGCACAGTCACTTGCTCTGGCAATCTCTGCAGCTTTTTCCAGTATCTGCAAAAAAGTAGGTGAACAATGTATGAGTGAAAACACAGACACACACACACACACACACACTGATACATCACCACTGCCAGCTTGAGCGCATTAAGTAGGCTGTGCACATCCTGATCCTCTCATGCTAACAGCCACCACTTCATCATAATCACTAGGTACCATTATGAAGAGCACTAAGCCATCATGATGGCAAATTCAACTGCAGTCAAGTCTTTAAAAAAAAAAAGAGAAAAGGCCACAAAGGCTCCATCCAATTGTCTAGGATCAGTATGGTACAATCACACAGAATTAATTTCTTCATGTTTATCAAAGCTTTTTGGGACGTCCACATGCTGGCAAATGGCATGTTTCTAGTGCAACCACATCTGAGTACAATAACTGATAGCTGTCTGACCTTGTCAAAGGGAGGGAAGACAACAGGGTGTGATGAGTACTCTGGGAAGTTGATGTACAGTGCTGTAGCGTTTTCAGTGTACGGGTTGGTCTGAATGGTTCCTATGGGGTTCAGCATCTCTTCAAGTTCATCTGGGAAAGACACACACAGATACACACTTGGTTGTTATGGATTTACTGCATGGTGGCAATCACTGGAGAAACTCATTTCAGTTTAATTATATTAGCAGACATAAAATAAGCGTGAGTGTGTCTGTGTGTGTGTACCAGGAAAGGAAGACCAGCAGTGCAGGTTGATATCTCCAGTCTTCAGCTGGCCTTTGTAGTCAAACACCATGGTATTGACCCAAGCTATAGGGTAGTGCTAGATCACAGTGAGACAGAAATAGTGATATGAATTATTAGTCAATGATACTATAATGCTTTTATTGCTTTTTAGGTCCTTATTTGACTTTAAACTGCAGACAGTGTAGGTTCATGTACAAGCCTGTTTCTTACCACTTTCCCTGCTTTGCGGATGGTCTGGTACTTGTTTATGTGAGGATTTTTGGTGGACTTCTGCTTCTTGACCTTATCCATGACCGCATAGATGGCAAAGCAGAGGCGGGTCATGCGCGGCAGGTCACAGATTGAGATGTCAAACTCCAGTGTGCTTTCTTTCCACGTGTGATCCGAGCGTCCGCTGCTCTCGGTGCTCACTGCCGGCTTGCACAGCAGCTCTGTGCCGTGAAAGAGCCCCGCCCTCACCTGGACCTGGGAGAGTAGGAGGGGTTGGTGTGTGGATATGGAATTTGATATCTATTCACAAGCTAGCCTGTTTCAGCTTTTTCACACAGAACCCTGTACTGAAAAAATATGCATGGGTAACAGAAATTGTCACTTTGAGCCTCAGCATCATAAAGAGTCACAACATGCAGATTAGAACTCAGTGTGTTACTACTGTCAATGTGAAACTCTGTAGTAGACATGGCACAATGGGCCTTGTAGGTTTTGTGTGTGCAGTGACATAACAACAGGAACATAAATAAGTGCTTCATGGATGTGGACAAAGCAGAAGTTTACCTTGGCATTCTCCTCTGCGTTCACCTTGCTGGCATTCACTAGGACTATCTTAAACGAGTTGGACACATCCCACACACACGTCGTGTGCTGAAGAGAGAGAGTGAGAGGAGGAAGAGAGATTTGCAACCAGTGAGCGGTATTAGCATAATGTAGTGTAAAAATATGTACAACAACACGCTGCCTCTTCACACCCACCAGTTCCCTGCACTCACTCACAACAATGTGGGGGGTCAGGCAGGTCATTCTGATGTCAAGCCAAGTGGATTTGCGAGGGTCAGCAGTCAGCAGGACAAACAGCATCACATGACACCTAGAGACTATGAACATGACTAACTAGCACACTTCCTGCTATTTGCTGCCTCTCTCTTTGTGTGTGGATGTGTGTGCTGATGTGTTTAAATACTCGTGAGTGTGTGTAATTTACCTCCTGTCTGATATGGGACCGTGTTTGTGTCTGCCTCCAGTATTATAGGAGGCAGAAACAAGAACTCTATGTACTGTGTCATCACAAAAACACCCTGTTGTCACTTTGTTTAGACCAACTACCAGTCAGGTTTCCTACAGTATGAGAGCAGGGCATTCAATAACAGGTTCCTTCCCTGAAAATAAATCCCACTGTCAGAGACAACCTATGGCAAGCGTACTACTGTCTGACCAGAATCTGTTTCTGTCAACTTCATTTTTTAAAAAAAAAACTGACAGATCAGAACAACAAAAATAACAAACCAATTAAAGGGATTTTAGACTACTGATCCAACAAATCATGATACTTTAAGACATGATCTTGGGGAACTATGATGGTTATTTTCACACGACAAAGGAACTAACCAAATAAGTGAGAAAATAATCAGCAGATTAATCAATCATGAAAATAATTATCATTCATTTTTTGCACTATAGGGTACCGTCTCATGTAAGATGTGAAAGCAAGCATTTCATCTCTGCTTGGACTAAATTTTTATGTCATTTTACAGAATCCTGAATTTATCATAAATCATGATACACAATGATTGTGACACTTTGTAATTCCTTGAGTCATATTGTCCAGTGAGTATATATGTAGTCATAAAAAAATGTGGAAGTGAGGTGAAATTGGTGGGGTTTTTTTTACAGTAAACCAACAAAAATTTTTGACAATAAGGTGGGAACAGTAACAAGAAGTAATGAAATAACTATTCTAATGCTGTTATTATTGTATGTGATATGAGTCACACTTGTAATATTTACCAACTATCCAAACCCCACATCACCGAGGCATCAACAGTCAGCATGGCATCAGGCAATGAGAACCCCAGGAGACTCGCTAACGAAGGCCAATTAAATCCAACCTGACATTTAAAATGTGGATGCACACATCGAGGAGTGATGTCACCGTGCACCTGGCAGCAGCAGAAGCAGCAAGGAGATAGTGATGTTTTCTGACAACGTGGCAAATGCTGGCAGGACAGCGCAGGTTTGCTCTGGCGCACTCAGAACACTGCCTCATAAAAGACAGGTGGCAGCTGCCAAGTACATGTTTACCTGGTAAACTTCCACACCTGCCTCATTCGGTGCAGGTGAATCAATCAAGCTCCAAAGCTTTTACTATTTTAGTGAAACGAGAACACTGCTCAGTAAACACTGATATATATTAAATGACTGTTATCTAGGGTACATGAGAACATTTTCATATGTGCATGACCCCCTCAGTTTTACTCTTAGTGATGTCGAACAGTCACTGATCAAATTTGAATGCATAAGTTTAGAAATATCAGTGACTGGCAATGATTAGACCATGCTAAAAATAGTATGTGAAGAGAATCCCAGCAAGTGGAAATTACAACATTTGTCTAACTTGACTTCATCCTCATAAAACACAAAACAATCAGTTGACCTCCATATTTGGGGCCAGTAAAGCACTGTTTCTCTGAAAACATCAGATGCTGAACAGACAAAACCACCACAACACTGAACAGAGAAGAACATTCTTTCACACAGCTGCATATGTTACTGCACTAACCGTGGGAACCCTTCTCTTGGGAGGTAGTGGTAAAGGTGGGTTGGAGGACTTGCGGCTAACCACAGCTCCGATGGTAGAGATTTCCTTGTCAAACATGGCTTTGACGGCACTGGTGTGGACCAGTGTGAGGTGTGGAGACTCCTTGGCCTGCATGCATGTACGAATATACTGCAAACAAGACAGGACAGGAATGCTTTTTAGTTATGCGCATATTTGTGCCTTTGCTTACACAAAAAAGCTGACTGCTTGTTTACAGTTGCGCTGTATGTTAAGGTTGAACTTACATTTTGCTTACTTAAATAAGGTCTCTGAAATGTAAGTAACAAACATCTACAGTAAAATGTGCAAATGCATTGTTGTGTTAGAAATAAAAGTAGAACTGCTTTCAGTAGAAATCAGCTGAAGCACTTGTCAAGGGCAGAGAAATAAACAAGCCATAACAAGTGAAATTTATGCAGTTTGTCAGAAGGCTTGATCACATGGACAAAAACTGATCCAGTTTCAAATACCTTAATATTATGTTTATGATTTAAGTCATGTTTAAAAAGAAAGTCATGTAACCAACCAAACTTAGCGAGACAAAATTGAGATATATAAAGATTTATCTATTGATCTATTGTGTTTGTATAGATGGACTGATACTATGTATCACACCTACTGAATCCACAGACAAACACACTATTGGGCTTTGACTTGGGAAAATTTTAAATTCCAAGATATCCATCTGATAATAAAGACCTGTCCTTGTGCAAAACTTGATTTCGAGCTCTGCTTTGTGTGATTATTATTAAATCTCTTTGAATTGTTCCTTACAGATAGGACTGCAACTGAAAACTAGACTAAATGATGATAATTTTTACATTTATAATATTTGATTCATGTGCTTAGATTTCTAAAATAATGTTGCATTAAAATAAAAATAAAACGTAGGGATCCATACATGTCTATATGGAGGAATGATGGACCCACTGAATCCCTGCACAGTTGTTGTTATGTGTCACACTGATGTAACAAGATGTAATGAAACAAGCCATGGTAGCTGTAGATGCTACGCATTAAAAAAAAGCCCCTTGCATTTGAAGAGGACTGTCTTAGGGACATGATACAGACACAAGATGTGAGAAATGAAAATTTGAGGCCACCAGTCCAGTCCAGATAGAAACAAGTCCATTGTGTAGCCACTGACCTTATACTGAATCAGGGGGTGGTCTCCACAGAGGAACTCCAGACGCTGGCTGAGCCTCAGCACATACTGACCCCTCCATGCCTCCTCCTCAGGACCATGGGTGGTCAGCCACTTCTTCAAGGCCAGCTCCATCAGCTCTGTGGAGGTGCAGGATGATGGCACCTTTAGACTGGCTGAGTCCTGAAAGACAGGAAAGGAAAACAGACATAGGAAGACTGAATCAAGCATTTAATTTTTTTTATTTTTTTATTTTAAAGTGCTTAAACTCAGACTGCAAGCTTTGTGAAATAATAGCTAGGCATATAAGTGTTTATAAAGTCAGTTAATTATATGTTTTTATGTGTATTTTTTTTTTTTGCAATTCAGTTGCAATTTAAAGATGTCAAAAAAAGCATAAGGATGTGCAGTCACCCACTGGAGGCCTTGCAGCTGAGACTACTCACACCTCAAAATCTATAACGAGACATGTGGAAGCCACTGAGTTCATATACGCATGATCACTTGGACATGTGCATGTTTGTGGCTGAATGAAGTCCCACTGCAACTGACTGTCTGTACTAAGTGTGTGAAAATGCATGTGAGTCACATCACCACAGCCAGCTAGTATGTTCCACAGTGCCACACTGAGGCTCACTGCTGCATCCTATTTATAGCACAGCACTGACCTGATACCTGAGATGGAATTATAATTTCCTGGAGGTTTCATAAAAATGTCATCCATTAATAATTAACCACAAAAATCACCATGGCTACATTATGGCGGAGCTACAAAACCAGTAGCCACTGAGCTATCCTGAAAGTGCTTTCTATATTTCTAACTGTGGGAACATTATTTTACAGTTAAAGTTAGATGAGTGAATAAGAGGACAGGACTGAAGTAAACAGCTGAATAGGTCTAATGATATCACTAAAAGGAAGGTTCACCCAGAACCTTGGTCATATTCACTTTACAACAATAAACCAAACCACCACACTTCCTGTCTGTAATGAGGCTTATTGTGTCTGACCTCCCAAATAAGACTTCCTGCCAATGTCCACCTGAGCGCAGTGGCACAGATGGCCTGTTTTTGTCTATGTTCAAGTGTGTATCTGTGATGTTGATCAAAGCTGATATACAAGAGTCTGGAGGGACGTGACCATCTGTTTTATGATTAAATAACATTATTTCTAAAACAGAAGCAAAGAAACAAAGACAGATGGAAGGAGACAGAGAGTTCAGAGAAGCAAAAGAAAAGCTTTTCATTTTAATCAGCATGTTGGTCCCTTGAGCCATCATGCTAGAGAGTGTGTGTGTGTGTGTGTGTGTGTATGTATGTGGCCGAATGGCAGAATTTCGCTGATGGTTTTGACCCACTTCACTTTGTCACATGACTTGCTATTTGGGCTCAGTCACGTGACTTCTGTGGACCTGCCAACTGTGAGCAGAAAAAGAGGCTGAGCTGTGGTACATGTGCCTGCACTGGTGGTGTCACATGGCTACTCTACCCCTAACAAGGTGTTTTTGTCTGCTGTAGTGGTGCAGTAAGTCACACTGTTACTGAGAGCTCATTATGTATGCAAAGATGTGGTACAGGCATCTGATTATGGGTTTGGGTAATGGGTTTGTTATTATACCAGCTTCTACCAAGAAGTACAAGTACTCCATCCAGCATAATGAAATCTAAGTGCCACTTACTGTAATGATGATGTCATTAAACATAATAGGGACTTATCAAATTGAATTAATTAATTATTGCGCTTGTACAATTTACTGTAAGGTAAATGACTTTACTTTAAAATCAAATGCTGTGAAATGTAGCTGTTCTCAATATCTGTTTATTTATATTATCTAGAAATTTAGATTTAAAAATTATTCTTCCCAAAGTAAGCTGTAATAAAATCAAGAATATATAAATGAAATATGTCTCATGAGACTCTTCCTTTGGTGAGTTTCTAGGTCCTGGATGTCTGTAATAGGCAGTAGACCAGTATTTTTCTGATGGTCTGTTGTTAAGTGCTGACAGCTAAACTGTAATAAAACTGTTGTGGACACAACACACTGGGCTATTAAACTGTTGACTTTGTTTAAGGTCAAATTTTCTACTGAGCTGTTTATTCATACTGGCAGCAGAAAGGTGTTAGAGGAAGTAGCTTCAACAGTCCACAGCCTGCTCAATCCATTACCAAAAAACAGTTTAATATGGACATGTTCAACCTATATCTTAAATGCAAACACAAATATACCTGATCTTGGTCTTCATTCACTCAAATACTGCTAAAAGAATTTGCTGCAGGTTACAGACTCTCACCTGAGACTGATCAAAGTGGATAGTGACTTTCAGGTCAGCCAACCGGTCATTGACTCCGTCAGTGATAGCTGTCCCAGCCGTAGGCTCCAGCTGTGGAGAGAAGCAGGCCTGCAGCCACTCTGCACATGTCATCATCTGAACTCGCTGCATCCTTTCCTCACTGATACGAAACATCTTACTGCGAAAGTCCTTCACCTCCTGGTCATTGATGGCATCGAGCTCATGGAGACCTAGAGGAGGTCGGTAAAGGGCATTGTAACAGCATTGCTATGAAGTAAGACACATCATGTTTTAAATGACGTGGACAGATTGGATTACAAACAATATTTTGTTACAATTTCTCTAATAATGTGCTATACAAACTCTGTGTAATATAAAATAGCAAATATGTTTTCAAAAACAGGTATGAAATTAATTAGTGTTTTTTATGTGAACTAAGCATAAAGCTTGTGTGTAGGTAGATACTGTGCAATATGCTTTAATGCACATGCTTTAACATTCATGATAAATGCTGCACAAACACCTGTGCCACATTTGATACAAGACATTTACACCCCTTGGTAATGAATGTGTTTAAGGATCATAAATTGCAGTTTCTCATGGGATTAAAGCAGAGCCTCCTAAAATAACACTAGAAAATAACACTGGTACCAGAGGTATGAACTGCTGTTTGGCTGATCACACTTTAACTCTCTGCTCCCTGTTGAGCTTTTGTTTTGGTATTTTTTATCAAAGGGGTGCTGCACAATACTCTCTTGGTAATGAAAATAACATGTTGACATTTAAAGCCATTTAACATTCATATGACCCTCAGCATTCAAAGAAGGGCTCTGGACCACATTAGCTGCATTGTGTGAGTGTGGAGCTCGTTTGTGTGACTTTCGGTGGGGTGGGGTGGGGGGGCATGGTTGGCCTTGTGAGTGCGTAATAGTTTGTTACTGTACACTGCACAAGGTTGGTGTGTGTATATGTGGGGCTATCAAAATGTGCCCGTGGGGTTCCTTTTGAAACACCACTATACCCTGACAAAAGCCTTTAAAAGATCATGTCAGACCAAAGTGGAGCCAGGAGGGAAGAATATCAATATCGTCTGAGTCTCCTTCAATTAGACTCAGAGACCCTTCTCTCCCTCTTTGCCTTTCTTCCTCTGCAGAGGTCTGCTGTGACCGTAGGACTTCCATAATCCTGGATATGCTTGTCAGAAGAGGATTTGTACCAACGCCTCAAGTATATTTTCCTGCACATTAGATATGCAACTATAGTGATTGTGTGTAGCGTTTTGGACACTTTGAAACGTGTAAACCAGTGCTGCTGTGCTAATGTGCTGCTCATGCTACACCTTCTGCATAAACACAGTGTTAGTGGGCAAGAAGAAATGTTTGATTCGTTACAGTTGTGTCTTTTTATGTATTTGTATGTCTACACACAATAAAAAATAATTCAGTGTACACACATTACAGTTCATTCAACTATACCTAGTAGAGCTGCAACAGACCATTATTTTCATCACTGATGAATCTGCAGAATATTTTGTTGATCAATCAGTCATTTTGTCCTTCAGAAGTCCCACAGCCCAATGGGATGTATCTAAGTTGTTGTTTGTTTTATTTGACCAAGAGCCCAAAATGCAAAGATACCGTGATTACTGTCATTTATGACAAAGAAAAGTGACAAGTCTTTACATTTGAGAGGCGGCAACCGACAAATGTTAAGCATTTGTGCTAAAATGATGCTATAATAGCGACTGTATTGCTGGGGTGATATGAGTCTAACTTAAAGAGCTTTAGTGTCAAATAAGAAAATCGTTTTTAATGTCTTACACATTAATAAATATTCTGTCAGTGAATCTGAGCCTCAACAAATGTTTAATCACCTCAGAGGACTGGGATTTTCTACAGTTGCAATCGATCTCCTCTGCTCTTCTAAAAGGCCTAATCTTCACCAGAGATAATACAAAGTGACAGGTGATGGAAGACATGTCAGAAACATGTCCAGTCAATCCTCACGCTCTGCTATCAGACAGCAGAGCCTCTGATATAAGCCAGCTGCAGATGGGCCTCAGGTCTGATGGTTGGGGTAAATGTGCTGAGTAGGAGAGCTACTTAGTGTACTGGAGGAGGTGCTTAAGGTTTGTTGTGTGCAGGAAAGACTTACTGTCCCACTTACAAACTCTTAAGTGCTTTTCTTTATTGGGAATGTCAAACAGGGACAGTGAAAGTGTGTGAGAGCTTGTATGATAACCTGCCTTTTTAAATTGTGGAAGTTTTAAAAGTAATGCTGCCTCACCCTTGCCAATGAGCACACCAATTTTGGAGTCCAGCAGGCGCTCTGCTCGGCCACAGTTGCGTGTCACCAGCTTGAGCACGGGCAGGAAAGGGCGAACATCGCACAGCCGTCGAGTTTCGTCCTCCAGTTCTTCGTGCACGGCGGCCTGGTTGACACACTCGAACATGTGGCTCTCCATTTCGCCCAGGGCGGAAAACAGCGGCAACGTCTGAGCCTGCTTCCATAAGAGCTGGAGGGCAGAAGAACTGGAGTTTCACTGAAGTGTTTTTGCACAACAAAACCTCAGGGAATGTTTTTATCAACTCCATTAGACTAAATTAAATAAATCCTATCCTTAGGATGTGCACAACCAGTATAAACAGCATCCTTGTTTTTGGCTTGCTGGCCTGTATATATGAAGTTATCTGATGATTTTTGAAAAGGTTTGATAAAGCTAAACTTACAGCATCTTCTTTACAAAAAATCAAAATGGCATTTGTTTTTTATTTTAAAATGATAACATAAAACTAACAGGAATAGCATGTCATATGATGTAATATATTGACAAAAGTGTCTGTTTCATGGTCACGAACAAACATGAGTCATGGCAACATGACACAGCTTCTGGGTGAGCTGATCAGGATGTGAATAATAAGCCCACCGGCCAATCCTGGCATGATCCGTGTCACTGTGCCCTCACAGCATGATCACAGGGTTGGGTGCCAAGTGTGTTTGTCTGAGGCTATAGAGCTATGCTGCATCGTACTGGAACAGGACACATCTGCCCTGACAACAGATATCTTCTTCTCCAGAAACACTCGTGATTTTATGTTGATCACATCTCTCCACAGACCAAATGCAAAATGCATAGAGGATTTAATTATTTGTGCAATGTTCTCCCTGTATTACTTTATAAAAATGATTGCGACATTATCACTACTTGGCACATTTCATTTTTTTTTTACAAGTTTACAAGCCAGCAGGCTCAACAAGTTACAAATGGAGAATAAATACTCCCAAATGATAACAGTCAGTTCCACAAAACATTTTAAAACAGTTTGCTTTCTTGGAAATCTGATCTTGTTTTTATTGGTATGAATGAAACATGGCCATTCATAAGCCTGCTCTTTTTCTGTGTTTGATCATAGATAAAGAGACTGGTACGAAGCTGCCTGGAAGGCCTGCAAAGGTCAAAGAAATATTCTTCCCTTTGGCTAAACTAATACCCTTCCAGGCTTCCGCATATTTGTCCTCTCTTTCATTTACTAGAAAAGGCTCAGAGTCTCACTCTCCCTGTCTTCTCTCTCTCTTTCTTGCTTCAGTGACATATAATTTGCCAGAGGTTTCCGTTGCTTCAGTTCATCAGTCCCTCAGGGAATCTCTCACGTGTCCATGCCAACAGACATCTTTTATTAATGCACACCCACATATACATTTAGTCCAATGAACATGGGCAGAAACCTTACTCATCATACTGTTCCATGAAAAATAAACAAAAACAGAATAAACAAAACCATTATTGCTAAAAGCAAATATGTATCTTTGTATCTTTGGTCACATGAAAGGGCTGATGAGGGCAGAAGTGATTTGCCTGTTGACACATTCAGACTAGCACATACTTTGTGACACTTTGTAAACAGTGCATCTTCTAAAGAGCTATCAAGTCTGTGACTTCTGACCTCCTCTTCACATTATTAGCTGTAGTCATGCATGATGTCATGGGCTATTTGCATGCTAACGCTATTATCTGCTCATAAACAAAAAACAACCAGCCAGCCACAGGAGCCACCTGTGTCAAAACAGACATTAGATAATGTCTAACTGACTAACTGTGACTGCGTGTGTGGGCTGAAGACTGCTTTTCCTTATTAGGACAATAGAGGCACGTAAGGACAGTAATGTAACTTCAGGACACATGACAAGCAAACAAATTCATTTAATCTCTCTCAAGTGTGTTAAAATTTGATTATATTAAAGTCTATTAATTCTCTGCTGTGTTAGCTGGAACTGTCATATAGCTGGACCATATTTCTTTAAAATCCCACTCTAACCCAGACCTCACCCACCCAGAGCCACTCACCAGTTTGATGTGCTGAATGGTGGCCTCCCGTGGAACATCCATCTGGATGTAGATACCAGTGGGCAGCAGAAAGTCCACAGTGATCTGGTCCGGAGCATGTCCGGCCAGGGGCGAGTGGGCCGCCCATATATCCAGGAGGTCTGTCATGGCAGGAGGCATGGCAAGGGGCACCACACACCACCTCAACCATAAGGACCTGGTGGGAGAGAGACAAATTTCAGACTGAGCTTCATGGTTTTAATGAGTGTAAAATTTATAGAAAAATACTTGAGTCCCCTTTTTTCAGATATACTTTTCCTCAATACGTAACTCAATTGAACTTAATTGAAGGGTACAGTTGGAGGACAGGTACAAATCAGCTTTTAAAAATATAATTACAGAGGTAAAGGTGGTAACTGAGGTTAGGGTGCTGGCAAATAACAACTTCAGAACTAACAGAGGGCAAATGGTATTATGAGTCATTCATTTTCTTGACATACAATGGACTCAACCAACATAAGGGCAAACATGCCTCGTGACAACATATTACAATCCCATGTTCTCATGACTGACAACACTTTCCTGGAAAACTTGCAATTCAGGGTGGTATTCTGGGAAGCCACTGGGTCATTCCTCACAGCTTACTGAGTTATTAAGGATAATTTAACCCCAGTTTAAACAATCAAGAAAATTGTGTGTGCATAAGTTTAAGACCTGAGATGTCAAACATAGAGCATGTCAATTCATAGAGGAAAAGACACATAGCTGGAAGGAGGTAGTTTAAAAAGCTGACATTTTTAAGGAATTTTCATGAATTAAAGATAAGTAAAATCATGGCTATGTCAAAAAAACTACAAACTGATCATTTTACAGAGCTCAACAAATACTTGGTTCATCTTGTTATGTGTCAGCATCTGATGCTGCTCAAACAAACCAGTAATATGAATAAGCACAGCTTAAATTATTCAAGCACTTCCAGCTACATTATAGAAACACCACTGTGCCTTTTTCTGTGATCTCTTTCATTAACAACATGCTGACAGGCTCAGACGATCCAGTGTCACTCTGTCCCTGTGGGGGCAGCACTGTGCTGGGTCCAGAGGGAGGCCGCTGGCTTTAACTTGGGTGAGGGCCAGTGCTCAGAAGAATGCCCACTAAACAAACAGTACAAAAGGTCAGCCTGACCAATCTGATCCTACCGGCACAGAACACATACACAATGATAACAGTCACACTTAAAGACAAATAATGCACGCATAAAAGTTCAGGCAAATACATATGCACCATGCACGTTGTCTCTAAACACACATACATGCACACACAAAAACACAGAGCTGCTGCTGCTAAGGTAATTATCAAGGAGGGCAGGAGGGAGTTAGTCTCCTGTCTTACTTACCCAGCTCTTCTCAGAAAAAAAAAAATAAAACACTGGCTGGGAAAGGCAATTTCTGTCAGCCAATGAGAAATGCAGGGTCCTTAAAAAAGTCAGTGCATGCAATGAAACACTGCAAACAAACAATTCAGGGATAAAAATCAAACACACATGAGGACACATAAACACATGCATGCCGCATGTTGACTGCAGGGAGTTCCACTGATCTACAGTAAGTGGCTTCCCAGCTGTTGGTGTAAAAAAAGCCACAGCCTGGTTCCATTTTGGCTTGTGCCTCAACCACAGCTGTACAGTCACACCACTTCCACCTGCCTTTTTCTCATTACCTAGTCCTCAAGTGGACTAGTACATTAACTCTTCCACTAGGCCACAGGTCCATCTCCATTTCTTCTCTATCTGCCCATTAAAAATGACAGCCCTGATTGCCTCTAATGGTCTTTCCCCTCCAAGTTAAGTGCTTGAGCTACCAGCAGATGAACCATTGTTATGCCATGCGCCTGCAATATCTGTGGTGCATTTGGAGCCACAGTCTCAGCCACTTAACATTATCAGCCATGCAAATGGAAAACAATCTTGTGCACTTCTCTATGTTGTTCAAACTGTAGATTGCTGTCTGAACATCTCTTAAAGACAATCTGCAGTTACAGAATATGATGAAGGATGGTGCACACAAAATCACTTAAACACGTTATTGTCATACTGCACAGGAATGTTTAGATATGAAATAATGCCCAAATATACAGGACAATATTTTACTCACTGACACAGACACACTTCCAGGCAGCGACAAGAGAATACACAACAACACAAGAAGCCATTCAAATCAGCAGTTGAAGGGCAGACAATGGCGAGTCACAAAGGTGCACAGTTACATACATGAAAAGTAACATGACACCCAGCATGTCTGTCTGATACAATGACAACACTGGGTGGTCAGGGATGGATGAACAAACGCATGAGCATGCACGTCTATGCATATGAGCACAAGTCTCATTAATAATAGGCTTCAAGAATGTGTTTTCGCACTAGACAGCTTGAATAGTGTCTCATCCTGCTGTGATGCCGACACACTCATCCTCTCGCTCCCTCTGTCTCACTTACACTTATACACACACACACACACGCACACTGTATATACACAGGTGAGCAGGGTTATTGAGGATGTGATGGCAGACAGCCAGAGGTCTGCTGTGAGGTCAGGTTTCAGTGGAAGGATCAGAAGAGAACAAGTGGGTTTGCAAGATCAGGGAGAGAGTTTCATGTGACAACAAACAGAAGAGCCTGAAGGGATCCATTCAGTTAGCCAACATTAGCAGAAGTAAACAATGTGTATGTATGTCTGACACGCTTTGATAATCATTTGTGTTGGAAAGTGCAAAGATACAATCCTACTTATGTGTGTGTTGTCTGGTTTTTGTGCAAACCGAGGCAGATTTTGTATTTATATAACAGTTTTAAAAACAACTGTAATTTCAATGCATTTACCTTAATTTTGTGTTAATTTTCCTTATGCAGGAGATTCACTACTGTCTAAATGTGACCTTGCTTGTTTCCTTTCACAAAATTAAATGCAGCTGCCTGGGATGAAAATAAAACTGTCATTGCTCACATCTTTTAATCTTGATGTCTGATCAAATATGTGCAAATGCACTAGAAAGGGGTGTGTCGGTAAATCAAAGGAGAGAAAGTAGATCAAAGAGAAGCACAGCTGAGAGACAGACTGGTTAAAAAATCCCACTGACTGTCAAAGGTGAATGAGAACATAACTACCAACATACAGACCACTGTGTTGAAACCAACCCACTAAGATATACCTCAGATAACACAGATGAAGCAAATCGTTGCTTGTAATGGCAGTAGTTCCTCTGAACCAATGACAGTGACATGTTGTGAAGGCTTTCATGCCCAGATGCATTGATGGTTATTTAAACACTGGTGTTACTCAGCACTCTCTTTCTAAAGCTCTCTCTGTCTGACAGTAAGAGGCCTGTGAGACTCTTTACAATGGAGTGTGTGTGTCCATGTGTCTCTCTCTGTGTGTGTGACTGATTGAAAAAGAACAGCTAACATAAATGGTGTGTGCATGTGTTTGTTTGTGGGTGTGTAAAAGGCCATGCCTGGTGATTAAGAGTCAGTCCTGTGACACGTTTTCTTCCCCATTGTGCTAAAAATAAAGTTGACAAAGAGGACCTGGGACCCCTTCACCTCTCCACTACAACCACTGTGTGTATGGAGTATGGAGACATATACACAGGTAACACGGAGACTGTCTGAGTCAGCATTTCCACCTCTGGGAAAGCAGAGCGTGTGTGTGTAGAGGTGTAGGTGTGTGGCTTCATCCAGCACATCTCTCTGAATAAAGACAAACATTAAAAGCATCTCACATGTAGAATGTAAAAAGTTGATGGACAGAAGCCATTCAACAGGTGGAAACACTAAAGATACTCTAGTTACAGCTTCAAAAATTTCAATTTGCTACTTTTCTCTATTTTCTATCTTCGTAAATCGATATCTTTTGGACTGTTGGTTGGACTAAAAATGCAATTTAAGAACGTTGCACTGGGAAGTTTGATTTGTGTATTTTTCATAGTTTTCACAGGTTTTATGACTGAATGATAAACACATTAATTGAGAAAAAACAAACAAACAAAACACCTAAAAAACCCAACAGATTTATCAGTAATGAAAAATGGTTAATTGCAGCACTAATTTCATCATCACATGATATTAACATTCACAATCAATCTACTTCCTTTGGCATCATAATGCTACCACTGTGTATCTTGTTTCACTTTCAGCCACTAACCACAGAAGGCACAGAGTGAAACATAGAGCTTATGAAGCTATAACACAACAAAGCTAAGTGCTGCAGACTAAACACTGGAATAATAAGAAGCGAGGACACACTCTGAAACTCATCCCAGCAACAGCAGACTTTTTCTCTGAGTCGAATGACTGCTAAACACACAACAAATAGGTTAGCACAGGTAACTACACAGAGCAATGTAATCTGTCAGAGTGGTAAAAATGAATCATCATTGCCTGTAGCTTGGAGCACAGTGCACTTACTATGTTAAAATATGGCTGATTATGAATGTGTACTGGCCTGTAGGTTAACAGAAAAGCTGTCAGACTCAACAGTATGTGTTTGTCTGGTTTATGTGTGGAAAAGCGGTCAGCTGGGGTGTTTGTCTGTGTACTGTGGCTGGATTGTGTGTATAAGTGAGTCACCATTTGAGCAGTTCTAGCGTTTACTGTACTTAGGAGTGGATGTAGGTGGTGTCTGTAGATAGTAAACACACACTCCGGTATAATAGTCATTTTAACTCTGACATGCTGTGGCTGGGTCAGTGACTGGACATGTTTATGTGTGCATGTAGGAATATGTTTGCAGGTAACAAGTTGCATTCACTTTGAGAAATTCTGAACCGTTCTGCCACTCATCATATTTTTTGCCTCACGTTCTTCTGCTACTATTTCTTTGTCTCATTCATTATGCAATCCACCTATTGATGCTTTGATTTTTAGATCTTTGCTGCATCCTACAACTATTTATTACTCCAGCTCCCCAGTTCCTCCACAAGGATCAGTTTCATCTGATGTTACAAATCAAATCATCATCTTAGTGCTGTTTCCTACAGAAAACAAAGAAGCATCATGCTCGGAAATAGAGATGAGGAAGCGCTGTGTAACCAAATCCCCTGTAAAATATTCTCCCAGCCACTGAAGAACAAATTATCTCCATACATACTGTATCCGAAAGGAAATGTGAATGAAGTGAGTAGGAGCGTGTGTGAGTGGAGGCATGTGTTGGGGTGTGTTTGTGAACCAACCACATCCAGACAGCTAAGAGTCACACTAACCACCTCTAGTGACACACTGGTAAACGCCTACTTCTGAGACAGGAAGCGATGACAGCAGACAGGAAGTGAGTGACAAACAACAACCGGAGCAAAAGTCCCAACCAGTCATTCATAAAAAGCTGATCAACGCTGAATCAGAGGCTGAGTTGCTATTCTTACTCTGAAGAGTTACTTCTGATGGTGTTTACTGTGCTCTAGTCAAATCAAGATAACGTTATCAGTTGGATGAGAGGAAGATAAAATATCTTTGCATAGCTTGCATGCACAACGTTTGTTTATGTAAATGTACAGTTCAACAGAACTCATGGCACACACACAAGTGCAGTATGCACGTGTGTATGCACTTCTCTAAGACAGTAAGCTCTTATAATGTAATAACAAAATTTGTCTATTATGAAGAAAAAAGGTTAAGGGTGCTAGCATAAAAAAAAGCCTGTTCAGACTTAAACTGAAGTGAAGCAGAAATTTAGGCAGAGGTGCACAAGTTGAAAATGCTTCAACCTGAGTAATAATATTAGTGCTTATCCATTTCATAAAAAAATACATGGACAAAAGTAAAACCTGAAGCAAAATAACAGAAATGACTGTAGTTGTGAGTTCAGTCTGAGCTGTCTCACACACACTATACTGAGCACAGTTGATGTATACACTGCTAGCTAGGTAGATTTAACATCTGAAGAGAATGTTGTTTTTGGCAAGGGTCCGAGAAGGTTGTGAGAGATTCTCTCCACCTTTGAATGCCTACTGTTTCCCCTTATATCTACATTCATAACTACCTTTCCTGTTCCTTCAGTAATGCTCTTTGTTCTCCTGACTAGGCTCAAGCCTTTGCTGCTGCACATCCCCCTAGTATGTCAGTCATCTTATGTCCTAGCAGTGGGATGAATCAATCAGCCTTCCAAACAATCTTACAGTCATCAGGTAGATGACAGAGGAGGTCAGCTCCCAGAGCATCGCTGTAACATCACTTCATCATGGACGAACATCTTGTATAATGGATTATGACATTATGGTGTTTTTAATGAGGTATTTTGTGCTGAGCATGAATAAACTTCCTACTGCATTAGAGTGAGGTTATAATTCACTTGTAATCTCAGTGACATTTGTCACATGGCTGTTAATCCACCACGACACTAATATCCAATCCACTCCCTATAGTTATATCACAGGCAAGAAAAGAAAACACAATATAGAATGAAAGTTACATCATACTTCTTCAATAGCCTTGTCTGAAAATCTCATGTGACAGCTGTGCGCTAACACATCAAAGTACCTCTATCCGTGACATCATGATGAGTCACCCTGCCAGATAGATTGTGACAGTGCAAGTCTGCAATGTGACTGTATCAAGTTTGAATGACATTAGGGGTCTAATGTGTCCTCCCTGCCTTCTATTTCTGCATATGCATCAGGAGGACCAGGTCATCAGCTGAGTGGAGGAGGGATGGACGGAGACAGAAAGGGGTGGGGGTGGGGGAGCAATGGGAGCAGATCCTTTTCATGCACACCACAGACTGCTCTGAGGGCAATGCAAAATCCATTCAACAATTCTCACTAATGCCAATAAAAACACATTGTAAAGATGTTAGAAAGATAAAATTATATCATTTTTAAATGTGTACATGTTTCATCTTGGTAATTTACAGTGCACAGAGGAGAAATGGTGATGTTCTAAGAGCAAAGAGTTGTCACACCAAATGTAGTTTTTTTCCAGTTAAATGCATGTTAATTAATAAATACTATTCATGGCATTATATTTGATAACATTGTAGTGTCACTGGGTACCCTATGGTGAATCCACAGAGATAATAATTGTGTTTTTATGTATCATGAGGTAGTTTTCCACATTACTGTATAACACCAATTTTTCTGTGTTATTTGCAAAAAAAAAGTATATATATCTGTCCTACTGCCTAAAGTTACTCTCCAGTTATGTCACAGCAGTAGTTGTGCCTCTCACAACTGATGGAAAACACCTGCAGTCACATCACAGACCAGGTGTGGACAAAACACAATCATTAACCACTTTTGTTTGCCTAGCAACTATGTTCTCTTGAAGTGAAACCATCTGAACACCAGGGATATTACGTACTAAACTTCCCATGTTGAAAACATGATTTCACAAGTTCCACTTAGCAGGCAGTATCAGTTTGAACGTGCCCAGAACACACCATCCACACTGAACTGTGTCATGCATGAGCAAGAGTGTGTAGTAAAAACAGCACAGCAATGTCGGAGTCATTTCAACTAGGGGTGGGTCATATGGATAAAATCTGCTATCACAGTAGCTGCCATTTTATTACATACACCTGGCTAAAACTAATGCAGTCTAAAGCAACCGTCCTGCATTAAGCCCTGCCTTCATGATGCTCACTTTTTGTTGAAACAGTTTTAGGGAGGTATTGACTGAACTTTACGGTCATTTTGGAAGATGTTGTTGGTGCTGTTGAATTGTATTGTGTTATACTGACAGATGTTCCTATTATTTCATCCACTCTATTTACATCAATGATGGTAAGCTACATAAAAAAAACACTTCTCTAAGACATGAAGGTAGAATTTATTGCAGGACTATTGTATTAGACTGCATTACCTCATAAACTGAGTGTATATTTGCATGTCATGGTAATTTTGTCAATTGTGATATAGTGAATCACCTTCAGCATATTCATGCTAAAACCCCATGACACATATTGCCATTAAGCATCCCTGCTCAATGATATGCAAAATTGCCAGAAATGACCTCCTATAACCAGAAACATAAAAGGAATCGTTAAATGAAATCTCTGTTAATCTCTGTAAATTATGTCATGGCATACAGCATATATCATCATCATTACTGGAACTTAGATCTAGCCTTTCTGGTTTGTCTACACAGGTTTCAGCAAGATTTCCTGTCACATGATGTTTCAAGCTCCATGTGCTATTTGGAATTGCAGATTAACTTAAGGATAACAACAGCTAATTACACATTAGACAATATACTGAACAAGCAGTTCAATTAAAGGATAATATATCCCTAAAATGACACAGCAACTTAAATTCATTCACTGATTTCACCTTTATGGACTTTTAGACACAAACATCAAACAATGAGATGTGAGGGTTACAATGCTGACAGAGGGTTAAAGAAGTGCCTGTACACCAGAGCTCCTTGTTGACATACATATTGTGTGCAGAGTCATCTGTCATTGTAACACTTGCACATGCAACAACAAGTACACATAAATCAACTGTCATCAGTCAATAAACTACCAGGGAACAGTTAAAGTATCTGGTAGTAAAGAAAGTATATAATTATGCCTCAGTATTCTAAGAGGTCATACTGGGATTGTGATGTTTTTTACTTGAGGAGTACATAAGGTGAGGAGAGTGCCTGGAACAGAAGGAGCAAAAGAGGAGTGAATGTCTTTATGTGATAATAACACTTGCATTAGTGACCATGGTAATATGCTTCATTTCTTAGAAAGGATATCAATTAGCCTACATTTAGAGAAAATTACAGCACATTAAAATATTGCAAGATACATTAGGCAGATAAAATGATTAGCATTAAGAGCTTGTAATCACCTTGTTGATAATTCAAGAGCAATATAATATGATAATCATATTAATTGTTATTAATAGAGTATGAGTTCATCCTATTAACATCCATCTCTGTCTGTGCATGTGAGGAGGGGGATGAAAGAGTGGTGGTGTGGGAGCAAACCAGATGAGCAAGGGTGATTTTCCACAGTCTGAATCAGTACACAGACACAAATTAAGTGAGGAGAAGTACACAAGAACACACAAAGACAAACATAGGCACTAACATGGATCTCTATCCATGACTCAACTGTCAGACTTTTCACACCAGAGATGAGAATCAAAACAGGGGATGGACCGGGGTGGGGGGTGGGGGGGTGATTCAAGATGACTGGACAAAGAGGCTGTGGTGGAGGATAGATGGAAAGATGTTGACAGCCTTAAAAAAAAAAGAACAAAGTAAGCAAATAAGACACAGATGAGCTGATCCTTCAGGTAAAGTATGAATGTGAGGCTAGGATAACATCAGAAGAAGAAGTAAAACAGATCCATTGGTGATAGATAACAACAGAGAGAGGGAGATAGAGGAAAGAAAGAGATGTGGAAATGCAAAGTGTGATACAATGTGTGACTGTAGTGGGTGGATCCAACTGGGCTGGGTGTCCACAATAAGCCTCTGTTTTTGGCAAGTGTGTGTGTATATTTGTATGTGTATGTGCGTGCCAGTGAGGACAGTCCCGTGCCCTGCACAAACACTGCCCTTGTGTTGCCCTTGCCCCCATCAACCCCCACAACCAACCCCCCCCTCCTTACAGCATTTCTCTCCCTCACTCAGACACACACAAAGCCCTATCAGCTTGGCCTCACACACACTGAGTTCCAGTAAAAACACAGAGGCTGGAGGGGGCAACGGGGTCACATGGCACTGGTCACATAGTGCCCCCCTACAATAAACAACTCCACTCACATGGTTTACTGTATTTTGTTGTGCCAGATCTGTAGCTTGAGGTGGCTGACTCACACCTTCAGTAGCTTCCATACAGCAACACAAGGCCTCCAGGGTCAGTGCCTGAGCACATGTAAATAAGCTACTTTTTTTGTCTGAGCGCTACTGATTAAAGTCAATACAACAGCAAATACATGTCAGCTACTCTGACAGACATGCAAGCAGAGAGACAGACTCAGCACCCAAACATAGCTGATGTTTACCATACCTTTACTGAAAAGCTAAAGGCTATGCAAACTCTTACCACAACCACATATCATTATTCAAAACAAGCTCTGATATACCCACAGCACAGACACAAGGAAGCCTACACATAGGCAAATTTTGTCTTGCCAATCTGATTCTGTGAAACAGGAAATTAAGAAATTCAATGAAAGCATATCCATACACAGACTGCTAATTTCTGCATCTTTGCCTCATTCACTCTTGACAATCAAACACAATTAACGCAATTTCTCGGAAGAGCTTTACAAAAATAAATCTTACTCTTTTATGAGTATACCTGACGTCATAAAAACAAGAACTGATCTGTTCTGATTGCTATAGTAAGGGCTGCCTCTGACACCCTCCCCTCTTTGCCTCAGTGTCCAGTGATAGCAGATGATATGCAGGCTGAGTGGAGGTGGCGGGTATGGTTCTTCCTGTTTTGATGTCGAGCAGGATCACGCACTAACAGCTGCTCTATGAGGGTGACATAAGGATTAGCTTTTGTTCCATTTGACACAACAGCTTCTCTTTTGAAAAGGACAGGGGAAGCTTTCCTTGGAAACTCTGACAAAGAGGAAACAATGAACAGCTATCATTAGAGTGTCAATATGTTGTAGACACTTTTTTTCTATTGAGGTCAATATTTTTCCACTGAAGACAACATCAACCTCTCTTACAACTGTATCTTTTTTAATAACTGTAAGTGAAACTGCAACCAACCACTTTAATTTCATAGTATCAAACATTGTTGCCAACACTTCAGCACTGTATAAAAATATTATTATGACTTCAGCTTTTCTTGATCAATCATCTGGCAATGATTCCTCAAAAGTGGGAAGTTTGAAAATAGATTTAAAGAAAATCCCAGCCTGTCACACACAGTCACATAGCCTCCACAGGACTGCTATACAGCCACTGATTATATCAAGACACAGTGGAAAGAAAGGAACAAAAATAACACAGATCTGCCGTGAATGTAGCGGGATGGCTCCCACACACACTGCTGATTTTTCAGTATTCGTCTCCCAGCATCTTGCCAAACCACCATTTATCTCCCTCATAAACAAAGGACCACACATTGGCACTGAATGACACACACACACCCGCCTGGAAATGAGAGTTATTTCTTGGCTCCGGCTATCATCTCGCTATAGAGGTGACTGGGTTGCTGGGAACACGCTGCTGTTAATGACATGGTAATGTCCACATCTCCAGTTTATACATCCATCCATCTGTCTGCACTGCTTGACTCCGCACACACTGTCTTGCCACAGCGTCCCTTTCTGTTTAACTATTAATACAGCAAACACAAGCCAGCGTTATCCACAAGAATCAATGCCACACAGACACATAGTTAAATACATCTGTTGTTTTTGCAGACAGGAAATATGCATGTAAAGTGCCTTTCTTTTCTCTCCAGCTATAATTAGTTAACTGTAGCAGTGCACTGTCCAGCTGAAAACACAGGCTAGTTTAGTTGCACACAACCTCTGTGATACTTTGGGTAGCAAGGTCAGTGCCATACAGTTAATGCCACCCAAACATGCTCCTGAGAATGCACCCAAGGGCAGGGCTTCCTAGGATTGTGCGAGTGAAAGAGTTTTGGCACATTGCTTAGTGTTAATACTAAAAGCAAGAACAACATCGAGAGGTCATTTCAAGAGGGGAAAAAGCAAAGCAGACATTTCTCATTTGTCTTATGAGAACCTATGTGATGATCTTGAAGTGCCATTGAAACTCACTCTGCTTATGGTGATTACATAGCGGCGTTTGTGGGAAGATCACCGGAGACAGAACATAGCATGAGTAATTGGATCAAGCTATTTTTCCACATTTGAGTAGGAGTGAAAGGGGAGGGGGGAGGCAGAGAGCGCAGGTGGGAGGCATCTGTACTGATTATTGGTGCTTATTGGCCACCAGTAGTGATTGATAGCAGGAAATGTGGTTATTATGCTGATAGATGCCAAAGCTGCACCTGTACCACCACATTTATAAAGTATAACATCTGAGAGGAGGAAGACTGTTTACTCTGCCAGCACTGACACCTGGCACACATGCCATCATGGTGAAGAGAAGCAGGAAATAAAATTGAAAAACAGAGCTTGAGTATGTATGTTTTAGGGCTCGACTAATGGGTGTTTTCATTATCAATTAATGTATTAATTACTTTTTTTTTATAACTGATCACCTGGTCTATTAGGTGTCAGAATATAATGGAAAACTGTCATCACAGTTTCCCAAAGTTCAACAGCAGTCAAAGCCCAAAGGTATTCAGTTTGCTAAAACATGAACCATTAATTGATTATAAGACGTGTTGCAGATTAATACAAAGAGGGAGAAAAAGACACATTTTAATGAACAAGCTGTTGATAAGCAGTAGACATTGCACTTGGTGACAACCAGGGTTGAAATTGGGTCAGCAGTACTGAGAGTGCCACAGTTCAGTGATCTAATGGTTCATTTTACATTACCATTCATCCAATCACCACATCTGTTCTAAAAAGGGCTTTCTGATCAGCTCACGGCAACTACTTACCACAGCGAGCGAAAAAAGCATCTGTATAGACACTCAGTCGCCACTTTATTATGAGCGCTGTAAAGGTGGATGTTGCAGCAGGCCTGTTGTGCTATTGAATTGCATGAGTTTGAATCAGTGCACAGTCGAAAGTCTAGTTGAAAATAGCACAAGGTACAACACTTGTGACAAGGAAATGACTGCCAAGTGTAGCAACTGCTCACACTTGATGAAGCACCTAAGACTTTGCAATGTTGACTTAAGCCAAGAAAACAACAAGGGAAAATTAAGGAAGCAAAAGAGATACTTACAAACACATAGCTACACAAGCATGTACACACACACTCTAGTTATACACTGAAAATGATGCAGTGTACTGTCATGGTGCAACACTGATCTCTGACGTGAAAGTGAAGCATGCTGGCTGATTTCCATTCATTCCCCGCCTGTCAGGATGAGGCCCACTCTCCCAAATTCCAGCTAAGTCAGTGCTCCATTCCTTCTCTCCCACTTTCCCAGACACACACACACACACAGACACACAAAGACACACATAGACACACACAGCATAACACAGGTAAAGTAGGTCAAGATAATTACATGATGCAGCATGCTCCCCCCCCCCCCACACACACACAGCCAAACATAAAGGTTTTACCTGCTGTTTCCTAAAGTCTCTTATTTCCTGTGCCTCTGCTCCTCGCTGGGGGTGTCTGGATAGCTTCTGGGACACTGCATCTGATGGACGAAAGGACAAACTGACTGTTAGGGGAGGGGGAATGATGTCTGGGAGCTGTTTCTTTAAGAGTGTGTGTTCCTATTGTGCATAAGAAGGAGGTGAGGTTAAAGATCAAGTTTAGGAGACATTAAATACATGTGTGTGTGTAAAGTGATTGATCTAACATGGAAAATGGAAACATAACAAGGTGTGGTTTGCTCTGTAAGTAAGATACTGTGCACTGAGTGTTTGTCGGCATGTCTGCATCACCTGATGTAATCTCCACACACACTCAAAGGGGCCCCAGCTGCCCCGTCATTTGAGATAAGGCAACAGAAAGTACAGAGCACTCAAAATGCCCCCTCTGACCCCT
The DNA here is from genome assembly GCF_001640805.2 of Lates calcarifer. Lineage (NCBI taxonomy): Eukaryota > Metazoa > Chordata > Actinopteri > Centropomidae > Lates > Lates calcarifer. Next base: position 22,579,000 of record NC_066853.1, read on the forward strand.
TTTTCACCGTCCCTACTTCTTACTTCTCCTTTTTCTATGATATCTAATCATTTCCCTTTCACTCAAGGTCATGGCGGAGATAATATTAGAAATCACTGAGACGGCATATTGCTTGTACAAGAATATTCGTCCGAGAGGATTTTTTTGACCTCTGGAAACACTGAAAAATAACATGGTCAACACTGAAACAACAAGCAGATGTATCAGAGTGACATAATATGAAAGACTGCAAAACAGCAGTGTATGATTTATCTTTTCAATTTTTAGCCATATTTATCAGTCCTAACAAGGAAAAAGATTGCATGTAAGACTTGCTAATACACTAAAGATGTCTCATAGGCTGGGCTTTAGAGTACAAGACTATGCTACAGCTGCTGTGATGAATCCAAACTATGTGAATTTTGTGCTTAATGAATTTGTGGATCCATGATGCAAACAGAATAAATCCTCAAAAATGATTTAGCAAAGTCAGACTATTGCTTCAAGTGACTAAAAAACCAAGTAAATAAAATTTTTTCAGAGTGAGTGGAAGCGAAAGGACTCATGGTGAAAAAAACCCCCAAAACTCATGATTCACACCTAGAAGAAAGTCTGAGTCACAACTACAAGGTGTTAAATCCTTTTAGCACCCAAAATAAAAGTCTTAGAGATACAATCTTGACTGGCAAAAGGATTCCCCTGCTGGTAATGTTGCATTCAAGTGGAAGTCTCTTCTCTTCTCTTTCTCTTTTAAGAAATCTAGGACCCATAGTATTATGAGCAGCTGGCAGAATTTACTGTTGATGTATTAACTTTAACCAGATTAAAATACAGTATATGAGAAGATGGTTTTTTCTATTTGATGATCAACATAAAATTAATAGGCGTGTATTCTGATAATATATTGTTTCCATAATTTTTAAGTAAAAATTACAAACCTTCCCTGATTTATGTATCTTAAATGTGAGGATTTATTGCTTTTTGTTATATGTATACAATATATATCATACATGACTGCAAATGAAATAGTTTTGAGACTGATTGTAAAATGAAGTCTCTGGGAAATTAGAATAGGCGTTTTTCAGTATTTTCTTATATTTAATAGAAAAATGTTTATTGGAAAATAAATAGGCAGATTAATTGATAAAGAAAATAATCTTTAGCTGCAGCCCCAGTAACAGCACTATTCTAGATATTTTTATCTCAAAATTATTGTTTATACAACAAAATACTAGCACTAGTGTCAAGAAGTGAAGACAAATGTTTCATGTCAGGTATTAATTTCCATTTTGTAAGTACCTGTGACTGACAGAGTCAGTGAAAACTGAATTTGCTGTTGTGTCATTTGAGTTTGATGTAGTTGTGGTTGTAGTTATAGGTTTAAACTAGGTTTAAACAAATGTAGGTCATTATGAGTCAATAAAAGTCTTCTTTTTTTAACCTAAAATCAGAATATAAAAGAGCAAAAACTCAGTGTGTTAGCTTGAATCATCAATGAAACAGGAAGCCATGGACGTGACCTCTGTATGTGTAGACAAAGTGCCCAAGGCAGTCCACAGGCATCTCCATCAGAACCATCTGCCCACAGTTCAAAGAGCTGCAACTATGGAAACCAAGATGTGAACTGGGCGTTATGGTAAACAAATATATGTGGACAAAAGCACACAGTGAAGCCATACACACTGATGACACGCAATGCACACACTCCGACTGAGGTCAGAAAGCTTCCTGTTTTTCCCCAGTGGTTAAGATGCTCTATCTTGTTTACCAGGGAGTGAGACAGAGAGGCACACAAAAACAACTGTGGTGAGTGAATTTGAGTTGGAGATGTTTTATATATAGAAACAAGGGTCAACGGTAAATAACGTGAGATGTGAAAAAGTGAGAGTCTGGGTTTCTATTGTAAATGACTACAAAACATATTTTCTGCTTGTCTCCACACAGTTAGGCCTAAAACCACACGTGGGATGACCAGTTTCAGGAAGTGTGCTGTTTAGCGCAATGATAATATCACAGGCCAGAGACAGTCAATGTTTAACTCCCCAGCTTCAGCTCAAAGCATCACATGATCCACACCAGTGTGAGTGTGTGTGTTACAGTGATTTTAGGAGAAACTGAGAGACCAAGACAGACAGAGGGTTCAGTATATAGTGGTTAGTGATGACGTTTTTTTGCTGGAAGGTCAACTCCAAAGTTAGCTTTACCACAGCCCTCTGGAAACAACTCCACTGTAACGTCAGTGGGGTTTTTCAGATTGCTTTTTGGTCTGATGACAAAAATAATCTGTTTAATCAGAGATCAGAAAAAACAGAGCTGTGAAGACAGTGACATCTCTTACAAATCTCGAACTGATTTTGAAGAGGGTAAGCATTAAGTTCAAGCACTATCACTTTTGTGCTTTTCAAGAATGAGACTATCCAAAATTCCAAGAATTCTTCTATTTAAGTATTAATTCTTAATACTTTTCTAACTTCCCAGAAAAAAAACACATGAAAATAGCTGATCTGATATGACAAAAATACTGAAGTTGGTGGTACCACTGCTGATTTTCATCATACAAAAACTTCTCTATCTACTGGCCTTTACAGAAGTTCATCTTAAAGCATATTTGTTTTGAAATTATCTTGACACAGCTTTTATAAATGATGTTTTATAAATGACAAAGAGCATAAATGCAACTCTTATCAGTAAAAAGCTGAAGTTACAGTAAACTACAACAAAGATCACATTCCTAGTACTAGTCCTATTTTAAACCCTGCAATAAAAAAAATAAAAAAAATCAATTGAGGGGGCACCCTCATAGCTGAATGGTTAGGGTGCATACCATGTGGACCCTGGTTTGACTCCCGATCCGGCCGGACCTTTACTACATGTCATTCCCCCACTCTCTCTCCCTGTTTCCTGTCTCTCTCTCACTGTCCTCTAAAAAATAAAGGCAAAAAAAAAAAAAAAAAACTATAAAAACTTTGGGAAAACTATAAAAATACAATCTATGTGAAATATACTGAAACCAGCAAAAGTTCAAGAATTTAGAGGCTTTAATGAGTCATTATGGTCCAGCCAATTTGTGACAAACCCAGTATTGCTCAATTTCTGAGTAAATGAGTTTACTTACTTTTCATTCAGTTGTAGCTTTGCTGTAAGTGATGAATTTCCAGAATAAAGTTAAGTCAGCTATATTTTCAGACCAACTTCAGAGCAGCCAGGAAGGACTGCTGCGCCAATATGTTTAAGCGACCATGGACAGTCACTAAACTGAAGATATTTCTGAGGGATAATAACACTGGGAAAACAGTTTCCAGCACAATGCACAGAGTAGTGGTTAGTGACGTTAGCTCCGAGTGTTGTTGTTACGCAAAAGGAATTAGGCTATTGCACATACACTCTGCTCTGCTGTGTTCTGGAGGTCTAACTACACAAGCAAACAGAAAAGAAAACAGATTTTCTCATCTTCAGAGCCTCCCCGCAAATTGTTGTTAATCTTATCATTATATAGTCTAACATATAACTTTCTATCTCTCTGTACATACACACGCACATGCCCACAGACAACATACACACACCTACACCCTTCCTCTGTTACAGGAATGAGAGGAATGCACAATCCTAAAATGACTGGGGGCCTCATCAGCAGACAAGTCTCTCACTCTTGCTCACCTTGGGGCACACACAAGCACAGAGTCTTGTTCCACTATCCCCGTGGGGACACTCACTGACACAGTGCATTCTCTAGCCCCCAACTCTAAATCCCCGTGATCGTAATCATCCCAGCTAACCTTAATGCTCATCTCCACCTTATTGTAACCCTCACTGTAAAACTAAATCTTAACCCACAAACAGCAGTCTCCATCCATGGGGAGTTTTTGTCCCCATGGGTAAGTGTGCATCCAGGTTAAAGCCTGCACCAAGATATAAAAACAAGCCCACATTCATACACACACACATTCTCTGCCAATGTGCCCTCTGTTTCTCATTCACAGGTCATGTGGGTGTGTCATTGGGGGAAAAATGCTTTCACTCATAAAGCCCATAAATATCCTTAACCTCATTACGACCTTCAGACCATAGAGGGAAGTGAAAGTTCCTGTTGTAAACAGGTGGATTTTCAGGCCCTGAAATATTGCATGATAACCAAATCTCCCTGTCCTAACACCACCATTACCATTTTTTTCCTAGTGTACCTGGCAATGACATAACAATAGGGCATACACATAAATAATACAGTGTCACTTTGTAACTTTGGTTTTATACCACATGGGCATCAATAGAGAGTAAATGCTGCTTGGAAAAGTAAGAAATTAGCGTAAAACTCTGGAGAATGAAGAAATCAAGTCCAGTAAAGACGATTTAGTTAATGACCTCAAAACATGCAAAAGGAATGCAGGAGGAATGCACCAGTGCACACATTTCATGCACTCCCCAAACCAAGTGTGGCCATTACATTTGACCATGCGTCATCAGTGCCTCACCATTAACAAAAGAGTACTGTCCGTCCATTTCTAAAAACAATACAAACCCACTCATTAGCACAGTGTGATGTTTATAATCCTCCATCACAGAGGATCATGAGAAACATGCACCGATGAGTGTTACTGTCATCAAAGTAAAGTCCAGAGGTGGACAAAGTATATGAAGTCTTTCAGTCCGTGCATCTATTTGTGGAGTAAGTTTCTACCCATGACCTTTACCCACTTCTTCATCCTGTCTCTCTGTATTTTGCTTCTTGCATCATTCTATATTTACAGTTGCTATTGTGAGGCTTAGGTGGGTGGATGGAGTGCAAGTGCGTCTGTGTGTGTATTCTCAAAAGTTCCTCTCAGATGCTGTTAATCAGTTACCTTCCAGCTGCCTGACTGAGCAAAGGTCCATCTCAGACTGGGGTACAGCACCGCCGATCACTCAGAAGACAAACACACATAACACAGGCACACGCTGGCGCAACTCAAGACAAACCTGTCACACCATAATTACAATACAGACAGGCACAATGATTTGGCTGGCTGAGATCAGTTGTATGTCATATACTTTTACAGGAGCAAGGGCAAACAGAAGTGAGACAGACAGCTCTTAGCACCATTCAGACTTGTAGACTTCAAGACACAATGACATCATGAGAAAGCAGGAAGTTAGATGACACCCTGTTGCTATTTAATTCAGTTTACCATAAATGTGACCGTCTATATTTCAAAAGGTATTCTGAGCCAGAAAAGGGGAGAAGATGGTGCTAAACTTTGTGCATACTGTACATTGTTGAGATTGTTGTGAGGACACACTGATATCTGTCCTCAGCTCCCCATTTTCTCAAAAGTTTCCATAACAAAAATTTGTCTTGCAGAGACAAGTTTAAAAAAGTAATTGACCTGTTCCAAATGCTTACTATACTGTGTTCCATCTCAGTCATCTTGTACAGTATATAAACATACACATCAACATATTTATGTGCACAGAACTGTAACCACTTTTAAGTATGTATGAATGCGTGGGTGGAGGAATGTTGGTAAGGCATGTGAACACACCTCAGTATGTATGTAACATCCATGTTTTAACCATGAGGCTGTGTGCATATTAAGATATCACAAGGCTCAACGCGTGCCCACAGCAGTGTGTGTTTGTGTGGGACAGACTGTGCATGTGTCATCAGCTGTTGCAGACAGGGACCTGTGCTGGGAGGAAGTGTTGCCATAAAGATGTGACGCTGAGGTTTTGCCCTCTCAGGTTACGGAACGGAGGCTGAACCCCCTTGGGTAAGCAGCATAACACAACGCTATCTATACATCTAGGGCTGCCATGGTTACAGCATCAAGCTACCTGTGAGGAGACTAACAACCACTGCAACCACAGCTGCTGTACCACAGATGCCCAGTTCTTCATTCCAAAGTTATCTATTCGATATGTTAAAAATCTGAACAATGAATCAATCATTAAAATATCTTCTTATATATAAATATCTTCCATCTTGGCTCAGATTGGGTTAAAAAATTTACCTATTACACCTGTTACAAAATTGTTTAGCAATTATTTTTACGCATTATACAATGTCATAATTATACTCCAGATTCTTTAAAAAAAATCTAAATTTGTTGGGCTTTTTCAATCCAATGTCACTTAGTCTCTTAACAGGGAATTGTCAAAGAAGCTGATGCCTATATTTTCTGTCTTTTTCTTCTACGTTTTATCTGCATCCATTGTAACACATTGTCACTAACTCCTGACGTCATCAGGTTTTTGTCATCATCAGATTTTGTCTACTTACATGTATGATTTAGCTAAATGACACAGACAGCATTTAGTTTCCCCTCTATATAAAATTTAATCAGATTTAGGACCAGACAACATTTTAGCTTTGTTTTCATGAACAAAATCCCAGAAAACATGTAGTCTCATATGACAAAATCAATATTATAATCAGCATCCCAGTTATAGATAGTAATATGAAATGTGATAACAGATACTCTCATTTAATGTGCTGCAAATATAAATTGTGAGAATAAACAGTCAGCACATTCTGTGTATGACATGGAGTTACCATATTTTAATTCAACCATGACTGATGGCTAGAAAATGTTCATTTTGAAATGAAATTTAGGTGCATAGTCTAGATATCTCCATGTTCTGTTCACTGTATGCTCACTGTATGAAAACAGGTGGTGTCACCCAGAGCAGCCTGCAGCAGGTCTCATGCTGAGAGCGCCCTCATTTCATGCACACATAACTGATTGAAGATGCTATGGAGTTTCAGTGGTAATTACAAAGCCTGCTTTCTTCAAACTTACTTCACAATTCGCCTGACTTAAGAAAGCAAGAGTGTATGTTGTTACAACAAGATTTACTTGTCATTGGTGAGCAGAAGGATGCTGTCAAGCCCTGAGCTGGTGTGCGCTAGATCCACTTAAGAGTAAATGTGGTTAAATGTATCTGTAACCACATCTACCAGGTGCATTTAAGTTGTTTTTTTTATAGTACAATTTTATGTGTTTATGTGTATTTGTGTGTAACTTCATCACTGACAATGAATTAAAGGAGTTATTAGTTCATGATATTGTGTAGACTTCTTTATATCAATCTGTTATATCAATCAATTTACACTTTATCTCTCATATATTTCACTGTACCTTCTCTGGCATTTCACTCTGTGTTCATTATGTTTCTATCCCTCTCCTGCTGTCTTCCCTGCATTCCTTAGCAGGTCCCGGCGTGCTGCGCAACAAAGTGGAGAATTCCAACAGCCACTCTCTCTTCACAGTCAGTCACATTTCTTGCTATGGCAATTTCCATTCTGTGTATAGTTTTATAATAAGCAGTAAGGTACAGTTTCCATTTAGCTGGAGTGAATACTGAACATTCTATTTTTCTTGCCCAATGGTGGTAGCAGAGGAGAATTTGGGGCTTAAAGGAGACAAAAGTAAGCATGCAAGCTAGCAGACATTGTGAAAGTCAGCTTGCACACACTCACATGCACAAAAGAGAAAAAGAAAAAAAAGACATTTACCATCTCCCTTTCATACTACTCTTTGAGAGGATGTTACACAAGTCTTTCACTGTAATGAGGGGTGATTACTTTAAAGGTATAACAGCAGGAAGTGTGAATGAGTGAAAGAGAGTGAGAGGGGAGAGAGGCACAGGGCCAGAGAGTGAGAAAAGGAAGATAATGGGTATAGTGAAAATAATACGTGACAACACAGGTAAATCTGGTTACAGAAGTGTGTCTTTTAAAACAATAAGTGGAGCTGTGTATGAGTGTGTTGTTCCAAGAAATACACTAAAAAACACAGCGTTTTATCTAATGCTTCAGTGCTGGAGCTTTCCCACACTGATCAGCCAGTATGGATGTGAACACCCTTAAAGTTGACAGGCAGCATTTTCATCTCAGTCATTGTTTCACTTGAAATCCAACATGGTGGAATAGAGCCAAAACAATGAAAATATCACTGTCCAAATACTAGCTGACTGCACACTGTGTTTGGTTTCACCATGCTGAAATAAGCGATTGCACCTTGATATTCTGGTGTGCTTTACTCCAAGATTTGAGGAGCCACTGAGCACACTGAAAAAAGTCAATTTACATTATTGCTATGATAATTGACACCAAACACACTGCTGGTTTGTAATGTAGGTCTGGCTGTATTAGCCACAAGGCTCCTTGCTCTTATCTTTACTTCAGAGTTTCACCATGCTGTTGGTAATTAAGACCTGAATCATACTCTTTCCCCAGCTGAAGTCTATGTGTCTCTCCACTTCAGCCCCAAACACCCGGCGTCATTCAGGTAACTCAATCCCGAACCACAAAACAAATAAGATATCTCCCAAAGAAAATGACCTCACTAAACAGTACTGTTCAACTTTTTAATCCCCATTATACAGTACATAAACGTCACCAGAGTTGCAAAACCTTTTTTGTGGAACACTTATTTAGAATTCTTCATTTGTACCCAGTTTCTTGGGAGAGGCCAGCTTTGGGACTAAATCTGGCTTGGAATAAATAGCTGCATTGTTGGCTAATGTCTGAAGAGTGACGTCAGTTAGCCTTATCAGTGTTTTCTAACTTTACCTCAGAGAGGGCCTGACAGCAGACCCCACCCACCACAGGGCTTCCAGGACCACTGCCTGATTGAAATAACATAATCAACACATCAACTGGCCAGCACTATTTCCTAAGGTGGTGGTGTCATGCCAACACAAAACTAAAGTAGAAGCAAATATTGGTTAATTCTCTTGGGAAACTCTTCCCTCCTATTGTAACATGAAGCATGTCTCTAAGATTCTATCTCTGCAAAGATTGAAGCAATCATCAACTGTGAGGAGCAGCACAGTGGAACTGTCTGTGTGGACTGTTATGCTTTTAATTAACTGCATTAGTGACAAAGACAGTAATACAAAATAATAAAATTAGAATATTTATGAATAATACTTCTTTTTGGTGAATTTGGAGAATTAAGTTGTATAAATGCAACATAAATTCAATTGTGCTATACAGCAGTGCTGCTCATTGATTGGCAGCTTTGCCTACAATAGCCTGAAAACAGCCAGAGTTATTAAATGCATAGTAGCCTCCTAAGAAATGGTGCAGCAAAATCTCTGCTGGCTGAAAAATCTCTAACATCAAACAACACCATAATGCTCAACCTATATGGTAGGTGCTGATCACATACTGTAACTGCAAATGAGGAGGCCCATTCACAGACACCTGCCCACAACGCTGTATTTTTTTTACACCTTCCTTTTGTTGCCAGTGCTACTGACAACTTCCACTAACACAGAGTGAGATCAAACTAAACTCTAATTCCTGTCTGTTAGCTTACTGTGAATGAAGAGCGGATGGGTAAGAAGACTATGAACACAAACATGCAAGCACATGCAAAATCAGTCACAGTCACAATATCCTGATATATAAGTATGAATGTTGCAGGACATTAACATTACTCCCATATGTTTACTGAGAAAGAGGATGACTCAGTTAGGAGATATGCCAAAACCTCAATCCAAATTATGACAATTGTAAATAAGTTCCATAACTGCCAAGTTACTCATTATTTGTCAAATACTTAAAAACAGGCTCCTTACATGTCTTACACATGTAAGATTGCTGATTTTAAGCTCATCTACAAATTTCAAAGTTAGCATGTCTGATTTGGACAGACATTATTCCCAAGCAAAGTCTACACATTATATTTATAAAGCTTACTATGAATCAATTTGACTTCCACTACATAAGGAACCTAACAGAGGAGCTACACTACCAAAAATACTGAGCCTCTATTGACTTCTGTTTCTACATGAAATAAAACCAAAAGGTTAATATGACCATGATAGAAAAGCTGACTACATGAATTACTCTCCAACGTTTCACATCCTCTTTATCTGGCTATGCTGTCTGTCCATTTCTCAACAATAAAACAGACACAGTTGTCATCAGTGACACAGCTTAGAGTAGTCTAAGTAGTGTGCCCCAGTGGTCCCTTAGACTATTTGTGGTTTTAAAGACCAGTGTTTCCTGAAGTGGGGAGGGGGACAAGTGGTCACTGAAAAAGATCAGGAGAATCTCTAGCAAGGGGTTTATCAAACTGCAATCCAAAATAAATGATGATGCAAACTACTTAAATGTATGTTGGAGTAAAATGAGAACATATAACATAATTTAATATAATAATAATAACATAATTACATAATTTCCCCCCGAAGGAGTCATCCCAAAGGGATCAATAAAGTCCGTCTAAGTCTAAGTCTAACATGAATTTAAACACTAATTTGACTGCTATAGATTGACAACTACAGCGAAGTCCAAGTTGAGACATTAGGGTCAGTGACGAGACAAGTTGAAATAGCTAAAACTGCTTCTGTCGTTGTTGTCTAAAACTGGAAAACCGAGCACATGTTCTCTCAGCCGAAAATGCCACCATACACTTACAGTAAAAGCACCTATCAGATTCACCTCGGTTGAGCTGTAATCACTCCGGAACGCTACATTCCGTTCTCGTTAGTAGGGAGCACTGAACAAACTCAGTTTAGAAATCTAATGAGTTTGTTGTTGTCTCGCTTAGCGGCTAAAGTCAACGACTCCCCAAACAAATTTTTGAATCCTTAACAAAACGAAAGGACCTCCTGATGTATTCGGCCTCTATTTATACCCAGAAGTAATACTTAATATTCTTAAAATTGCATCTTAAAAACTGTGGCCGCTACCGCCGCCCACCAGAGTCCATTTAAGGAACCTATGATTAGCTTTATGTTGATAACTGGTAAAACAGTTCTTCCAGATTTTCACTGTATGTAAATAAAAGCTGACAAAATAGTTTGCTGTTTAAATGTCAGATTGAAATGTGGACGCTAAGGATCCGCTGAAGTGTTTAAGTTGTGTTCTCCGAGGAAAGATTATGATTTTAAGGATAGCGTATGCAATGCGACACTTAACTGATATACTGATGAACGGATGAACGGTTGATGTGACGTTCTCACTCGACAGGTGAAAAGTACGGGACTAAAATCAATCACACAAAAGGATAAGTGGGGACTTACCTTTATTCGCTCTCCGGTGCGAGGTCTTTGAAGAATGAAACGGGTGAACAAACAGCTGAAAGTTAAGGTCTCTTCACGACAAAGTAGTTTCTTGGACAAAATGTCTGTGTGACAGAGGACCCACTGCCGGACTCTCTGCAGGCAGGACAGACCTGGCAGGTGGACAGGAGCGCGGTCTTGCTTCCTGTTTGTTTCAGAAGGTGAACCACCACCACCGCTGCTTTTTCCTCCGCCAGTTCTCCCTCCGCGACCACTGTCAAGTGTGAGAGGGTAACAGAGAAATAGAACCTCCGCTCAACGTGTTCAAAATAAAAACCCATTTTGAAGAGATCGTAGCCTATGTGACTCAATCAAAAAATAAATAAATAAATAAATAAATCCAAACTGACGTTGAATTCGTATTGTTTTATTTGGTGAATAAAGCCTGTATCTAGAATAATTTTAAGAATCTGTATGGGAATAAGAGCATAAAAATTTGAAATGATAATGTCATCAGATAATACCCAACACTGTCCGCTGAAACTGATACTCAGTTCTCCTTTAGTTTTCCAGTTGCAGTTCTTGCTGTTCATACTATACTAGCCTACACATGCAGTACAAACAAACAAAAACCATCATCTAGATACCAGAACCTCAAAATATTTAGTGGCCTATAAATCAGTACAGTATAATATGGTTAAATGCCTTTATGCATTTTATTATATTCTACTTTGCCTGCCTGTATTTGATGACAGCTGCATTCCACAGCTCATTTCATTACAGTGAATATTTCAGCATGTAAACCCTATATCAATGCACTATATTTATACATCACCATCAACCATACTATAACCCGGCAGTATGCTGTTTACTTTGTTAAAATATAAAATTAAAACACTACTGTCAAAATATCAAACATTAGCATACGTTATATTCTGTAGCCTGTAACGTCTCTTTCAGTGTTTTCCCAGCATGCACAAATTCCTATTTATCTATTAAACTCTGCAACATAACACTTGTAGACACTTTAGTGAAACCATAGCCCACCACCTCTTAAGTTACCCTATGAGGCTTTTATTGTGAAGGCCACATCTCGTTTCCTCTGGTTTTAATCTGTCTGGTTGAAGCCGACTTGATGCAGCTCTGCGGCGGAGGCATGGAGGTCAGACGGTTGTCTTCTAACAACTGCATACCACCGGCAAAAAACTTCTGAGAAATGACTTCACCCGGAAATGTAGAATGATAATTTTCAAGTTTCTTTTTTAAATTAACCGAAGTGAATGTTATTAGACAAGTATCCCATTCCTTATATTAATTAGTATAATTAATATTAATTAATATAATTAATATAAGGACATTAGCTGTTATTCTTGTTTTTAGCTCTTGAAACATCCTTATGAAGTAATTCCCACCTTTGATTGCCAAAACATTTTATCTTTCTGAAATGTATACAACTCTGTAAAGACGGAGCCTATGATTTGGCAGTAAAATACGAGCTTTGCTGCTCTCTGGTGATGAGATGGGTTAACTACCGATGTGTAGAAATGACAGCCTGTAATACGCACTGGTACAGCAGTCAAACCCTTAAGTGAAATGCAGTATCATATGTTATTCTTAAATTATCTTTCGTGTGAGACCACTTGGTTCATAATCATGTCTCTGACCAGATTTAGGGGAAAAGCCAAGCCTAATATTTAGAATTTGGTTAGATTTTGTTTTTACACTGCCAGTCACTACTGGGTTGTTTCTACAGTATATAAAAACATTATACAGTACCAATTGAAGGTTTAGACACAGATTCTCATTCAATGGTTTTTATTCATTTTTATTATATTTTCAAATTATAGATTAATATTGAAGACATCAAAATAATCAATGAACATATATGGAATTATGTAGTAAACAAAAAGTCTTAAACAAACCATAATATGTTTTATATTTTAGATTCTTCAAAGTAGCCACCTTTTGCTTTGATGACAGCTTTGCACACTCTTGGCATTCTCTCAGTCAGATTCATGGGGTAGTCACCTGGAATGGTTTCCCCACAGTCTGGAAGGAGTTCCCAGAGGTGCTGGGCACTAATTGACTGCTTTGCCCTCACTCTGCAGTCCAACTCATCCCAAACCATCTCAGTTGGGTTTAGGTCGGGTGATTGTGGAGGCCAGGTCATCTTACACAGCACTCCATCACTCTGCTTCTTGGTCAGTTGGCTCTTACATAGTCTGGAGGTGTGTTTGGGGTCATTGTCCTGTTGGAAAATGAATGATGGTCCCACTAAGCGCAAACCAGATGGGATGGCATGTTGCTGCAGAATGCTGTGGTAGCCACACTGATTAAGTGTAGTTTGAAATTTAACTAAATCACCAACAGTGTCACCTGCAAAGCACCCCCACACCATCACACTTCCTATTCCATGCTTCACAGTGTAGAAAGAGATGAGTGGATCATCTTCTCTGTGTCTCACAAAGACATGGCAGATGGAACCAAAAATCTCACATTTTGACTCATCAGACCAAAGTACAGATTTCCACTGGTCTAATGTCTACTCAATGTGTTTCTTGGCCCAAGCAATTCTCTTCTTGTTGTCTTTCTTCCTCAGTAGTGGCTTCTTTGCAGCAATTTGACCATGAAGGCCTGATTCACACAGTCAGTTGATGTTGAGATGTATCTGCTGCTTGAACTCTGTGAAGCATTTATGCAGGTTCTAATCTGGGGCGCTGTTAATTTGCGGTTTCTCAGGCTGGTAACTCTAATGAATGTTCATCATAGCCTTCGATGGTTGTCACAAGGATACATTCAAAGGTCTTGAAATTTTCTGGATTGACTGACTTTCATGTCTTAAAGTAATGATGGACTTTACTTCTTGCTATAATATGGATTAGTGCAGTAGCTGAATAGAAGCCATTCACTGTATAGTACTGTGTACCAACCATACCTCTGTACAACACAACTGCTGGTCTCACACATTAAGAAGGCACGAAATTCCACAAATTAACTTCTGACAAGGCACATCTTTTAACTGAAAACCATTCCAGGTGACTACGTCATAAAGCTGATAGAAGTGCGGAAAACTATGATCAAATCAAAAGGTGGCTAGAATCTAAAATATAAAACATATTCTGCTTTATTCAACAGTTTTTTGTTTTCTACATAATTCCATATGTGTTCTTTCATAGTTTCGACGTCTTCAATATTAATCTACAATATAGAAAATAATAAAAACAAAGGAAACCTTTGGTCCAGTTCATCCCTAACCAGCTCCATGACATTTAAGTCTGGAGACTATGCTGGTTTCACATTGTGTGAAATATCTATTTATTTTCTTCTAGTGATGCACCCCTGACCAACTTGTCTTCCTTTGTTATTTACCTTTTTCTCACCATTCTGATTTACAGCGCTACTTCCTGCAGTACAGGAAGGATTTTGTTAATAATGCATCAGAAGGTGTAGTAACACAGTTTGTTCCAACACTGCCTTTGTACAGACAGTGGATTTGAATGTAATCATCTGTAAGAATTGTTTGCATTAACTTTCAAGGCTTAATTTACTTCCATTTCTTCAGGAAAGCTGTAAATTAATACATGCCATAATGTCCTCTATTCTTTATATAGCAACAGTTTATACATTAGGCTTTTGCTGTAAAAGCCTTTTTATTATTATTATTATTGATTTTATTATTATATATTATTATTTATTGTATTATTAGACACCAAGAGTAATATCTGCAAGTTATGTGCAAGTTTGCAGTTGTATGGTTGTATATTTGTATGGTACAGCTATTTTATTATTTTGTTTCATATAGAAATACTCAATAACTCCAGGACAGTAACCATGATTTAAAAATGATTTTTGCGGTTTGAGTTTGATTTGATGTAAACTGTGTTCTGTACTCTAATCCACCGTTTTGTCCAGTTGCAAAACGATAGTCTTTCTCATGCCACATGGTGGCGGCAAAGACCCACATTGCATAGTTTTTCATAAAGTATGACTCAGTTTTGTGGCAGAACCAGTGGTTCCCCTTCAAGGCCAAGCACATTTGGTGACTTCTATAAAAGAATATCTTCCAATAGTGACTTTTTAAAATGATATATGAGTAATGTTATTCAGTGTTATTACAGCATTTTGCTTGGTTTCACTGCCATGCATGCAGCTGGCCTTGAGAGGTTCTACGGGATGATCAGATCACACCATGATCAGAACCATGCTATTAATTATAACGAGTTCTGAGTTATGTACACTTAAACAATCTCCCTAAGCCACAAGTATGTGTCATGGACCTCATCAGTGATAAAGAGGCTATGTAATGTTTCACATGTTTGACCTATTAGTGGGCAGGGGTTAGAGGCTGTCCCTCAGAGTTCCCCTCATAACGTTCTCATTGTCTGAAATTTGCTAAACATAAGCTGGGCTCAAAGGGAGCAGCCTATGCAGTGCAATACTGGGTCCAGCATGCTTCCATTACTGCTCCCCTTATTTGATTAAATGTACTCTTAACTCAGTCCAAACCCACACTGTGCATAATCTCATCACAGATGATAAGCGTGTAATAAAAAGCATATTTAACTTGAAAGGGTACCTTATGTGAATGCGTATAATTATGGATATCAAAATATAATCATTTGTTTAATTGTGAGGCCTTGCCAAGAGGTATGTAATTGCTTGAAAGAAATATGGCTGAAATTGGATTGCAGTGTCTGAAATATGACCTGGGACTGGGTTTGGCATGTACATAAAGGCGGGGCGAGGGTCAGGTCTAAGGCCAACTTCCTGTTTTGCATGTGTATATTATAGCCAATAGACAGAGACTTACCTCATTTTACTTTATCATTCACAGACAATTCAGCATTAGATTACAGCATTGTAACACACATTTGATTTAAAACTATTACAACAACAGCCTATAACTGACACATCAGTTCATTTAACTGAGGAATAAGGCATTACGTTTGTGGATTACCTCTCATGCAATTTGTATCCCAATATGGCTGGACTGCATTGTTATGAAATTTAAGGAAATCCTGGTAGTATAAATAATAAAGCATCTCAGAACAATGTTAGTTGTGAAATAAGCTCAGTGTTTGGCATTCATATCTGAATGAGGTTATATTTCTATTACTGATAGTTGGCTGATGTATAACTGGTTTGCAGTGATTATATGTCTCACATGTCCCTAGAGGTCAGCCAGAGTCTGACCATGAAGTTGTACTGGTTTACTATATAGCCTACAGTATCAGAAGAACAGGTGCTGGCCCTTAATGATCCCTGTGGGAATTTGGTTTCATCTTTGATTAATTGGAATGTTAACAGGAGAAAAGTTTTCCTAATAGCTTCGTGTTGCCAACCCTGCGGAAGTTTTTAGGGGGGGCAGAAAGGAAAGGGGTTTAAAAATAGACTCCATCAGTGCACGATGGGAAAAGACCTGCCATTTAAATCCCGACAAAGCAATTTGCAGCTCATAATCAAGAGAGCGGAAACATTTTATCGCATTTCCCTTTACAGTATAAGCTGGCCAGTTCCGCCACATCCACAGCAGAAATTAACATCACACAAATGCTGGTAAATGCTGGATTTAGTGTTTGTTCAAACAGGTCCGTTGGCACAAAATAGTTATTGCTTGGAGGTGATATGTCATTATAAAAACCTGTTTGTTTGGTGATGAGTTTCTGGATTACCTTTATTTGTCGGTTCTGGACAATGCATCATAAATTTGACTGCAGTTAGTGCAAAAATAAGAATATTAGTATTTAATATTATCTATAATTAGTTGTTTTATTTCAGACGATCTCTTATCGCCATCATTTTTATGTTGTCTGATGTATTTGTATCCACAAACCGTCTTTATCAGAGAGTCGGAGTCGTGACCCCATTCATTTTGACAGTTGATGGCGCGTAAGTGACATCTGAGTGGCCCGGTGGTGGCAGGAGGGTAAAGAGAGGTCAGTGCGTGATGGTTTTTCTCTGTGAATAGATGACAGTCCATCTTTTCCTTGAATAGATGACACTTGGGTGTATTTATAGACATGGTATTTCTGGACATTTGATGAACCTCTGTTGACCAGAGGTCCAGTTAACAAACGCACGATTCCTATTTATAAACTGTGGCAGTGTATCAACACACTCTATTGTAATTATTTTGACTTATTAAAGAATTATTATATGTAATCCATTGTTGCGCTGGGTTGTCATTAAGATAGAGATCAGCAGCCACTGAAAACATCACGTAGATCACCGTGACAAGTTGCTTACATTGGAGATTCACCAGAGGACACGTTCAGAAAATAAACAGCTCTACACTGAATAATGCGGAGGACAGAATGAAACTTTTAGTACTTCTGCACCAACAAGAGAAAAAGAAAAAAAAAAAACTCATGCTGATTTGAACAATTGCCGGATTTTCTGCGAATCAAATCTTTGCATATTTTCCTGTTTGGACCAGATGTATACCAAACAGTGGTGACCCCCCACTCTCCTTTTCAATGGGTTTGGGGTGATGTGCGCCGCTTCTTAGTGGAAACTGTTGCTCTTCAATCTCAAACATTAGCGAGAATGCCAGGAATTCAATTGTGTGCAGGCATTGGGAAACCTGCAACCTGCGTGTGACTTGACCGGCAGGGTCGCATCGCTGGTGCCCCGTCGAGCGTACAAGCTGTCATACCCGGAACGAGTCCAGGTACGCTCCTCTGCGTGTGTGTGTCCCTCTCTCTCTCTGTGTGTGAGCGTGTGTTTGTGACGAAGAAGAAGCGAGGGTCAAATGTGTTGCTTCTACAGTGAGTTGACCTCATTCGTCTTGTTGATTATAATCTGTCATCTCTGAGAGCACAACAAAGGATACAATCGCGGTTATTCTGTACGCGTTCAGCGGAAAGGACGCATGAAAACAAAACCGCACGTTGCGCTAAACCTTTTCACCTCGCGCAGAAATAATCGAGGATTAATAGAAACGTCTATCATTTACCTACATTGTCTTACGCCTTATTCAGCACCATCCTCAGCAAATAGACGCACACGCCTACATTATTGTGCAATTGTGTGTAGGTGTTTTTCTGAAGGTATAACTATCAATTACGTCATGATAAGTCTCTAAATGTTTGCGCCAGCTGAATCATGCAGGCATGCCACGAGCCCCTATTTCTAAGGGTCGTCTGTTTGTGAACAGTGAAACGGCCAGGCAGAAGTTAGATAAATTAGAATATTTGAAAACATTCAAACACAAATTAAATTAAGCTACTCAGTTAATTAATTTTGTCAGTTGTAAATATTCTAAACGGCCAAGGTACCCCCTCCCTTTCATAAACAAAACATCATGCATATGCAGGCTGACGCCAACTTGGATCACTCTGTAATCGGTGTAAAAGACGCCTATATAATAAAGCAGGCCTGTGTTGGAGCCATGAACCTCTGCTGGCCTTATCTCTCTTAGCCCCTGAGACATCCTGTATGCAGGCCCATTGTTCCCGCCTGCCCGGCTCAACTGTCAACCCTTCTGAGCAAAGGCACACCTGCCGCGCCACACAGATAGATTCAGTTCATAGACTTTACATAGGAGGTTTAGGGCTAAAAGTTTGACAGCAAAGTGTATGTCGGCATACGTTTATGTGTGTAAGGCTACCTGCATGCACGCCTCTGTGCTGCAGAGGTAGAGGACTGTAGCCTCTAATAGGTAAAGTGCTATGGGGGCTAGTTAATAAATGAACTTTCACAGTCCACTTTCACCCCGAAAAACACAGAAAAATAAATGATGAAATAAGCGAATAAACTGCAAAATATAGCTATCGCCACGCTGTGCCACCTATGTAGACTTAACAGCTACTGGCCTATGCTAATAATCGGTTAATAATAATAATAATAATGATAATAATCGATAAGTTCAATGTGTGGGTTTTGTCCCTCTTTGTTAAAATGTATTAATTGTACGTCTCCTAACTTTAAATCAAGAAGGACTTTAAAATCATTAAATCCATCTCTGCCTATAGCTTATGTAAAGGTTAGTTACACTCGCAGAAACATTATTTTTTTTAAAAACACTTGTATTTATTATTTTAGAAGAGTGTTTAGAATACACTTGCCTTTCAAACGCGCCCTTATCTCCTTATTGTTTACAAAACATTAATGTGAGGAAGCAGAGAATGTACACAGCTACATTTCAGGCTCGCCCCGTCGGTCCCTCTGCGCACATGGAGGATGGCAAAGTGTCAGTGTTACTCCGACTGGGACCACGGCTGCTGATCAGTCTCGGTGCTGATCTGCTGCATTTTCATTCTGTGTTTCTATTACTGGAGTTTCATGCCGGCTTACTGAGCAAACGGGGGATTTTGCGCTCACTGATCCCGACGGTTTGTCGATGTATTTATTAGCGCTGAGAAGAAGACGCTTAGTTTACAGCAGCACTCAGAGGTATCCACACTTCCTATTTTAGTAGTGTCATTATGGGTTTTATGCTGAATTTGTCCTCAAATGATGGACAATGTAACCCCATTAAGTTCATGTAATACATCTCCCATTTAGACTAACGTTTAAAATGAATATCCGTTCACAACCAGCCAGCAGAGGATTATGCGCCTCAGTCTAATGGCTGCGACCACAAAAATACAAAGTACTATATGTGAACTTCATCAACAATCCATGATCTAAGAAGAACAAAATGCAGGGTATATATTATTTTGTTAAAAATAGTGGAACGAACCATTCAAATCATTCAAATGTATATTTATATGTGTTTATTTTTACAGATATTTTTATTTTTTTAATTATTATTATTATTTTTTTGCCATCGTAAGTTTTAGGCAATTTTGTTAACTACTCTAATAATTTTTGGTTTAATGACATAAAAAACCGGTCAACAAAACTGTAGGCAAGGTTACACACACACACACACACACACACACACGCACGCACGCACGCACTCTCTCTCTCTCTGTCTCTCTCTCTCTCTCTCTCACACGCACACTGAAAAAATGTAGTAATTATGGAACATTCCTGTTTTAATTTTTAAAAATCGCTTTGTTAATTAATGCACAGTTAATCTGCAGTTTAAATAATTGTATGAGCTTTTATGATTCCGCGAGTCCTGTACAATAACTCTTATTGTTTTGTGTTTGCTTGTTTGCTTTTTGCGCTCTTAGCATTTTTGTTGATCCTTTTAGTGATGAGGTGTGCCAGATATACTAAACTTTAAATGTGCACTTTTATATATGGACCACAGCCATGAATCGAGAAAACATCCAAATGGTGTTTCGTGTCTTTCACAAGTTTGAACATCGCCCTTTATGAATTAATTAACCCACAATATGAAAACCTCATGCAGACGTCATTAATATGTCATTACCATTGCTGCAAATGCTGTGCAGTTTAATTTTGTTGGGTCACTGATATCCCGTGCAGCACAAGGCACATGCAACTACGAGGGTGTGTATGTGCTTTTTTTTCTTTGGGTGATGAGCCTGTGTTTGACAGCCGCTGCGGAGCGAAGAGGGTGGATCAAGGTGAATGTGTGCATACACCTCCAGGCGCTCCAAAGTCAGACATTATCCAGAGACATTGGAGTTTGCTGAGCTTCACTGTGAACTGTGTGATCTTTGAAGGATGATTCCACAATCTAATTTACAATGAGCTATTAGATGTCATTGGTCAGCTTTTCAAATAATAATTAAGAGTGCATGATAGCCGTGATGTGTTGTCAAAACAGTGCATTTTTGTAGTGACACAGTTAAAACCAGATGGCGCTAATATATCGATCCGCTGTGATAATATGATGATGATAGTGGGGGCTGAGATCAGGCGGTGTATTAAGGCGTTTCACTCGTCAACATGTCTCTTGTATCAAGAGGTTATATCTGGGATGGTCCTCTGGGGCTCACAGGAAAGTGTGTATGTAATACAACAGTCTGACTAAAACACAACTAAACAGGAGGAGCTGTCTGTCTGATTTTTATACCTCAATCCTCCGGAGAAGACTGTGTCAGCAGGCAGAATCTCAACAAATGTGTTTCTAATAGGTCAACATGGCATGAATAAATGGGTTATTGAAAAGGGTTATTATGACCGCCTTTTTTTATTACACTTCCTGTCTTTGTTGGCCTTATTTCCTATTTTTATGCATTAACATTGTTGTCTGTTGTTGGCAGCCCTTACAGTAACATTTACAGGTAACTCAGAGAAAAACACAAAAACATTATTGCTATATAATACTGGCAACCTCTGCATGATATCGAAGGTTATTATAATTATAATGATAATTATTGTTGTTGTTTGTGCTGCTGCTATTGTTGATTTACAGTCATTATTATTTGGAGTAAGACTATAAAATAAATCTCTGCTCATGAAATAATAAATGTAGTAATAAATCGCTGCTCGTGATATCCAGCGCGACGGACATATCAAACTGAAGGCAGAAAACGTTTTGGGTTTTTTTTGCTTCTTTTTCGGTGCTTGGAGATGAGCCGTCAAAGATCTAATTAAATAACGTTGTGCAGGGCTGTCATAGCCTACATGCATTACCCTTTTCTACTGACACGGGATCATTTATGAATTATATTAAATACAAATTACATGAAATATCTTTTAAAAATCAAGGGAACACGAAATACGTATGTCTGATGCATATGCATGTTTGTGGTAGAGCAGTTGTGCTGTAAAAACTAAATACATTACACAAAACATATTAAATCGCCTAATCAAACACAAATCAACAATGAGACTGAGAATACAAATTATTATTATTATTATTATCATCATTATTATTATTATTATAGATGAGCTGTCCTCTATTTTATGTAGTCACACTAGTTGGATGAATTAGCCTTAGATAAATTAAGGGAAAATGATTAAATATAATCAAAAACTAATTATATATATATAAATTTTCCAAGAGACAGTGTGCCTGAATGTCAGACATTTTACGAAATGAGCAGTGGAATAAGAACAGAGCCAAACCTAACCTAAGGTTCAAGATCACCATATCCTTGTCATTTCTGGACACAACTGTAAAAACTATCGCATGTTAATATTATAGTTCTTATATGCTGCGTTACCTTCACAGAGCTGTTTACTGTTGACTGTTGTTTGTCTAGTGGCGACAGTGGTTATCACAGCCTAAAGCATAAAACAGATTAGTTCATGACCACTGTATTACTTTAAGAAATACAAGTTTATTAAGAAATTCACAAATCTAGAAAAGAGGGAAAAGTGCTAATTAAAATGAAACATGGCCCCGACATGGAGGAGACAATATAGCTAATCACGTTTATAAAAAAATAATAATTAGAAAGATTAACAAAACCTGGCACTGGCTGGCGTCATATTGGAAATCATATCATACATACATATGGGATCAAGAAATACGGAAAACCCTGAATTGTGTTTTTGGTCTTGGTCTGGTTTGTCTGATGGATCTATATTCACATTCACCTTTTTAACTGAACAAGATTCACAACTATGACAGGAGGTGAAATTTCACCACGCAGGCCTTGCTCAGTGCATGTTACTTTGAGGGCCAAACAGCTCTGATTCAATGACATATTAAAGCACTGACTTAATTAGGGCATCTTATATTGACGTTTCATTTGGCAATAGATAGGATGAGCCGTGCGTAAGGTTGAGAGAAATCATTACGCATACCAATAACACACAGCTGAGGCAATGTCAGCGATGTCTGTCCCCGTGAAAGTTTTTCATAGACACAATTTTGACTACAAGTTGTGACAATGTGTCCAAGTGTAATACAGGCGCACGAAATGGCTCCCAGAGGTTGTGCTACCTGATGTGTCCTGATGACTTCTTTTCCTCCCGTTTCCATTTTGTAAAACTTTCTCAACATCAACTCGCACGCGCATACCTCCTCATCGGCATTTACGGGTGTCAGCTGGACCCAAACAGCTCGTCAGAATGGTCTCTTCAAAAATACTCTTGGTTCTGTTTTGAAATCACAGGAATTAACTCTCACTCTCAGAGTCCTCATTTTACACAGACCATTTGGTAAACTTTAAATATCAATCCTCGTGTGTAACGCCGAGTGTTTGGTCTCGTGTTCCCAGTAAGAGCAGTGCATCATGGAGAGCTCCGCGGGCTGGCGGGAGCAGGCGAACTGAAGGCCCGCTCCGTTACTGGAGGAGACCGGAGGCGGTGCCGCGGTGGCCGGGCTCAGTTGCTGGGCATGGTGGGGATGCGCGGGATGGTGGTGGTGACTCATGCCGTTGTAAGAGTTCACCATGCTGGGGAGCGCCATGCTCTGCACCCTGGAGTAGGGGTTATAAGATGAGGGCGGTGACAGCCCTTTCACGTTCACTGGACTCACGTTGCCGCTGGCCATCTGACAGGACGTGTAGGACATCGGGGTGGGCGGTTGGCCTAGCGACCAAGAATTGTTCATGAAGCTAGACTGCAGGTACTTGGGTGGGGACAGGTAGCCGTAGCCGTCTCCTCCGAACAAAGACTTCCCCGGCTGGAAGTGCGTCGGTGGAGGTCTGAACGGCCGCTTCATCCTGCGGCGTCTCCTGTAGTTTCCCTTCTCAAACATGTCCTCACAGGCTGGGTCGAGAGTCCAGTAATTCCCTTTCCTCTCTCCCCCGCCCTCCCGCGGAACCTTAATGAAGCATTCATTGAGACTCAGGTTGTGTCTGATACTGTTCTGCCAACCTTTTTTATTTTTCTCATAGAAGGGAAATTTGCTGATTATATACTGGTAAATACCAGACAGAGTGAGGCGCTTCTCGGAGCTCTCCCGAATGGCCATGGCAATAAGAGCGACGTAGGAGTACGGTGGTTTCTGGGACGGATCCGGCTTCTCCGGGACTTTGTCCTGGACCGGCTCCTCTTTGGGTCGCTCTTTCTCCTTGGTTGTGTTGGTGTCGTGAATCATTAAGGCCATTGCGTCATCCTCCGGGTTTTGGTAAGTGGCCATCATTGCGCACACCAAAACAAAACAAGTCCAGTCCAGATGCCAACAAACAAAACTTTTAATGGCGCTTGAAACCCCGATGAGCAAAATGATGTGCTGCAGAACCTCGGGATGCACCGCGAGCTGAAAGTTGTCCTCCAAACTGCGCGCAGAGAAATCTTTATTTTGCAGCTCAGTAGGTGACATGCACCAGACCTTCTTCTCTCTTGAACGGGGATTTTTCTAAACTGGTTTCTGATGCAGGCGCAACCCAAGTTGTGGTTTGTGAGTCAGTAAGCCCAGCCCTTTCCTCTTTTTTTCAGGTCCACTGACAGGCTGTTTTTGCTCCAATGTTGTCCATGGAGCGACGTAGTGCTTCGTGATTTGTGCGTATTTGAGTTCCGCCTCCGGTGGTTACAGTATATGAAAAAAATAATCAGCTTCCCTTAACATGTTGACATTTATGTTTATCAGACCCGGATCAAAATAGCACTATAGATATATAACATCTATTTGCATTCAAATAAGAGACAATCACCGAGAAAACTATGGGTATTGAATGTACCATTCAAATAAATTGTCATCACTTTCTTCTGTGTATTGTACTCACACACATTAAGTTCAAAGGTATAAAGGACTGTTTTTTCTTTTCTGCTTTTTGGATTAGAAAGCAGGAAAGAATGTCGGACAGACAGAAAGGAAGGAGGGAAGGATCAAATATAATCTACAAATAATTTAAATATCGATAAGTAGTTTTACACATTTATGTGACATATAGATCTTTCTACATGCATTTTCTAGCTTGGACAAACAGTTCGTGCCAGTCAAGCTATACCCAAATACTATATTTGACTAAGCTCTACCAGATGGAGACTCTCTCATTCTAACGTCAGTTTAAAGACCGGCACATTTGCAAACGGCTCCGTGTCCACAGCTCTAAGAAAGCCTGGATAGATAGCGCGGCTTAATTAGCTCACATTGAGAGGGAAGTGCACGGAGAGGTATACATTTCTTTGGCCACCCATGAGTTGTCCCCTCGGCTTTCTCTGGGAGTGTATTTCCGTGCTCTGGGAGTCTGTGCAGGTGGAGCAGCATTGGCATGTGTGTCATCACCCTGCACCCAGTCTGCAGCCTGGCCACAGCAGCTGAACCGCGGTGAGAGCCAACCATCTCTCAACGTGCAATTACCACAGAGTCACAGTTTCAAGCGTTACAGCGCGATGTTATTTCTTATTTCAATGTCTTTTTCACACGTTTAAGACGGAGAGCAGTTCCAGATAATCTCAACAACACCATTATGACACTGCTTTGTGAGTATCTGGCTTGGTTTAAACATTACATCATTCAGTAGGCTATGTAAATTAATTCAGCTATCAAACAGCACAAGATGTGATGGATCCAGCTATCAATTTGCAGATTGATAAAATGATAAAAATGCTTTTTGGAAAAAAAAAAAAAAATCAATATTCATAAATATATAGTTAAAAATAGAAATTATTGAATTGACTCTGCACCAGTGTGAAAATGACTATCCTGTGAAGAAAGTTTATTTTTTTTTTATTTCTGTTTTTGTTAATCATGGTTTTAAATAAAGGCATTTACTACCCATTTACATGAGACACACATACCGACAGAAATATAGTGTCGTGGTTTGTAAGCTTGTCAAAATAAAATAAAAACCACAAATAGATTCCTTTGTCCTAGCCCGCTATGTGTTTAGGTTTACCTCGTGATTTCGGGTGTTGTTTAGTCTTCTTTTATTGTTCCAGAGAAAGTCTGTGGTCTTCTCGTCTTCCCTGGTTCTGCACTCAAACAAACAGAAGAATCACCCAGCAAACCTTCGAGGAAAGACCTGTCAAAGTAACGTTTTGTTCAAAATTACTCACATCAGTATCTTTTACATGATTATTTTAGCGTTTTCATTGGACTCCTGAAATCTTGCAAAGAAATAGAAAAAAATGTTAATATGATAAAAGAAAGTCGAATTGTGACCTGGAGGCTAGAGTAACGGTCATCAACATAGCTAATAATTTCCTCTTTCATAAGACAAATGAATAATGCTATTTCTCATTTTTCAGAGAGACCTCTAACCCCTTCAAAGACCCCTGGTGGTCCCCGTGCATCACCCTAAAAACATTGTTGGCTAGCCTGCTTTTTTGGCTAAAATGTTTAAAGCTAAAATGTAGAAATTTCCTTTAAAACGGTTATGCCAGTGGAGGTACAACCCTGTGAGTGAGGTTATTCAAAAGTGTAGGCTTTCAAGGTAGTTTACCAGCTCCTGCTGTGAAAAGGTTTCATGATAGTGGTCCTCACAAACTCAAAAAGGCTATTTAACCTTGATTTGTATCACCTGAACAACCCCATTAGAGCAACTGTTAGGCAATAAACTTTGGATAATTTGACTGAAAAATGTTTTTCTCTGTCTTGCAAACGTGCTTAAACCTACTTGTTTCTCCAGGTTAAGCTGCTAGTCTCAGAATGTTTTATTATTCCTTCCCTCTCCCATTACCTGTATCCTTCCCGGGTCGTAGCTGCCGCAGTCACGCGCATCACGTCACAACAAAGCTGTAAACTAGCATGTCGACAATCCGTAAACAAAACACGGAGCCTGAAACTTGAACTGGTTGTAGGCTTTGGTGAGGCGCTGAGGAATGTTAATTTGATAGCCTGTTTTCGTTTGCAAGGACTTTGATAAGCAATGGATGAACAAATAAATTAATAAATGAATAATACGAAAATAATAGTAGAGAGTAATAAAAGCAATCTATGGCTACAGTGCAAATTAATATTAGCTAACTTATGCTAAGTTGCTCAGTGTGATATGGGCCCATAGACGGAAAATTCATTACTTTATATTAACTTGTTGCTCTGAAACAATGGGTATCTCAAAAAAAGATATTATTTAAGGCACATTACGAATTCCATTTTAAAAAAATGACTTGATTTAGATTTAACAGGGAATGTGTACATTTGTGTATCCTGTCAGAACGAGCTGAATGGGATGAGAGGCAACTCCAGTTACTGAGGAGGCCATCACAGACAGAGAAGAGCCCGTGTTTTCCTCTTAGATAAATATACATCCTCCAAAAGTCTTTCTCAAGTTATCTTGATCCCCCTCAAATAGATAAAAACATAGCCTATAAAAAGATCCGTCACACCTCACTACACACACACACCTCCACAACTACTGAATTATCTGAAAATTTGCGTTCATGTAAAATGTATGCAAAGTTCATGTATCACAGGCCTATATGACATAATAACTATTTTGTATTTTTTTTCTCAGTAATGCTAGTCTAAGTTATTGCCACAAATTCTGCAGCAGAGAAATTCCTCCTAAACTCCCTTAAGAACAAGTGCGTAACTGTAAAATGGGTGATGAGAAAATTTGTCTGTAGAAATCACAATAATTCAGTACAGCTCGGTTGAGTATGAAAATGCCCTACATAGTTTCTCAAAAGTTAATATTTAGTGAGCTTTTGTTTTCCGACTGAATATGACAGATTCAAAGCCATAAAAGTTTCATATTAAACAACATAAAGCTCTGCTGTACCTGCTACATCTTTGATTTGACATAGGTCCACTCGTATTTTTTCCTACACGCGGTGTGCGTGCGGTAGAGCTACAATAAACTCAAGAGCCATCATTGTAACGGGCCGTAATGTAATTTGAAAGAGTGGAATTCCTGTCCTCGCGCACTTCCTGCCCTCGCAGGTCTGGGACTAGGATGTTTATGATAGCGCGTGCGGGTGGAATGCGGCGGACGGATCCACCAGGTCAATTCGGGACCGGAGAACAACCACCCGGGCTGGAGAGGCTGCAGTCATCCTCTGGCAATGAGGTAGGACCAGGCAGAAGGAAAACTGATGAGAAAGTCACAGTTTCTATTTATAATTTATTCCTATTAGTCCACATGATGTAAAAGGTGTTAATATGTGGCTAGAATACAAGTGTCAAATGGTGAAATCCATGCGTAAGCTGCAAGACATGTACATAATAATAATAATGACAACAATAATAATTAATAGTAAGACATTACTTATTAATAATACTTTATTCAAACAATAATAATAATCAAAGATCATTGTGTTTTTTTATAGCCACTTTTTTTGTTTTCTTCCCCTGATGAGCCTACACTGGTTATATATAACAATCATTGCTGTGTAAAGATAATACAAAGATAATATACATTTTACTTTTAAAAAAAATATTATTATTGGAATTAATTATCTCAGTCCAGAGATTCTTGAGATTAGACTATTTATCTCCTTAATTATATTTTAATAGTGGGTGAAGGTTACACTGATGTGAGGCTGTTGTAAATTATTACTGTGGATAATAAAGTGGAACCTATTTCTTGATGTGAAATTAATTTAACAGTGAAATGGAATGAATATGGCCAACAAAATGAGCATATAAATGGTTTAAATTAACAGTAGCATTACACAGCCTGCCACAGACTTTTGTAATCTTTACGCTCATTCATGGATATTTTTATTTATGCATATATATATATATATGGTACTCATAGAGATACATGTGAGGTATTGCATCTGAATTCATTTGTATTAATTACAACCAACAAATAACTGTATAAAATATATATCATATCAAAAATTCTTTCTTGTTTTATCAAGAGAGTAGGGCCCTGTGGTCCATACGCATTGGTCCATCTGCCCTGCACAGGCTGCAAGGAGAGACATCTTTCACTAGTTGTTCCACTTTGATTTCTCCGGGTTGGTCTCTGGTTCATTTGCATCTGGCTTGCCTGCACAATTAAACATCAACATGACGTTGCCTCTCCTCAATGGAATCCTTATGAGGTGAAGCCATGGGAGATGGTGGGATAGAGGGAACAGGCAAAGAGGAAGAAGAAGAAGGATGTACCCTCAGCCCTCATGCAGCGTCTCCAACATGGCTCTTGTTCCTCTCTGAAAGAAGAGAGAGAGACAGAGCAAATAAACACTGACCACCAGATTCCCCCCATCTCCTTTACATCCACACCCGCATGGATTAAGGTTCGAGGAGGGATGAGGATGGGCGCACACACACACACACACACACACACATACAAACACAGACATAAACACATATGCACACATGGTTTCACTTTTGAGGTGTTGTGTTTATATGCAAGTGCTGCCATAAGAAAGAAAAAGTTGTCTTACGGGGTATGCTCAATGGGTGGTGTGTGAGGGACACTTTCTTACCTTGTACAGTCCATCCCCTTCCCTTCAAACACTCAGATCATTGTGTGAGAGTACACACCATCCCCAAACCTACCCCTCATCTCCCCTACCATCACCCTTCATTAGCTCCACTGTGTTTTTCTGGTGGCCCGGTGTGTTTACATTTTTTATTGGCTGCAGGAAGCCTATGGGAAGCTCTACGGCCTTCTACAGTGAGTCCTGTGCCATGGATGGATTGAAAAACAGAGAAGCCCCAAACAGTTACAGTTTCGTAATTATTCACATGTACAGCATGACAGTCAAAACAATAGTACAAATGAAATAACACTTTAATTTGCATATTTCAATTTGTTTGACAGGTTTTATCACTCGTAAAAGTAGAAAAAAAAGTAAAAAATAAAATAAAATTACAGCTCACTCATGCTTGAATACTTGGGAAAGTGAAAAATGTAAATATAGTTGCATATGAGTGTATGTGCATACTGGTAAATTGCGATGAACAGCCATTTTTCTGTAAGTGCAATAACAGAAAAAATGAAATGAGTATAGTGTTGTAGATGAGATACAGGTAAAAGAAAACAACTGAAAAGGATAAGTCAAAGTAAAGAGGGAGGTGAGGAGAGAGGTGGAAACAGAGGGCAGAGCAGAGGAGAGCCACATTGTGTTCTCGCTAACCTTTACCGAGAGGTGAAGTGCTACAGTCCCCTGCCAACAAGTTTGTCTTTGAGGTTTTCTTGAACTGTTGCCAGGGCTTAAATGATTCACAGGAGTAGACGTACGTGTGCACTGTATGTGTTAAAGCTGAGGACTTTTTAGACTTTTTTTTTGTGTGTTTGTGCATGTACTGTATATTTATGCAAACATAAACACAGTGAGATTAAGGGGAGGAAAAAGAGAAAATGAATGTAAACTAGTGATTATCAGAGCACAAGGTGGATGTGACTAAAAGAACAGCCACAATCCAAACTCATACTTAGCCAAAATTTTCCTCCTCACTATATAAACTTCCTCAAAACTTCAGCGGCTGAACCTTTTCACCCCTGAAACAGCTCAACTAGTCACAGCCACAGCCCAAACTCACACTTCAAAAAATCCCCAAGTAACCTCAAACCCATTTCCACATCTTCATCCTGGCCGGGGGATTAGATTTCAGGCCAAATCATAACAAGTCACTTCGTTAGAGGTAATTACACAGGTAGCCTACCTCACAGGGCAAACAAACATGGCTGCCAGCTGACACCCTGAAGACAGATCAAAGTGTGGGTCTGACAAGGAACGGGGAGGAGAACATTCAAACACTGGCTTGTTAACCACTCACATACTCTTATCCTCTCTTACATGTGTGCGACTAGCTGCAGGAACGTGTTTATAGGAGTGTCAGTGTACACATCACGCAAAAGTCTTCTTCACACACCTTCTTTTTATAGGCTGGGGTTTCTGCAGTTGAAAGATGGAGAGGAATCAGAGGTGAATAGAGTGACCTTTACAGTTGCGCTGCATGTGAGAACAGTGTGTGTTAATGGTGCAGAACAGTAGAGATGTACTGCACATACTGTGCTAAGGGTGGTACTGTGCTTTGGTGGTCTGTGTGTTCGACATGGTGGATGTGTTACCTGTCAATGCAGCTCTTTTCTATGTGTTGTAACAGCTACTTTTAAGCCTTGTTCCACTTATTCCCCTTTTCACGTCATCTTAGCTTTTGCAATCTTTGGAATCCTTTATGACAGTTGTACTCAAAAATGCAACTTTTTAAAGTCATTAATACAGAAACACAGATTAGTAGTGGTTCTAAAATACCAACTCGGGTTCATTCTTGAACATAACTGCTGCCGAAATACAAGAAATACTTTATGTGTGTGTGTGTGAGTGTTTTGCTCTTTCTGTTTCTCTTTCTCACACGCCGCGTAGCCTCCCTTTGAACCACAGTGTTGTTAGGGCAACCAGGCAAGGTTATTCCTCCCTTTCCTAACATGCCAACCTACCCGTGTACAATAGAGCAGGGTGTATGTGGGTTGCAGTGAATAAGGTAAGAGATGTTATCTAATCACCACATGGAAAAGAAGAGCAATGGGAAGCCAGGCAGTCTGAACACCAGCTGTCCATTATGGTCTTTCTACCTGTTTTCTGTCCCTCTCTCATCAGCCTTCTATGTTGTTCTCATGTTGCTCCTTTATCTCTAGCTCTTGATTATTAACTAAGCATAGATATAGCTTGGGGTCCATGCTATGCTACTTTGCTAATGACAGTGTTATTGATTTGTAGCACAGAAGCTGCTGCAAGAGATGGCTTCCATGCATTACAGCTCTATGAGCACACTTTTGTCCTAGAAGAGAAAAGGAAACAAAAGTGGGAGGCTTTGGACTAAACAGAATACAGTATAGTAATAATGAAACAATGCAAAATATATTTTATGATCTAAGATTTGAGTATGTTTACAAAGTATATGGTTTTGACTCAATGATTTGTTGATTAAAAAAAGCAAAAATTGGGGAAGAAATAGGTATTTCAGTGTAATAAATGATCACAAGCAAACAAAACAATTTAGCAGCTGACTATCAAAAAGGGACTTTGAATTGATCAGAAATTCTCCACAATGGATTTGGCCATCGTTTTTTTTTTTTTTTTTAACATGAGACACTGCAGATGCTGAAAGATGATGTTTGGAGGCACTGCTGCTGACTTCAAACAGATCCAGTGAGTATAGTTTAAGGATGAGCTCTTGAAACCACACACGCCACTAAAACACACTGCACTTGGCCAAGAGAGTGTCATTGACTGTAGGATCCGCTTGCACACTGCACACCACACAAACCTCCCCAATCCAGCTCTCCTGCCTCCGTTATGACCACAATAACAAACAGGAAAACCAGGCAATGGAACACACACACGAACGAAGAGACAACATCACTCACATTTCAAACAAAACACACACACACATACTCACACAAACTGCACATACAGTGGCTGTGGTAACCTTGACGATGGTTGAAGAGTGGGCTAGCTGGGAGCAGAGGATGAGAGGAGAGTTTAGAGTTTCTGTTTCCAGCTGGAACACAGCAGAATCTCCTCTGGCTCCACTTGGACAAATTATAATCACTTAATTACTGCTGGAAAATGTGGGGGAAAAAACATCCTAAAAGAAAAGGTGAAATGTGGGTAAACAAAATATTGATCTACAGTTTAGGATTCCAACATATTTCTCCTCCCTGGAGACACCATGTTTTTTCTTGTTGGATACTCTGCTGTGCATTGTGCATGGTTCAGGGTGTTCTACATTGTGCTAGCATGAAAAATATTTTAATTTTGAGAAACTATAACACAAAGTACAACACATATACTTTACTAATAAAGTAAAACCTGACATAAACTGCATGACTGTGAGAAAGTGGTTTCTTTGAATTATTTTCTACAGAATCAAGTAATTTTAAGTAATTTTACTCTTAATATTTATTTGAGATTTTTTACAAAAATACTCAATTCATTTTTAAATGTTTTAAAAACAGGATATATATAAAATGGGCCTTTATGTAAATCAAATTGTTTACAAGATGATGACTAGTGGCAGGAGATAAAGGCAGCTAATTTGTTCTAATTCGTTCATATAAGTATGTCTTGCAATAACAATAAATGTGACAGTAATGCATGCAATAATGCAATGTCTTACTAGCAAATTGCATGAAGAATTACAGTGTGTGGGAAACAGGTGACTGTCAGAATTGCAGTTTATGCAAGGTGGCATCCATCACTGTTGGATTCGGATACACGGTTGGAGTCGCAGAGGAAAAGAGGAGTATTAGAAAGGAGAGCACGTCCCAGAGAGGGCAGAGCAGGGCCAGGTCAGAAAAGGGGGGATAAAAGGAGGGAGAGAGCGCTTCCTTTGGAGCATTTTCCCCCGAGGGCAGAGAGGAGGAGAGGGGCTGCTCCCCTGACAGATCTGAAGATGTCCTGTTTTGCTTTTCCTCTGCTCTCCCTCTTCCTGCAGGAAGCAACATCACGCTGGGCACCAAAGCCTTGGCAAGCTCTGACCATTTGGATCTGGTACTGATGTGTGCTTCTACACATGTAATAGAACAATAATGGA
Source organism: Lates calcarifer (assembly GCF_001640805.2). Taxonomy (NCBI): domain Eukaryota; kingdom Metazoa; phylum Chordata; class Actinopteri; family Centropomidae; genus Lates; species Lates calcarifer. Next base: position 22,612,115 of record NC_066853.1, read on the forward strand.
TAGACATGCAGATGTGCAAAAAGTCAAATGTAATTGATGTGAGATGCTGGAAGTGGCTGAGCCACTGTATTTATGAATAGTTTAATTTTATAATATGTCACTGCAAGAAACCTCACTCCAAGACAAGGAGAGCCTGCAACTGCCACTGAAACTTACAACACATCAGAGATAGAATTTCATGTTATGCCGTGTTTTCGAAAATGACAAGGTGACATCACTGTTGTACACAGCACTCTAAACATATGATATGAGACCAAAAAAAAGTGTGACTGCACTTGAAACATTTGAAATAAAAAACAGAAGCTGAAGTCAAGTGATCAGTGAAAAAAGATGAACTGGCGGTTGCAATAAAAGTGTGTTATAAACTGAGAATTTACTGTTGAAAATTTTTGAATAGTTGAAATACTGTAAGATGTTTTTCAAGTGGAAATTGAAATGAATGAATGAATCAGTGAATGACATTAAAATGGCAGTTAAAACGGAAATAGAAAGAAGCTGACATTTTGGTGTAAGCACCGAATGAAATTGAAATGTAAATATAAGAGTAAGTGCTCAGAAGAAGCGAAAGTGTAAGCTCTAAGAGTATGAACTCTCATTAAACAAAAAGCAGATGAAAGCGGTGGAAGTGTCAGCTCACATCTAAGCACTAAAAGCAAATGAATTGTCATTTGATGTCAACGCAAAAAATACAATTATTTCATCGTAATGAAAGAATCCAACAATTCTCATGAGAGGAATTAAATGTTCCCTCTTAAAACACTTTCTAGTTCATATTCAGAAATGACAGTATATAGTTGAGTAAAGCACAGTTTGCATGTATCCATCTGCACAATACATGTACCAAACACACCCAAACAGAGTTCTCATTCATTCATAAAATTTAGTGACTTAAAATTACATAAAAATATATATACACACACACATACAGTATACACACTGAGGCCTGTGGTGACTTTTGTTCTCATATCCATCCACACTTCTGTGATTCACACTGACATCATCACCAATACACACCCAGCGCAGTCCCTGTGGAGCCTCCGAGGACCCACTTATGCTCTTTGAGCCTCCTTCCCAGAGCCAGTCCCTCTCTTTCTCTTCCCTTCTCTCTCTCTTTCCTTAGTACATAAGCCACATTTCTCTCCTCCGCTCTCCTCTGATTTTTCATTCACACCGGCTGCCTCTGTGTGTGTGTGTGTGTGCATGTGTGTGTTTTCCTCTCATTCTTAGTGTGAGACTTTATCTCTGGATCAGATAAGGCTTCGGTACTGGTCTTAAACCTTCAGCAGATCTGTCCAAACACATGAGCTCATGTCAGAGCGCCTCTGCTGCCTGTTAACTCCATGAGCTAATATAGAGTCCATGTGTTTGTTGGTCATGCTGTGTGGAGGTGTGGTGGGCCGTGGTTTCGTTCTTCATCTCTGACTACAGTTTCTTATAATTTCTCTTCCGATCCTTCATTATTTTTCACCCACCACTTATTTTGTCCATGTTCTCCCATGTTTTAAATCTCTTTCTCTCCTGCTCTCTGTCCCTATGTCTCTCAAACAGCTTGAATTCGATCATGTTATAACACTATCAGATGTGGAGATCTCAAACACAGGGTGTCGTCAAGACAACAAAGCTGAAGCCACACAGGAAGACTTGGGCTCAACCTGTATGATGGTCTCTTCGGTAATGTGTGTATGTGTGTGTGTGTGTGTGTGTGTGTAAGTTGTCCAGTAAGGGACTGAGTGAGCAAAAGGGTGCAAATGTGTATGTGTTTCACAGTCTGGTACAAAGAGAACAATAGCTGGGTATGTGATTTTTGTGTGCACACGTGTATTTCATCACCCTGTGTGGCTGTTTGATGACTGGCTTGTGTGTGTGTGTATTACGTCCCTGTGGGGGGGAGAGGGTCCGTTAGGAGGGGACTAAGGTTACCCCCTGATAGAGGCAGCGCGGGGTCATCCCGCAGCGGGACACTTCTCAGGGGCGACCCCATCGCCCCTCGTGGCCCCCCGAGCAGACGGGACTTCTGAGGGGAGAGGAGGAAGGACCAGAAGAGAGACCCCCGGAGAACAGGACCCCCGGTCTGCCCCCAGACCCCGGACCCCAGCCCCGGCAAGGGCCCGACCCAGGCCCAATGTGTTCCCAATCAGGAGAAACACAAACAATACTTTTATTAAAGAGAGGAGACCGCTGAGGCCATCCGCACACACACATACAGGGAGAGAGGTACACACACACTTCTTTTCTCCCAATATGAGTGGGAGCTAAATGTATGTTTTATTAAGACAAAGATTAAACAGCTGTAAATCAGCACTGGCAAATAGCTGTCAGATCACTATTATCACCATCAGCCATGACCTCAAATCCTGCCTTCCTTTTCCTCCTCTGCCTGCTCGCTCTTCCATTCTTCTTGGTCTCTATCTGGGAAAACAAACGGAGGGATTAGGGATTTGTGGAGGGGTAATGGGAGCCAGGTGGAGGAGTGTGACTGTGGGGGTCTCCTGCCAGATTAGGGGGGGGAGCAGCAAACCCCAATCCCTCACACTCCTTCCTAAAGGCAGCTAATGTTTCTTTTGAAGAAATAATCCCATTTTGCTATCTAATAGCGTTTGGCAATTATGAGCCTTTGCAGGGCATGTATGGTATTACCAGAGCTGGCTACCAGCGAGGGCGGACAGAGGGAGTTTGATGTGAAGTCAAACCACAGGTAGAGACATTTTTGAGGAAGAGCGAGAACAAATTGGATATATTGAATTATACTGTAAATATTCAAGAAGATTGATAGAACCAGATTTTGTTTTCTTTTTTTTCTTCCTCGACTTTTTCTTCTTCTGGTGTTTATCTATTTACTATCACCAAAGCTGTGGTACAATTCCATACTACTGTAAGATAAGACATTTTTATAGACATTTCTTTTGTGGATTAACATTTCCATATACAGACTGAACCTGCTTACATCTGCATCGCAATTCTATACACAATAAACAGTGAAAACCATGAATATCCAAATTTTGAGATTTTGTTTTTTTCCTGAAAAACTAAAGGATGAAGTGTTACTTTATGGGATGAGAAAAATTCTCCAAACTTCTTGGGCTGAGAAAAAAAATGGATGATGTGAAAATTATTATCACTATCATCATTTTTATTGCTATAACTATCATTATAACAATCATAGTTCATGAAATATTGATGTTTTGGAGATATATGATTTTCATAATATATTGATGTTGTCACAGTACACTTGGTTTTGCAATTAGTATACATATAAAGATAAACATATTTTACAAATATACTTGTACAAAGACAGCAAATCTATTACATCAAAGATTTAATAGTTATATCTTGTTTACTTTTGAATCTTCCTGAAGCTGTCTTAAGACTTTGTTTTTTGTGCAGATGCAAGCAGCTCCTCCAATTCTGCCGTGCATTGTGCACCAACCTTACACTCAAAAATCACATGTTTTTAGTGTGATATTTTCAAGTATATTCAATTTTGTCATCTTCCAAGTGGGGACACTCGGGCCGCTAGGATTAGTATGTAGTGCGGATTTGGGACACAGCTCCTAATTATGTCACACACTTGGCCTACAAACGTTGCCCCCTTGTGGACCAGTGCAGAGAATAAACAGCTTTACAAAGAGCTTTTACTGATGTTCTGTCTCACTGACTGATCCCAGTCTGATAACAGTCTGTTTTTTTAGTTTTGTAGATGTGTTATTCCAAACAGGTCCTGCCTGTTCAGAGAGACTGTAAAAACACAGAGAGCTTGACAAACTGCACACTTCACTTTTACTGCACATGAAGACGTAAAGTTTGAGTCAAAAATGATGAACTAATTAGCAGACTTTAGGTTGAGGGTGGATGAACAGATCTCTAGTAAGAGATTTGTGAAGCTGAGAGAAGTCCTTCCCCCAATAACACACACACGCACGCACACACACACACACACACACACACACACAGGCACATGTAAGCATCTGTTGCCACTTCAGACCCCCTTTTCCTAAATCTCAAGTAAGCCGGATGGAAAGGAAGAATTAACCCCTATGTGGAGGGAGGTGAATTAGAAGTCATACTTTTCACACCTTCTCTGCTTTGCACAGACACACACACACACACATGAAATGCAGGCATTCTCTATGTGAGCTCAAGCGTAATATCCAGCAGACGATGGAGAAGAGTGTAAATGTGTGTGTGTGTGTGTGTGTGTGTGTGTGTGTTTGGAGGGACTCATCATGTCACACCACCTTATCGGCTTCTGTCTCTTCATCATCTGTCTGCTTGTCTCTGGCTCGTACAGAGGGGACGCCCTCCTATCTCTCAATCAAGTCCTAGCATAAAGTAATTTGCTATAGCTAGGTTTGTACATTCAGAGAGAAATCATGTACTTTTCTGTGATTCAGAGTCTGTCTGGTCAAATTAACAAATGACAAAAGGGATTAAATAGAGACGGCATGAAACCAAACAAGTTCAAAATAGCTTCATGGAGTACAGGTTCCTTGTGATCAACACCCGGGGCAGGTAAAAAATCTGATTGTCATTACAAGTCTAACAAGTCTGAGCTAAACTTAGCAATGGCCCACATTAGGTCTCCTCTGAATGCTAAAGTTGAAAAGTTCAACGTCACGTCAACTGATTACATGGAGCTCAGATCAGAGCCGTGCTAAATGAAAGGCTCCTGCGTAAAACATTCAACTGTAAAAAGTTTATTAGTGATTGAGAAGGAAAGAAAACTCCTTTGTATTCCTCCCTTCTTCCCTCCTCTCTGAATACTTATGCCGTTTCATTCAGTAAGCGGGGCGGCAGAGGCCAACGTTGATGTGTTACACATCAAAGGCCAGCACACGCACATGGAGGAACACGCCTGAAATAAAAGGCCCACAAAAAAACAAACACTGACCTTTGTTCTTAAGGCCGAGGTCTGTTTCACCCATGATTAGAGAAAAGAGCAAGGGAAGAGGAGGCTGCGAGTGTGCCGTGACGTAACAAGTGGCCATATTCGCTTCATCAGATTCTTTGAGTGTGATTTGTAACAGTGAAAGAACCGGAGGGTATCAGTCAGCAGAGCCCTAGCCGCCAGGAAATGTTACTGTGGTGGGGTTATGACGATGGCACGACATAGCTAATCGCTAATTGCTGATTAGCTCTTCCGTGCATAAAGATAGCTACTGGAGATGGAGTGTGACTGCCTGGGTTAGGAGCCCTTTAAAAATAGAGCTGGAAAATGGTTTTCCTGTTTTTCTTGTTTTTTTTTTGGCAATACCATAAATCTAATTCTAAAATTATAAATAATCAATATTTATATAAGAATATGTTACAAATATGTTTACTAGTCTTTTGCTGATTAAACTTGGAATTACCAACAAAAGAAAAAAAGATGAAAAACATGAAAATATGATGAAGCTAAAATTTTGATTACTGATCTAAGGACATAAAACAAGATATGATAATCAGCAAATTAAGTCACTTAATTAAACAAACCTCTGAAATAAAATAAAAGGATTTTGTTTTTGCACAAAAAAAAAAAAAAAATGTTGAACACACAACAACTGGTGGCAGATTACTGCAGGAGCTAATGCAGCCAGGACAGCAACCAGTTCAGCAGACGCTCTCACCAAAGACGGCTGATGTCTACTGAGGTACTATGTTAATATAATTTATTACTGATTAATGCACAGTTGCCCTGTACGTTTGCTTTTGGTGCCTGACTGCTGTCAAGGGGATTTCTACAAATTCTGCAGGAATATACTTTTCATGTATCTGTGCTTGTTTGTAGAAGTAAGTGGACAGACTCCTGCAAATTGTATTTAAGTTACTATCTCCTGTCATTTCCTAGGCCTCATTTTAAAGCAGGAGATAGGAGCTTACTGATTAAATTCTAGGTGAAACAGTAAAAGGAGCTGGAGGAGGAACGACACGAGAAATACAATGCAATGAGTACCTGCACACTAGATTCACAGATATGACATTTCAAGCAAACTTCCTCAGGCAAATATCATTTAACAAATATATAATACTCCTTAGGGAAATATTATTTGCCTCTGGAAGACCTGTTGCATAACAGTGTTGTAGGTGTTGGTTGAAACGTTGGTAATAAAAGGGAACTATGAATATGGTGTAATGGCGTTTTTGTGTGGTATCTCAGATGACAGGAACTCTGCAGTTCCGGGTATGTGTGTTTTTTTTGGGTAAATTACACAAGTCTTAAAGCTGCACTCATCAATAGTTTCATATTAACAGTGGATCAAATGACTAATTCTCTAGGTGATATAGGTCTAGTTTATATTTGGATGTTATAAATTATAGGCCTAAGACATATTGACAGTGTAGATTACTGTGCTTTTTTTTTTCTTCACCTACATTATCCAGCAATACATTTTATCTTTAAAATAAACAAAATAAATCTCAAACATCTGAATTCTAATGTCTTTGATCTCTAAGCTGCAAAACCATACGTTTCCTATACTGCAGTGCTATTACCTCCTTTGTCTCAAATCTGTCGTCGGATATCAAGAACAGGCCTCATCCTATGTAGTCCTGTTTGAGCATATCGATCTGAAAAAAGAGTTGTATCTCTCTCTGGTCAGGGAGATTATATCCGACTGCTGTAAATCAGATGCAGGTGGATGAACTTCCTTCTTCCTATGTCTGCCTCCCAGCTAACCTCTCCTTTACCCTTCCTTTCTTTTCCTCTTTGTCAGTCTCTTTTTTCTTCCCCTTGATACACCCTCCTTTCCATAGTCCAGTTCAAGGTATCATGAAAATAAAAAAAGAAAGACAAAGAAAAAGGTTACGGCCACGTGAAACTATCTATGCATGGATAGTAGCCAAAATACTGTAAATACACAAATGGTTTTCTTACACTATTTCTTTTTCCCCTCACTTGTCCCTTTTCTATATTGCCTTATAAGAAATGAAAGCCAGACAAAATGCAATTAATAAATATATTTGACTTGAAATTCTTATCATGCATTTTTGTCCATACACACATACTAAAATGAAAGCATGTCCACAATTATGGACAAGCAGGCACACATCAGCACTGCGACTTTATCATGAAATTTCTGTGGAGGGAAGCTGGGAGTTTGAGTGCTAACACTTGCCGTTTGAGCGTACAAAAGCGTAAGTGACATGGAACGTCTGTCTCAAGTCCTATTCATCTAACTTTGAAAACCTTCAGAGGAAAAATGTGTCTCACTCTAAACCTTTTTGTGAAACTTATACATCAGTCTGCAGCTGCCTTAGGCCACTTAGGTTCATTTCAGATGTACAATGTCACAGACATTTATAATTAGGTGGGGTTGCACCTGAAGTATGTGTGCTGCTGTGCTATCCAACTGCAGGAATTAGTTGGTAACACAACCTGCTTTAAAATGAGACAATGTAACTTCTCTCCCCCTTACACAGGAAAAGCTGAAAAATACAAGGGGGCTTCAAAAAGTTTGTAGAAAAAGTACATAGCTAAAAATCATATGCAGGGATTTTGATCTCAATGCACCTGTATATTCTTGAACTAATGTGTCATACCATGTTCTAACATGAACCCTTAACTGCATGTTGCAATGCAAAAATAAACATCATAACCGTCTTTTCCACCTGTCCCTTTTCCATGAACTTTTTGGAGCCACCCGGTAAAAAAGCACCCCTGCCCAGTTCAGTACTCAGGGGTTTTGCTCCTCCTTGGTCTGGTATGAATTGTAGCATAAGGTGGCTAATGCTGGCTGATGTCAGCAAACTTTATATGCTAATACAGATACTGCTGATAATTAAAGCATTAGTTTAGTTTTTAGGCCACTCAGGTCAAACACTTAGATTCTGTTAGCTTATAAAATTGATATAATGAACATATTTGTATATCATGTTTGCCATTCTGCACAGAGCAACATTAGCATTCACGTGGAACACAATTTTGTGTTCCTGTCCATCTCACGAATGTACAATACTCACTCCTCTTTTCCTATTTCCACCAACTCCAGAGAGCCATATCTGGGTTTTGACCTGCTAAATATTTGGCTGATTCACCATACACTTGCTAACTCTATCTGCCATTTAGTGCTAGACAATTAGCTTTCAGTGGTCCCTTTCACATTGAACATAGACATTTTAACCATTGTTAAGGTAAAAATATTGATTAAAAGAACTGTGTTTCACTAATGCTATTGTTACACTAGCTTTTAATGTTTCCAACTGTCCTGTTGTCCTGTTGAGGAAAACCTTTATAAGCTCACTTTAACCCTTTTTCTGACATTACATCGGTTTAGTGGCTGTTCCTCTAGTTCACATCTCATAACTTATGTATTAAATTTTAGCCTTGTTATGTATAGAAAAGCTATTTTTAAAATCACAAATATTTTCCCTAGATGTTGTTGCTCTGAAGTTCAGGCTAAACATTTCTCAGTGAAGGCCATCACTAGCTTTGTCAGTGTGTCCTGTGATGGGTGGCGTGACTGAGACAGTCACAGACATCAAGTCAAAGAGGAACTGAAATGTTCCTTAAGGCTAAAGCCTTGGTTTGCTGCCACTCTCTGTTCTGTCAGTTGAACTTATTAGTTGATTTTTTTCAAACATTATTAAGGTGTAATAGTTATTTTAGTGTATTATAGTTATAATAGTTATAATAGCTAGTTATTTTGGTATATTTCAGTAAACATAGAAGTGTAAACCATTAAGTGAAATTTAATTTCCAGTTAAATAATTAGACTTTTGCAATAACTTAAATGTTATACTTACTTTACTCTATTTATATTATTTTAGCTTTAAAGGTTAAAAGAAGTTACATAAAACAAATGTCAACTCTCGCTATTATTATATATTACTCATAATTTAAAACAATTGTTTCTGTGACTCTAATCCTATGTATCATTTCCAGATTATAATATCTGACACCTGGCAGTACTTATCATGCTTTGTTTTATTAAATACACACTCCAAATGTATTGCTTGAAGCTTGGTTTAGCCAGCAACAGAGCTTAAAGTTTTTTCAGACATACAAATGGTGAAGGAATGATTGCCAGGGTAATCTGTGCCTTTTTTTTTTTTTTCAAAACCACCGTAGGCATAATACACTGCTGCATGTTATGACAGATGTAACACCAATATTATGACAGTGCTGCGGAGTGTTTAAAAGACGTTTCAGATGTAATAGGATAGAGAAGATAAATGTGCAATTCCAATCAATTTTCATTGTGTTGGCCTTCATGTTCGGGTGAGTAGAGATGAGTTTGTTATGTCATTGACAGAAATGTATCAGGCCATGAAAGATGCTCGGAGAGTGTGTTCTCTCTGACACACTGCTGGGCCTGCGCTGTAAGGTGTGTTATGAAAACACACTCGTAGATGGATGGAGAGGAGTTCATTCATAGAGACACACACACTCAATTTCAGTTGTCCTTCACCTCAGCAGTCAGGTTACTTAGGAACACATTTTTATGCACCGCTTAAACAAGAGTGGAACTGTAAAGGAATTTAGGCAGGAGAAAAACATTCACCAGTGAAGGACAGCTAGATAGTGATACTGAATAACAATGAATAAATAGCAATGTACAGCAAAACACAATTAGAGATAGGATGGAAAAACACAGGAAGCATATCAGAGGTGCAGAAAGCAACACTTCAGAATGAAAAACAGGCAAATAGATAATTACATACCAGAAAGTCACAGGTCAGTTATTCAGTATAAACCAAACTAAAACTACTGGTACATTCTGCTGTACTTAGGTTTGACAAAATAATGCATTAAAGCCACAGATAATTTTAGTGTCATTATATTTTTGATGAGCTTAGAAGGTTGGTTCAAAGCAGGTCCTCTCTTGCAAATTAAATCCAGTAGAACACCTATGGGATGTGACAGAATGGGAGATTGGGAGCATGAATGTGCAGCTGACAAATCTGCAGAAATGATGCGATGCAATCATGTCAACATGAACCAGAATCTCAAGGGATTGCTTCCAACATATTGTGGAGTCCACACAATGAAGAACTGAGGCTGTTTGAGATCAGAGGAAGGCCCTAATATTTGTGGTTCAGATTCAGGGCATCATAAGAAAACGGGCTGTGTCTGGTCACTGGGGTGGTAGTTTGAGACCTAACCACTGCAAAGAAATTTGGATTTACAGTATTTGCCCTGGTTTTGAGATATCAGCCTCATAGACCTAGTCTAGACTAACATACACATTAATTATGGAAAGAGATGTTGCTTCTGGTATTTTGAGTGCTATTATTTTCATTGCTTTTAGCACCATAAACTAATTTTGATTACATCTATTGTGTTGGGGTGTATCTTAAGGCCTTTTCTTGTCATTTATTATTATTTTTTTTTAGTAATTTGGTTGAACTAATCCTTCATGTTCCGTACAGGGTTGTACCCCGCCTCTCGAATGAAAATGGTTTTTTAGGAAAATGATTCTATTTGAATGAATACTGCTGCAGCTACAGTAGATCAGAAGTTAGAGCATGCCTGCGCTGTAGAATCACCTGTATCACAGTGGCAATCGCTCGTCTGTCACATCCTGACCTCACTCTATCTGTCCCTCTGGAGGTGTTGACACTCACCATGTTCCTGATATCTGGGAACAACCAATCCCACCCCCCCCCTCCTCACCCTGAATACTTCCCATACCCCACACTCCAACCCCTCCCCTTCCCTGTTGCTGCCGAGGCCACAGGCCTCATGGGAACCGCCTATCTCTACTGAGCACCCTATCAGATTGTTGACACGAACAGATACCCTCGCAATGAAAATATTTTGCTTCTCCTAACACTGACATTGGCCTACATGGACCTACATCTCTACCCCCGTTGGGATAAACAGCTCCTGTGTAGTGTGTGTGTGGGTGGGTGTGAATGCTTGTGGGTGTGCGCATTTGCTGACAGGTGCATAAAATAATCAGCTGAGGCATTCTTGATTTTACGGTGTTGTGTGTTTATGATATTATGTACATGTGCACGTTTGGTCAATGAGGCTTACAGTCAGTTAAGGGAGTGAAATAGGAGCAGAGGGTGCAGTGAGCATGATGAATATTTGGCCTCAGGTCAGAGAGACGGTCAAAGAGTGAAATAATAGAAGAGGAAATAAATCAAACCCAAACAAACTAAAGTGCTAGGTGGAATCTAGTTACTGTAAAAGCAGAACAAGAGAGGGCAGTTTCAATGATAGACACTACACTATATTAGATGCACACTACACTAATACTAGAAGCAAGTGTATTTGTTGTTTTCCAGTTGTCCCACTCTTAAATGAGGATTCTTTTCTCATTTTATCATGGTTACAATGACAAATGTATTATGCAGGTTTGATTGCTATTGCTGGAAAAAGCCCAATATGTTATCTCAGAGAGAGGAAAGGTTATTTCTACAAGGAGTGGTCGAGTGGAAGAGAGAGAGTTTTGGTGATAAGATTTGATCGATCATGAAGAATCTTTGTAAGGGTATGAGACCACATGAAATGGAGTCTAGATGGTGGTGGAGTAGAACAAGCAAGTGGTGGATGGAAAGTGATTACAATTGCAGTCATGTTTATAGACAGCATCCAGTGATTAATTGGAAATGGAGATGCAGGCAGAAATCACTGGTAAGATATGGTGACGTTGGGATTGTGAATGGAGGGATTTAACAGTATTGCGAAGCAAAATGATGGAGAGAAAGAGATCAGGAATATATATGTTATATTAATCTGTAGAAGAACAGGGCAGAACATGAGGGAAGAGATCTTCCTTAGTGAACTCTCACCAAAGCTTCATTTTTATAGTTGCATGTCATTTATTCAGAACAAGTTTCAGACAGAAAACAGGGGGCGAAGGAAATAAGTGGCAGTTAAGTTAAACTTTTAATTTGTTAAGTGTAAGAATATGAAGATATGTACATACGTATATGTATACACTGTATGTACATAGATACATATACGTTTGGAGCATGTTTTGTTTGTATGTAAATACTGTCATTTAAGAAACAGTGTCTCCTTTACTTTGAAAAATCGACAGACCTTGCTGGGAACCTTTTCAAAAGAAACTGATTCATTTTAACTCATTCAAGAGTAGTTCAAGTGAAAAGGGATGAGACAAATATTTGGTATTTACCATCACACATCAGCTAGATAGCTAATATTGAGCATGCTATGTGCAGCTCAAATCATATCTTCGTCGCTGCCATTCAAATGTTTTAAGTTATCCCTCACCGCCATTTAGAGTGGCCAAGGTTTGTGTGTGTGTGTGTCTGTGTGTGTGTGTGTGTGTGTGTGCGTGTGCGTGTGCGTGCGTGTGTGTTTTTTTAATAAGTAAGCCAAAAATACTCTTGTACTTTTCAGTGTGAAATTTAGCTGGTAAGATGAGAATCCTGAGGAGGTGACGGCAACATTCCTGACTACAAGCCTAAAAGCTTGTCACTTCCTCTCTGCCCTTCCCTCCATCCAACACATTCCCTCTGGAGAAACTGCAATAAAACCAAATCAGCCATCTAGGGCCTCCGAGGACCCCAGTGGCCAAATGTGCTTGATTATTTTTACCTGACACAGGAAAGAGCCCACTCATAATAAACGCAGGGCGAGGTGGTGACAGATCTCATTAACCCTATTATGAATGAAAGGGGGAAAGCGGTACAGGGGTGCGGAAGGGTGTGAGGCGAACGTGTGCCTAGATGTCTCCCTGAGGTTCGGCCCTGACCTTTAACACAACCTGATGCAGAACACACACACAGATATGCATGCTCATGTACCAGCATGTTTGCATGTGCACTCTTTTCTGCTGTCCCAGTAGAGAAATCTCTCATCACAACTCCAAATCAGTATAAACAAAATAATCTTTGGGTTTACCTTAACTTCCATAGTGAGAAACTGAAAGTGTAATGGAAGAAGTCTTGGGACCAAAACCTTGTGGCTGGCACATGTCAGCTCAGCCTAATACTTTACCAGCTACATCAACAGTAAACTCAGCCAGACCAAGTCACAGACAGATGTTACGTGTGAGGCCAATCATACCTGATTCCAACAAACAGACACAGAGCATATGGCCACAATATGTGTTGATAGATCAGACAGGCCACTGTTCTGACAGTGTGCTCATGTATCCGATGCCAACATATTTACAGACTGCTGCACTTAACAAGTCATGGCAGACATTCGCTGAATAATTATCAAATCATAGGCAAGATTCATGTTATAGTAGATAACCAGAAAAGAAGAGTCTAGAGTCATTCTAATGGCTCTGTGAAGCTGCACCATGCTGTCTATAAAAATAGGCAATGCTAACATGCTGGTGCTTAACAGGAACAATGCTTGCCATGTTCACCATTTTAGTTTCACATGTTAGCATACAACTGTTGCCAGTTAGCAAAAACACAAGTTACACCTGAGGCTGCTGTGAATATCATAATGCCATGAGCAGTTACTGTAGAAAGCAAAAATTTATACCTGTTTTGAAATTCTAGATTTGGCAGAATTGTCCAATATTGACTGTCTTGTCTTGAAATAGAATTGGGGTAATGCAGGCATGGTGGACTCGTGTTCTTGATTCTAGACTGTAAGACCAGATTGAAATGTTTCACGCAAAATAAAAGCATTACCCATCCCGTAAGAGCCTAAATAGAAAAGAAGAGCATACCAAGAAGAATGCTGATGGGGGGGAAAAAAAGAAATAACATTCAATAGGTGAAGAATCAAAGACAATCAACAAGAAGAAAGAAAACAAATCACATTGAAGCCAATGTGGACTTGGCAGTTGGCCATTGTTCTAATGAGTGGCCATTGGGAAATGGACTGATTCCCTCTCAGAGACCTTAAACTAATTTCCTGAGGCCTATTGACTCCTTTGAAGAAGGGGTGGTGTGGTATTGGGGTGGGGGTGGGGGGTGTTGAGAGGTTGCATGTGCCACTGGGTCGCCAAGGTGACGGGACATCCCGGCAGGAAAAACAGGAAGTGTGGGTAAGGAGTCACTCTGATTGGACCCCTCCTCGTTCGCGTGCAGCCAGATAAGAAATGCACTGTGGCTGGTGGCCATGCCCCTTTCCCCTCTTTCATTTGTGGTACGAACGTTAATCTCACAATAAACATGGCAACCATATGAACATTTGGCCATTTTGAGTTAGTATCTTACCTATACATTTACATAAACATCCAACTTGAACCTTTTTCTCCATGTTTGTCTTGTCAAGAACTCAGTGTCTCCTTGCCACCTCTTACCTCAATCCAAACCAGTGTATTACCACTCATTGATAAGGTATAAACCTGCAGAAGGTCACTGTTAATCCAATCTATTCATTGCGTTATCTCCCTCCGTTCCTCCCTACCAAGTCCTTGGGCCAGCTAACAGACAAAACACCTGCTTGTCTACCCAAAAGAAGAAGAAGTTTTCAGGTTCAAGTTTACAGACTCCAAACAATGCGAGGACTGTATAAGCAAAATAGTGGATTTATCTGTTTTCTCATTCAAAGTATTCATATTTACCTATTTAGTCAGGGCTCAGTGTCTTTTCGTTCAAACAAAATCAATCAGAGCCACTTAGACTCATAGACCCCTCAGCCTCTTTGAGATCATTGTAACCCAGCTTGACCCTTTGAAAGAGAAACAAAGTTTTTAGGCAGATAAATGTCAAATCCTTTTTCTCTGAACCTTAGCCATTGGTCTTCACCTCCTCTGAAGTTGTGGTCTGATGTGTGTGAAAAGGACACAGTGTTTTGACATATATAATATGTTTGCTATTTCTTCCTGGAGGAAGTTATATGCAATCTCTCTAGAATCAAGGATGCCTGTGAACACAGCGGTGAAACATTTCATCTTTGAGCACAGTACGTATGTAGACACATTATATGTTATGTATTGCTGTTTCCTTTGCCCTTACATGGCAAAAATAAATAATTGAATAAATAAATAAATAAATGTAAGTTGTGAATGGACCTGTTATAACTAATGTTTTGGACACCATTCTTTTGCAGTCGTGTTTCTGGCAACATTATGAATGTAGGTCCAAAGTTTACCCTTCTGTTTTGCTCTGTTTTAGCCTCCACTAAATTCTTGGGAAAATATATCTGGCTCCTTAGCAGCTAAATCCTCTAATATGTACACCAGGTGGGTAGGAATGTGGTCTTTTGCTACCATGAGTGCAGTGAACCTCAGCAACAACATTGCAGCTCATACAGCCACAACAATGAGCTGAAAGTTATCATTAAGCTCACTAAAGTCAGGTGATAAGCCTCTGTGGGTTTGTCATTCTGAGAGGTTCATTTTGCATATAAGTAGTCAAGTGATCAATTCTTATTATAAAAGTCAAAGATACTGTAAAGCTGATTTTTAACACTGATTGGTAATGACCTTGGTATGTTTTCATGTAGCTGCCGCCCTCAGGTTAAATTGGGAACATTTTCAAACTGACGTGGTATATTGTAAGATTGTGCAAATATGTTATTGTACTTCAATTTACAGCAGAAACCAGCTCTTAAATATTTAATTTCACATAGATTGTACAATACTGATTAAATTCTAAAATGGAGAACAAAAGAAACACAAAAACACTGCGGGTCCAAGTCAAATGCTTTGACTTGTGAGGTGTGAAGTTCATACTTAATCCTCAGCCCCCCCCCCAACCCCCAACAAGCTCACCTGAGACCCTGCTGCACCTGAGAGACGAGACGTCAGGGTGGTTGAGGGTCTGAGGGCTCGTCACAACACCAAGCTGCTCACACATGTCCAAGGACAAAGACCCCAACACCTGTGGGTGCAGAGGTCAGGGATGATGATGGGGTGGGGGGCCTGTATGGGTGGATTGCAAGGAGGCTGAGAGGAGCATATAAATGTTACGGAGACATGCATGGTAACCGAGCTAAGTGCTTGAAGGCGTTTAAGAGGATGTGTGTGTGTTTGAAGGGAAATGAATGAGAATGTGTTGAGCGGCAAGTGTGCCACATACATGTGTGTGTATGTGTGTAGTTCTCTCCACGTCACTGCCTTTCCATGCAGTCCAGGTGTGCGTTGGGATCTATTGTCATCCAACTGGACTTATCGCCCCCTCTTCTCCCTGTCAGCTACCTGCCCTTTGATGTCTGGGAAGTCTTTCACCCTCTTTCTGCGTGGGTCAACATTCCAGCAGCCACACAACACACACACACACATACATACAAAAACACACCTGCGTGTACACACACATACATAAAGAAACGTGTGTTGAAACATACACACATAAGAGAGGGAGGGCAAGAAGAGAGCAAAGGGAGAGGGGAAGGGAGGAATAACAAAAGAAGAGGAGGGGAGTGAAGTACAAGTAAACACTTGCTCTGTATCAAAGAAGCAGCTTTAAAACTGAGCTGAAACAGAATCTGCTGTGGAGAACAAGCCACCAGACCCTCGACAGTAACATCAATAGAACGATAAAATCCAGTATTATTCATTTATTCACTTCAGCTGGGAGGAATGTTACACACAAGCTGTTGTCAACATTTGGGGAAAATACAGTTGTTTTGGCTTTTGTACAACTGTATATAAATTATGTAACTAAGTGTCAACTCAAGCAATAGCAATATTAAAATAAAATTAAAACATTAGTTACATAATAATTAATAATTAATTCCTTAATAAATTAATAATAAACAATTGGTAGCAGCATTTTTTTTTAAGATACAGAGAAAAAACCCAGACTTGATTAGAAATACTGACACACAGTGGACACACATTAACATCTTTTACATAAAGAAATTGTCTGGCTATTTGGGGAAGAGTTAGATAAGTAGTTCTCTTATATCTGTCTGTTAAATATGAAGCTAGAGCCAGCAGTCACTTAGCTTATCCTAACACAGATAAGCAGCCGGCACCTCTGAGGCTCACTCATTAACATGTTAGGTCTTTTTTGTTTAATCCATAAAAAAAAAACAAAAAAACAAGTTAGGTAAACAAGGTAAACCCAGAAAGTTGAGGTGTAAAAGCCAGGCCACCTGTTTCTTCATGCTAAGTCAAGGTGATGGTCTCCCAGCTGTAGCTTTAACAAACTCAAACTCATCTAACTCTCGGTAAGAAGGAGAGTGAATTCCCCAAATATTATTTCTCAGAGTAAAAGTAGTAATACTACTGTAAAGATACCGAAGTAAAGTGCATACTTAAGCTAAAGGACATCAGTAATAAAGTAGTAAATGTACCTAGATACTTTCCACAACTAATATATCAAATAATTTAAATAAAACAATAAAATATTCACTTCACATGTGGTATATGGAAGTCAGTTGTCTCTTGTTAAGTACAGATTTGCTCTGTCCGTGTATGGTATATACATATATATTATATCACCATGCAAACACAATGTTTGACCAGAGTTTTGTCTCCTATAACAAGTCTTCCCTCCTCACACTAAGTCTGTCTGTGTCTGTGGTTGTTTTCCCAGCACTCTTGATGGCTGGTGCTGACAGATGACAGACTGTCAAGGGCCTCTGATCACACAAACAGCTTCAGCAGCACACTTTCACTCACTGTTACACCCACTTTTATGCACTCAGCTTGACTGGCACTCCTACAGAATGGAAGAGGATGAAGATTATACTTAAATGTATCAAGAGGGAGAGTTGAATCTTCAGGATTGGACATGTTTTTCAGCAGTTTTGTTTAGTAAGAATCTGTTCTGTCTGAAAATCTATTTACATTTTTGTTTCAGTATACAAGATAGCTTTTTAAAATGGCATTTATTAGTTAAGAAATGCAAAGAATAAAGAGAGTATGTTTTATTCTGTCACAAAAGGAGAGAAGGGGTGGTCCTCAAGTTCAGTTTTTCTATTTGACCTTTGTACTTGATGGTGTAGTTTTACGTTTCAGGTTAATTGGTGCAAAGATGATGTCTGCGTGTGTGTGCTCCTATGCATGTGTGTGTGTCAAGGTTTGGGTGATGCCTGTATATTTCTGCCTCCCTCTCTCAGCCAGGTGCATAGCAGTGCTGTAGAGCTTTTATCCCAGGCAGATCCCTGAGAATGTAGGGAATTTCTCCCAGATGCTCCTGGTCACAGTGCCCCGGCAGCTCCTACTCACACACACACACACACACACACACACACACACCCCTCTGCTGCTCCCCACCCCCCACAACCCCGACACCATTGACAGACACAGCCCAAAGAGCAGACACCTGGC
This sequence comes from Lates calcarifer, assembly GCF_001640805.2. NCBI lineage: Eukaryota > Metazoa > Chordata > Actinopteri > Centropomidae > Lates > Lates calcarifer. The sequence goes on from NC_066853.1 coordinate 22,630,195, forward strand.
TTTACATGCACACACAGACACACACCCTGGGGAACTTCAGGGAAAGTCAGGGATCAGCAGAAACACTCTAGAGAAACAGGAGAAGACAGAAGGGACCAGATGCAAGATAGTACTCAACAAGAGAGAGAGAGAGGGGAGTGTGGGGGGTGGCAAAAAAAATGAGACTGAAACAAAGGCAAGAAGCAATGATTGAAAGGTCGATGTAACAAACAATGAAAGTTTACTTATGAACCAACCAAAAAAAAAAAAAAAAAACTAACAACATGACACATACTCCACATTACAAGATCAATTATGTTCAATATCATGGTCAAAGCCAATGTCACAAATCACTTTGCATGTCACTCAGCGTCTTTTCCAAAAATGTTCTCGATTCAAAAGGAGAAACAAAACAAGTTTAGCACCTGAGTTTGAAATACTATAAATAAAATGCTCATTAATTAGAGTGTTGCAGAGAGTCTGGGCTGGGAAGAGTTAACTGACTCGTACAGTCTGTCGGTGAGGGCGCGGCCTACCTGTCAGTCAGGAGTTAACACCACCTGAGAGTCCTGTCAGCCTCACTTCCTCTCCTTTCTACCTCCTGTCAATCAACCCACCACACAGCAAAACCACACTTGTGTGCATAATAGAGTGTGTGCACATCCCATATGTTTGTGTGGTTTATATGGATTGAAAATTAAAGATAGCATAAAAATAACAAAAGTTTCGGCTTCAGTAGATGTCATGTTTAAGGGAGTGAAATGAGCGCTGGATGTGTGAAACACTCATCAGATAATGTGAAAACAAAACACTGCGGCTGCAGAAACCTGTCGCTTGCAGCTCTTCCGTGGCATTTCTCCTTGTTGTAGCACTGACTGGCATGTATGATAATGTCTTGTCTCAATTCACACACTGAAAGAATGAAAATCATTTAGCTGGTGGGAAGAGAATCCACATGCTCCCTCAATCCTGACAAACACACACACACACACACACACACACGGTCGTGCACTCATACACACGCATTGCTCGTTATCTAAACACTGCAGGACATGGTTCTCCACTCCACTCCTCTTCTTTCTCTGTCTGTGTCTGCACCTCTGAGGCCAAGGCAAACATTAGGTGTGTGTGATACACTCATATCTCAACACATACACACACACCTCTTCCCCCTGCCAATTCCCCAGATGTGCTGAAACTTAAAGGCAGGTGGTGTGTGTGTGTATGTATGTGTGTTGGGAGTGGTGCAAATCGCATCATATCCACAGAGGGAAAACAAAAACTCCTCTATCACACTTAATTCTCATTGTTGGCCATAACAAGCATAAAATCTTCATGTTATTATACTTTATGTGAGTCCAATTGATTATCTATAAAAGAACAAAATACTTGTTTGCAGATACTGCCTCAAAAGAATCACGTCTGTCCCTTGTTGTCTTCAGTGACCACTTGAACAAGCAGATTCAGCTGGAGGAAGTGCAAGAGATTGACAACAAAGGAAAATGGGTTTGAAGACAGAGAAAATGGGTTTAAAAAGACAGTGAGTACAGCTTGTCTGCGGCGCTGCAGCCGTGCAGCTGTGTGCTGTCTCTGTCAGTCGGCTGGTCTCTGTTTCACAGAGAATTCCTCTGCGGCTCTCTAATAGGTTGACAACCTCCCCCCGGCCTCACAACGCTGACCTGCTATTGGTTCCCCGGGGGCCACGGACCTCCCCCACACTCAGACAGACACAGACCCTGCACTTTAGAGTGTGTGTATGGATGTGTGTAGGTGAAAGACACGGAGCCAGTGTACACCTGTCTGTTGTTCTGCTAGTCGTGTGGAAAAAAAAGTGTGCATAAAAGGAATCTCTTGTGAACAGCCGCTCAGCACACACTTGTCACTTGTGTGGAAGTGGGGCTGAAATTCTGAGGAAAAAAATAAGGAAAAAAACATGCAAAAGAAAAGATGAAAGTACTAACAGTGCTCTGTAGTGGAGAATCTGTCCTGTTTTATGCTGCGGTCACATCCTGTGGGAATAACAGTCTTCATAAAGCAGCAGTTTGGAAGTGATCATGCATGTGAACTCATTTTGAAACCAACCAAGATGCTGTAATTGAAGTTTTCTGTTGACCTTGGATACTCCTGCTCGGCTTTTTAACACTTGGATACACATGCATTTGAGTTCAGATTGCACAGCAAACACTGCAATGTCACTGTGTCCTGCCATTGCACAGTGACACAGAGAAAAGAATGAAAAGAATGATAAAAACACAGCTTCTTTTATTCACTCCCTACAGTCCACAAATTCTCTTATGGAGCTACTTCTCCCCACAAAAATAATATACAGACAAATGACCCTTTTCCTTTAACGCTCCTATTTAGCACATAGATGTTTACACTTATTTTTTCTGATAAGGGCTCCTCTAACTCTAACTGACATCTCCCTCTCTCTCCTGTAAGTTTTGTTCCACCTGTCGGGATGGGACGACTTACATCTTCACCTTTCTGATGGATACATTAAATTGGTGACCTCTCATTACTCCCAGGACAATGCTGCTCATCCTCATCTCAACAGAGTCTTGATCACCTAATTCAATACACCTGTGCAGGTGTGCAGGACCCAGCTAATAACCAACAACAGACCTTTTTTGCAGGCAACATTTTCATGTGTCATAGCAGGGAACAAATACCGCTTAGTATGAGGACTATGTTCAGTATACATGAGGAAACAATAACATAGCAATTACATACTGGTCTCAATGGGCCTTTTGCACATGTGCACATTTTGCTTACTGCGTTGTAGCAGAGAAACTTACAACAACAATCATGTCTCTGTTCAAGTTTGGTGTGCAGTGTCATGAGAGAACCAACAATTCCAGGGGCCTGCACTAGCACACCTGAACAGAACGTAGCCGTTATTAATATAATCACTTATACCTGCGTTTGACAGGTCAACATGTATCCACGATAAAGACCAATTGATTTGTTCATACCCTATTCACTTTAGAGGGAGATGTACACCCTTGTGTTCCATCTGGCGCCTTTCAGCCAGAATATTAAAAAAAAATAATAATGACATGTGGAGTGGGAGACAGTTGTGCGAAGGTTTGGCCTTGGGTTGAGGTGGGAACAGGGAGAGAAGGTCTTCTTATCACATCACCCACAGCTAGTACAGATAGTGAGAACTCTCAGGGCACTTGAGGGTCATATGAGGTTAGGGAACTATCTGCATTGGAGTCTGCTGACAGTGACCCAGGTGGTCAGGTCTACACCAGACACCTGAGGCTGTGCCTGGCTGAGGCCATGGGGGTCCAACAGAGGGCAGGGGATGTCAGACAATGGTACACAGTTAGCTTGTGCTGGTTCTTCTTAATTTATGTTATGATACCCTGACGACTGTCATTATATTTCAGAGCATGTCAGCCAGTATTCCACCTTTTATCCTTGGCATAGCAGCTGCACAGTTGGAACAGTCACTTTTGACTATTCATGTGATCTTTCAACTTCAATGAGCCACATATAAGTTAGTTTCAAGCATTTTTTGCACACAATATGTGTATTGTTTGACAGATCACCCATAGTATGTTTGTGATTATATATACAGAGCAAAAATACATATATATCATATGTAACTATTCAAGTATGAAACTATATATTTAGTTTAATTGTTCTTCTTGTTTAATTACTTGTTTTGGCTACAGGAAAAAGAGGAAGACTGAAATTGTCTAACATCTGTGAATCAGACTTAACAGAAGTTTATGGTTCAACCCCAGACTTGAACCCAAAGACTGTCAACAGAAGCCTGATATGGGCAAGACTTTAGCTCTATGACTGCATATGAGCTTGGGAGGCAACTGCCTGTTTGTAGTGACAGTAGAGTTGCAGCCAGACTGCACCACCACTGCCCATTGTGTGTTCACAAGTAGGACGTAGTAGGATCACCTGGATGCTAAGACAAGCAGCACTTCTGTACATAAGAATTAACTAAATAGATCAAATTAATCATTGCTGTAGTTTCACCACAGCAGACAAAGGATATTTTAAATGCTGCAAAACCAAACCCCGATGAATGTGAGGTTGTGGGTTTCCAGCACCTCTGGGGTCACTGCTAGAGGGAAAACAAAGGAAGAAAGGGTTAGAGTAGAGGTTAGTACAGAGGAAATAAAGGGCAGGAGTCTATCACAGAGATTGGCACTGACAGGGCACTGACAGCAGATTTTACAACAAAAAGAAAGCAGAGTTGAAAAGGAGTGGAGCGTTATCTGTTGCTAATGTGCTGCTGAAATGTAATAGTAAGAGTAGTAAGAAGGTAAGAGAGTCACATGCAAACAGCAAAGAAAAACATCTTAACCACCCGTTACTTGATGCATTACATAAATCCAGTGGTGACATGGAGACAGAGTGTACAGACAGGGGAAGAAATAAAACAATACACTCTCCTTAGTCATTCTGACGCTGTGAGCAGGGCTAATTAACACAAACAGGAACTGGGCAGATGGATGGAGAGGAATGGAGTGGTGAAATTAAAGAAGAGAACTCAAGGACTCTCCTCCTTGGCTCCACACTGAGTGCTTAACAATCTCTCCATCATTGTCATGTCATCACTCAATTAAAAGGTTAGACCATGTTTATTCTTTCTATTAGCAAGATTTGGAAAACATCAACAAGCACTTATTACCAAGACTCACCGCCTCCAGGCAAAGCCACTGCTAATTGTAGTTTATGTGTGTGTGTGTGTGTGTGTGCGTGAGAGAGAGAGAGAGAGAGAGAAAGAGAGAGAGAGAGTGTTGATTCTCTGGAGACAATACACTGTTTTTTTCTTTCTACATTTTACATTACGAAAGATGTCATTCATATAAGCCTAGATTTTTGTGTGAGACTGAATAAATATCCCTGTAACGTCTCTATAGTATCATTATTAAAGGTTCTATGTGTGACACTCACAAAATCCTTGTTATTAATGACACCAGTGGCTGAACTGCAGTCAGCATCTTGTTGTTTGCACTAGTACTCCACAGGTAAGTGTGAGCGAGCATCCCTGGGCATCGGCTAATACAGTGAGGTGACATACACAAGACTGAACAGAACTGATGGCATCATGTTGATAGATGAGCTAACTGGACAGTGCAAGACAGGGCAGCCTCGCTTCTGTTGGGCCATGGGACCGTCACAGCCATTCCAACACTCTCAGCTCCAGTGTCCAGCTGACACCAGTGTCAGCAGCCCAGCAGGAGAGACACTTCACAGTGCAGTAGGATTTCATAACTGAGCTTTGACTGAGATGCCTACTTTAAGTTTCTTCATCTGTGGAAATCTGGTGTTTTCTCATACCAGGTGATGCACAGAGGCATTAAAATGTGAGTTTTTAGATAAAACGTAACAGTCATGTACAGAAGAATGGTGTGGGGTGGCTGCTGAGATTAACTGAAACTACATGTACAGGGGAGTGTACAGTATTTATGAATAAGGAGAACCATGAACCAATGAACCACAAGAACCTGACCAGTAAATATGCAAAAGATGTCATTATCTTGATACCAGTGATCTGCCTGGTGCCTATATTGGAAACAAATTAAATGATGGTGGAATGTTTTACTCCTTGATGTGTGACTGATTGGTGCCTTCATATCTTCTTGTTAAATATGAAGCTATGAAGCCAGGAGACTTAGCTACTTAGCTAAAGACTGTAAATAGCGGGAACAGCTAACCTGACTATGTTGTTGTTGTTATTGTTGCTGACTATGTTGGGTTGAAACAAACTGGATATAATGTGTTAATTTGTCATCTTTAGAGGTGGCAGATTTGTTACCCTTACACGGAGCCAGGCCAGTTGTTTCCAGTCTTTGCGCTAAACTAAGCTAAGCTAACTGGCTGCTCTCAGCAAGAAAGGGATTAAGCATATTTCCCAATAAAGCGTCTTTAACAATCAACTGTTGGTCAAAGCAGACTCAGACATGAGAGTTTGTCGGTGCATGTGTGTGTACAGTATGGTTGTATGTGTCAGTGTGACCACAGTAACATGATAAGCAGGTAAATTTGGAAGCAGAAGATAACACACCTCAGCCTGTGTCTGCCTCTGAGTCACTACTCCTCTTCTCTGTCCTTCTATCTCCTTGTCCTCTCTTCCAATTTGTTTGTCTGCTTAAATCATCCTGTAGGGTCCAGATAGGCATCTCCCCCAAATCTCAGACAGGAGACACACACACTCATACACACACACACACACACACACACACACACACATCACTACCACCACCATATACCTCAGAACCAGTGAGTGTATGCCCATGTCTGAAGTTTGTGTATCCCAGTGTGTGGGTGCACACAAAGTTATGTGTGATTGGATCTCTGCAAATAAGATAAGGCCGGTGCTACGATGATGATGCTTGTGCGAAAGTGCAAGAATGTGTTGCGGCAGTAGTGTGTGCACGCTGGTTTGCAAGCACACAGTACGTATATGTGTGTGAGCAAAGCAGGAAGCAAACTACTCTGCAGCACAATGCTGGCGATAAGGGCGGGTTCATGTGTGTGTGCTTGTGCGTTACCAGGGAGGTGGGACGGGGTTCAGTGGTAGGACACGCTCGTCCATGCTGGTATTCGTGAGAGGCTCCCAAATACCAGGGCGGGATGTGGGGGAGGGCGGTGGCGGGATGGTGGTGGGGAGTTGTGGCAGGGAAATGCCCAAATCCTGGCACTTTATCTCTCCAAGCAGAAATGAAGTATGCTCGTACAAAACAGTGCAACACAATTACAGGTTTACTTGCATACTGTAGTTCCAACAAATTCATTTGGCAGGTGTATTAATCTAAGTCCCAAAGTCTCTGCACTGATTACTGACTACTGAGTGAAAAATATTTGCCATATTAAAATCTTGTGTTTTATGGAGAGAAAGAAAAGTATGGTAGTTTAATTAAGGTTTCCCATTATTAACTGACATAGCACTTTGACCTTGAAGTGGTAATTTAACTTAAGCCTGATTATTGTTATAATATCACAAATTATTACCAAGAGGTATTCACAGTCTCGGTAAAGGACATCCTCAATATAAATAAATACACAAAAGTTGAGGCATTTAAAGTAAGTAATTGATCAGTGTATTAAAATATGCAATACTGGCTCAAATGGATCTTAGAATGCATGTATATAGGTGCAGGTGCAGTCTGTATAGTCATTTATTCCAGTTATTCCAGTGATAGTGAAGCGGCTCTACTGGGTGTATTTATTCTTGTGCATCAGTCATGCTAAAGTCTGAACAATTTTCATGAGTCAGCACCAGCAGTAATGTCTGTGTATTTTTAGTGCGAATGCATCAACTGTATAGGCCCGCTCTTCTCTGTGTGTGTATGCTTGTGTACCCAGGTATACAGTGTATGGCAGCATTAGGGCTTTTGTGTGTGTGTGTGTGGTCTAGGTTTCACTCATGTTGTGGGCATCTAAATCTGTTAACAAAGGTTAGAGTAAAGGAAATGACTGTAAGTTAATGTAATGTCCCCTGAAGTCATGGAGACAAGACTGTGTGTGTGTGTGTGTGTGTGTGTGTCCATCCTGCAGCAGGTGTCAGCAGTGACAGGGTGGATTGTCTGAGCAGACTTTGGCTCAGAGCTGAAGTGTGAAGTGACACTCAGTACTAACTAAGGCTCTCAATCTAATTGCTGTTGCTTGCAGCTGTTCAACAACAGGCACACACATACATTTACACACATAACCCCTGTACTGTATATGCACATGAAAATGGTGCAAACCTATATATACAGTAGCTGAGGAAAGACTGCACACAGAGCATGGCCTGAAGTGTCATTCAATCCAACAATGCAGTACACTGATATCACTACTCACCACAGTTTGGACACAGTTTTTTTTGTTTATCACAAATAAATGTTTTATCAGACCAAGTCAACAGCAGATTTACACCCATGTTATAGATCAGTGTGAAGTATCACAAGATCTAACTGTATGACTGTGTGAAATAAATGATCCATTCTGTGATGTAAGAGTCTCAATTTACAGAATTTAGTCAGTTGCACCCACACCAAAATGATCATGGTGCATTGCGCAGAAACAAATTAACTTTTTTCTGAGGGACAGTGATGGATTTTCTCACACATGTGAACCTATTTGGGAAGTACCGAGGAAGAGAGGAGACACACCTGTGTACTTGTCCACAATGCTTTGCACCATTCACCTGCCAAATACACAGTGCGTGGCATGATGGTGCACCTGCCTTGAGTTTTTTTTTTTTTTTTAACTGTAGTCACTGGAGGCACACCCACACAAATAATTATTCCAATAATTCACCAAACAGAGTATAAGCTGGTTTAGACACCACTCCCACTGTTTATATATGATAACTGTGAATTTAACACCTTTCTACACACACACACACACACCTGCAGCCACCAAATTACTGAAAGTGCACCTTCATAAACTGCACACCTGATCTTGATTAAAGAAAACAGAGCCCAGTGACACACATCACACCCATTTACACACATGCACATACAGACATGGCACAGGAAGAGAATGATGAGGCAGCTGACAGGAGCAAACAAAAGCAGTGCCCCTAAAAAAACATGCAAACACAATGAGCATTGAGAAAGCTGAACACGCACAAGTAAGTAGCCGCAACATAAAGTCATCTTATCTGCAAAAGTCTGCTTATGTGTAAATCTGTGCATGGGGCATTTAAACCTAAAGCATATCCTTCCTTGTTCCACCTCCGTTGTGGAGTGTGTGTGTGTGTGTGTGTGAGTGTGGGTGCATGTATGAGAGAGAGAGAGAGAGTGAGCTAGTTATGTTTTATTATTTTTGAAAGTATGAAAACAAACAAGCAGTGCTGTGCATGTATGTGTATGTTTGTGATGGTAGCCAAGACCATTATGAAAGCAAGTGTGCAAGGTGCAAGTGTGTCTCTTGTGTGTGTAAGAGGGAGTAGCTTCATTATTTTGAAAATGAATATGAAAACAAACTCTTTAAGGCTTAGGATGTGTGTGTGTGTGTGTGTGTGTGTGTGCGTGCGGTTCTTTGTGTAGTGTAATACTTTAAATGGCACCTGTTGACAGTTATTTACCCTCTTACACACATTCACACACATAAGCATGATCCAAAACACTAGGGGCTCTTTATATTTGAGCCAAATTATTGATACAGTGAGTGTGTGATATCCATCTGCTGGCGTGTGGCACTACAAGGCAAAAGAGAAGCTGAACAGAGGGATGAACGAGGGCAAAAGGTAAATATTTGGTCTAGTTAAAGTGCTGGTGTTAAGAGTAGTGAGGCTGTTTGTTTGAAGCGTCTCTCCCCTTCCAGTGTGTAAACTTGGCTACCAGATAAAGACTCAGCCCCACTCGCCTCTGAGAGATGAAGAGAAAAGAGAGTGAGGGAAGGATAACAAAATAAACACAAAACAAATGAAGGAGTGTCTCTCCAGCGGCTCCTATCGCTATCAGAAACATTTACTGTTCCATGGCACAACAAATAATATGGTGACAAGTGAGCAAAATATAAATAGCACTGCTGTAGTGTGGGCCTAAATGGAAAACAAAGAGAAGGAAAAAAAAAAAAGACACAATGTCAGGCTAGCACTCTGATAAAGAGATGAGCTGAAGAAAATATGTCAGTCCTTTGAGCATACAGCACTTTATAAGTCCACGTCTACATCATTCTGTAAAAATATGTGTTTTGGCTAAGACAGAAATGCATGAAAAGGTGATAAAATGAGGTGTTAGTGGAAAAAAAATATGAGGGGATAGATGAGGACAGAAACATGCAGACAGGGGAGAAAGAGCGGCAAAGAGACGGAGATGTAAAGATAGAGCGTGGGCCAGAAAATGAGGAGGTTCAGCCGGGCCAAAGATGGAGAGATAGCTCAGCCAATAAGATCCAGAGTGTGAAAGACAGAGGTTTTCTGTGGAACCCAGAGAGGCTGTCAATCCAAAGGAGTCCACACTCCAACTGAATATTTATTCAGCAAATAGAATAAAAAGAGGGAGGGTATGGGTGGAGGGTGGGTTCTATTTATAGTCACTTGTACCAGGGCGGCACAATATGAAGAAATTGCAAGCATGATAACAATATTCAGCATATCTACTATGAACCATCTTTATATCTGTTGATAAAATAGAACAAAAATATTCAAGATCTAGATTTTAGATAACTTTTTGTGTAATTGTTCAATTAAAGTCTGAATTCACATATGTTACTTATTTTTCAAAAGATTACAAGGAAGAGGTTCAGCTCCATTAATTGATTCGGGTACATGGGCACGAAGTTTCCTTTTTTTTCCACGACCCTCATTACATTTGTTTGTTAGTTTGAAAGTTCAAGTGAGTGTCACAAAAAAAATTTTGGAAAATTTGCATCCATGTACACAAATCAATAGATTCAGTTTCAGGAACTGCTCTGAGACTGGATTGCACATTTGCATACACATAAGAATAATTTTAGTCATCACAAACTGGATCTAAAAAAATGATAAAATGAGTAAATATCAAACAATGATACAACTGGTCATTATTATTGTTATCCATAATCATGGTAGTATAACAACAAAAATACTATGAAAACAATGTATTGTAACCTCACTTAAATCATTGATTCCTTTTTAATACTTGATGCTTTTTGTTAACCACAAACTTAACTACAAAAAGCCATGTATTTAATTTTCTTATTTTTGTGTGATGTTTTATAGTATACTTTTATAACAATACTAACTACAAATAAAAACATGGGTCAAATGATTTTTTGTGCAAAAATTACAGAGGTAGCCCTTTTTAAAACCCTGAATAGTGTCTGCAGGTATTGCTTTCAGGACTGAATACAGTCCCTACAACACTCCCCCGAAAGCACAGTCACGCAGTCTGTATATAAGCTGAAAGGCAAAACCCAGGGCAAAAGAAATGCGTGGTTGGCATTATTCCTAAAACTACAGTCTCTTTTCCCATGCACCCCCAAAGCAAATCCACAAATCCTGCAATGATCTCTCAGCTGAGGACTCAAAATACAACACAGCTAGACAAACTAATTAGTGTTACACACTGTCAGTCATGACCATAAATATTCAATGTTGAAAATTCACAGACCAGAAGTCAATTATCTCACCTCAGTATTTAGTCAATAAAAGATCACCCACATATTTTAGCTAGCAGTCTTCACTCTCAGGCTTTATCGGAGGCTCTTTGATGCTGATGTATTTTGATTGGGAATTAGTTTTCCTCCCCCCTCAATAGGGTCGACCAGCTAAACAAGAGCCAGCTGTACAAGCCTGTGATTACATCTCATCTCCCCACTGTTTGCCCCAAAGTCCCCCACAGCAGACTTGTTGCTCCCTTTATCAGCAAATAGGAGCAGAGCTGCATGCAAACAGAAGTGTCTTGGATCAAAAAAGGCTTGTTTTCTGAATAGGCATAGGTGTGTGTGATATCTGTAGCGCTTGTGTTTGTGTGCCAAAAACCATATTTATAGATGAAAAGGTGAGCAGAGAGGGTGGTTCTGTCAAAGCATGGGTGTGTGTAGAAAAAGGAGGAGGAAAAAGAAAGACACGCAGTGAGAGATTTAAGATGATGTTAGAGTAGCGCGCTGTATATATACACACACAGACCATGCAAACTGAATAAGAGCGTTTGGGCTTTCACCCTGAGTGAGCCTACACATTCTCCAGATAGCTGGGCTGCTCATATGAAAGGCCCTCGCGTGGCGGGGCAGCACGCTGATTCAGCTGCAGGTTATTGTCCCTCAAAGACGCTTTCTTACAGTGAAAATATTATGATACATCTGCACATATTTAGCTCTCGGCCATACTCACACTCACATAGACACAAGCCTGTAGGGACACAGAAGTACACACACACACACACATACACACATTCCCACATCAAAAACACACCTCACGCGTCTCAAAAAATCCAAGAGAGGAGTCTTGGAGAGCTGTCAGACATGCTAGGATGTTGGTAGGCGCTCAAAGCAATAAAAACGCTATCTGCACGTCATCAACAGCCCATCAACCCCAGGGGGAAGCCTATTGATCAATATGGCGACTAATCCGAAACGGACTAACCCGTGGAGATTTCCTTCCTTCCTCAAGTCAGCCTTTTCTCCTCGGAACCATGCGCCTTAAAGCCTTTTGTCATCAAAAAACAAAACGACAACTGTTTCTCACTAAATGTCCAATACCACTTGGTGGAAATAAGAAGGGACTCTCTCAGTGGGTCTGGAATTCTTTGAAGTGCACTGGATAGGAGGTCGAGGTTTCCACACACGTACACACACACACACACACACACACACACACATCCTTGCATTGTTAGACATTCTGTTGACTTATATTGTCTCTTTAACCTCCAGACGTGACATGACAGCATGCCAGCACTGACCTTAACCCTTTCTTTTACCTTATTTTAACCTAAATTCAGCTGCAGTGGATAAAAATATCCTCCTGACTGATGTGGTCTCATCAAAATTCACCATAACTGACCACTTTCTGGTTTCCGGGGATGCTTGGACCTCACGGAAGAATAAAAAAAAATCTTGTATAAATCTTCCAAAAACCACAAACACACACACAGACACAGCCCTTTGGGAACAGTTAGAGCTCTGTAAGCAGAAAAAGGAGGGCCTTTCCAACATCCAAGCAGCATCATAATATAATGACACACTTCATTGCGTCTGCTGGAACTGTACGTGGTGCGAGACCTCAGGATAACCCCGCATGACCCACTGGGCCTTCGGACTGAGGCGCCATCAAAACAAGGCCTCACCAGTTGCCTCTCTCTCCCTCTCTTCTCTTGTTATTTGTTCAGTATGTAGTACAAATTTCCCCGTGTTGCAGGCATATAGGGATCAGTGCGGCGAACTGTGCCCAACCTCGGCTTACCTTATGGAGCTCGTTACCATGCCACAGAGTTCAGGCCTGACAGATCCAATAACCCCACCACCGTCGTTCAGGGGAGAAATTGCTCCGAGCGATCCATGCCGAAAAACGCCCTGTGCCTCACCCCGCGTTTAAAGTTATGATCCTTATCGTAATTAATTCAATAAAGCGGTAATGTGCTGCAAACCCGGCACCCCCCTGCCTTGTCCAGTGTGCAAGGGGATATAGACTTTCAGGTCCGGACTCTCTCACTGACTTCAGTGTCGAAGGTAATAGGGAGCAGACAGGAGTTAGACAGCGATAGGTATGTCTGCGCCGGTGTGAGTAAAGAGCCCTAATCGAATTTGTTTTAGACTTTAAAAAGATACTTTCAGGGGTTTGTGTTAATAACCTAATAATAATAAGAAATGGAAAGCTGATCCAAGGTCAACAGTGGAGGGAGGCCATTTTTAATTTGGAAAACTGGTGCAGGCTCCAAATAATTGGCTACCATCCTGTAGATGCACACACTGGCTTCCAGGGTTGCCACAACATCACACGGCTGATGGGAAGTAAATTACTACAACAACTGTTGAAGAGATCTAAAGACTGACATTAATACAAATACACACACAAAATTTATGATTTGGTCAGGAAGCTTAAATAAAACAAAAATATGAGAACGTTTGTGAAAACTACAGACTGGAAAAGAATTCAAGACTGAAAAAAAAAAGATCAATAGGGATATGATAAAACATATTGGAAGAACTAAACAAATCAAAATCTGTGTAGGTCTTGGTTTAGTTATGTCAAAACTTTAATCTTAACTGCTGTTCTGTCCGACCATCTTATTCACTTCCCATGCCAAGACACATTACCTGGAATAATATCAATATTTTCAGTGAAAATAGAGAGCATGTCCTCACAACATTTTAGAGTAATTGGGAACGTGACCTGGCTTTAGATGAAAAATAATAGCCAGTCATGTGTATTGTTTTACTCAAGCCTTAATTATTTCAACAGACTTCTGGAGATTGAGACACTGATTAGATGAGAGTTGTTTCACACTGCAAGTCAGTGTGTGTGTGCGTGTGTGGTTGGTTGAGTTGAGAGTGTACTTGTAACTGTATAAGTACTGATGCATGAGGTTCTCTTGACAACACATTTAGCTCTTAATTGGTGCAGTGGATCTGCTCACTGCTAGTTCCCAAAGTAGCGCCAATCTGCTGAGTACTTTATGTTTTTTTTTTTGTTTTTTTTAATTTTTGATTCATATAAACACATAAAGACAGCTTTTATTAGTTCCTCCTCTGTTCAGAAGTCATTTCAGCTGGTAACAACAACAGATCATAATCTATTATAAAACTTGCAAATACCTCAACACTATCAGAGGGTTTACACAGGAGGCGTATCGGATGTCCATCTTATGAGCATCAATCAATCCAACTGTCTACCCAGGTGTCATAACAACTTGCATTTCACTTGTGCTATACACCCTAAAATGTTACACAAAGCATATCTTAATGGAAATGAAGCTGTACACAAGTTGTAGCAGATGTGAGGTTTGTGTTTTACCAATGGGTGCTGTTTAGCTCTCCACATGCTCTCTCTGAGTAGGAACTATTATAGATACCCTGGTTTCTCTGGTTGGAACACAGGTAAGGCTCTTAAATTCCTCAAATGGTTCCTGGGCACCTTAAAAAGTTCCTGCAGTGGCTTTGTTTTTGCACTAAGCAGCTTAAGGGCATGAATGTATGGAACAGTGATGTGGAACATTCATGATTAGCCTTCATGCTTTACTTATGGAATAAAAAATAAAAAATAAAGAGTGTAGCTGGACCATCTTAGAAAGAAGAAGGCAATGAACACTCATATCGCCTGTTAGAGTTTCGTGGAAGAAATGGTGTAAAGAGACAATGCTGGCACTATGGAAAAACTTGGTGCAGACACATTTACCTAAAATTTGAATATTCTGAAATCTTCTTTTATTCATACAGTCATGCTGACTTTCATTTCCCATTAATCCACTAGAAACAGTGTTTGTGAGATTGTTGACTGAAATCAATGCAAATTAAAGGTGATTACATGGAAATGCTCAACTATTGCTTGAGTGCGAGAAATATGCGAGAAATATCTGATAATATGGAATCATGAAGTGTGGGGTTGTTAGTGGGTGCTGGTGGTGTGTGGTGGTGGTGGGGTCGACAGCTCCTCAGTCAACTCAGGATATTTGACCAACGTTTGCACCCGCCCGCTACTCCACACTTCCCCCCTTCTCCCCTCTCCTCCCCGAGTCCCCCCCCAGATTGATTAAATTGGATCAAGATGACACCAATAATTGGCTCAAGCTGGGGCCGGTGTGCAGACCCAATGATCCATATCTAACTCCTTTTGTTGCGATGGTGTCCCTTTTCCCGCGCCGCGCTCCATTTGGAACGGTTTACCTTGGCTCTGTCACAAGTGTTTTAGCCCAATCCCCCGCTGAACACAACGGCCCGCTGACATCATGAGAGCGACGGAAAGGTTACATTTCTCGCAGATGTCTGGGAAATTGTCGGCGCGCTGGCTTTTTATGGTCACCCCGTTCATCCCTTTTGTTCATCATCCCCAGGGGAGACACACACAGAGCGGATGAGGTGTTTTGGTGTGAAATGTTCCCGTTTGATATCAATATCCATGACCTTAGGGGAAAAAAATAGATTGAGGACTACAGGAGATGATTTATTTGAGTGTCTGAATGTTGATCAACGTACAGATAAAAAAGGAAATAGTAAATTGGACGCCTCACAGAGAGAGCATAATTTTGGCAAAAGTAAAAAGAACACAAATGAATGTTATCTGCATGCTTTTGAAATCCAGGGAAATTCACTTCTGGTGTAGAAAATAGAGGCTCGATCAGAGAGAGCCTCTGCTAATCAGCTCTCTGCTTCATTCCCTCCACAAAGCTGATTTATTTTTTATGGAGATGGCAAAGCAAAATGTTTGAAGCTCTAATGAATTTAAAGTAAATTGTTACAAAGTGCAGCAATATGAGCGCAGAAAAGCTTAATCAGAAACAATATACACCTCACAGCTCTGGCTAGTGACCTGCCCTTGCCTGCTAAATAGGTCTGACATGTTTGTTATGCTTAGAAATTCCTGACTACTGGAATCTAAATTCACCCTTCAGGTTGCTGATTTTCCTGGCCACTGCATCGTCTTGGCGACGCTCCCTCTACACCCTTTAAAAGCATATAAACATCTCAAGAAGTCTGTGAAATTGTTTGATATTTGGAGCCACAGATATCCAATCATCCACTGCTTTTACAGAGATGAGGCATTACATGGCATGTAGGGCACTAGAACAGTAAAATCAGGTAAATGGTGCAGGTTATAAGCTGATGCATTCAATTAAGCTCCCTGGCACTTTATCTAATGCCCTACCTCAGACCTATAGGCTCGGGTAATTCTGCTGTACTGGAGCTGTAGACAAAAACTCAGCCTGTCACATCTGATTGAGGCAAAGCCTTGCCGATCCCATCGCTTCGTCACCAAGGTTACTAATCAGATTTCCATCCAGCACAGCCGCATGCAGGATTTCCTGATCAAACGCTGCGAGTTGGCCCCACCGGCCGGCTCGGGCCCATTATCTAACATGTTTTCTATGTGGCGGGGTCAAGCACAGTGTAAAACTCATGGAGAAACACTATACCTGTCTTCTGGAGCAGGCTGGAGTTAGAGCCACCGACAGGTTAAAAAGGAAAGGAATTGATCTCGGGAGGGTCAAAGTCAGGACTCAGCTCACATCAGGGGACAAATCCAAATAACACTGGAAAATATTAAGAATCTGGAAGTTTCTGAAACACTAGAAGACTGTTATTAACCTCTTCAGATTCATCTTGATTTGACTGGCATTCATCTATTTATTCCGCTTATCAATTATATACATGTGTGTCTTGGTGATATACACTCCAATTATTCTGGAAATTTGGCATGAATATCAAATGTGATATATTTTTGTGGCTCAGATGTATCACCCACTAAAAGATAACGTCAGATGTGGTAGCCCGGGTATAAAACAATCAAAGAAGGCTACAGTAATGCTTTGAGTCACTGTGGAGCCAATCACATGGTTCCCTGTTTATTGACACAGAGCTGACCTCTGAACTGAGCCTGTGCCTGCCAAGAGCTACGGTATTAGTCATGGTAACTCGGTATGTGTGTGTGTGTGTGTGTGTGTGTGTGTGTGTGTGTGTGTGTGTGTGTCTGCGCAAGTGAATACAAGGTACGGCTGTGTGTGTGTGTGTGTGTGTGTGACGGAGATATTTGGCGGTGGCTGAGCCTCCTTCAACAGCAGCCAACACCAATACCTGTCTAATTCTCTAGATCATGGGAATCAGCAGAGGTGTAAACACACAGCACTGAAATTATCAACAGCTTAAAACTATGAGAAAGATATCACAGACTGACAATCATCTGCAGCAGGAATAACTATGTGCTTTTTTGCTTTCTTTCCAAGAGCAAGATGAGAAGATTGATAACACCTTCATGTTTGTATGCTAAATATGAAGCTGCAGCCAGGAGCTGGCTACTTTGATTTAGCTTAAAGACTAGAATAATTATTTTAACCTTTCTGAAGGTTAAAACAAATCTGACAATAAGAACCTCTAAAGCTCACCAATTAATGTGCAATTTACTTGAAAACTGTTGGTAAATACTCATTACATATTACTCATTGAACAAGTAATGTTAAAGCTTCCACACCTGTATCTCAGGTATTATATATTTAACATGTACAGAATTTGAAAATGAAGCATTATAGTTTGACAAGCAGTCACTGTAATCAGTGTATAAATTCCCATAAGCCACATCCGTCCTCTTTTGGTATTTGGTAAATGTAATGTAATTACTGCATTTCTAACTGTAATCCTTTGTAGTAAATCTTAATGAAAAAGGTAATCACCTGTCATTGTTAAATTGTGAAAAAAACACAATTTGTAGTTTTCTAGGTGGGGGAGTCGGGTGTGGGGGGAGGGGGGGGGGGCTAGGCTGAGGGGTCGTGTGCTGGACTATTTCTTGGTCAGGTGCGGTGACTTCCTGAGGTCAGTTGTTTACATGGCAACCTCACAATGACAACAAAAGCTGTAGAGATGATGGTAGTCTGTTTTTTTTTTTTACCCCTGGACAGAGCTTTTAGTCTTTATGCTAAGCTAAGCTAACCAGTTGCTGGCTCATGCTCCACATTTTTGAATAGACACTAGAGGAGTATCAATCTCCTATTTCTTTGTTTGTGAGTTGGAGAGTGATTTGTTTTCCACCAAAGCAGATGAATAACAGAGGTGAGGCACAGCTCCACTCCCTCCAGATGTTGCAATACTGGGTACAAACTGCAGGAGAGGATAGCAGAGGGCCAGGGAAAGGATGCCCATTTCACCAGTGACACACATGATGGTGACTAAAACACTTACACTCCATGTGGAATTACAAGTTTGTATAGTGGTCTGATTCTGCTGAGCTGCCTGGGAGTTGATGGTGATAACACTACTAGCATCCCTCAAAGAACGCGCAGCATGGAGAGCGAGAAAAAGGAGCTGGAATTGGTGTTAAAATGACTGAGATGCCTCAGTGACTTTGGAGAGTGTGATGAAGACTGATCATGGAAAAAGTGAGAGAAAGAGGCAGACAGACAAACTGTTGGGACAGAGTAGAAGACAGAGACAGAAAGTGTTGAGTGGTGAGGGTTAGACTGATTCTATTTCACTTAATGTAACCATGGAGGCCTGGGAGCCCCAGTGCTGCCCGCTCTGGGCTCTTTAATGTAAATAGCCGTCGCTGCCCCTACGCTGAGGCGCATATGAATGCACCATAGCCGTGTTATATGACTCTGTTTAACTGAACAGCACTCACAGACACAGAAATTCCTGCTCCAGCTCTTTTCCCATCACTGTAGTGAGACTGAAGAGTGGGGGGGCAGATAGACAGAGAGACAGAAAGAGAGAGAGAGAGAGAGAGCGATGAGTGCGGTGAGAGAGGAAACATTTCTTTGGCATGAGGCAAAATACAATTACCAGAGAGACATAGTTCTCTAAGACAGAAAAAAAAGCAATTTATGGAAGGAGAGAAGGAAGCAAAGATCTCCTGGAGTGAAAAGTTCATGATCTCCTCAGAAATGTCCTCTGCATGGAGTTCAGTGGTCTCTTGGGGACCTGAAGTGCCATGACCTGATTGGCTGTCAGCCTGAGATTGAGGCGCCTGATTGGCTGTGGCACATTCCACATTCTAACCCACTCCAACTTACATTCCCATTGATGTCGCCCTATCAAATTATACATGACTGTTAAAGACAGTTGAAATGTGCTAAATTTGTCTTAACACCAAGTTCAGGAAGATCCAAAACACTTATAAACTGTTATAATTATAAACTGTGGCTGTTTTGCTACAAAATTGTCAAAAAAGTACCTTGGTTAAACATATTTTGGCAACACCTGCTCAATATTACTCATTTTCATAACCTTTTCTCATTCCCTTCCTGACCTTATTATGTCACTGATAACATGCCATTATATGGACCTCAGTGAAAAGTTTAAGTTCACGGTTTGGGTCTATTTCCACATGCACTGGTTCAGCTCTTACTACAATCAGTCATCGGCCTCATCACATGTGTCAGACCATGATGTTGGCCCTTGGCAGCCCTCACTCCATTGCCCTATGGTCTAAAACAATACACTACATCCTTCCATTGTGCCCACCATGCCCGCCTCGGCAACCGCCTGCCCCTGCCTCACGCCTCCTGCGCCCTGCCGATGTGGGCATATGTGTGGGTGCCCATCCTGTCCCCATGCGCGACGCCTGTGCGTGGTCACACGTGTCTCTGCGGTCGGGCCAGCGGTGAAGGGAAGCGGACGTTCACACATGCATGCATAAGCGGGAATCCATTAAGCCCCATGTAAAACAAACTCAACATGTGCTGCTTCCTTTTCCTATAATGGAGAGCTTTTATCCACACTGACCCAGAGGCTAGCAGCTACAGGGCCTGGGCCCGCGCTCAGAGTTGAAAGACAAGGGCAGACCCTGAGGTTACTTCATGTAGGTGAAAGGTCAAAGACGATGTCAGTGCAAATTATAACTGTAGTATGTTGCTTGATGTAACAGACAGATGGGTGGTTTGGCATTAGCCAAACTGTCAAGCAGCATATCTGCTGGTGAGTGGTAATGGAGAGAAGACGTGTATTTCTATTTTAAGAACTGTAATAATATTTGAATGACTTCATTTTTGTCATAAAAGCTTATGTCAGTTAATTTTTTTATATCAATTACCTAATGCTGTCAGTTATCATGAGAATGTTTGGTGTTACAAAAATATACCTTATCTTGTTGCAATTGTTCTCACTATTTACTGCTTACTTTTAAGACAATTACCCACGTGTCTTTTGCCCTGTTGCTATTGTTATTTAAAATGTTTACATCTACATAATCAGTTACTGTAATATAGTCAAGTATAGAGTTAGTCTTGCAAAATTGTTTCACTCAAGTACATTTTATTTTGGTGTAATTGCTCTCTGTACTTAGAGCTTACTACTAGAAAATATATATTTTTTTCCTGTAAATTCCTTATGAAAAAAAGAAAAGTTTTATATCAAAAGTTTTATATCAAATCCCTATTTCCACTAATTATTTTTTATTATTAAGTGATACCATCTGGAAACATGGGCATGCATGAAGTTAGTCTTGATACAAAATCGCAAAAAAAAACAAACAAAAAAAAAACAAACAAAACAAAGTCAGCTTTAACTTGGTTAATTATACTCATGACTTGATGTTTGACGGAGCAACAGGATGACAAGAACACTTGGCAGTGACTTTAAGTGGTTGTCATAATCCCTCATAGGCATTAGAAATGTACATGTCATGTTTTCTGAAAAATAAGTTCAACACTTGTGTTTGCATAAACAGTACTGACGTAGGTTTAACAGATAGGAGTTTTGCCATGCAAATGTATGTCTGCTATGATCACAACAACTCCCAGTGAAACTCAGTTCTGGGCTGTTCTACCTGACATCCTCTCTGCAGCCACGGCGAGTTTATCGAGGCGCCACGAATCCTGTCCTCTCTTGTTTATCAAACTTCAGCATCAGGAGTAACCCTGCTGCTCATGTAAAATTCTAACTGATCCTAAAGTACCAAACCCTGGGACTTAAACTGAAGAGCTGGCAGAGCACCAACAGGAAACGTTTTGGGAGGACGAGGGTGGACAGAGGCCAATCAAAGAGGTAAATGAACAAATGAGCTCATGTAGTGAGGAAAATGGTGAGAATGAAAGGAGCAGTATGTGGAAGGAAGAGAGTGTGAATGAGGAAGCAATGTCTTACGTGAGTCAGGGGTAATGTCAAGAGTAGAACAGAGCAGCAACACCTTTCTTTGACTGCCCAACACTGAATATCCATCTTGTCATAACTTCACCTTAACCATGGGGCAGTTGGGGCTTTGGTTGCAATCAAAGAAAACATAAACTCTTCATATTACATCATGACAAGAGGATGAAGAGGTTTAGTCAGATGCCTTCCTCCAGGTTATAAGGAACAGAAACAAATGAAACCCAATAGAAACAAAATTGTCTCCACCACACACTTCCACCAACAGATTTTGGAAAATTGGGAAAACACTGTTTTCCTCAAGCCACTTAGGCTAACATCCACATCACAACAAAGAAGCTATCCACAAAACCCAACTGAATATTATTCATAACAGTCTGTAGCTGGAGACTGTGTTGCAGTGGTGCACTAGCTGAGCACAAATTTCCAAAACAGATATGGATCTTATCTATTCCACATTTTGGATTTGGAAATTTGGAATGCACTATTTTTTTTTGTCACTTTTGGTAAACACCTTAAAAAATGTCAAATGAATCACATCAGGAATGCATGTTACAGTATTAATGACACAATAACGAGGCATTTAAAGCATTTTTCTTCCTACAGTTGACACACACACATACACAGCGTGGTACTAGTGCTGTCTCGGTAGTAATTTGAGACCGGAGGGGACTTTTCAGAGCAAAGCAGCTCAAAGCTAAGTGAGAGCAGCTGATGTTGCATCATACTTCAAACATTCTTCAAATTAACAATATGTCAAAGGCTATGGAGTGTTCTCCGGCACACACATATGCACAAATACTCAGATCTGCTTTAAGATAAGGAATAACCCACCACCTCTGTAGATAAGTCCACTCTGTGTCAGTATGATATGATGAGCGGCTCTTAAAAACTTCCTGCTCTCCCACAACCTTTAGAAATGCATTATGGGATACAAGAGCAGTGAATACCCAAGAAAAAAGGGGCCTTTGAATATCATTCTTAATCCACCATCTCTATTATCATAAGGTTATGTTCCAAAGCAGTGGGGGGGGGGATTCTCACCAGTGGCGGACGTTGCAGATGTTTCTGGAACCGTCCGAGGCCAGCTGTTGGAATGTTTTCCCACTGCATGAGGAGGCAAGGGCAGCAACACTATTGGCTGCCCCCACTGGGTCATGTGACCTTGGTCATGTGACTGAGTAGAACCTGACTGGTGGGTTTGGCAGCTGACCTTTGCCACTGTGGTCATTTCAACCGGGCTGGCCCACGCGGGCCCGGACCACTGATCTGAGGCCAGAAGGAAAGAGGAGGTGACCGTCAGTCACATCAAACGCCTGGAGCCTCCCACTCACATGGGGATGGATACACAGTCTGCAGGGCTGGAGATACAGAATGGCGGACAGACTGAGGTCACTCACACAGATGGACACACACTCACACACACCCACGTGCATGCTTCAGTGCATGCACACTGTGCACTGAGATCCATCTTACCAGTGATTTAGTTTCATGTGCACTTTTCAGTTTAGTTTAAGTTAACAATCCAGCAGTATCATTGTGCAACATTTTCTCCATGCTTCTATTACTTCCCGTGCAGTCATAACATGAGTTTACCTATGGCAGACTGAACAGGTGCTAACTGGGTAATCATCAAAGGAACAAGGTTAACTGCAGCTGATTGGTTTGAAACCAACTTGGCTCTAAGAGATTGGTGTTGACAGACATGTCTAAACATCTCTAATGTTGGCTGCTAATTAAGATTAAACCCTTCTACACAGCACTGACAAGCAATATAATATATGGGTGTAGTGTGTCTGGGTGCATACATGAGAATGTGTGTGTGTGCGTGTGTGTGTGTGTGTGTATGAGAGAGAGAGAGAGAATGCATCAGTGAAGCAAGATGTGTAATATGGAGGAAAAAATGAAAGAGTGTGAAACATCTTGTGACATTATACTTCAACATCTAGACTCTGCTATGGTAAAGTTTAAGATTTTATTTATATATTTATTTTCATGTAGAAAACCTATGAATACACTTGTTTTTACACTATGACTAGTCAAAACATCATGATGCCAGTGATTCCAAATGTCAAATTTTTATTCAAAAGAATAACATTATTCACATTGGCTCTCCTGACTTTAGAGGTTTTTTAATGATACATTTGAGCATTTTTTTTTTTTTCCATTATCTTCTTCAGTTTGTTTTGAATTCCAGCTAATTCTTCTTCAGTGTAAATTATTCAGATTAAAACTAAGAAAATGATCAAGGTATAGTTGAACTGGTCATATGCAGTTACAACCTGTGAGAGGAGGCAGAAAGTAGGAACATTTCACACAATATTTTGAAGCCATCTGGAGTATTAGAGGACATCAGGTGAATATGGCTTTTACCACCCATACTGTAGCCTTCTGACCTGACGCCCTCTAGTGGTCCTTCCATATAAGATAGTGACACCTGCATAATAAAAAAAATGAAAGAATGCATTATAAAGATCCAGAGTGAGATTGTGTTCTTAAATAGACGAATAAATGATAATACTCATAACAGTCAATACAGTTTCAAAATCAGTGATTACAAAGAGCTTGCAAAGGGCTGGCATAAGGCAATCAAATAACTCTGACAATAGTGAAATTTTTTGATCAAAGAATAAAAATAAAGGACAAAATAAAATGCTAAATACACAAATACAGTATACACAATGTATACATACATTTCCATTTATATAACAGTAATTAGTACATGCAGAGATCAACAGGTACACACACAGTTTTTCCTGATCAAAATGTAATCAAATGGAGCCCAGCTGTGATGGCTGCTCTGTATGTGCATGTATGTATAAGCGTTTGTGTTATCAGTGTACAACCAGACATAGTGTGCAGCTTCACCATCAGGGAGTCAGAACACTCTGTCCACCTCTGTTTTTCTCTCAGTTTCCTTAATCATGATCAACCACACTAATCCATTTCACCTTTGTCAACTTCAGTGCATCTATCATTTAAAAATTTGGTCATTTATTCATCTTAAATGACCTCATGAATTTGCATCATTATTATGCACTGAAGTTTAATCTGAGCATCTGATGTAAACTAATCTGTCTCTCATATCATCTGCATGTTACCTAAACAAAAAGTATTTGAGTGAAGGGTCTGCCCTGTAATAAATCCAGTAACATACACACACTCTAGTCAGTCCCCTCCCCGGACAACAACAACAACAGCTGTTAGCATCTCGCGTGTAACTACATTTCCCCCTCAGCATCAGCGCAGCAGCCCCTCCCCTGTCGTGCGCGACTCTGCCGTGACAGACATGACAGTTATAAATCACCTTTTCTTCCGCCTATTCCCAACCAGACCGGGATGCCAAGAGCTGCTGGTTGGGAGGTGGAGGTCAGCGGCTAAAATTAGAGGCCATCTCAATCAACAAGCTGATTTAGCGGTAGCAAGTGTGTGTAAGAGAGTGTGTGTCTGAGTGCTGGGGCAGATCAGAAGGCTGATCCCACTGGATTTCCTGTTCCTATGGGACACTGATTAAGCTTACTGTCACTGAGGGAAACTGTTTTCCTACTGCAGCTTTTTGCTTGAGTGTGAAATATGATTTTTTTTTAAAAATCCTCCTTAAAGACTGATGTCACAAACCCCCCACACCACCCCCATACACTCCAAGCACCCCAACCACCACCCAGTCAAGCAGAGTTGACCTCTGACCTTTTAAAAAGCTGGGTATTAGCTACCTTATCAGTGCCACGCTCCCCCTGTCACCTCATCTCTTACCCACCCCAATCTTAAATTATAAAAATAACAAAGTGAGAGTGAAAGAGGAGGAAGGGGGTGGGGGGTTGCACGAGTGTGTGTTGCTTCTCGCGTTGCATGTAAACCCCGTAAACCCAGCCGGCCGGGGGCTTAGTTAGAAACAAATGCAGCGGAGGTGTGCGTGGGTCTGTGTTGGTTTGTCTTTCAGCTTGTGCCGGCAGGGGGTCATGGGGGATGAAGGTGAGGCTGAAGTCAGGTTAGTGTGAGTATGTGCATGTTTTTATGTGTGTAACAATACATTTGTGTGCGAAGAATTTCCTACCAGTACTTACTTCAAAGATAATTACAACAACTTGGGTCCCCTTTTTGTGGTTACGGCCATCTTTTCTCTCAGTTGTGATAATGCTGCACTCACCAAAGTAACTGCTGAAACCTGGGAATGTAGCAACATTACTGTAAAAAAGTCAGATGGGGCAAGAAACACAGGTGTTCAGATAAATAAGTCAACAGCTGGGAAACTCTATGTAGAGGTAAAACTGAATGCAAATCATCAGTTAGAATTATCTCTATAATTATTGCATGAAACAGTGTAAATGCACAACTATGATGAGCGTGCTCAAAGATAAAACTGTACCCTTTCTCTTCCACAAGAGTTTGGTTTTTTAAATCCTGTCTGATCTACCAACTTCTTATGTTTCTTGCACTATCTGCCTTTTTTTCTGTGGCCCTGCTGCATTTCCACATCTTAGTAATTAACTTGGTGAGTACAATGTTAAATTAACTAATTAGGGACAAATGTTGCCCTCTCATGCTGACTGGCTGTATATAGGCAAGCTGATATATGCGATTATAGGACACCAACAGACATTCCCAAAAATATAAGGACACCTTAAGCACCTTAAGCAGCTCTGTATCTTCTGATGAAGAAATGTACCTTATGTACGACAGAATGATGAAATGAAGTAAAAAATATGAAAACCAAAAAATATATTCAATCAAAACCAATACAAGGTGATTCTTGTGGCCTGGTGGTTAAGAGGCAAACCTGGTGTGATCACAACAGCCCCTGTTCAGTTTCAGCTGAGGTTCTTTGTTGCATGTCATACACCAACCTCACAATATCCTGCATGTATCTTTACCTACGTATCTTTACCTATTCAGTGAAGGCAAAATGCCATAAAGGGAACAAAAATAAGATCCTAGTTGGAACAACATTAAGTTATTTAAGTATACCCACTTAATGTGTAGTTAAATATTTGGTTCATAATATGAAACATAGCTTAATATGAGTATGAAACAGGAGTTATAAGTCAATAAGTAATCATTCAAATGTCTCCTGCTTTATTAAATCGGTGTGTGTGTGTGTGTGTGTGTGTGTGTGTGGGCTTGGAGACCTACATGCAGACTTCTCTGGGAGGCACGAATCAGTGAATATAAACAGATGGATGGAGGTCACTGAGGGTCATTAGGTGCAGGTGAAGTCTACTGCCATAAGTATTCATACCTCCAGCATTCCCTGACTTTGACCTCATACAACCCCCCTTTCTGACACACACACACACATACAAATCCACACACACTTCACCCACATTTACACTCTCTCTGTTTCCTTTTATTCTCTCTTCCTCTGTCTCAAATGGTAGGAAATGTCAACATCAGAAGCTCATACTCCATCATAACATCTCTCTCTTTTTTTTTTTTTCCAACAAACATTTAGTCAACTGGTTAGGATTATTCAACTTACAATGTCCTAGTGGTCTGGTGGTTAAGACACATACCCTAGGACCACAACATTCCCAGTCTGGTTCCAGCAGGGGACCTTTGGCGTCACACCCATCTCTACCTCTTTCCTCATTTCCTGTCTCCTTCTCTACTGTCCTCTTTCAAATAGAAGCTAAGTTCCAGTGCAATTCCCCTGATTCAGGATTTTTAAACTATAATTACATCTTTAAAAAAAAGGTGGAATTAAACAAATCAGAGTAATATTTGCTCAATTCCAGAGAGCAGAGCACTTGATGTCTTTAAATTTCTTTTTCTTTCTTTCTTTCTTTCTTTTTTTTTTTTTTGTTTTGGTTTTTTGATTTTAGAGCTGAAAGAGTCCACAGTGGATGGAAGCAGAAGAGAGAATTTGTGTGTGAGTTTCGATAATAGTTTTTGGGTTTTTTTTTTAAACTTGTTAAGAAAAAAAAACTGTTAACAAATTAAATAATTCACATGCAACAGCCAACTCCCTCCTTATTTGGAATCTCTCATAAAGTTGGTTTCAGATGGAGGCCAGAAAGGTCGTTGGAGGTAATGTCACTCTGCCCCCCTCCCTTATTCCTCTCCTCTCCTCTGTCTCCCCCTCACTTCTCTTATCACTGTGTCTCCTCTGGCCTTCTATCTGGCCTCTCTCCCATCCTCATTCCTCTTCAAAGACTGGGAGGAGAATAAGACTGGCCTTGAGTGCCCTCTCTCAAGCCACAACAGCTCACACACACAGGTGCATGCAGTCTCTCTCTCTCTCTCTCACACACACACACACACAAATTCTTTGACAAGCTATAATCAGACATCAAAGTCAGTACCTGCAGCATAATACATCTTATTGTAATTTTCATGAAAAACTACAAAACAGAGAATTAGACATAAGCTGATGACAAATGCAGATTATTTCTACATTTTATTTCCCTTAATTTAACCCTTAAGTCTTTTACAAGACTCAGCTAAAATTGAAACAAAGTAAGACTGTTGAAATGCAAAAATGACATACAGTACATCACACTAAAGATATTAACATTAGAGTCACATACCAAAACCACTCATTCGCTCCTCAAATTTTGTAATTTTGTATAATTTTGTGTGTGTGTGTGTATATATATGTATATATATATATATATATATATATATATATATATATATATATATGAATGAACCTCTGATTGCACACCACAACCACATTTTCCCATCACTTCATAATCATAAATCCAATCAATCCAAAATGGGAACCATTTGACAGATTCACAATGACTTAAAGTGAAGTTATTTGTTCCATCGTCTCCTGTCAAAGCACTACATATTTAACGCTCCAGTTGTTTTAGGATAGACATCCTCTTCACATTTTCTCTCTCTCTCTGTGCAGACACACACACACACACACACACACCTTTCCGTTTCACCCTGCTCTGAACCCATTCTCCGTCCACCGTGCAGAAAGCTAAATAAACATACGTGGCCAGTCATTCCCACAGTGCCCCACTACCACCACCACCGCTCATCCACCCACCTCCCGGCCCACCACCCTTTACACCCCCTGCAACCCCTTTCCTCCTAACCCCTACACCTCCATCCAGCCCCTCTTCTACACTCAGGTTTCACCTCTCAGCTTCCTGCTGCTCCCAGTCACGCTGACACACACTTTTACACTCAACCTATTGACTGTCAGCTAAAGAAATACTCTTATTCTTTACTTAAGTAAAGACCATTTCCATTATTTATGAAATATTCCATTTCAGGTAAAGGTTCGTTATTCAAAATTCAATTTAAAGTAAGTAAAAGTACAAAAATATTGGCAGTAAAATGTACTTAGTAAAAGTAAAAGTACTCATTATGCAGAATGGTCTTTTTGGGAGCTTTGTCTTACTGTTACATTATTATTACATTACATTATACTATCGGATTATGCACTGCAGCAAGTCGGGTTAGAACTAATTTCTCTGAATTTATATAATGAACAATAATTGTATTTTAAGATGATGATACATTTTGTATGGAACTTTTCAGTCTGTCCAGTAAGCTCAAAGAAATAGAGGAGGAAAAATACAATATTTATTTGTACTATAATGTACTAAAAAATAAACAATAAGTACAAGTACCTCAAATTTGTACTTATGTACAGTGCTTGAGTAAATGTTACTCATCACTATCTGATTGTAGTTTGCATTTAAACAGAAACCCCTCAGGCTTAGACATCTTGTTTTTTTTTTTTTTTTTAAGGAAATCAAAGTGCAAAGTTCCATGATTTAGGAGTTAAACCATTAAGCAATATTTTTTCTTTACTGTATTTGTCTGACTTAGTCAACCTTGTTTCACAGATGCAGAAAAGTCTGACAGTAAAACACAACATACTGCAATGGAAATTTTGCATCATCTCTCCTTACCTGCAACATTCAGAAAAATATATTTTCTTTGTCTGAAATTTAGTATATGGTGACAGTTTTTTGCAGTGTGTGTGTGTGTGTGTGTGTGTGTGAAAGTAGATATATGCATGCTCGGTCTTTCAGGGTCAATTCAATCTCAGTTCAGGAGAACGGAAATTCCAATTCAGCAGCGAGTATTATTCATTTCATACCTGAAAGCTGAAGCCAAGGGGCACTTTAGCATCACTTAAAGGTTCATGCTCCCCCTTCCTGCACAAAAGTAAGGATAGATAGATAGATAGATAGATAGATAGATAGATAGATAGATAGATAGGACTTTTGTCCTGAATTTGGAAACAAAACTACCAGCAGTCATTTAAACCTCCACAGTGCAGACACTGATCTGATCCTCTCTCTCTCTCTCTCTCTCTCTCTCTCTCTCTCTGGCAGTCGGCTGGGGTCGCAGGATTACTTTCTGTCAGCAGTGTGACAGCTGTGTACATCTGGTTGTGTAGGGGCCTCTTACAGCTCAATCCACACATCGTTTCACCGGTGTCTGGGCCTCCGGACTCACTGCCACTGCTCACCTCATTACCAACCGGGCCACACCTCCATCTGTCCTCCTAATATCTAAATCCTACTGCAGATTAGTGGGGGAGTCGGGCCCCGGAGGAGGGAGGAGGGTGGGAGTGCTAAGGGTGCTGGGGGAGAGGGGAAACAAGATCCAGGAGGAAGGGTTTGTGCGTGGCACATGAGGTTTTATTAATGATGTATGGGGTTGTGTGGTGGTGGGGTGAAGGGTACAGCGGCTGCTTTTTGGGTTTGTGGACTGTGGCATGTTGGGGGCTTGTGATTACTACTGTACTCTGTGCGTGTGTGTGTTGAAGAGGACAGACAGAGCCAGACAGAAACAGAGAGATGATCTCATAATTCCCCCATGATGATCTAATGCATGAAATCTCTCTAAAGTTTATGTTCTTCTCAAAATTAACGAAGGTCAGTTAAACTTTTATTTAAGGGATAAGTCAAGTGATAATCTATATGTTTATTATTTTCAACAAAACCCATGAAAATACAGAAACTATAAACGGATCTTACTATCAAATATTGCCTGTGTAGCCAAAGCCTGATACAAGACCGTATTTCTCTGTGCCAAAGAGCTTCAAAAACTGTTAACAACACATCAGTGAGTCACACAGTTGCACTGAGTGATATGTTTTGTTATTACAGTGAATATGGACAGTACAGTTTTTCCCCACATATACCGTTCCACCGCTGTAAATACACACTAAGACTCAAAATCTGTGACTGATAATAGTCCTCAACAAATACGTTTGTTACTGCTCTTTGAGAATGTGTTGCTAAAAACTACAGATTGATTTGTAAAAGAAAGACAGACAGAAACTATAAATTTGTGACTTGTTTGTAAAGATGTACATCATCAGAAGAAATGAATAGGCTTTGGAGCTGAGAGCTGTTTGGTCTCCCCTATTGAGAATAGGAATATAGAATGTCACCAATATTGAATATTAAAATGACCCTTAAAAAAGGACTTACCAAAACCAAAATTCAGGGTGTGTGGTCATGAAAGTGAGATGATACATTTTTCAATACTTAGAACCAGGAAAGTAAATAATAATTCAATCACTGTTTGAATTTACAGTAGTTAGTGGAAAGGGGGGCGTAACTCATCTGCTGGCTTTCTATTAAAGGTTAGTAATGTAAGGTTAATGTTAATGGAACAAAGTTAAAAACAAATTGTCTTTTAATTACATTTAAAATAGCATTCCTTTTTTAAGAGATAGAAATCCTTATTAATCTGAAGAATCTGCTTTAGCAGCAACATCTAAGCCAAACACTTCCTGTAAGAATTATTCATTCTTAACTTTATCTTCACAGATTTTGTTGATGGACATCACTTAGTTTCTAGTCAAGGCTGAATGAGATCATGTGGCAAAGATAACTTGTGGTTTAATTTTATAAGTCAGTGATTGATTCAGTGTTATGCATTTGAGCGCGCAAATTACTGAAAAGCTCTGCAGTCTGGTTTGCAGTATCTCTATCTTTGAAAGAACTTTTTGAACTGCATATAACACTGCAGCAAGACGGTGACAGTTTTATCTGTTTTCCTGGCAATAGTAGACAGTGTGACAATTTTGACTCAGTTTTTAAGCAGAAACAAACAAGCTTCATGCACAAGCTGAGAAGAAGCTAAAAGATGTAATCATAATGCAGATTTTGTGTAAACATGCAAATGTGTGTATGTGTTGATGTTGGTTTGTCTAACTAACTATGTATTTGAAAGCACACATCTTATTAAATCAACAATTTCACTTTGTGCAGTTACTGGGTTTTTTGTTTTTAAATTGTTTCTCCTATTGAAATTGTAAAATTTCATATTAACTTGTCATTAAAATCCATAATTCAAGAAGAACAAGATCAGACAAAGAAACATTTAGACACATTTTTCTTTTAATGTAACTATTAGATAACATAAAATCACCCACAGATGTTATGATTATGAGCAAATATAATATCAATATAAATCTATTTCTTTGTTTCTTTGTCACACACCACACACTTCTGGCGTTTAATGGGACAGAGTTTGAAATAAATGTTTGTGCAAATTAAATAGTTTTGAGACATAAGTGAATGTAGTATGTGTGTAGAATGTGTTTTTCTTCATAAGCAGAGTGTGTAACTTCTTATCGTCCGACAGATTATACAGCTATCAGCCACTTCAAGAACACACTGTAATGACAAGTTAGGAATGTGTCTAGGCTACAGAGAGTTAGGCCACATATCAAAGATAGACAAAAAAGACTCTGTGACTTTAATATAAACATACAATATGTTTGAATTATGTCTCTTACTGTCCTCACTGAGAGCAGTATACTTCACTTTTGATCTTTGGGTGCAGACAGTAGCCTATAAATGGTAGAATGTTGCCACCTGGTGATCAAAGTAGCATTTCAATTGAAATTTCTTTTCTTCCTTTTTCAAACATAATATTTTGTATCATTATTATTACTATATCATTATTTCTCTGTATGCATTTCACTATTCATTTAATTATAGGACAGGAAACACAGAAATCTGGTCCTAAACAGAATCACATGTGAACACATTCATTTCCTAAGTATTTGTAGAAGTTGAATAATATAAAGTTTTTTAAATACATATTTTATTATTACTTTACAGTTACTATCTGTTCTCTCTTGGCGCTATGTGTCTTTTCCTGAACTTTTCAAAATATTTACTACATGAGAATGTTTTTTATGATGGTGAAAAGGGACCTTTGATCATAGAAGTGCAGAGCACTATCCTACTCAAAATCTTAAGTCTTTCTCTTTTTGTTTAGTCTGTTCCACTGCTGATAAAACGGTCCATGTTGAGCCGTGGGAAAGAAAAACAACAAATTGACATGTTGAGGCTGTATCGCAGTCTATGGGCCGTATACACGAAATTGTACTACATATCCCATGACCGCTTAGTTGTTCCACTGTGAGGTAAAAGGTCAGGTCGCCTTGATGAGGTAATAACAAACAT
Organism: Lates calcarifer; assembly: GCF_001640805.2. Lineage (NCBI taxonomy): Eukaryota > Metazoa > Chordata > Actinopteri > Centropomidae > Lates > Lates calcarifer. The sequence goes on from NC_066853.1 coordinate 22,662,750, forward strand.
GGCGGCACTCGGTTCAGCACGGTGCTTACTTCGGAGCTACTCTCGGGTGAAAAATGTGCAGAAAAGCAAACAAATTGTGATGAGGTGGAGCGTCAGGACGCTTTGTAGTGGAACACAAGATAACGGTATGTTTTTATGTTATGAATATTATTTAAGTTTAGTCGTTTTTCCACCTGTAACACTGACCTTGTGGCATGTTTCGTTCGGCTCCATACTGGCCCCTGCGGATGTCAAACTCGTATCACATATCTGAGTCGTTTAATTTTGAATAACCCGTTGGCAGAGACACATAAACTATAGAAAATGTTTATTATGTTTTTACAAATCTTTAGAGTCGTTCTATAAATTCGGCATTGCAGTTGTTTATGAAGTGCCTACAACTCTGTAATAAATTCCCAAAATGTTGCCTCAAAACGCTGTTACCGTTCACAACGTTAACTTTACTCAGCTAACGTTAACTCGTTTGACGACGATGACACGACGTAATTGTAACAAAAATAAGTTAAACTCACGAGGTGCTGCTTTACATTGGATGCCTACTGTATTGTAGAACAGAGCTGTATAAACTTTGGAAGGTTATATTTTATCTGCTATTACTTTTTTTGCACAAACATCTACACTGCACTGAAACTGTAAAAAGGCCTATGCAAACGAAATTTCGTTCTGTATACACTTGCTGCATACTGAATGACAATAAAAGTCTGTCTAAGTCTACTACAGCTTCTGTTGATAAAGAAAACAGCTACAGTTAAACGTGACTATATTTGTGACGACTCGGTCATATTTAACACAAGTTAGAGGAGCACAGATCTTGTAAAGCTAACTCACTATAATTCCATTCTTGTCTAGTCTTGACCATAGAGTGTTGTTTCAACAGTAAACAATGGTAGGCAGTTTAAATTAGCTACATAGGTAAGGCTGAGTGTATACAATAATGGACTTATAGTTAGTTAGTTAGACAAACCATTAACTAATGTAATTTCCTCCCAGACAATGCAAAGCCCCAGTTCACAGATCCAGCTGTGCAGGACATCCTCAGCAGGATAACGGGCCTAGACTTGGAGAAAGTATTCCGACCCATTAAACAGGAACTGAAGCCTCCCAAATATAAACTCATGACTGATGAACAACTGAAGCAGGTGCCCTTTGAATAAATAATAATCCCCTTTCAATCATACACACCTCACAGTAATATGTGTGTTATCCAGTCACTTGTGTGTCTTAACAGGCAATGGAGGTAGCTACACAACAGGCTAAGAAGCTGCTGCAGATGCCCCCTGTCCTGCCGGAGAGGAAGCCTATCAGCGATGTGCTGTCTGTGGATAAGATCCTGGATGGCATGGACACAGCCAAATACGTCTTCACAGACATCACTTACAACATCCCACACAGGGTACACACACGTTGCTTTTATTTTGTGTGCATGTATGTAACTGGGGGTTTGTGATTTCTTGAAATATGCCACAGCAGACGAACAAAAGCGAAGGTCAGGTTGTAGATGTACATTTGGGGAATTAAGGATGTTCTAGTATTTTAAATTTTGTTTTAAATTGTGAAGGTATCAGCCTTAATGTCTTTGTTGGAAGTAGCTGTTTTTGATTAAAATAAATATAATTCAGTTGCATTTATGATTTTACCTTTAATGTCTATTATAAATAAAGATTAATTGGACTTGATTAAGCTTGCAAATCCCTGATTATCTAAGGCTCACTTTTGTACTTTCTTGATAGATTCAGGATTTTTTTTTTTGTTCAAATTTATCCCTTACCATCACAAATTGTATATGCTGTGTGTTTTCAGGAGAGATTCATTGTTGTACGGGAGCCTGACGGGACTCTTAGGAAAGCAACCTGGGAGGAGAGAGACCGACTCATTCAGGTCTACTTTCCAAAGGATGGACGCAAGATTACTGCACCCCTCATCTTTAAGGAAGAGAACCTCAAGGTGGGAAAGGGCAAAATCTGACAAGATTAATGTTTTGGATTATTATAGGCGCTCCTTACTCCCTGCCACCTAAATTACTGAATCAGTAACAGCTCCCATGTCTTTCTTTCCTCTACCTTATGTTTCCCTCAAACTCCTGCTGCAAGTGTTTATCACAACACCTTTTGACTGGTCATAGTAGGAAAAGAACCTGTGTTACTGTTAACATTAATGACGGCTCTGTTCTGTTAAAGTCTGACAGTGATCCAGTATGCACAATACCAGGACCCTGACACTGAAGCAGTGAAATCAAATTCAGCCATTATTAATGTTATTAGTAACTAGTTAACACTGACATGATGTACTGGACATTTTAAATTGAACAGACCTCTCATTACCCCCGATGTTTTCTTGCTTTGCTGTCATTTTCCTCATGAAACCCAATAGGTGGATTTCCTTCCACCACTTTTTATGCATGTTTTCAATTTCTGAATTAAAATGCCTGAGTGGAAAGGCTGGACTGATAAGATCCCAGTGTGACAAAGTGCAGTGGAAAGAGACCTACTGAATTAATCCAGACGTACATGAGGCATGTGACCTAAAGACTCACTGAAAGCGTCCTCTGAGGAGACTGAAAACAGTGGCAGATGAAACATCAGATCTGTGTGGAGTGATAATGATGTTAGTTTCCTTTTAATTAACGTACAGAACAAAAACAAATGCTGTATTTCCATCGCATTCTCTACATTGTTTTTCACCATTGGAGGTTTGACTGACCTTTGCTCACATCACCTTGTCCTCTTCCTCTGCAATGTTTTAATAGCACCCCTCTTGAGACTTAATGCTACCAGCTGTGCTACCACACAAGTGCCTAATGTTGACATAATAGGACTGGATGGAAACTTCCTTTGCATTTTCTTTAGTGGAGTTTCTCAAAATTCAGTTAGAATTTGCACTATATTTTGATGGAAATCTATTGACTCACTGCTTTGAATATATTGAGCTGAATTACAGGGAAAACACAATCCTAAAAAAGTAAAGGTTATCAGCATTGACAGTAATTGATGTTATCACTAGTATATAAGTGATGATTTTAATAGACATTGTTAATGTTAGACTCAACATGTAGATCTTCTTTACACTGTTTTTCTTTTTTTATTGAAAAAAATACTCTATTACTACAACAACATAGTATTGATGTTGCTCTGGTACACACACCAGGTTGTATATCATATACATGACTATACATCTAGAAAAGGGGTTTACATGTCATAGCATTCTAGTGTCCAGATAACAGCTAATACATAATTTGATGTGTTTGATTTGATATTTTCACGCACAAATACATGACCAGAATACCCACAAGTTGTCAGCCTGTAATACAACTCAATGGTAAAAGTGTAAGCCATCATCTGGGCGTGATGTCAAGTGTGGTCTGTAAGCACCCACTCAGTCCTGAGAAAAGGTCTAATCAAGCAAAATAATTGAAACCACCTGTGTTTGTGTCCAGTGAGTATCTTGGGGCTTGGGTCTTTCACTTTCTTCATGTATATATACCTCTCTGTCTTTTAGATGGTGTTTTCCCAGGATCGGCATGAGGATGTGTTGGACCTGTGTCTGGTCCAATTTGAACCAGACTCTTCAGAGTACATCAGGGTAATATGACACTGAGCTTCTTGTTATTTTGACCTGATCACCAGCCGCACTGAAATCTGCAGAACGCATAGAGTCTGTTCAACCATGAAATTTCCCACGTCAGTCTCTGTATTTTCTTTGGGCCATCTGATAGAGAGTGTAAAATGGAAAGAGAAGGTGGATTGGAAGTTTCTGAATTTCATGTGAAGAGCACTGTGCTGAATATCTACAAAAAAGGAGAAAATCACCATGAAGTCTGAACTGAATCTCTTTTTTTTGTATGTGACTTGTATTTAGTTCCATGCAGTTACTTATGAGGACTTGGAAAAGCATGGAAAATACGGGCTGCTGCGCTCCACCAGACACTTTGGAGGCATGGCCTGGTATCTGGTCAAAGCTCGCAGGATAGATGGGCTCATAGTGGACATGTTGAAGAGAGAGCTGTGAGCATATCTGACTTGAATATTTTTGTTGGCTCTTTTAAACATGATTTTAAATTGAGCAGGGTCACACCTTTATTGCTGACAAAGAGCTCTGACCTAAGCCCCTGGTGTGTGTGTGTGTGTGTGTGTGTGCCTGTGTGTCTGTGTGTGTTTCCAGGCTTCAGGATGCCGTGAGTCTAGTGAGTCTGTTCCACATGGTCCACCCCCACAGTGAGTCAGCCCTGGAAGCTGCCAGTCTGCAGGCCACTGGCATCGACCTGCTGAAGGTGAGAACAACTCACCTCTGAGCAGAGACATTAGCTGACTCCTCCTTTTTTACACTTTTATTCATTTAGCTCTGTTTACGTAAAACATTTCCATTTGATCCTGACATTGGCCAGGTCATAAGTTGTGTCCCCGAGGCACTGGGGTACATCAGCAGTCAGTGAGGCTCTTGAGAGGTCAAGTCAGGGCTGTCTCATCTAAGGTTTCCTGTGTGAGAGGCTTGGGTTTTTCTCCAGCGTGGGAACTGGGGGGCCCGGGTTAGGACACATCAGGTCTTATTAGTGCCCACAGCCCCTTGGCCTTGAAGCAGTGGGGAAGGACATTGAGAATGACAGCCATTTAATGTGAAAGGTTAGCAGCGGGAGTCACAGGTGTGTGTCTGTCTGATAGAGTCACTGTCACGCAGGGCCTCTCATTTAGTCACAGTTGATTGTGGAGCACTTTCTAAGCTGTGTTTTTCAAGCCCACCACTAAAACAATTAATACTATGACTGTAGTCTTGGAACATTTTAATACACAGCCCCCACCTCAAAGTAAGTGGTGACCTTTTTCTCCTCCATTTTGCTGACCTCTGACCCTTGTTCCTGCAGATCTATGCCCAGAAGGAGTCCCAGAGGTCAGGCTACATTGAGCTGGCCCTGCAGGCATATGAAGAGGTGGCTGCTGAAGACTCCGCTGCTTGAAAGACATGCCCCTAGATATAAATACACAGATTCATCCACAAGGAGGACCACTAACCATTTCCTGAAGGACATTCTGAAATTGCCCTCCATATTTAAGATACAATTGCATATACTGTACTATATGATTTGGAACTGGTAAAGTCATCAATTCATGTAGAGGAATTATCTGTGTGTGTTACATTTGAACACTGAGTCAGTTCTGAAGTGTCAAGTTAAATGATGTACATAACAAAATGAAGCAACATCTTTGTACCTGTATGATGTTTTGCTCGAGTAAAACAACTTGAGTTCTGTATAACATAGAAGACTTTATTGAGAGATGTGTATTTAATTCACTTATCAAGTCCACATACACAGTACCATCTTAGTTTACTGGAAAAACTAAAAGCAGCAGTATGTGTTGATCCTGGCTGTGAGAGGGAAACATACACCAGGATAGTAAGATGTCAAAATAAGACGAGAATACAGACACTGAGTGTAACTAAATGGGGGATTTGTCCTAGTCATTGGCTGGGTCAGGATTTTTGAATATGTTCTATTTATAGAAAATATGGCAAATAAAAGACACAGACAGTCTCGTCTTACATAGAAACCCTAACCTGATCTTGATGACTTAAGTCCAGAACTTCAAAAAATAAGAATCAAGAATTCCTCAATGGCTTTGATAACACCCTGATCAACAGTGGTATTATATGAGGTATGAGGGAGAAGAGGAAGTACTAAGAGTGACTCATTATTTTATGCTGTAAACTGATAACACTTAAAAGAGTATTCTAAGTTAAGTAGTTTAGTACAAACTGTCTAGATGGCAGATAAATTGTCTAAAAGTGTTGTGTAAACAAAGCCACGCTCATCAGCCTCAGCTGGAAATGTTTGCATAGACTGCAATGTACAGCATCCCATATTTCATATATTACATACACACCTCCTATTTCTTATTATAACTTCTCCTTATACCCATTAACTTCCCTTTCAAATTGTCATTGACCACATTCAGAAAGGTCTGCAGTTGAAATAAAGTCTGGAAGTACTGCAGTAACACTAATCCTGTAAGAATAAGAATTTAGTTATAGTACATCTCAATATAAATATGACTATTTCAGCCTGCAACCAAAAAAGCAAATGCTTGTTAAAGAAGCTTAAAAGCCATATTAGTCTGTTGATAGCTTATCATGGTCCTAGAATACAGCTCTTTGTGTTGTTTGGTCACAAAAAAAAAACTGAAGAGTTTGGTTCTCTCCTACTATTCATTTAAGAAATCCTCATCCAGGTTGACATCTGTGGTGTCGACATCTTCCAAGTCAAAATTATCCAGATCCAGATCATCTAGGACCTAAAGGTAAAAAGGTATTCAGTCAAGAGGTGTGGTGTTCTGATTCTGCATCAGGGCAGTAACACATTTATATCTACATACAAATATAGATTTAATATTAGTGAATGCTGCAGGCTTTCAAACATCTTTACCTCCTCATTCATTTCCACCCCAAGGTCCTCTGCTGGTTCTTCAGTTCCCTTAGCACCTGTCTCCTCCTCCACTATGTTGCCCTCTGTGGGAGTTGCTGCTGGGGATAAAACCTCTGGCTCAGCCTTTAGAGGCACATGAGGCTCTAGGTTGTCCTCAGGCTTCACTGGGAGTGCTGCTGACTGTCCCTTTTGTTCTGGTTCTTGTGCTGGGTCTGGCTTTAATACTGGCATTGTGTCTTCAAGTGGGTCTAGCAGTGGGTCAAGGACAAACTCTGGAGAAGCCTGGACTTGGACAGGCACATCCAGCACTGAACTGTTGGTGTTTTCGAAGGAGATGAGCTCCTCCACTGCTACAGCTGATGGTGCTGATTCCAAAACAACTTCCTTAGTAACAGGGGTTCCTTCTGCTGCTGCTGTGTCTGTATCTACGGGGGGCGGTGCATCTGAAGAGATTACATCGGTTTCCAGTTCGTCATAAACAGGCATCTCCCAAGCTGCTGCAGATTCTGGTGCTATTGCATCAGCATCAACTGTTAGAGCAGTGGTAACTAGGATATCCTGTGTTGCTATGGCTTTTGTTGCCATTGTCTCACTTGGTGCTTCTTCTGTTACAATTATGGTTTCTATTGCTGTCTCGACAAGACATGTTTCAGAATCACAGGCAGCAGGTACAGCATCAGCTGTTGGAGACATTTCCTGAACATCCTCCTCAACTGAAGATATGATTTCTTCTACAGGTCCAGACTGCAACATCTCTGGCTCTTTGGGACTAATCTCTATTGTGGACTCTTCCTCTACAGAGACTGAGGCCTCCTCTAATTTAGTAGTGGTGTCTTCCTTTATTGCCACCACATCTGGTTCAAATGCAACCACCTCAGAGGATGCGAATTCTGCTTGTTTCAGCTCAACATGGTCTTCTGTCACAGTGATAGGAAGAGGGGAAGCTGCTGTTGGACTTGATTCCTCTTCTGCTGATGAAACAGGATCAGACATCTTCTGCTTTAGTGGAATGGGCTCCTCCATCACTGTTGCTTCAGGATGTCCCGGTTCTGTTGCTGCCTCCACTGTGAAGCTTTCATTCCTGCTTTCCATCACCTCCTGTATAGAACACACAGAATGACATTCCACTGTAAAGCAACTATAATCAATACCTTTACATTTGCAATGGTTTATGACAACTTTTACGTAAGGGGTTGCTCATAGTGAACCCACAGATTATTATCACCTGACTGTGCACTTCCTCTCAGCTCTCTGAAGCTTTATGACATTTTTCAGATCACTGTTTTCATTCTCTGGCCAACAACTTTAGGTTCACCATTCAGCCTCATTTCCAGATGCTGCAAGCAGCTGTTTTCAGGAGGAAAAAACTCTACAACACCTGCTCACCACCAAACAGCAGACAGTGTTAGTGGCTACATGAACATGGCAGAGCACTCAGTAGCTAAAGACCCAGATATTTTAAAGAAATATCTGGAGGTATAGGATTTGCAGTAATGTACATTTAATGTTGCTGGGTAGCCAGCAACACAACTCCAAATGAATGCTAATGTTACTCAGTATCTACTGGATGTGTAAATGGGAAGCTTTGTAATATGTCAGTGCTGTGTTCTGTTGCTCCCAAGTGCTCACAAAAAGTAGTTACTGCAGGTTTAAGTAGCTTCTATTCAGTCTCAAACAAAGAAAAATAAATTTAAAAAAAGAAATCCTCTGGTAGCTGTTTCAGATCCATTTATTAATTCAGTAACTGCATACATTTACATAATGTGTCTTTTATGTTGTGCAGCTTTATTCAGAAATGGCACAACATTTATGGAAGACTAACCAATGCTTGTGCAATATTTGGCACCTGAGCCACAAGGGGGAGCACTAGCACTGTTAAGAACAGCTCAAGAAGTTAACTTGGGACTCATCAACCAGTCTGCCACGGCTCTTTTCACAGATTTTTCACTGTGCCGTGTTTATTAAACTCACTGTTTACATTGTGCATAAGAGATGATAACTACATGATAAATGTATTACAGTTTTCTAATTTGGCAGAGGATGATGTTCATTTAATCACTCTGTGTGTTTTACCTTGCACTGCTGCAGCCTTTATGTTAATCTGATGGCATTAAGTACAGACTTGTGTCATGTTGAGAGTGATACTGAAATGTTGCTAGGCCTGACTGACACAGGCTAGGATTCTGGTCCTCACCTCTGGTTCTCTGACCTCCTCACTGGACACAAAACCTGCAGATTCCTCCAGAACATTGCGGTCCTCATTTGGCTGAAAAGTAAAGAAACAGGTGACCTCGAACAGATATTCGATTGATACTTTAAGTATGGACAGGAATACATAATTTGAAGTAGTGCACTGTATAAATGCACTACTTCGTGTATTTAAGTAATTACACTTCCTTTGACTTCCACTGACCATGATGAGTAGGTATTCTGCGGCAGGCCTGACCCTGACATGAGTCTCCTTCAGGTACTGCTCAGCCAGCAGGGCTTGCTGGAGGCCAGGGAACAGGTTGCTGTACTGGGTGGGGTCAGCCAGAGCATCTGCTGCCTTCTGGTTGACCTTGGACAGACTCTCCTTCCACAGCTTCACCACCCTGGAGGAAGAGAAACATATACAGCTCACCAGTGATGCATAATGTATATATAAAGGGATATGGATATTCCCGTTATGAAAAAGTTTGGGAAACCGCATCATTTTCCTACTGATTTTGACCTTGGAAAACTTTAATCCTCTGGGAAACAAAAAAACATTTTTATTACTGACACAGCCAGTTCACTGGAGTATAACACTCAGGCATATGCTGTACACTCAATAGAGATAGCTCTACCTTGACACATGGCTGGGCAGATATGTTCTTGCCAAGAATGCAGCCTCTGGCAACCGATCTGTTTTGATGAGAAGGTCCAGACATTTGTCCAATCTGGGAAAATACACAAAAATTGTGATGAAATAAATAAATAAAATAAACAAGTACAGTATTAAAACAAGCCCAAACAGCTCCTTTCCCCTCCACACACTCACCGTCCTTGCAAGAAGTATGTGAGGAAGGCCACATTGGTCTTTCCATCCCTCTCTGCCCCCTCGGCCAGTTTGCCCACCATGTCGGTGTTGCCTGAGGCAGTGGCCAGCAGCAATAATCCCCCATAATCCTGTGCTTGGTGCAGACACTCCTGGGCCAGGCTAAACTGGCACTTTGTAGTCGCGAGCTCTGCCAGCTGCTTCCATTTCTGCTCTGACTGGAGCCCCCACATGCCAATGTGCCAAATACACAGGAGAGAGGATTATCACAGGAGGAAAACCATGAGCCTCCACAACAATACAGTGTGAGGCAGTTCATAGGAGATGCCAGGGTTGTTACTCACCCTGTCAGACTTGTTACGGGAAAAATGACTGATTCTACATACATTACCCTGCATATTACATGGCCAATGATTAAAACAATTCTATTATATTTATATACATTAATTTAATTTTATTATTATAAAAGCCAATTTGCAAAGTTCTGATAATGATTAATGTCAGAATGTGTGTTTTGTAGTCAACTAAGCTTTAAAATAATACACAGGAAAATTTTGCTCAAACATGGGTCATTCTTCAGAGCTGCAACAACAGGAAACCTTAGCAGCATATTTAGCTCCTTGACATTAACATCTGTACATGTTAGTGACAGCCATGGATTGCCATGAAATTTTATAAGGATGGTTTGGTGATCCCCTGACCTTTCCTCTGTGCCACTCTGAGTTTGACATTTGTGGTTTTGAGAGAAATAACTCAACTGGATGAATTTCCAAACATGGCTAGTTCCAGCAAAACTAATGTCATCCCCATCAATCTCAGCTGTATGTTTTCCATACTAAGATGCTTAATGAGTAAATATGGTAAACTCAACCTGCTAAAACATCAGCATGCTAGCATTTTCACTGTGAGAATGTTCGCATGTTGACCTTAGCTTTTAGGACAAAGGACTGTGCATAAACACAGCCTCACAGAAGCACTAGCCTGCCTGCAGACTCTTGTTTCTGTATGCATTTATGTGTGCTCTGACCTCTGCCTCCGAGGCCAGTTGGTAGGCTATCTTGAGCTCTCCCAGCTGCAGAGCGAGTTCAAACTTGTGCTCTGGGTCTGTGGACACAGCCAGGGCCTGCTGTCTGAAACCCTAAACAACACAAGAAAACACACTATAAACATTTAATTCGATGTATTCTTCCCTGTAAAGCACAGCTGCCAACGGTAGATATGTGAAACTATGAGAAAGTGAAGAGGTGAAGTGGTAAAAGAGACTGTGTGAGAAGCAAAACCATTCCCTGCATAAATCTATTTCAGAAGAACAACACAAAAATTCTGCTGAGAGGTTTTACTCCATCTGGCTGCCTGATGTTCTGTAAATTATGCATTCATTCAAATCCTGAATTTATTGTCATTTCAAGCAAAGAGAAAAGCACAGAGATGGACATGGAGTTCCAAGGGCAAAATATGGAAGGCAATCATACCTGTTTCTCCAAGAAGTGGGCCACCCTGGTTCTCTGTTCTTTTGGGATTGTGGGTAGAACCTTGTCAGCTGTACTGAAGTCCCTCCTCATCACAGCTGTCTGGTATTCCAGCACAGAGAGCAGCAGGGAGTAGCTGATGATGTTCAGTTCTTTGTCTCCAAGGTAGAGACGGTCGTCCTTGGGGATATAACCCAGCAGGTACATTGTCCTACACCAGAAAAAGACCATTTTTAAGGCACATCTTTCAGAATATTTTATGGTATTTCTGATTTACTGAATAGAAGGGGATTGTATGAGAAAGGCAAACAGCATGTGACAGCAAGGTGGCTCCAGAAGCCACAGAGTAGATTTTCGTTGCTTGCCAAGGACATGGTTGTAATGTTGATTATGGCAGGGCACTGAGACACATTTATTTTGTGCTGCTGCCATACTTTATAAAGAAACCAAGATGGGTTTACTGGTACAGCTTTGCTAATTTTACATTTCTTAATGCATCGAACCTGTCCATGTGAGCAATGGTGATGATCTCTCCTCCAACATAATAGTTGAGTCTGTTAACAGAGCTGGTGTAGATGAAGCAGTCTCCCACCCATACTCCTGTCCTCACCACCTCCTGAACCTCTCCCAGCACCTAGACAGCAGGAAGTAGCAAAAAGGATACAAATAACCATTGGAAACAATAGTTAAAAAGAACTCACTTCCAACATAAGTCCTTTATAGACAAGTCAAATTCCAAACATGTTACAGTGCACTGTGTGTTAGATTTATGAAAATGAATAAGCAGAAGCTATTCAAATTTAGTTTCTGCTTTTCCATCATGTGTATTAAGATTATGTTATGTTAGCTTATTTCCTGAAAATGTCTTTCAGGAAATACCATCAGAGTCTCTGACCTCAAAGGCATCCTCTATGCCATCTTCAGACATCTCTTCGTTCGATTCCAGGGCTGCTGACGCTTTCTCTGGCAGATAGTGTAGCACAAAGAAAGATTCATCTGTAGCGATACACACCAGCTCTCCAGAGTCAGACCAAAGGATCTAAAGAAAGGAAGACAAAAGATTAATAGACTGTCGAAGCAGACAGAGTACTGGACATTGTAACAGCCATAAGAGTGGGACTCACGTGTTTGGGCTGGATGTCGATTCGGCGGACAAGTGTGGCACTCTCCCAGTCGTAGAAGGCTAGGCCACTGTTTGACCTCACCCCCAGTAAGAAGCCACCAAAGATACCTGTGGGACAAGAGGACACTATGCATTACACACAAACTCACACATATACATACTGTATGCACACAAAGATAGAACATTAAGCTCACCTTCAGCCCCAAAGTCAGGTTTAAAAGCCTTCTTCTCTTTAAAGTTCTTAAAGATTTTGACCATACTGTTGCCTTCCCTTATAGCATACCTGTAAATACAGTGTAGACAGTTAAATATAATGTAGCTGACCACATTGGAGAGTGGAGTTAATGACACTTATTACATATATTGTATAATTATGACTGGTTAAAGGAATATTTGACACTTTGAGACATACAAATCAAAGCCATAGCACTTTCATGACTGTAGAGTAAATTTCTACAGCCAGCTGGCAATTAGCTCAGCAGGTGTAGCGTAGCATAAAGACTGGAAGTAAGGAGAAATAGCTAGCTCTGTCCAAAACACAGACTAACAGCATCTCACTAATTAATATATGTCATTTGTGGGCAGTTTTTTGAACACTGGACTGAGCCAGGCTAGCTTTTTCCTCCTGGTCCCAGTGTTTATGCTAAGCTAAGATATACCACCTGCTGATATGAGAGACATAATATCAATCTTCTCATCCAAGGCTTCCCAAGAAAGCCAATTTGTATCCCAAAATGTCACTACACTATTCCTTTAAGGTGTTTAGGACTTACTGTGAGGAGTCATGTGCCCAGACAAACTCTTGAGCTGAACCAAAGCTCTTGTTCCTCAGGGCCATGGCGGTGTAGATGATATACTCCCCATCTCCACAGACCACTACAAACCTACAAATACACAAGGATACACGCATGCATATATTTATATAAAATTATAGTTTGAAATTTAAAACAAGGATGATACCCACAATTCTCCCCTCAAATGAAGTATTATTTGTTTGGTTTTCTCTCACATTCAGTAAGTGTTTGAATATGAACAGTGCTCTCAGTGTCTCACCTCCCGTTGGGGCTGTGCTGGATGGTCTGGGGGTAGATCTCACAGCTTCCCATGTCTTTAACACCAAGCGGCAGCCTCTCTCCGTCCCTGATCTCAGCCTCTCCCATGGCCTTCAGGTTGGCCTGCTGCACTTCAGAATGTCGAGCCCACATGACCTTCCCACTGGAGTCCATCGACATGGCCGGCTCCTCCCGACCCAGCTGAGAGGGACAGGAAAAAGAAACCAGAAGATGAGGAGCAAGACATGAAAAAAAAAAGAAGAAAATGGTGTAAAGGAATGCAATGATGCCGCTATATACTCCAGTTGAGGTTACATTATTTGGCTGTCCATAGCTGCTGTTGAGGATAGAGAGGTCATGTCATCTATTTCCTCTGGGTTTTGTAGGTATTAACAAGCCAAAGTGTTTATAATTTAGTTAAAATTAAAAGTTAACGTTCAATATTCTGTGAACACTAGACTACTAATTTCTAAGTCAGTGGTTCCCAGCTGCAGTCTTTTGGCCCCCAGTGACAAATAAGAAGCCTCCACAGTGTATGCTAAGAGCGCAAAGTCTATGACCCTTGACCTTTTTAGTTTCTTAGAAATTCAGTCATCTGCCTCAGGAATTGGGGGTTATTCCACCCTTTAAAACACTACTTAATACTGATGAAAATATAAGGAATAATAACACTGCTCAAACAAGTATACTTTGATGATGATGCTGCCTTCATCATAGCCCAAAGCCACGCTGTTGGAGCCAGGCTGGCCACATATACACCACACCCTCTCCATGCCATAGTTGAGTGTGTTTTCTAATCGGTAGGTGTTGGAGTGCCACACTCGAACTGTGCCTGAGGAAACAAAGAGCTCACATTGAGCAAAGGTGCTGTACATATTTTGGGCTGTAGTTTTGATGTGTGTGTGTGTGTAGTTTTCACAACCCACCATCTTCAGAGCCTGTGAGGATGATTGGAAGCTCGGGGTGGAAGCTGACACAAGTCACATTCTGGGCGTGACCCTCCAGGGTCTGAACACAGGTTTTGTTCTGGTAGATAAAGACAGACAGCACATGTACTCATTACAGAATGTCACTGACAATACTGTAGTAGGCTTTTTATACCATAACTGCTCATGTGTGTATGTGTATGTAAATATATAACACTGAAAAATGTGTGCACATGTTATCTTCATGTTATGGCTCATTTCAGCATTTTAGATATTAAAAATATGTTTAACAAATATGACACTTTGGGTACAGGTCAGAACACTAAATGATGACCCGTAGACAAATTTTTGAAAACATTGCATCACATTGCAGAAATACATTCTTGTTACTACTTTCACTAACCACCACTTCTGCTGTCTTTACATGTATATGGGATGAAAACCATGTGAGGTTCACTGGATATGTATAGCTTGTTTATGGAATCACTTGAAATATAAGAGCACAGGCTCACAGCAAACATATAATTTTGGGATAAATTAATTATTGGCTCTTGATTGAAAGATGTGTGCGCACTGTTCTACAACTAAACAAAATAAATAAAGACAAATTCACTAGGTATAGCGGAATAGTAAAATGATTGTTATCACGTAAGAGCCAGTAAACAAACTGTTTTACTGTTACAGGATATTGAACAAAAGAAAACAAAGTCCAGTGTGTGATTAGGTACCTGATAATCCCAGATCTTGACAAGGCGATCATCAGCCCCTGATATAAGGTAGGGCTTGTCTCCTCCACTGTAGTAGTCAATACAGTTCACTCCCTTCTCATGACCCTCCAAAGTGAAGTTAGGAGTCTTGGAGCCAAGCTGCCACACCTACCACAGGCAGAGTAGCAACATGCTGAAGGAGAGTGTGTATGGGAGTGTTTCTAACACTGAACAACCTCTGACAGTTCAGTATATAACGAGTAGTAGAGTGATTAACAGGTATTTGCTGTTATCTTTTAAATGGTCTAAGAACATAAGATGGTAGTTTTTCTCAAGATTGAAACCACATTTCCCACAATCCTGTCTGTGACAATAATGTCCTTGCCTCTCCCTTTTTTTCACTTTTACATTCATTTAAACAGGAAGAACAACACCTCCTTCAGTTTGTGCCCTGCAGCAATTTCTCTTTGTGTGTTGAAATGTTTACGTGTGTCTGTGAATGAGTGTGTGTGTGTGTGTGTGTGTGTGTGTGTCTACCTTGATAGTTCTGTCCAGAGAGGCACTGGCAAACTGGTTGTTGTCTTTGGGGTTGATGACAATCTGCATGACATAGTGAGTGTGCCCCTCAAACACCTGACTACACGCCCACTTTCTGTCCCAGTCCCACAGCTTAATCAACATGTCATCTGAAAACACAAACACACATATAAGACATAAGTTTTAGATGCACCGTATATACAACTTTTTTGTGCTTACGTGAGTGTGTGTAGCTCTCTCGTACCACTGCTGGTGAGGATGTAGGGCTGTGTAGGGTGGACAGCGATACAGCGGATGTAGTCAGCGTGAGCCTCAAACATGTGAACTCTCTCCAGAGTGTTATAATTGAACACACGGATCTGCATGTCATCCTGTGGAGGGATGAAGAGATTAACAAACATATCTGTACATAATCAGAACAGAAAGACACACATTTATATGTCCATGGTCACTGTCTCCAAAGAGGAGCGTCAGCAGAGGAGCTGACTGCCTACTGCACTTTAATTAGAAAAACACACTGGTTCGATCTAGCAACACCACAATGTTGGGCTTACTTTATCTTAATTTATCATGGGCAGAAAACCAATGGGTCACCAATCCAGGATATACAATGGGTCATTTTGATTCTGCTCAAGCTTTACCTTAAAACAATCCTAAATGCAAAATCACTTGTACAAACATATGGGTATGACGTTCAAAACTGAAAAAGATACACATCTCATGCATCTCAGTTTTTACCTAGAGATGTGTAATTCAAGCTTTAAAAACTTTTTCCCATGTAAAAATGACACTGAAAAGAGACAAATATTAATCATTACGAGTTCATTTAATCTGTTTTCTGTCCTTTCCAATTTCTTATCAGTGAACACACAGAGATAAGTGAAATTAAAGTACTTACAGCTCCAGCAATGATCCAGTGTTTCCTGGCAACAAACTTGGCCACTCTGACAGGCAGCTCACACAGCTCAAAGGTTTTCACCATGGTCTATGCACAGAAGTCAAGAAAGGGAAACATTATTAACTTTTTAATTAACATATATGTAATGGATAAAACAAGCTGAAGTGATAGTGTCTGTGATGGGATGACTATGTGGTTATGTGAATGATTGATCAAGTGATTAAGTGAGCAGATAAATGAGTGATAGTGACCTGTGTGTCATGGTTCCAGACCACCACGGTGCCGCTGTAGAGGCTGACCACCATCCACGGCTCAGTTGGGTGGAGGTCCACGCTCTTCACCCGGTCTGATCGAGCCGTCAGCCTCCGCTTGATGTCCAACCGCAGAGGCTGTTGAGAAAGAGAGAAGAAGGTGACCCTCAACAACATCTCCTATTCTGAACCAGTAGATTGTAAAAAGACTCATTAAGCAGAAAATAAGTTGTGTTAAATATGTTTGGGATCTATGCTTTTAATGCAGAGTTGTACATTTAATAGGACGCAAACACTTACTGTAGTACTGTAGTAACAATAACACACTGTAGTCTATTCTACCTCTGGTTCTGGGGATAGTTATGAGGAGGGGGTGTGTCTGTTGATACGTCCCATTCCACATTTTATATGCATGCCTGCTCCATAATGACTGGGCCCATTCAAGTCCTGCCATGTCAATGAAAAATAGTAGTCTTTTATCTACTTTAAATGTGATGACTGTATGTTAAAAGTAAATGTAACAACCTGTGTGTCGTATGTAAAAATATGCTGGTGCTAGTTTTACTTTGTTGCTTTAAAATATGTTGTACCTTTTGGATTCTGTTGCATATGGTTTCTGAATGGATGACTACTGTACCATTTGCATGGAGTTTACATTACGAATGGAGATGAATGGTAGAAGTTTCTGTACTAACAAAATAGCCACAAGAACAGCAAACAACAAACAAAGTTATGTTAAAGTATTTTTTTATTGTATTGCATACCATTGTTCCGCGTCAGTGAGTCTTTGCGAGTGTGTCCAGTGAAGAGCCCGGCCTCCCTGCTGCCCTCGTCGGGCTTCTCCGGTGGAAATCAACGGAGAAAGTTTTGAAACTAAGCGAACGAGAATAAAAACAAAGTGACTTCCGGTTCTGATTTTCACAATACATCTCAAAGCAAATTCATAGACTACATGAAAAGAATGGAACAGAACCCTGGCAAAACCAAAACTGTAATCTAACTGTCCAAATTCATCAGCGCCAAAAAAGTAAATAAATAAATAAACGAATAAATAAATAGATAAATGCAGTAGTTATTATAAAATTGATCCTAGCATTGTAATAATCAGAGTTAAAGCTACCTTAAGTAGCTTAACAACAACTAAACAACAAAATACAGTGTCTATCTGTATGTCAAACTGTTATTATCAACAGAGATTCAGGTGGTGTAATGTATGGGTATAAGTTACATACATATAGTAGATGGTTTATGTACACTACTCATGTATGGACATCCATGTGTACATTATTTACACCTTATACACTGTTAAGATTTACAGTTGATCCTGGATAATGGATATGTTGCCACACAATAAGTATATCAAACTGTAATATATAATCTGTAAATTGTAACAACAGTTCTAATAAGTGCTGCAGCTATTTTAAATGTAAATATTTACTAAACATCCGTCAGTTTTATGATTTTCTGGTCCTACATGTAACCCTTTATTTGGAAGAGAAAATAAAATATTTCCGGTGTACATCTCCCTGTCGCTGTCCGACTTGACGCAGCTTCTTTTGGCGACGTGGATCCTCCAGCGCTTCCTGCGGGAGCAGCTCAAGATCCGGCAGAGAAGCAGAACATGCTGTACCTGTCAGCTCGTAGGCTGCACTGCAAAAAAAAAAAATGCAGGCTTTACAGAAACAACCCACCAAGTTCACTTTTGTCTCTTGATCCCCACAATTTACCAAACAGATGGAGATGTTTGGATTCATACGATCTTTAGGTCTTTTGACTCATGCAAATCTTCCGGAGAGTTTCAGGTTGGATGACAGACTTCATCTAATTTTTTGCAGTGTATCACCAGGAGCTTTTTTCTTCACAGAATTTTGTATAAATATTCAAGACACGAGTTTCATATATGAGGGAAACTTTCTGTTTCTCCTTTTTGAAGAAGGGACTGATAAAAAAGAAGTGTGGTAAGAAATCACTTTATTAGAGATGTACACTACATCATAAATAGACAGCAATGTGCAACACAGAGTGGATAGTTTTGAGCAGATGAGGTTTGGTTCCACGTTATTGTGTCTTCTTAAATACTTGGTGGCAGATTTTGTCGAGCACAGTGATTTCCTATAAGAGAAGATACAGACCTTTAGACTGTGAGTCCAACATGATGCAACAAATGTTTCTCATAGTTACATAAAGAGGTTGAGCTTAAGTCTCTATGTTTCAGATAGTGATTCATTTACTGTTTTATCTTGCTTTCTCAGATCTCAGAGATATGACACAGATTTGTGTGATCCAACAGAGGGTTGAGAAAGACTTCAAAAGGCAAGAGAGGAGAGGAAGTGTTTCTTCTTTTGAGATTGCTTGTTGGTGTTTACTTTGCTGTTTTAATGTTGCCAGTATGATAACTAGCAAGAACTGATGCAGCTGTGCAGCTGTGGTTGCACAGAAACGTCTTGTTTCCTGGCAAATATGTAAAAACCTTTACACCTCTGTGTCACGCTCTCTCTCACCAGATGCAGCAGGTCTCCCTCGATCCAGTGTTTCCACCCACGATTTTCCTTCTCCCCCTTCTGAACACACACCAGCTTGTCCCCATCCCAGGTGACCAGTGTCTGTTATATCACCACACAAACACACAAACAATGGTCAATGCGTCTGTCTTTGCTGTTAATCATGACTGTTCTGACTACCATCATCCAGAGAACTTTCCTTGTTTTCTTCTTGAGAAAAATGTCAAAGAATTCAGAAAACAGTCCCACCTTGACTTTTCGGTTGTCCAGGCCCTTTGTGTGCTCCTCAAACTCCTCTCCCACGGTGAAGTTGACCTCGTAGTTTCTGAAGGTGCTCAGTGTGTTTGTTTCAAATTTGTCTCCGTTCTGGACGATCACCTTTGTCTGATGCAGATGGGAAGCTATCTTTCTGGTGGCAAAGTCAATGTCTGCAAGCAAAAAAAAAAAAAAAAAAAAAGAGGGGGATAACGTCAGTGGTGGCAGTGTGGTTTAGTCAGTCAGTTTGGCAAGTTTTATAAAGCCATGATGGTTTGGTGTGTGGTTTGACTTTTTAAGTCACTGCTTCGTGTGCACAGGCACACATCCACAGACACAAATGACACCACAGGCCACTTATTATGATTCCTCTCCTACTGTTCCTCCTGACAGTCTCATTTACCCTTTAAAAATGACCTTGCTCCGAGTCAGAATGAGCCTAAATGAGTTTCTTGGCCCCGCTTAGCACTGGGCCCTGCCAAAGAGAACCACCCACCCACACCATTTAGATATTCATATCCTATTTTCCCTAAAGTGAAAATTCAATTTCTTCCCATCACTCTTACAGATACAGCCCCTATATTTACCCATCTAAATGATATTTTGACCCATTTCCATAAGGATGTCATTTTCCTATCCGCTTGATGGAAATGAGGTGGAGCCATTCAGGATCTCCTGGATTTTGTGTGAGCTGAGCGTAGCAGGGTTGTTTTATGAATTGCAGATAGAGTCGTGAATAATGAAAGTGTTTCTGAGCCTGATCAATGACTCGCCAAAAGGAGGAGAGCTGAGCTGAGTGCTGGGCTCTCCTTTTTTCTTTCTTTTTTTTTTTTTTCTGGAAGTAACGACCTGGCCTGCTGCCTGATCCAGGGTCAGAATCTGTCTTCCTTTCCTGCAAATCAGGAGGATGAAAATGCAGAAAGGAGTGAATCAATATTTATTTGGCGTTATAACAAACGGCAGCCGCTCACAGAGCGGAGGTTAACTTGGCCTGACAGCAGCTCAATGAGGAAATGAAGCAGTACCACAACATTCCTCCTTTATCCCCCCCCCCCCTTGCTCTCTCTCCCTCACTTGCACTGCTGCTCTCTCACTCTTTCTGTCACACTCATTCCACATTTTCTGCTCAGGTCTTCCCCTATACTTGGTTGCATCTTTAAATGTAACCCTGTAATTGATCCCTGTTTTTAATGAGGCTTACAAGCCACATTCTCCCCCTCTGTTTCCCTTCAGTAGGCAGTATGAGTTCAACTTACCGAGGGCCTTCATGACGTCCTCGAAGTTCTCGTTGCTCACCATCTCCCAGCGTCCATTGTAGTCTGCAGGCATTTTGACTGGTATATGAATGGAGGTAGCTGTTTGCCTTTAAGTTTGTCAGTCAGTGTATCAGAGAGACAGTTAAAGGGCCCAGCCCTTTATATACACTTGTGAATGTGTGTGTGTGTGTGTGTGTGTGTGTGTGTGTGTGTATGGACCAAAGGACAGGGTCCACCCGATAATTCCCTCAGGACAGTGTGTGTGTGTGTGTTCTCTTTTACATAGTGCATTGTGAACACACTGCTTCACTCATGGCTGTTGCATGTGATAAAAATGCCCTATTACCTGCACTCCAGTGTATTTCCTCCACATAATTCTGTATCTGTTCATTAAGCGTGTGCTCACTGACTTGGATGCACTCAAGAGTCTGCTGTATGTTTTTTCAATACCCATTTCCTCAACTAGCTACTGTAGCTTCATCAATAACACATTCTAATGCACTAAAATGGAGGAAAGATCGAGAGGAGCAGGGACAGAGATGAGTGCTGGTTACATTAGTTGCCTACAAGTTCATTTCTTGAGGCTTTTCTGGGATTGTAGTGGGAAGATTCCTCTCTTAAGCTCAAAGGAGGAAAGTTTGTTGACTCAAATGCAAGTCCACAATTGACAGAAATTCAACCCAATCCCAAGTTTCTGACCTCAAGCTCTCCGAGAATATCATTTCAAGATAAGACACCTACGCTTGAATGAGCTGGAGTTCTTTATCAAGCAAGAGTGAGAGCATATGTACACATACCGATGGTTTTGTGTGCTGCCCAGTGTTGGTTAATGTATAGTTCCTGCTTGGTTTGTAGGGGGTTACAGTGTTCCCACTAGACCAGATTTCATTATTTATGACAAATGGGAAATTGATCTTCAGTTTCCATGGAATGCTTCTCTCTCTCCTTTATCTCAGAGACCATTTCTCAACAGCATCAGTTATCATTACAGTTTACTCTCTGGATTCTCTGGATTGCTTTCAGGAGATAGAGTTTTCAAAGAGCATGTAGTAAATAAAAAAGAAAGAAAGAGAGAGAGAAATACTGAGGTCAAGCCTTATCTGGCCCATCTACACTATGACACCAATTTGATCTTGGTAGTGGTGATGTGGTTGTATGTGGAGGGTCAAAGGTGAGGCAGGCGGTCTGTGTCATGGTTTATCAGAGTTGATAAGGTGCCTAGACCTAAAGTAACACTTATCTTTTATCAACAGGCAATGATGTGCATACAGTCAGTGTCCTATAATGGCATCAAGTAAGATATGGTAGAAATGCACAGCAAAGTTAAAGCTGGGCTAATGAATATTTTTACATAATCAACTTGAAAAAGTAACAACATGCACAGAGTAAGGAGTCACTTGTAGTGACGAACTCACAGAGAATAATCACCAGACTCCGCAGCTTTACTGTTATCCCACTGTCTCATATCTGAGCAGCAAAACCAGAACACATACAAACAAACCCCACTGTGCATCACCTGTTTTGCAACAAAATGCATAGAGACAAGTTTAGTGACTAAAGTATACAGCAGATAGAGGGCTAGAAATGTCTACCAGGAGTTGGTAGAGAGCAAAATCGAGCTAAAAGGGGAGTGAATATTGGACTTCCTTTACCTAGGTGGACGCAAACAGGAGTGCATAGGCAGCTGTATGCTAACATTTTCACCCTAAAAACTTTATAATGTGATAAGGCGTCAGTGTTGTGTCTTGTTGGCTGCCCTTGAGTGGCCAATAAATAAATAAACCAAGGAATGCAGCTGTAAAGCAAAAGCTGCAGCTTTAAAGCAAAATTTTCATACACGGTTATTGTAGTTGTAGAATGTAGACAGTAACTTTAAAGGCCCTGCTAACTTATTTTCTCACCACTGGTGACGGGGCACTCAGTGAATGGTTTTTTTTTTTTTTTTTGGGGTCATCGCTCATCTGGTCTGAAGTGCTGGAAAAAGCTGGAAAAAGGTGACATCTCATTCTTCCCTGCATCAGATTTAGCAACACTGAATTAAATTGCTGACATTTGCTGGGTTCTTTGTTTATTTTGTCTGCCCTGATACAGCAGTTAAGAGAGTTAAACTCTTATCTTAAATAAATAATGCCTCAGAATGTTTCCCCCCTAAACTTTAACTGTGATTATTTCTTATTCAGACATTAATATTTGATGTTATAGAGAAACAGTTTGGAAGATTTGAAACCAGATTTTTACGGATTTTAAGGTGCTCCAGGGATTTAATGGAAATAAGGAAAATAATAAATAATGAAATAAAAGATAAGATTTTCATACAGAATAAAGCAGTTGTGGGCAACAGATGCTGTAAGAATTACCTATTTAACCACATTTAAAGTTATCTCTGTGATTTAGCTGTTATCGCTGTGATTTAGAGCAACTTATATAGAGTATTTGTTGCAATTCTGTTCTTGTTGATAAACTCACAAGTGGCAGCCAACAGTGCACCAGAATCCAACCTGTGCACTGCCTGTATTAGTAGTATTTAGAACTTAGCTTTAAAAATCAAATTGAATGTATTAGTCTTGTGATTTGTAACCTAAACTATAATGCTGTTTCTACCTGACCCCACCAACTACATACTCTACAGATTTACATCACACTTAAAAGAAGCTTATCAGTAACTTTCTGAACAATCTCAGTGACTAATACCACTAAGCCACTCTGTAGAGTGATATCTATATAATCTATTCAATTGATATCTTGATCATTTTTCTCAAGCTTCACCTCAACTCATCTACAGGGTTGCAACATTTTTTCTCATTTCACCACACAGGGGCAATGTTGCTACATATAAGTCAAAGCTCCTCAAAACCAGAGGTAGCAATACTCTGTGCTCTGAGCAAAATAGTACCACATGTTATACTGTGATCAAAGTTAAGATGACACAGCCATCTGGCAACCAAGAGGCTGGCATGGTGGAAATCTGTTCTCTGTAGTTTGTTGCTTTCGTCAGGTGAATTGGACGGATTTTGTAACATGTAGGAAAAGGTTAAAGAGAGGCGATAACTGGTTTACAGCGAACGTTACGACACAGAGGAGATCATTTGAATTGAATTTAATGATTTATAGAATGACATGAAAGTAAACCTGTAAGTGAGAATGAGACTGTACCCATTTGCACTTACATGCTTGCATGCTTGCATGTCATGTACACAGGGTGTCATATACTTATGCAAATGCGATTAGGGTAGTTTTAATAATGCATAAACAGCAGATTCATTTTTAATTCTGCCTAATTCATACCTAATGGCACATCCTGTGCCCCATAACCTTGGAGGCACATGCCCACACTCACTCACATCGACACATACACACTCTGTGTTGACAGTGGGTTGATCATACGCATGTGTGTGTTAAATGTAATTCAACATTTCTGCACAACCTGACTGCATTTCACACCTTTTAGCATAGTTACTCTGTGTGTGTTGTTACACACAGGATCTCATTTTAAACACACATCATATATTGTGGTCGTCAGGCTGTGAAGTAATCCTGCACTTCTATTTCCTGTGACTCTTCTTCTCTCCCCTCTCCCTCTGAGAGTTGAGTTTCCGTCTATCCCAGCCTAATATTATAACAGTGAGATGTTGTGCATTGTGCTTGCATGCTGTGTCACTCTCCCCAATACACTTTCAATATCCTGTGTGATTCAATTCAATTTGGTTCATTAGTGTGCCATTCAAAGCGCTGCATTTCTAAGTCTTTATGTCCCCATGCAGCTCCCTCAGCGCCCCCCTCATCTCTCCCATCTCTTCCTCCTCCCTGTTGTTCCAAAACATCAAAGGTTAGATTAATCACAATCCTCAGAGGAGACAAATGACTGAGAAAGTCTGCTCTTTGTTATGAAACCTTAGTCATGGATTTCAGCAGAGAGTAGATATATTTGTAATATATTTTCATCCCACCCATGGACTCTAATAGTGCGGTGTCTTGCTGTGTGCTTTGATGTCCCTGTGAGAATTGAAAGGGCCCAAGTGTTCCCACACGATTGAATGATTTTTGCTTTTATCCTCCTCATGGAAGCCTTTCTGGAAAAAAAAAAGAAAAAAAGAAAAAAAAGGGATTCAGCAGTGATGTTACATACGTCAGTACAAGATGAAAAGTAGCCATGTTAAAGGATATTGTGCATACATATACGTACATACGTATGCAGAAAAATCCATTGTTATTCTCAAAAACCTTTCAGATAAAGGACAAAAACTAGGGGAAAGAAAGTCTATTTTATAACAATACGCTCACCAACAGTGTGCAGTCCTTTGGAGAGAAGAAAATAATATGTTGGACAGGTTGGACAGCCTTGATATCAATAGACAGTGCCTATTCAGGTGCCAAAGACAGATTCTCAGAACAACGTACCTGTGGAGGCATATTCTGTGTCAAGGTCACCCTGTGTGTGAGTGCATGCTGCTTCAAGCAAATGCCCAGGTCTTACAAAAACCCTCCTCCATGTCCTTTGCATTTGTCTCCTGCCATGAATGTATGCATGTACTGTACTTGCTCGCCTGTGGTTGTTTGGTCCATTTATGCATGCTAAATGCCTCGCCTCGCCTGACCATCATCACTCTCCTACACGACTTGCTTTGATCCAACCTATACCAGCCTGGTATCCAAGCCCATTCACTCCCAAGGAGCATAAATCAAATCCCATGTTCCACCTCTGTGTGTGTCATCCCATCCCCTGAGGGGGAAACCTTGCGATTGTAGCCTCCTCCAATCCAATGTGGTGTTTCCTCACACATTCACCCCCCCCCCTCGAAAGGAGCATCCAGATAATCATAAGAAGAAAACATACTGTAAGCTCTCTGCCATCTTTCACTTTTTTTTTACTTTTCCCTCAGGAAGTTTGAGCTGAAAAGTAGAGAGGGGAAGAAGGGGATGACAATGCTAAATATTTCATGTTTTCCTCTTGGTAATTCCGTGCAGTTGGAACAAGACCTCATTTTCCACAGAAACATGAGCAACTGTGGGACTGATTGCGGGAGCCTGGTAAACTCTGTGTTTCTCTCTATTTTTTTTGCTTCTTTACTCTGAAATAGGCCTGGATAGTGATGCATAATGCATGGGGCTTCCTATGTGGAGCTGGAAAGGGCTGTGGGTCCTGAGGGATCAGCCTGGGAAAGGGTGATCAGATTCGCATTCTGCAGCGTAGGGCCCGGTAAGTCAAAGGGAGAGACGATGGCGGAAAAAGATTAGTTTGCCCTGTACTTGTCCTGTGTTTTTGTGTTAGTGGTTCAGATTACTGTAATCCTCCTGTAAATCATTGTTATTCTGATGTTCTTATGAATCGCAAAAGATAAACAGTGCAGAGCCGCATGCAGAATTCTTATGTTGTTCCAATTTGAGATATCTTCCAATGAGTACATATTCATATGGACATAATAGTATATGACTATAAAATTACACTGTCAGTTATGTGTTTATATCATGCATCTGCCTTTTTTTTCTTCCCAGTTTACACGCTGCTAATTTACCAGTTGGTAGCTATTAAACCACACAAGAGGATGCAATGACATGATGTAATTAAAAGAGTGCCAATTAAACTTCAAATGCTGCAAAACCATGAAAAAAAAACAATGGAAATATTACATTTCATGTAATTAATTCATTTTAGAAATGTTAGTCTCCTTATTGCTCCGTACAGATCTCATGTTTTTGTCTCCTACAATTTTTCTTCTTCTCAGCAGAAGCTTCAGTGATGAAGTCACAAGGTTCATATACATCATGATTTATTCATTACGTCTGTTTCTGTTGTACTTTTTGTCGCTTTTTGCTTTTGTTGATATGAGCACAGTCTCTCTCCCAACTCGTCACATACAGACACTTGATTAGGACCCCTTGGTGTCACTTTTTAATACACTGTGTGTCCTTTTAGCTTCGTTTTTCAGTGTGCAGGGTAGCTGGATAGACCATTGTCTGCTGACATATATGGGGAGAGACCACATAATGGTTTTGACATCACAGTGAAGTTTTTCAGTATTAATCACAATACAGTCTTTCCGTAACCTCAACCAAGTGCTGTGAGAGCCTAAACATAACCATAAAAAAGCAAGCAATATCGTGTATAGTGAAATGAAGCTAAAGTGATATCCACTGTATTAAAAAGTGAGAATGTGAAGATTGATACATCAACTCTTCCATTGCAACCAAGCACACAAATTATTTTGCAATATTTCAACCTTTAACTTTACACCATTTCCACTCAGGCTTTCTGATATGCAAATCAAATATTGCGCATAACACACATCACAGGCATGTTTTTTTTTTTTTTGACTTTATGCACTCCCACAATACATATTCTCATATTGTGTGACAAAAATAATATAGGCTCAAAGGTGTACTTACCTTTTGCTTTCACCTTTATCTCAAGGTCCCAAATGTTGGGAGTAGCTATGTTACATGGGCTGCTACAGGAGCTACTTTTTCACCAACAGGGTGGCACAATAAAAAACTGCATCATTACATCTTATTTTACCTTGAAAAAGAAAATAAAAACAAAACTCTGCACCTGCACCTTCCTGTCTCCTGATTTAGGAAAGAATCCAACAAGCTGCCTTATGTGACAGTATACGTATGGAGCAGAGAATGTGGGACAGGCAGCCAACCTGTGCATCTGTTTTGTTATATTGAGTTATGTTCCAGACCGTGAAAACAACTGTATTATATCTAAGCAAATAACCATAGAAATGTCATCAGAATGGCATCAGGTTTCTTATATTTCCTATCAATTCCCAGCAAATACAATTAATACTATTAATTGGTATCATTTTTGTCTTTGTTCCTGCCTTCCAACCCTTTTGAATTTTCTGGTTGTGCAGGTTTCGTCGAGGAAAGGAGAGGAGAGGAGAGGAGCTGTTGGTGGAAATGAAAGCCTGTTCTGCTGAGACAGTTGGTTGCCAGTCCATCTGGGTAGAGATAGAAAGTGCTCCAGTTGTCACAAACATTCTGCATTTCTGTCTGTGCCTTCTATAACAAATACTGATGGAGGGAGAAGGGGGGAAGAAAAAAAAGGCAAGGCAGCAAGACAAATAAGAGAGAGAAGAAAGGAGGAAAAAACAGGAGAGAAAATAAAAGGAGAAGCTGGCTTGTTATTTCACAGTTATTCCTCACTGTAGGCACGTGAACACCGTCAGTGCATCTGATGTGGGAGTGGAATGAAAAAACTTTGGCCCAGGTTCACGTTTAATTTCTCTTAGTTATTTGGCCTTTCCGCTTGTGAAGCTTTCAATCTTGGAGGCCTTCTGGGGTCTAGATTATCTCTTTCGTTTGGAGAAAATGAGCTGAGCTGGAAGCTACATTACCTCCCCTGCCTTATGTGAGCTCATTTTTTCCCACACCACCATTAGCTCGCTAAAGCCATTTGGAGATGCACAGTGGAATGTTTCCATGTTCATCAGTAAGTGCCTGGCATTCCTTCAGTCAATTATCACCAGAACTGTCTCTGTGTGATAATTCATGCCTCAGGCTTGTGTTTCAGAGCCAGGATGGATATACAAGGGACATTTTGATGGAGTATAGAAGAGATTTCTCAAAGCAGGATTCAGTCATCACTGCTCCATACTCACACTTGAGCTTGGGTGATACAAGACAAGTAGTGTTATCTAAAGATTGAGCTATGACTGATGCAGAGTTAGTGTGTGGTTTAATTGCTATGCTTTTATTGAGCAAAAACATTAAGGTAGATAGTGAATTTAAGTATTCTGTTGATGCAGTTTTATGCAGGGATGTTTTTAATGTGTCATTTTGTGTAGTGTGTGATGTGGATGCTGTTATAGGCATAACCAGTCCCTAAGGCTTCATATCATGATTGATGGTAAATGGTAAATGGACTGTACTTATATAGCACTTTTCTAGTTGTATCGACCACTCAAAGCGCTTTACACCACGCGTCACATTCACCCATTCACACAGCGCTTGCACTATTACAAAGCGCTCTAGCACATTCACACATTCACACACTGATGTTACAAATATTCGGGGGCAACGTGGGGTTCAGTATCTTGCCCAAGGATACTTCGGCATGGACTGGAGTCCATGGTGGATTGCTCACCCCAGACTTGGACCTACTTGCTGCCCCAAATGAAATAGGTTTATTTCGCAAGTGAGAATAAGATGGAACATGCCTTGTTTAGGTGTCAGCAGTAATGTGGGAGTTGTGCTGAAGTGTCATGATGAATGGGGTGCTGAGCCTGAAGGCAAAGGTTCCAATTTACAAGTTGACTAGACTTAGACTTAGACTAGACTTTACTGATCCCTTGGGATGACTCCCTCAGGGAAATTAAGACTTGTTTTCCAATCCTTAACCACCGTCATGAGCTTTGGGAAGTGACTGAAAGAATTATAGCGCTGATACAAATGTCTGAAATTTGTCTTCTTTACTGGGTAGCCAGGCCCAACCTTACAGATAGGATCATGCAAAGTAAGCTTGGAGTAGAAGTGATTCTCTCTCGTGACTAACGCCAACTGAGGCACATCCAACTCAGACAATGCCCTGGGTCAGACCCAAAACACTCTCAAGGGATTATATATCCCATCTGGCCTTGAAACACACTGGAATCCCCCCTGGAGAAGTTTCTGGACGTGGCAGGTGTGAAGGAAGTCTGTGATGGATGGAGTTCCAAATAAAGTGTGCTGACCAAAGTGTGCAAACACTCCTTGATCACCTACTCTGTCAGAAATACAATAGAAAAAAAAAGCAACTACTTAGTGCATCAAAACAGAAGTTGTGCCCACAAGCGGATTCATTGCATTTTAATAAAGAAGGCTAACGCAGGTAGTCAACAATGTCATTCAACACTGTGATACTGAAATTCTGCATTCCATAAAATGTGTGTGTGGTCTATTGTCTTCCACTTCATGTCTAGTACTGTATATACACGGGTCTCACAAGATTCTGTGAATCTCGTGCAGCTATGGGTGTGAATCTTGCCAGGGAAAGGTGGACTCTGCCAATAACCCCGTACACCTTTTATACTTCTTCTTCTTCTTATGTCTGTTTACACTCAGTACGTGAGCTTTAGTGTTAGGATTGTAGACTAAAACTGATGACCCATCAAGGACACATGGGTAACCTTGGTGTCTACTGTACATTCTCATAGCAATATACTAACTTAAGAGAATACATGTTTTCCTTTCTTTTTTTCCCAACAAAATGCAAGAAAATAATTTAATCACAGAAGAATACACCATAACCTGGAGTGTTCCCACAAAGATGCATTGCTCCTCAGGCTAGTGTGTGATACTGTTAGCTTCAAGCAGTATTATTCGTGCTGAGTTGATTTGATGTTGCCATGGGTTTGTTGGGTTCAAGGCTGCATTGTGTTTTCACAGATTGTCATGCGGTTAAAGTGGCACATCAAACAACTGAAAGGGCTTTTAAATGTCACTTCTAGGTCTGAACTATAATTGGTTATTCAGCTGTTTTGTCCAGACTTTTAAACTTGACCCTCTATAACTGCTTCTAACCTCACTTTTCTGTCTATCCTCGGCCCAGACTGCACTGTCTCAGCTAACATTTATTGCCAGTTATGGACCCTATGAATAATTGATCCCGATTCTATTTAAGATCCTGACGAGGACAAATGGCACAGGGCTACACTGGCCAATATTTCTCCCTCCACTGCCCTAATAGGAGGCCTCTTTACCCGCACTACTGCAGTCTTTTTTCCTCCGTTTCATATTCTTTCTTGTCTTCCCCTTCGTTTCCTTTTCTCTTAGAGCGCTGTACCAAGTCCCTGACACTATTTTAAGAACTGGAATCATTCCAGACGGTATGAAGGGTATTATAGAGGCGTAGCTGCAGCACCATGACGGATGATGCCAGCGTCGGCCAATAGTGGAGAGCAGGGTAAGGATTTATCCCTGTGGTTTTGTAGTGGACTGGCCCTTTACTATCACAACCAGGGAGATCATTTGGAAACAACGACACAGGACCATAGTACATCTATTAGTGATATGAGGCGAACACCACGATCAATGCTTATTACATTGGACCTTTGTGTGTGTGTGGAGGTAGTCCAATTTATTAAGTGTGTGTGTGCATGTGTGTATTGTGTGGCTGGATGGGCAAGATACAGTAGATCATCCACAAGTGCGTCACTGTGCCCAGACCAGAGGATGGGCTGGATCCAGCTTCAGAAGTGATAGCAGATCATTAGAGTGTGTAAATGCTGCAGGGAAGATGGAGAGTATGGATCCCATGGACTGTAATGGACACACACACACATTGGTACGTGTGTGATTCACTCCAGCACCAACTATAATGAGCAGTTCACCCTATGTTGTAGCATTTATCTTGCTCTTTCTGCTGTGAAATCACTGGATGAGTGCTATAAAACACAAGTGTTTGAAACTCACTATTGAGTATCCCTGTAGAAGTTCATACTATTTGTTTTGGTACAGTATATTTGCTGAGCAGTCAAATGGGAGATATAAGAGCATTGTGAAAAGAAGACTGAAGAAGAGGAACTGACAGAGTTCAGGAGCTTGGGATTTATTTTTTTTATAAAGCAAACCTGCCTGGTATCACTCACTGAGAGAGAAACACAAACAGAGAAATGGCTACACCAATGAGTTACATACAGACACATTCTCCTTTTTGACAGTCTCCTTGACAGCTTTCTCCTTCCTTTCGTCTCTGTCTTTATCATGTGCGTATTTCATGTATGATTTTCTTAACTTGTGCTCCTGCTCTGGCTCAGCAACAAATTTCTCAATCAAAGATTTCTGTACAGTAAGATGTAAAATGAGCAGTCTGTGAAAGAAGCATAAAGCATAAAGACAGATGAGACAATGGAGAAATGAATAAAGGATTGGCTGTTTCCAAGACTGATTTGATATATGGATATCTATCCATATCAGGCCTCTGTGCTCTGCTCAGTTCTGCAGGATAATCCCAACTGCTCAGTCACAGTAACAGCACAGAAAGACAAACAAATCCTTCATTCACAAATAGTACTCACATCATTTGCTGTTAGTCTATTTACACTCAGTATGTGAGTTTTAATGTTAGGATTGTAGACTAAAACTGATGACCCATTAAGGACATAGTACTGATTTATATTTCAGATTTCGTAAAAGATGGTATCGTTAGTAGAATCTTCTCCACTCTTATCATTATATTATAGTAGGTAAACATCCTCAGCAGTTTCTTTACACATACAGTACTCTGCCTTTAAAAACAATAGTCTCGAGAGACTGGTCTCACAAAGAGATTTTACTCTGGTCTGCCGTTAATCCAGTTTTAGTTTTGCTAAAGAGCCAGGCTAACTCGAAGTCATGTTCACACAACAACAGACAGTGACACCTGCTGACCAGTGGCAACAAAAAGATCAAACTATGACTCTTGATATGAGATTTGTTAACACTGTAGAGCAATTATTAAGACAGGAAACACTTTTTAAATATATATCAGTCGTTTTGTTTAACTACCCTGAGTTTAACTGACAGTTAGCAGCAGCACTGAGCCCTGCTGCATTAAGATGCTACAGCATCTCAGCTCAGCTACATGTTTGTGGATTTATTCTACTTAACATTTTTTGGATTGCTACACTTGTTGCTAAATTTTTCCTGACAAAATGTGACTGTGCTGAATTCTTCCAGAAGACAAACATCTTCATGCTGTGGTGAAGAGATCTGAGTGGTTTGATGTTGTTGCTTGATCAGCCATGTTTTTTTAGTTTGAAAAAAGTCTTAATTTACGCAAAATTCATGGAAAATTAGTCCTACTTAAGATAGTCGAAGGAGAAAGAAGACAGCTTTCTACGACAGATGAATTTAGACCTGCCTATTTTTTCCTAAACTGAGCCAAGGTTATTTGTTGCTTAAGAAAAACTCAAATTCTCAGTTCATTGATGTTATGTCACCATATTTTGTGTGGAAGTCTTTAAAGCAAGCTGTGAGGCCAGTGTAAAAACTTTCACCTGCACAGATTCACAGTGAAAAACTATAGTCAAGAAATCTTGAACATAAGAATGAACATACTTTACTGTACAGAAGCTCTTGATATTTCTTTGGATTTGACAGCAACTTAAGTGTATCCTGTGAAGCAAAACTGTTGCACAACCCTGACAGTGATTAACCTACAGAAAATGCTGGATCCTTGGATGTCTGTGGAATTTGAAATTGAAAGTGTTCTGTTTGTTGAAGTCAGTGCAGAAAAAACATCCCTCATAACAACCCTGGAAGAACACTTCACTACTAACACTTCTGTACTTCAGGTTCACATATGCACATTTTTCTATTCTTTTTATATTATGTTTACAGAATCAGAAAAAACTATTTATTGAAACATCATATTATGTTCTCCTGTGATCAGTCATAGAAAGAAAAAAAGAAAGAAAAACTAAATTTTATTCCATGTCACTTCTCAACAATAGATCTGCCTACACTTGTGTCAAAGTGATTATCACATTCAGTGAGGCACACCATTATGAAACATGTTGAAGTGACTTTTCAGGGCTCAGTGCTAATCACTAGACCTCTCTGATAACTCCTCTGAGAGACAAAGAGGTATGTTGTGAAGCAGCTTCATTTGCATGCTGAGTGTTTTGGAGGAGAAAAAAAAAATGCCAAGAGCGAGAGCGGTAACTGCAGAATTCTTGTGCTGTGATCACACCTTCAGTTTGTTTGTGTTAGTCCCTGTCATTGTCAATGTTGCTCTTCTATTTCTTTTTGGGCACAATGGGAGTCAAAACTTGCAAAACAACTTACACTGGATTATTGGAAATCATCTGTACTGCTGCAGTTTTGCTAGCCACAAAATATACAATATAACAGGATATGTGAATTTTGTACATACATTAAAATCAAAAATAATTCTGTGTGAGCAGTACTTCAGAAAATATGTCTACTCTAATAAGACTGTTAAATAAATGATGGACATTTAATGAAGACACATAAAAAACATGAAATAAGTTAAGTATAGGGCAGCCCCTTAGGGCAGCTGGTCTGGCTGGACCTTTACTACGTGTTGTTGCCCTACTCTCTCTCCCTGTTTCCTGTCTCATCTCCACTCCCCTATCCGAATAAAGGTTTTACGTAAAACAACAAAACCCTGTGCAACAATCACACAATCCAAACAAATCTGCTGAAAGCTTATGAAAAGTTATACCAGGTCTTAATGTCAGTTTTATTATTTTGCCCATTGCCTGTTGACCTGCCACTTTTTTCCTGTTATTCCCTTACTCTCCAGCAGTAGTCCTCAGCTCCTCTTACCATGCAGTAGCTCCTCCTACATCCTGGTTATAATATGATGTCATCAAATGGTGTCAACCCTGAGCTCCACCTGCCCATACACACCTGCATCTCTTTTTCCTAATTAGCTGCCTCAGTATTTTATCAGCCATTTCTTCCACCTTCCTTTTGTGCTTTTGTTTTATGGGCCAGCCATCTTTTTTCTGCCAACCTGTTTGAAACTATCCAGAGCTCTCTACAATCTTTAGCCCACTTCCTATGTGTTTACAGTTTGGCTAATGTGCTTCATGCCAAGTCATGCTGCTAGCAGTTGCACTGCACCCCACAGAGAACAATCATCTGAATTACTTTTGACAAAGAACATAAACTGATAATTATGAACCATGTCTCAAGAAGCAACCATTGAGTTCTATCTGGATTTATGGACACTCACCCTTGATGGACTAGAGATTTCAACACCACTGGCAAAAGTAAGTTCAGCTGATTTTTTTTTTTTAACTTTCCATAATGTCTGTGTGTTGAGTTGTAGTTGTGCAGTTACACAAAGGATCTGTCAAAAAAAATTACATAGCAAAAAAGTTTACTTAGTGGACCATTAGTTGCCTCCTTTAGTGTCAGGGTGTTTATGCGTTTTGCTTTCCCTTGGTTCATACTGGATGCAGACCATCATGTAGTGGTCTGCACAGCTTTCACCTTTCAGGCCATAAGAGTGCAGGACACACCACCGTGATGAGTGGTGGTAGCACAATATCATTATCATCACAAAATATGGCACATTAGTTCTACTTTTCTGCAAACTTGTGCTTCATTCTACTCATGAGAAGCTTGTTTATCGGAGACATTTGGTCACCTTTCATCCTGTAAAGGAAGAAGGTAGAAGGAGATATTGTCTTTTGTTGATTTGCAGATCTGTATTTTAAGGTGTATTGTTGTGGTTATTTAGAGCTTGAATGGTATTCTTCATGACTGCATACAAACTAAACCAAAGCAGCAAGAGAACAAAATGGAAAGGGAGGGGGAGACAGAAAAAAAAAATCATTCCAACCAGGTTTGGCATGAAGGAAAATCCTACCAAAGTTGCCTTTTTATTAGAAGCAAAGCCATGCTCTTTGCACTAGTTTCATCTTTCCCTTGGAAGTGGTTTATTTATAGAGCCATCTGCATGTAGACATACATGCTTCCATCTTCAGCAACACAACTCTCTATCCCCCCACTTTTCCAACCACGCTGGATTCTAACCTATCAGAATATTTTGGGTTCAGTTGTGACAACTGTCTCTCCTCCAGCATCCATGTGGGATGGTTTGTGTGTGTGTGTATGTGTGCGTGCGCAAGTGGCAATGTGATAAAAGACAGATGTCAGACCTAGACAGAGATAGCATGGAGAGGAGCAGAGCAGGCCAGCATCGGCCAAGTCGCTTGGAGTGGGTGGAGAAAGAGCGAGTCAGAGATAGCAGTAGAGTGGCATATGTATAATTGACAACCTATGCTTCCTCTCCATAGAGTTTATGACATTTTCTCTCTGTAATCTACTTTTTCTGGCTAGTACAGAAGATGGTAGTGGGCCGTGCTGTGAGTCGGCGGCTTGGATGGAAATGGCAGGGCAGAGCATAAGCTTGGCAAGGAGAATGTGAAGGGGAGAAAATGCCAAGGCAGCCTTGACATTTTTTTTCTTTCCGTCAGTGTTGCACTTTTACCAAGAAGCAGGTCTGTCACTGATAAAAGTAGTGAGGATGGGAGGCATTGGGGTGAGGAGACACTGTGCTAGAGCCAGTGCGGGTATTTTGTTTCAGTATTGTGGGTGGGACCTAAATAGGTGTTGATGTGAATGATCGGAAGGAAGAGTGAAAGTGAATAACGGAGGAAAAAGTGCCCAAGGTTTGGTGTTGCTGATTCAGTGCTGATTATATTTTCTTTTTGCTGGAGATAATGTTCTGCAGAATCTGGTTTGTGTGCATCTCTTTGTTGCCCCACACACATGAATGGCAAGAAAATAATGTACTCATGCAATTCTTCAAGACCACTGGGTACCGAGAATGTGAAGCAATTTACCTGGCTTTCTTGGTTCCTATAAAAGCCTACTGACTAATTTCTAATTTAAAGGACTCTGGATGAATTTTCTGGCAAAATCCAAAGCATGTTACGTCTGTGCTGTCTGTGGTCTCTTCCAAGCTTCTTGCCTCAGTGCCTCTCTTCCACTCACCTATAGCACCAACAGTGTGCAACACTAGCTAACGTTAGCTTAGAAATGGGGTCCACTAACGTCAACAAATGACAGGGTCCCAGCACAACACAGACTCCAACACAAAATCCACATAAGCACAATGAAAAAAGGTTTCATCTTGTGAAGCCCATCTGGCCGAAGGAGAATGTTACTAGCCTATATTGTGCTAGCTAGCAAGTTGATAACAATAATAACAATAAGATAATATTATTTTTTTAAAAACATAATGTTAGTCAAACTTTAGTCTAGAATAGCTTTGTTTTAGTGCTATACCGGAGCTAGTTGGGAGGAGTGATTTTGACACGTCAAATGTCAGGCTGTATTATGAAACTCAAAAACAAGAAGTTAAATATTTTCCCATCTTAAACTATTATTTTGAGCTACTAAACATTTCCAAAGTTATTTTTATGTATGTGACATTATCCCGATGTAGAGTCAAGAGCTGAGTGGGAAAGCAGGGCCAGGGAGAGAAGCACTAAAGCTGCGGTTGCATCTGCTGACTAGCAGTGGTGAGGCATGCAGCTATAAACAGAACAGACTGTAAAATAGAGGAAATTGTTAGAAAGATATGATTAAGTATTGATAAATGATGTAATCAAACATCAGCTGATATTGCTGCAAGAGCATTTCTCTTCATTCATATCTTGATTTTAAAAAGTTAAACTTTCATCAACAAGTCTGCAAATTTGTAAGAGTGACAGCTGATCTCCACAACATGGAAGAAAACCTGGAGGCAAAAGGACAGCATATGTTGTACATTCACTATGATGGATTTTTACAACAGAAAGTTTGGGTAATCACTTTGCCTTCTCCATTTTCTCCTTCAAATAAACTTATCTGATTGTCTGACTGCTCCTTTTTCCTATCTGACTTCAGTAAATAATATTTATGTTGTAAGAAACCATAGAGTGTATTTTGCCTTGGCCTCAGAGATTTTTTGCTAAGCAGAGATACAGTAAAGTGTGCTGTAGGTCAGTCACCGCGCCTTATGGTTTTTTTCATAGGACAATTGTCATTTGCAATCTGCTACCCATCAACTTGTGTATCCACCTATTAAATCAGCTCCTAGCAGCTTGTCCTGTAAAACACAACAGCGCGACCAAATCTGCACTGACATCCTATATGGATACTGATATGCATGTGCACACACACATATATACAGACATACTATTTCATGCTCACCAAAATAAAAAATAGATTTATTTTCAAATATACCACAAACACAGGGACACAGTCTTACTTTCTGCAGCCCTTATCTGAACACATAGGACACACCAGAGAGGGAAAGAACTCCAAACAAGTCAAGAAGCTTAACTAGATTTTCTCTCTTTCTCCATCTCACTGTCTTCATCTCCTCACTCTACCTCTCCATCTCTCTCACCTGGCTTGACTCACTTTCTCTCACCTTGTTATTCCATGCATTGTTATTTCTCTCACCTCTCTCTGTCGTATTTCCTTCTTTTACTGCTAACTCTGTGGTTGCACTTAATCTCTGTCACCTGTTTCCTCTTTCACACTAATGCTGCTTCAGCTCTTAAATTTCCTCTCTGCTCTTGTTCCCTCCCCCTCTTTTGCTTTCTTGAATCTTAACTTATTATACTGCTAACCATCCAGCTAAGCGTGCATTGTTTTTGCACCATGCTGTTACACATCATGGTGTAGAGTGCATGTTGAACTCCCCCGTCTCTCTCAAAGTGTTTTATCTCCCGGTACAGTGTTTATCTGTGGTCTCTGGGAATTGTATGAAGCAAAATGAGCAGGTGGAGATTGGTAGGAATTGTGTATTGCTTTACCCCCATTTTAATACTGGCATTTACATTCTTCTAGGTGAACCAATTAAGTTATGTTCTATGTCTAATTAGCATAAGTGTAAATCAGCATAAGGTGTGCAATAAGGCTTCCCTTTGAAGCTGAATCCACAGAAAGAAATACATGAGAGTGATGAGTTCCTTATTCTTGTTGTGTTTCTCCTCTTTCTAGTTTTGCCACAGTGTGGCTTGTCTGCATGGATGCATATTTATAAAGGTCTTGCAGGCATAGATATAAGCTACATATGATTTTCAGCGTAACATCTTCCTTAAGGGTGTGGATGTACTGTGCAAATATACTAATATGAGCCACCCACTGTCAGCAGATCTACTAAGGCAGTATGTCTCAGCATGCACTTTCACAAACACACACACACACACACACACACATGAAAGAAATGAAATTCCTGATGAAAGCAAACATGTTAATCAAATAAGTTCAATTTTCAGACCAAAGTAAAAGGATTTGCCCCCTGGCAGACTGAAGAAGGTTATTTGATTTTTGAATATGAAGTGAATTTCCTCCCTCATGTTCTCGCAACATGTCATCCTCTGAAAGTCCATGATTGGCTCAGCTTGACTGGAAGGAAGTAATTTACACAACAATAAATCATTTTATTTTGTTAACAGAGAGTGGGCAGCTCACCTCCTCAAACCTTTTATTGTAAATAAATAAATAAAAGTATATGGATGACACTTTTGTTGCACTTATAATGTGAATGTAGTACAGATCACTTTAGTGTCTTATATCTCTCCACAAAATCATACCAGTGGTGGCAGAGCTGCTGGCCTGCTCTACAAAAGTAGTTCAGCATCTCGGTAAACAAACGTGACACGTTGACAGGGCAGATCTGAACTGAAACACCAATGATGCAAAAATGACATCCTGTTTTAACACCTTCACCATCACCTGCACCAAGGTGATGAAAAAGACAAAAACAAATCTTAAATTCAGGTCAATTCAAAACACTTAATTTGTCTCAGATGAGCAATTAAAAGGCACAGAAACCACCACATAGGGCACAGACAGAACATGAGACATCCAAACAAACATATATATAAAACATCAATGCACAGGAATATTAAATGCCTCTTTATGCCTCTGCACCATCTGTCTGTCTGTCCTCTTCACTACATGAATCTAGACAGACATAGATGTAAACTGCAACTTGACTGTTTGGCAGAGGCATACAACTGCATGGCAGACAGTAGGCTCAGTTCACTTTAGCCTATTGGCGTGTTAGCCTGTGGACATTACTCCCAATCTGCAGACTTTGGAAAGACTCGCTGCTGCAGTTTGGTTTAGTTGTTGTGCCTGTCAGTGAGAGAGTTTCTCCCTCAGTATTTTACATGTGCACCACTGTACATGGCACTGTGCACACAGTACATTCATTCCTACTGAAAATGTAGATCTTTAAAAATGGAGCATGATTTATATCAGAGAATGAACTGAGTTATAGGTTCCTTGAGGAGACCTTGACTTAAATTACTGTCTGAATAGGTGAAGACTATGGGTGCATGAATTGTGTGACAGAGGAGCAGATTCACAATTTAGTCTATAACCATTAACCGTTTAATAAAAATTCACGTTTCCACTCTACATTTAGATGTAACCAGGTGTAAGTTTGTGTACCATAAATTACCATAAATAAAACTTTAGAGACAGACTGTTGCACAGTTAATGCAAACTCAAAATTTCCCAGATGTTCTCCTGTTGCAGTGATAAATTCTGTTGAAAGTCCATTTCCACAACACTCATTCCACAAGTGCAGTAAGAGTTATTTCAGGCATTCTCCTGTGCCTTTTTATCAGAACAAAGAATGAAGACTTCTTCCAGAATTTTCACATTTACAATCTTAAAACCTTCCCTTTTATAATGTGATCATCAACAATGTGACAATCTGATGGAAGCTTAATATGGAGTATAGGGGGGGAAAAAAACTAATTAGAGTATGAAAAAGTTATTTCTGGAAAAACAAAACTGCATGTTACTGAATATAATGTGTTTCTTGTACTGATGGAAGTAGAGGAAATGTACATTATACTAAATTTGTCATGTGAGCTGCAACTCAAAATTTCTACAGTACATTACTATCTTTTGGACAACAGTGAAGCTCTCTGGCACAGAGGAATAAGCAGTATTTGGCTTTGGTTGTACAACCAGTACATGTGAGTGACATCAGTTTATTGATGATTTTGGTCTTTTCATAGGAGTTTACAGTTTAAAAAAAAAAAAGACAGTAATTATATTTGCATAATGCTACAATAGAATGCAAGTTAAATATTCCAGTTATAATATGCAATTGGTTACAGTCCAGATACCAGTGAAGTGAAGGATGGGCTGTGCTATCTATAATTAATGCAACTATTCTTGCTATCTTGTTTTTAGCAATAGAGGTACTTCAAATAACCTTAAGCAAGAAAACAAATCAAAGAGGGGACTGGGTCCCAAGCTTGCTCCCTGTTCATTAGAGGAAATCAGGTTACGTTTCAGCACATTCATCAGCCCAAGTCAGGCCCAAAGGTATATTCATAAACACTGGTCATTTTGTCCCATTCCAACTCTAAGCTCTCAGGAGTGTTGTCGTTCTTTGCTTAGCCCAGTGGCAGTGCTCAAGATTGCAACGGTCTCCTCTGTTAAACCCGTTTATTTCTGTTGACAGCTTTATTATAGCTTTCCACTCATTTGCATAGGTAATCAGCCCGTACTTTCAGAACCTGTTAAGATTTAAGATGGCAGCCACTAATTGGAAAAGGGAAGGCAATAAAGCAGCATTTGAGCTCGTGTTTCCAACTTTCTCTCTTTGCGTGGGACTAATAAAGTGAAATCCTCGCAGCTTGGGACAGATTAACTTGTTTTGTTTTTTTGGCCTCAGATGAAACATATGAAGCGGGTTAATTGCCTTGGCCCAGCCGGTAATGGCAGAGAAATCGTCTAAAGCATATAATCTTTTCAAATCCATGGCTCTTCCACAATGCTGACTTCAACAGCCAGAAGAGAGAGAGAGAGAGCGACAGACAGAGACAAAAAGCAGCCTCATGCTTGACAGCCGTATCGACTTGCTGTGTTTACAACAGTGGTATTTACCTGGCTGCAGCAGGACATGAAGAGAAAAAAATCATTTGTCCGTATTCGTAACAATCCATGCTCATCAAACACGTACTATCCCACTTCATGCATACACAAGAACACATCCACAGCCATATGGGTCACTGTTCAGTCCTGTTCAAACTACCAGCTGCATACTGATGCTGGCACGACCCCCCACCCTCCACCCCCAACACACACACACACTTGCTCTGCAGGCCATGAGACCGTGGCTCATTGTGACTCCTGCCGTTGCAGAAATGGAAATTTTAATGAAGTGGCCGCAGCAGTGGTTGTCTCCTCACCCTTCCTGCTGCAGGAGAATGGCACTTCATCCACACTGCATGAAAAAGGACCATGGATTTCATTAGAGATGGAGGCAAAAACTGCTGTCAACTCCTCCCCTCATAACCCCATTTCTCTTTGTTCCCATACATACCATGCAAGGGAGAAGTGAATAAGCATTCACTGACCTTATTCACTTTAACCACTTGAATTTCATAGTTTTTCTTTTTTGTACTGTCCTGCTTCTGTCTGATGTTATTGTACAGGGCAAAGACAGGTCATCCTACTTTTAGTCATAGAGCTGTGTCACTTTGTACGTGTCCCTTCAAAAATAGACAACTTTTTGA
The DNA here is from genome assembly GCF_001640805.2 of Lates calcarifer. Taxonomy (NCBI): domain Eukaryota; kingdom Metazoa; phylum Chordata; class Actinopteri; family Centropomidae; genus Lates; species Lates calcarifer. The sequence goes on from NC_066853.1 coordinate 22,704,140, forward strand.
AGGTTAGAAGACAAAATTCCAGATATTCTGATGGTGAGTAAATGTTGACACAGCAGCATGAACCAACAGTGAAATGTCTTGTAAAAATTGAAAATAAAAGTTGCCACAGTAGCTGTAGTTGTGTCAAGTCAGGTTTATTTATACAGACCCTTATCACAAAAGGTATATTTCTATGGACTTCCCTGTATATCTGACTGACTCATGAACAACCAATTGCAAAAGAAAGTGATGTAATGTTACATACTAACAAAATATGATCCTGTAAAATAGAACAAAGACAAAGAGCTGATATAAAAGGCCTAGACCTGAGGGACAGAAAATTGACGCAAAACAACAGCAAGAGACTGAGGATAACTTAGAGGTTACAAAATGGGAAACACTACCTGAAACTGTCAATTAAATAGGAGTGGAAGAGTAACAGTGTGAAAATGAGAAGTCATTTCATGGTAAAAGAACGGAACAAGAACTTCACCATTATCAGATAAAATCATATCACCTCCTTTAGGTTTGCAACAGGAAGTATTCAGATGTTACACTTATGTTACACTTACACACTGTTGTAGTTACTTTTAATTTTAAGTCGATAAAACTGCCATTTTTTACCCACCAAGCTACACAGTCTTTAATGACTAAGTGATACATTTTTACACTTTTATTTTAAAAATCAATCAGTAATTTATAAAATTATTCAGACCCTTCATTCAGCACTTTGTAGATGGTTTGTTAGTTGGTTCGTTAAGTCTCTACAAGCTTTGCATACATGGATTTGGGCAGTTGATCCCATTCTTCAAGGCAGATCCTCTCAGGCTCCATCAGATGGGGAAGGATCTGTGAGCAGCCATCTTCAGGTCGCTCAACAGATGTTTTATGAGTTTGGATTTTAGCTAGGCCACTGAAGGACAGTCAGAAACTTGTCCTGAAGCCACTCCAGTCTTATCTTGGATGTATGTTTCAGATCACTGTCATGCAGAAAGGTGGACTGTCATATGCCTTTCACTCAAAATGGCTTCCATCCAGACGCTCATACAGGCCTGATCGATGGAGTGCTACTCAGATGGTCGTTCTTCTTGCAGGTTCTCCCATCTCTGCAGTCAGGTCACAACTTGACTTGACCTCTGAAGCTGTGTGAGCGACTGGGTCTTGGTCACCTCCCTGACCAAGGCCCTTCTGTCCTGGTTATTTATTTAACAGCTGCTTGCTCCAGTTGAAAATAAGGGTAATCAATCAACAAGGTTCTTTTTTGGTTTGTCATAGAGATCAGCCCCTCTAATATTACACATAGTCATTTGTTTAGGCCAAACTGAAAAGTCCAGAGGTCTGGACCAAAAAAGGATGGTGTGAGCAAACTCTTAGATTATGTTGTTCAGATAAACAAACAAACAAAACATTTATTAGCAGATTAAATGCAAAGAAAATATGAATGAAAATTAATCTAAGAGGGAAATTAGCCAAGTTTTAGAATGCAAATCAAGCAAAAAGAAAAGCAATTGTCAAAAAAAGCTCCAGACAATTATAATGCTGTTGTTTTTTTTTTCAAATAAATTTTTAGACCTGTATATGTGACACTGTGGTTAACAGGCTTATGCACTGCCATATTTAGACATAGGTGGTTATCTGCAAATCTAACATCTTACCCTTAAAAAACCTGTGATAAATATCTGCGCCATCAAGAGCATATGTGACTGTATTGTACTAGTTCATAGGAGGATGATAAGGTCTATATATACTGTCTGTGGTTAACACCAACATGCTCTGTAGCTTTCAGGGCAATTTACATAGAGCAATGTTTCAAGCTAGCAATAGGAGTCAACATCAAAGTCGTGTGCAGGGTCAGGTCTGAACACAATGGGCCATATCATGACAGATTATTTTTTCTCTTTTTTTCTATTTTGCAGTTGTTATTAGTATTATTTTCTTCTTTATAAATCACAATTGTGCCCTAATATATGAACACACAAATAAAACAGACAGGCAGAGAAAATAGAATGAAAAAGAGCAGAATATAAAAAAGGAGGGGAGACAAAGAAAACTAGATTTTTTTTTCCCAAAAACTTGCCTTGTTGCATACAAATACACACAGAAAAAAAGACATACACCTGCCTTTTTCCCACATTTGTTCTCCTAACTCTCCCTGTCTATCTAGCTGTTGACACCAGCAGCAGGCCCAGCATTTAAAGCAGTGTTTTTACCTGAAGCACTAATAACAAAGATTATCTGTCTTGAGAAGCACTCAAGTTTCTTTAATATTAGGGCCCAGAGAAAATGGCGTCCTTGCTTTTACCAGAGAAATCAATTTAGGCTCTCTTGTGCACTGCATGCATTGATGAGCCAGCCAGCATAATACTCCCAGAAGGATCCACACCTTTATTTAAGCGTGTGAGCGTGTGTTTAGAACGAAAACATACGCATTAAAAAGCAGTACAATAGGTGTCATTTTGCTTGCTATTTCTTTTATACTGAGCATACAATGAGAAAAAAAAGCAAAAAAAAAAAAAAAATAGCATGCAAAATATAACCAGAGCTTTTTGCATGTTTATTGTCATGCTGCTTAAAATCCACACAGATCAACTGAGATATCACAGAGCTACAGAAAATATTCAAGTATCATGTTACACACAATTCAAACTTTTTTACTATATTGACATTCACATTGCAAAAGTATAGTATTTATCCGCTTTCTTGCCAAGAGTTAGATGAGAAGATGAATATCACTCCCATGCCTTTACAACAGTTATAAAGTTGAAGCCAGCTGCTGGTTAGCTTAGCTTAGCATTAATACTGCAAACAGAGGTGACAGCTAGCCTGGCTGTATCCAAAGATAACAAATCTGCCCACCAACAGCTCAGTATGGATGGATGGATTACTTAATGGGCCCACCGGGCACTGGTAGATCAATGAAATGTCACTGAAAGAATCACAAACCAACTACATGACCAAAACAAACAACCCAAACATAAAAACCACAGATATGCAAATGACCACAAAGAGTCCAGTATGCAACTTTCAGTGTGTTCAAGTGTGATATGTAAACTTCTTATGTGCACATTCACTTAGAACAGAATTCTCATTTAAGTACGAGACATTAGTCCAGTAGACAGTAGTTTGAGTTTCTAGCTATTTTTGGTTTTGGTCTCAGCTCTCAGATCAACATTTTTATTTGCTTAGTTTTGCAGATATTTGGTCATAAATTATTATCTTCAGATGTATTTGGTTTAAATGCCAATTAGCATGCTGTTAGCATGCATAAGTTAGCATGCTAACACACTAAGTTAAGATAATGAACATGGGAAAATGATATCTGCTGAACAGCACATGAGCATTGTCATTGCAAGAGTGTTAGCATCTATCTAAACCATCAGTCACAGCTGTCTCACAGGCATGTACTGATGGAACACACACAGCACTTGATAACTCTGAAACCCTCAGGAAATGATTTGCTGCCTCACAGCTCTCTGAGATCAGTCTGTGCAAATTCATTGCCACTGTTCTCTGTGTAGGGCCGTAGCGATACCTTGACTTTGATACCCATTCCACAACAATACTTTTTTGATACCAATTTCATTGAAAAACCTGTTGTAACAGAAAGAAAATTACGTTACACATTACTATATATATCTTTAGTTTTATTTTTTAGCTCCTTGGTATTTTTACACTCTCAAAACAGTTTTATAACATAAAAAATATAAACCTCGTTCCTTAACATTTTCCCACTCAAAGCAGTTTTACAACATAAATAATAAACCCCTTAAAGACAACTTTAAGTTGTCTGTTAAAGTATTATCAAATAGAATGGCAGTCAGTGCATACCTCCACCAAGGACAAACAATCCTACGCCTCTGTCCAACTCGTATGCACCATCTCACTATGTTAAGGAAAGTGATTAAAAAATATTCCTAGATCCACCACCTTATCCAGAGCCGCAACAAAATTTAAAGATCTCATCTCTGGCCTATTCCCTATCCCTCTATCACATTTGGTTCAGTAGTTTTTACATAAGAGGTTAAGTAAAAAAAAAAAAAAAAAAGATAAAAGCCAAAATTAAATCAAGAGCCAGTTTAAGTCACTACATCTCTTACAGTAATGTTAAATTTAGTAAGCAACCACATACAAGTTGGACACATTTTTATGTTTATTAAACTACACCCAGTCTCAGTCATAGCACCATCCATAATAATCTTGAATGAGGGGAAGTGTGTTTTCTAGTAACTTCAGTTTAGTCAGTGACATTGTCCAAATCAAGTGTAGTGAAGTGCACTTAAATGAAGTTAAGACATATCTAAAGAAAGTTAAAATAGGATGTACTTTGCCTCCAAAAGTTGACTTTTATCCTTTAAATAGCTTTTGTTCAAAATCCCATTGAAGTCATTTATTAATATTAATATTAATAGTATTATTGAATACAATATCAATGAATACACTGTTACACCACAAAATGTAAATAAATTGGGTAATCATAGTAATTAGGTTATTTACATTTATTTGTTCAACAGGTGTGTCCAACATAAACATGCAACTACATCAGTTGTTCAACACTGTGCACACACTTACCTAAATGCCATATGAAACATAATCATAGTAATTTTTCCCTCCATGCGTACTCAGTAATTTGTGTACAGTGACAGTGCTTAATTACCATGATTACCATTACAGATGGAGTTTCAATAGAAGATCTCTGCTAGTGCAGTACAGGTGGTATGTCAAGAGGCCGCACTTACATACTATAATTATAGAAATGAGACCTCTTGAACAGAATGAATCTGTAAATTGCCTCATATATATCATCTTCATTAAAACTGTATGGAAAGATATGGCAAAAAATGCATTCACTTACGGATTTTTAAAATAATGTACAGCACGTTAAAAAAAAAAAAAAAAAAAAATTTCAAACAGCTTCTTTCCCATGACTTCAAACTCCTACACAATACCTGTATTGCTTGAACAGTATTTTACCTCTCTCTGAGTCTTGTCAAAGCTGTTTCCTGTTTCTGTGTTCTCCTCCTCTTCATGTAGAAACAACCTCTGTTCACACTCATTTTGCAAGGTTTGATTCGTGAGGAGGTGGAGCTATTGTGGTTTCTGTCACAGTTACAATCATTCGTCTGCACTTCTGCATTTCTCACAGAAGTGAAACATGTCTAACGTGACCGTGGGAGAAAATGGAACGGTATCTAATATGTGGAACCCAACATACGCTCTAGTTTTTGGATCTGTTATGGTACTGGGTCTGCCTCTCAATGCTGTGGCACTGTGGATTCTGTTACGTCGCCACAGCCTCAAATCCACCAGCGCTGTCTTCATGGTCAACCTGGCAATCTCAGACCTGCTGCTCGTCATCTCTTTGCCCATGAGGGTCTACTTTTATGCCACGGGCACCTGGCCGCTGAACAATATGTCATGCATTTGGATTACAATGCTCTTTCGCAACAATATCCGCTCTAGCTCCATCTTCATCACCTTCATCAGCATTGACCGGCTGCTGGCTGTGGTTTATCCTCTGAGGTCCCGCCATCTACGAACCTCGTCCAAGGCCTGGAGAGCTGTTGCACTCATTTGGCTGTTTGTGGTGCTGTGGAACATCCCAGAGAGTGTGAACTTTGCAAGATTTTTAAACAGCACAAATGAAAAAACCTGTTTTGAATTTGATCACAAGCTAAAGCCAACATCAATAACTTATATTCAGCCTGTGTTAGTCCTCACCATGCTGGCAGTCAACATTGTGTCCACGGCTCTGGTGTCCTGGACTCTACACAGACGTCTGAATGACTCTGCAAAGATCAGCAACAAGGTGAATGTCATGCTGATTTTTGCCATGAACTTGATGATGTTCCCTGTATTTTTTCTGCCTGTGTCATTAGCTGTTTTCTTTGAAGAGAGAAGACTCACGGGACTGATATGTCTTGCTAGTGTGAACTGCTGTTTGGATCCGCTGTTGTATTACTTTTCTTTTGATGGCTTCTGGAGTAGACAAGAAGATGTGGACACCTCTATTGCAAGAGATGACAACAGATAGGGACAGGTGGCATTACTAAATAAATAGACTTTAAACAGAATAAGCATTATTTGTTTCTGTGTGGATATGCTATATAAAGATCACAAACTGGAAAACTGAACATGATATATATTTGATAACATTTTCAAATGAGCCTATAACTATTATATATTCTATTATTTGTAACATTCACGTTGTAAATATTGATCACTAGAAATGCATGTTTTGATCTGATGCTAGGGATACGATTTTTTTTGACCAGATTTAGGTTACCGTAATTGTGTGATTATCTTTCAGTGGTTGTTTGTTCCCCTGCATGTATGCATGTATGACGCACATCTGATGTTTCGGATCTGTTAATAACAACAGCTGTGTGTGTCAACCCTGGATTCTCAGACATGTTGGCAACTTGTATTGAAAACAGAAAACAAAAGTTGTTGACTATGGATATATCTTATTTAACTGACCTGTTGTTGATACAACACAAAAAGGCAAGAAAAAAGAAAGGCAAATAGCCAAAAGCAGTGGTATACTGGGAATTGCCTTGATTCAGTCTATGTAATGTAAAATCTGAAATTAAATAAAAACAACATTGCCATTACTCATACTGCACACGAGTGAACTTAGTTCACTCAATCTGACAAAGGATGTTCTATAAATGTAATATTATGTTTAAATATTATGTTTAAAAATTATGTTTAAAAAAAAACTTTAAAAGTGCTCTGTAGAGTTTTCCACTAAACTAACAAAATGTAAACATTCAGTGTTCCTTATTGAAATTTACATTCTGTATCCTGGCTTTCTGACAGGTGTGTTTGATGCAAGTAAATCTTTTTCAAGTATGTTTCGGGTTGTCCAGTGTTTTTCTTGTTTTCAGTCTTTACTGCCTTTGATAATGCCCTACTAACTGCCAACTGTTGACGAGTGGTAACGTATGAAATCAATGTAAACCGCATTACCCACATGCCTATGGGTGTGTGGGTGCATGCTTATGCACATGCAAACCAGGGATTCGCATATGAAAAAAATGTGTCTATTTCTGGATATTCAGTGTGTTGCACTGAACACAACAGCACACGCGCACACACGCGCACACACGCGCACACACACACACACACACACATGTGTGTGTGTGTTTGTGTGTGTGTAGTTAAGTAGTAAACTTTCAGTTTCTGGATAAGGCATTAACAACATTATTTGGTGCTGTCTTGTGTGTGCCTTTGGTTATAAATCCTGTAATGCAGCTGAGGCTGTTGTGCTTTTTGTCAGTGTCTCATTTCAGAAGCCAGCAGCCCTCAAGTCCTATAAGCTTTGCCAAATGGAGGGGCATCTGCATATGCCTGTAGCAAATTGATCCAAAAAGGATCTAGATTTGAAGCAATCCAGACGTAATATCTGGAGGTACACTGTGGGGATTTGTTGTTGACAGTTATGACACTCTACATCAGCTAAGCCCACTACATGATCATCTGTTCCTGCCCTGCCCCGCCCCCAACACCTCCCTCACACATACTCCTTTTTTTTTCTTGTCTCTTAACTAGGCCACTGATGGAACAAAACCAAACCACACAAACCATTCGTACACGATGTTCATCCTGTGCAGCAATTCATATGCTTAAGCTGGCATTTCATCCCACCGCCCTCTAACTGTGGTGTGAACTTTCGCTCTTTCACTTGCAACACACACACACATTCCTGTTAATGAATGGGTGCCATTATAAAAGACAGTTATTTGTTTAATTTGTTTAATGCCATGCCTTCCAAATAAACTCAGGTCATCCACAGTGCTGCTGCTGGCCAGATCTTTGCTTTACCATGACCCTTCATAAATTGGAGACCTGTTTGGACTGGAGGTGGTTTCCTCCCTCGGGCAGCTTCATATATGTTTAATGTGACCTTTACCTGTGCCCTCTGCTGGGGGAAGCTGAATGCAGAGAGGATGAACAGAAAAGACCCAGTTCCTCATACAACCCCGCCTCTGTGTTGATTTTTAGCTATAATACACTGTAGTACTGCAGTCACTGTTTGTTCAGTTTCATCTTGACTGTGCTGAGGCCATAAAGTCAAATTAATTTTAGCTGCTGATTTTCCCTCAACACCAAACAGCCTGTGAGGTTTTATTCAACATTTAGTGGATTGCTTTTTTATGTGGTAGAAATTTGCTTGATTTGTAGTTACTGGAAAATGTTTGAGGTTTAGAACAAAAGTGTCCATGTAGCTTTCCATCCATGTCTGTATTTGTTCAAATTCAGTTTGCATGACTCTGAATTACCTTTCATTTATGTGAGTGTGTCTGTGTGTTTATCAAGGTCAAGTGCAGATTTGTTTAGAGCTCTCCGTCTGTAAGTGACAGATATCGTAGATGTGGAGAGGCGGGAGAGTCTTACTGTGGCATGAATGTGACTGCTAAGACCTGTCACAGTCAGATGACCCTCTACTCCCTAGGTAAAAGCAGAAAATACACACATTTCTGTCTATCTCTCTCTCTCTCTTTCTGCCTTTTCTTCCTCTTTTTTTGTCCTTTCCTTAGTGCATGCACACAAACAATAATATTCACATAAGTACACTACCAAAAAAAATAAATAAACAACCCAGGTATATTCAGGTCTGCAAGCATTTCTGCCAAGACCCACAAACAAGCCTGTTGTACTGCGGCCAAGTCTGCCTTGGACCAGAGGAGAACTGCTATTCAAAGACAGCAGCAGCTTTGGTGACTGTGGAGAGTCAGGCATCACAAAGAGCCAAAAAAAAAACAGTGCAGAGAGAAAAGAGGGACAGACAAAACCAAATGGTGAGCTACTGAATGGACAGAGGAGACACCAAAGAGCAGAGGACCAACAATCCTCCAGCATCTGAGGCCTTGAGAGAACCCAGAGATCATTTGACAGAAATGTGCAGGGGGCCTCAATACGGCACAAGGTTGCAGTGAAAATTCATATTAAAACAACGTCTATAGAGGGCTGAATCCCAATCACTGAATTGCAGTTTTGATTGAAAATGTTTTGCTGTTTATCCACAAGACATAATGAATTCAACATTCTCAATCAAAACCAGATGTTATTTGGATTCTGCATTTTCTTAACAGTGTGTGACCTGAATGATTGAGCTAAACCTGCTGACATAAAGTATTATGACAACCTTAAAATCCACATGACTAGAGTTTCAGCAAAAATGGGCTGAGGCAGGAAGAGTTGGTGAGAAACAGCAGCTAAGCTGGTGTGAAGCTGTTTGCTCAGTTGCATCAAGCCTAAACATAAATTTACAGTACCTGCACATTACAGTACAGGCATAATTACTTTTACTTTCGTTTTACTGTTTATAATCGACATCAATACAGTCATCATCTATCCAACACCAGAGAGAAAATATTTCATGACATAAGCTCATTCACTTTCTTGCTGAGTTGGATGAGAGGATTGAAAACTAACTGACATGTTATATCTTGTTTGTTCAATACAAAAACAGAGCACAAAAAGTTGTGACTTTGTGGGGGATTTATGCCTATGTCAACAATATGGTGATGATGAACAGGCTGCTGTCTGTGGCTTCACATTCAGTGTGAGTGGTGGCCTTATCATCTCTTGCCAAGAAAATGAATGAGAGAAAACTGTCAAACTTGACTCGACCGTTAACTGTGAATACGTTTACTGCATGCTATAATGTTTTAAATTCTTCACTGCTTCATCGTTTGGTTTCCATTTATTTCTGTACAGTGTGAAAATCATTTATACTCTTAAAACTTTCTTGAGTAATTCTATTGACTGCCTGTGAAAAGCTTTAACTACTCATCTCAGTTTATCTAAACATCAAGTCTGTATTGACTGTTGCTGTTAATTTTTAATTTGACGTCTGAATTACATGACCTCATAACGATTATATAACTGACAGAAAATATTTAATTTAGCAGTGACAGATTTCACAATTTAGAGCAAGCTAAAATTATTGTAGAAATGAATGGAAGCCAAGGAAGGGTGATGTTTCAGATGAAGAGACGAGAGGAGAAGAAGCAGAGAGCAAAAATTAGGTTGAGTAAGACCAAACTAGAAAGAAGAAGAAGAAGAAAAAAAAAACAAGCATATGTTTTGAATGTGAATTTTCATTGTCTGACTGGGGAGAAAATAATATTTGCTTTTATAGTTTTCAGTAGGCTAATGGGATTGAGAGATGTGAAAGACTTTGAGCAGATGACAACTTCTGGCCCAGTTCCTGCCAGTGAGGCGAAGCAAAACGGGGCCAGAAGGCATTCTCACAGCTTCAGACCTCTGCATGATGTAGGCGGCATCAAAGCGGCGCCACGACACTTCCTCAGAAAGAGCCGGGGGGAAACGCCGGGGGGATGATAGTCTATCTCTTCGCCTTTCTCTACCTCCTCTCATCCCTCCCCTCCCCTGCCTCCCCTGCCCCGTCCTCCCCTCCTCCTCCAGCCCGAGCCAGCTGTCAGTGGGAGCATGCGGAGGCACTGCACTCTGTCAAACACACTAACAGGAGAGCGAGGGTGGAGAGGGGTAGATAGATAGATCTGAACGCGGTTACAGTAGAGTGATTAGGCCACGTATAGAGTCGAGGAGAAGACGGAGGCATCGGGAAAAACAAAAGGGAGGGCAAAAGGGAAGATATAGGATGGAAGATGGAACAAATAGAAACACAGGATCACTTGAGTCAAAATGACCTTTCAGCTGAGGGACAGATAAGAGGAGGAGGAAGGTGTCAGTTGATTGTCCGAAGGCACAAGATGGAAGAGGAGCTGTCTCGTGTCCAGGAGCAGCATCAGACAGGAAGGAGACTGACAGGAACAACAGCAGGGAGCCATCTGGCTGGGACCTGCTCTGCAGTCTCAAGATGAAATGTATCCCTTGGGAAAGAAAAAACATTAGATTTTAACGTAAAAGTCTAAACACATTTTCCACAAGCTAATGTTCAAACATTCAGATGGACCCTGCTATAAGAGACACATAAGGCATTCACTTCTCTATGATTATACGCCAAATAACAACACAATGGACCATTGGCTTCAGCAATGAAGGAAGATGGCTTTTCTATTCTCTCCATGTGTTCAGTAAATGATCAAATTAAGATGCATGAGTGTGCTTTTCTATCTGTCACACTTGCTGTGCACAGAGCGATCTCCACCCAGACCTACTTAGCTGAGAAAAAAGGAGAGATGGTGTGTGTGTGTCTGTGCAACAGGATTCTTGGGTGTATTCCTCATAGGAAAGATAAAAGCAAAAAAAAGTACTTTAAACTATCATCTACATGTACTATATTGTTGCAGCTCAACTATATAGCAGTGATGAGACATGAACATTATATTGTGTTAGATAGTGCTATATTGCATAGACAACCACATTGTGTCCCCGCTCTACCTTGACCATTCATAACACCTACTTGCATTGTCAATTATATAGTATTCTGGGTTCAATGATGCTGCTATCCTCTATCTGTAACTCATAAATCTCAGCTAAGTGCCTGAGATGTAGCATACATTAGATTATTGCTGAATGTAAGTCTGCTTAGTGACAAAAGCTTCTATATGTTCCACTATGTGAAATGCCACCCAGGTGCACTGAGGGTGACTCATTAGCGCTGTGGTGCTCTGCAGCAGTGGATCATAAATGGATGTGGAGAGAGCCCAGGGCAGCCTTGAGATTTTGCTCAAGGAACAAAAATCAATAGGAAACAAAACTATTACATCTACTTTATTACAGCCTGATGAATTTATGATCAGACTTTCTTCCCAAAGTTTATCTAATTTCCAGTGCTGCAGGCCACTGTCATGCTTCTGTTTTACGAGAACACAATGCACTCTGTGACATTTTTAGGTTGTTAGTAGTTTGGACAACCTTAGAGTGTCCTTGTGCCTCAGCACCAAAAAAAGCTGACTTCTCTACATACAGCGGTGCTTCGGAAAACATCTTATTTATATATTCCTTGTTCATGCTTTAGTTGTTGTGGGAGGAGCAAACTGACAGCTCTCACTGCACGTTATATATTTATTACCCTACACTGTAATCATCAATTTAAAATTAATATCCTCATCTTCTTCGTATTGTTTCCATCATCATTTAGCAACCTACACAGCAAATGGTCTCCTATAATGTGTGCCACTAATATCTCCCAAAAGTGAAATCCTTACAGGAGACAAATAGAATTGCACATTAAACTACTCAGCCAGGTTAGATTGCCAAACACACACGGCGTGAGAAAAACTTTTTTGTTTTTTCCCTCTGCAGTCTGCACAGACAGACAGACACAGTGTGATATCACATTAGTATCATAGCTTGCAGTTCACTATTCCCAGGGCAATGGGTACAGTAGCCTAGTGGGCATAATGTGTGAGAATAATGAAAAAGCATGGAAAACCTCGAGAGCAGGGCCGGACCTCTAACAAAATTGGCCATTTGCAGCAGGTTGTAATTTTGAAAATAGCTTTGATGGAAAAAAGTGAAAGTATTTTGCCTGATGCAGCCTGGTCACTGATATAGAAAGTCATTTTAAACTCAGAAAATAACTGGGGCCACTGAACCCCCCAGGTGACTTGCCCTGCTAGATTAAGATTAGTTATTTCGTGCACAGCTTTTCTGTGTTACCATATTTGTTTTCACTGATTAATGGCTGTAATTTGTAGAAGATCTGTGGCGCAGCTGTAAAGCCTTGAGGAATATATTAGCTTATATTGCATATCCTTAAATGCTCTATGGAAAAGCAACATTTTATATCATAAGGAACAATATATTAAATGGGGGATTTATTGTTGTACTGTTATGTAATGTTAAAGTAATGTCATTCTAATCACTAAATTATGCTCTAACTATATAGTTGAATTCTAATATTTGTAATACTGCTTAGGCCCCCTGAGTGTCACAGCACCTCAGTTTGAGAACCATGGCTCGATTTCACACTTGCTCTTTTGTACACGAGCCCAGGAAAGCCTCTTTGTTGACTAGACACCACTTAGGTCATTTCCCACTGAAAAGAAGCCCAAATTTAATTTCATCACTAGATGGTGTGGATTCAAATCTGTGCATTGTCATCTGTTTGTATTATTTTCTTTTCTCCCTCTAGATAACGCTGGCAATATTTTCTCTGCCTCCCAGAATAATCCTTAACCAGGAGAGATAGTCCAAGAGAAAAGTTCCTTTGAGATAGGGCTACTCAGGAAAATTGAAAAAGTTATTATTAATCCTACTGCCCGGGACCAACAAATACACACATGCACACACTCTCATGCATGCCAGCAACACACGCCCACACACTTCTCACAGACAAACTGAGAGAATGAAGTAAGGATCTTTCCCTCCCTTACCACGAAACACAGGAAACAGCACAGTTACCTGTGGGAAAATGAACCATGTTGCTCTGGGATTTTTAATTCTGTTGCATATTTCAGAAAACAGTGGCAATATTTGAAATTTCAGATGCAGACTAAAGACTTTCTCTATGATAATATGAATCCCAGAGTAAATGTTTTAGCGTTTCATTTCTATTAAAACCTGACTATCTATCTCTGCCTACTTTTCCTATGAAGGCTAAGACAGAGTCCTCAGGCTGAAAGCAGCTGAAATCATTTAGTCTAGAAATATCACTGTAAGAAATTCAGAAGTGTTGCTTTTTCACTGCAAAGGTGAATCAAAAAGAAAATAAAACAGTTTCATAATGACAATACGTTGGCACAACTACAATCACATCCTGAGCCAAGTAACAAACAATACTGCAGTATTCAAATTACTCATGTATCTGTGGTACTTATTATGGATGTACAGTCATTTAACTGTATGGCTTTTTTTTACTCTTGCATTCTGCTCATCATAGTATTACTGTACACTATTATAATATGCACTTAGTGTTCTGTAGTGACTTTATAATGACACCTTTATGGCATTTTAACTCTGCTGTTATTTTAAACATTTACAAGCTGAAACTGTTTAATTCACAATACAAGCATGACAGCAGTAAGGCTTTCTCTAAACATGTAATATCTCATATGTTTTTTTTTATTTAAGGACTTGTTAAAGGAGTCAGTTACATTAAGACAAGGTGGTTAATGCTTTTCAAACTATTGTTTTCATTATGGATTCCTCCTCAGCGTGGCAGGCTCGTGATAAGTTGGAGTGGGCTGGGATGCTCCAAAGAGATAGGTGATGGGAGGAGGAGAGAGGGGAGGGCGGAGGATGGTAGAGAGAGAGAGTGAGAGAAAGAGAGGGAGAGGGGAAAAAGCGCCTGAATCAATCTCTCTCCTCCCTGTGACGTCGCTCGGTCTCGTCCCGGGGTGCGCTGCTCTTTGGTCCCGTCTCAGCAGAAACCACTTTAGTTGCTGCCTCGACTGTCCACTTCAACCTACGGTGCGACGCGCGCGGTGTGGTGCGGTGCGGCGAGGTGCGTTTGTGGGTACCCGGTGTCCTTCTACTCCACGCTGCTCGTCTTGTCCCACATATCAGTGAACTGTTTCCACACTCTGCTCGAAGAGATAGGAGAGAACCTGAGGCGCTGAGTAAGAAGGAGAGGGCGGAAAGGAGAAGGAGAGAGAAAGACAGTGGAAGAAAGAGGAGGAGAGAAGAGGAAAGAGGTCTCCGTAGTCCCCTCTCCCTCCTCGGGCTGAACCTCCGCCGAGAAGATGCTGAGAATAGCCGGCGTTTTGGCTGTAGTGGCTCTGGCGTTGAGCGCTGCTCACACCAAAGGTACGTGGGTGAAGGGCAACTTGCTTTATGTGATGCGCATCTGCGAGTACGCTACGGCTTTTCTTATAAGTAGATGTGGCCGGGGAGGCTGTGTGTGTGTATGGAAAGTAATGTCCATCTGATACAGATAACTGATTACTGAGGCCGTGTGTGTGTGTGTGTGTGTGTGTGTGTGTTTGATATTCTTTCATGAAGAAAATGATGATTTTTCTCTTGGACTTGTGTAGATGGAACACTACATTACTGTATAACTGTACAGCTCCTAATAGCACTTGAGTGTATTTGTTTTATGTGGCATTTATACAGCAGTTCTACGGAGACTTGTGTTTCTGTGTGTGACTTCCTCTTATAGCCTGTTTTTTGGGTTAATCTCATGTGACATCACTATAATATTGAGTTCGGGATTTGCAGTTTTGTTTGTACGTGGCTTTTCTTATTTGTTGCAACATAACCAATATTCTTTCTCGGGAACTGCATGTAGGAGAAACATTGTGTAACATCGTTAGATGTTATGGGACTGTTGGTCTTCACTGTTAAGATCTATTTGTGACTAATAGGTAAAGATAGGTAGGAGGAAAGTGGAGCAGATAATCTGTAAAGTCCTTCTTTGTGTCAAAATCTGAAAGCATTTGAGGTCTTCCAGTGCCTTTAAACGTATTTGAAATTGATTATAATTAAAACAGTGGTGTTAATAGTGCACATGTGACCCATAATTAGCTTACTGTGGATTTAAGAGAACACCCACTTAAAACAGAATTTACACAACTCAGTTTTGGACAGACTGACTACCAAAGCTATCAAAAAAAAGTAAAGGTCATCATATCTAAACAAATCTGAAATGACTGTGATGGCTGTGAGTACAAACGTGACAGCACTCAGATTGTGGCCATATTTTCAGGTTCATACTTGTTAGCGCTGCAATTAAAGTTCAGCTTCTGCAGGCTTTGTTTTTACAGAATAAAAGCTTTAACAAATTGTCCCAAACTTTGATGAAGGCATGTGAAAATGTGTGCATTATTTACATTACGTAAATTAAGCATGGGTTGGATTTATCTTAGATTAATTCATAGCTCATTAAAATTCCTAAACACGTGACAAATAATCCCCAAATCAACATATCTATAATAATGACATCCAGATGTCATAAATGTGTGCCATACTGTTAGCAGTTTTGCCTCTGCACTGAGCTAATTTTACGTCTACCAGTTCCCCCATTGCAGCGGGGACCGCTCAATTCTCTAATGCGCCTGGCATGTGCCGTAGGTGAGCGGGTAAATACGGCAACAGGTTTGTGCTAATCAACTCCCTGTAGACCGAGGCTGGCTTTTTACACAGAGAAATAACAAGGTGACACCTGTCAGTTTCATCTGGCAGCCGAGAGACACCACAAGTGTAATAAACTGTTCATCCTCCTTACCTCCTGACACAGGAAAGAGCCTCCCTGCTGGCCGGCTGGCTGTAGCTGCAATCTTTGTTGTGTGTGGAAGCAAAACATATGCTGATAGACCTGCTGCAGGCCATGACCTGGCTCAGAGGTCAAGCCTTTCCTTATGCACTTTTATTTTAATGGGATTTACTTGCAAGAAGCAGTGGGATAACTATCATCTGCTGTTTTCAAGGATCTGAGTGTTTGCAATTTCATGCAGAGACTGCTTGTTACCTGTTTGGGGATGCTGCCTGTTCTTACACGTAACTCTACATACATGTTCATATATGTAATACAACAAGAAACAACAGGATAGCTGCATTGTAAGGCATGGTTTGTTATTTTTTGTATCTAGAGCTTGGCTGTGAAGTAAACAAATTACTGCCAAGTCAGTGGGGGTGGAAAAACCAAGCACACCATGGTTCTAATTGATTCCCCAGGGCCACTGTACAGTGCAGTTAAATCCAGGAGAAAATTAAAGTGTATTGTCTGCCGGTTCTGTCTGTCTGCTATCTGTTGCTACACTGACCCTTGCTTCCTTTCCCGTTTCCTGTCACAGTTGGCAGGAAGCAGGACCACCTTAGAAGCAACAAACCTAAAATAATTTCCCATTTCTTACTCCTATATCTGTTTCTCCATTTCAGTTTTTGAAATGACAACTGAAATAGCGCAATTCATGTCAAGAGGATCCACCTCCGTAGCGCCGATACGTGAAGCTGTTTTCCAGATAACTTTGAAGCGCCGCTAACCCTGTCAGTTTCTATTTAGCCACCATTTCATTCCAGGAAAGCGTGGACGTGCGACTTCCTTTAATCACCGTCACCCTCAAGCCATCCATTCAGACTCAGCATGCATGTGTGTGTGTGTGTGTATCTAAATGTGTCTGCATCTACTTAGTATGTGTTTCAGAGTTGTCAGTAATCAGAGCTAACACAACCCCTAACATCTGTGTGCGTGAGTGTGTGTGTGTGTGTGTGTGGGGGTTTGCCCATGCACACCTAGGGAGAGTGATAGAGTGCAGCCAACATGTTGACAGCCGCCAAGTATGCAGAAATGGGCGAGGAGGTGATGTCGTTTACAAAGGAATTATTGCATTCACAGATACATGCTGTGGCTCAAACGATTTCCCCAGGACCGACCGTGTCGCCGCTCGACAGGGAGAATCTTCTGGCAGCGAGGCAGAAAGAGCTATAGAGTTTTTGCCAGTGCTGCCCCGGAGCCCTGCTTTTGTGTAATTCCAAGCAATATGAACTCTGAATTTAGATAGCTCATTACCAGCACAGTGTATTTTAATTCAGCTACCCACTGTGTGTCTTGTTGTTGGTGGAACCTTTTTGCTGCTTTATTATATCCAGATAAACACACTACAATTTTTTCTGTCAGAAACAGGCCTTTGGAAAGGCCTCACGGTAACAAGCTTTAGACTGTAGCTTTAGTCTGATACCTGCTGTGAAGTTGCAGGATTAATTGACACCGGTCTTATAATCTATGGTTTTCTATATAAGACTTCTGTATGTGTGGCTGTATGCGTAAGCTGCTGCTTTTGAGTACGAGGGATAAAGAAAGCCAAGAGGATAGTCATTTGAGGATCCCATTAGCAAATAAAAAAGGGGGGTGACAAAAAAACAGAGGCAGATTTATGTCCCTCTCTTTGGAGAGAGGAAGTGCATTATGGGAGCACTCTATAAATCCTCCAACGAGGCTGTGACACTGGATGCGGCACAAATCCTGCCTGGCCTGCCACGGCCAGGGGAGGTAGGGCTCAGCGACATGGAGGAACATCACAGATTGTTTTTTTGTTTTTTGTTTTTTTTTACAAACACTTGCTTTGTCCTCTGTTTTCAAAGCTCCGCTGATCTCTGCACAGCCCTGTGCCGTTTGACCAGTAGGAGGGTTTATTGGCTGTGGCAATAGAGAAGTGCCAGGGCACTGATCCCAGCGCAGTTCTATAGCCATCAGAGACAAAAGATAGAGGCAGGGTGGATAACTTTAAGCTATTGTCTTCAAATGAGGAGGAGACTGAGGGCTGCTGTGATCCTGTGATTACTGATCTGCAGCGAGCCCGGTGACATGAGTATTACACAGCTCCTTACACCATGTTGAACATTTAGTGAAGAAATGCTGTTTTTATTGCTAATGAGAAATCAGGCCTTTTCCTCTCCGCCTCAATGTTAAGTATCAGATGAGTGTAAAGTGGCGCTGAGTGGGTGTTTGTTGTCTCCTTTTAGACATACACAGAAAATCACAAATGAAAGGGAGTTTTGTCCCTGAAAGCTATTATTAGATCTTAGTGTAGTGTGTTTATCTAAGGTATTCCACCATGGCCTATGCACGTCTTCCTCCATCTTTACACTATATACAGTATCTGACTCCTTTTGTTCTCCTGTATTTTTGTCTCTTCCAACTCTATTGTCTTTTTAGATGTGGAAGAAGGAGGGAGGGGGGAGGAGTGGAGTCACTGTGTGCAGGCATGTAGTTCAGCTGCTGACTGAACTGGTTGCACTGCACAGTGAGTGTGGGTGTTTCATCTCTCTCTTCCTTTTCTTCCCTTTTTTTTTCTTTCTGGTGTCTTTGAGTGGTTACGGCTGACCATACTTGGCAGCAGATATTCAGACAGCTAAGGCCCATTGATTTGCCCTACAAAGTGTAAGAGAGAGAGAGAGAGAGAGAGAGAGAGAGATTATTTGATCAGAGACCTGGCCAGAGTGAGTTTTGCAAAATTAAGTTAGTATCTCCAGGGTCTTTTTGAGATTTGAGCATTTGGGGAAAGGAAAAGAAAGGAAAGAGTTTTAACATTGAACAGATTCACCATATTTAGTAGCCACTTTTGAAGCTTTCACATCACATAAACTTCAGATCTTTGCAGATACATTTTGCCCAGTTGTCATGGAATTGTAGATGTTTAAATATTCTCTTTTTCCTAGCACTTTACATCTGTAAACTCAGCAAAGAAGTGCTTCAGTTTAATGTTTCAGTGAGTCTGCTTTCACTGAACAGTGGTGGTGGGGCGGCTGTGGCTCAGGAGGTAGAGCAGTCGCCCACCAATCGGTGGTTCGATTCCCGGCTCCTCCAGTCCACGTGCCGAAGTATCGTTGGGCAAGATACTGAACCCCAAATTGCCTCCGATGTGTCATCGGTGTGTGAATATGTGTGTATGTGTTAGAAAGCACTTATATATATAGAACAAGTGCTGTATGAATGTGTGTGAATGGGGTGAATGTGATCTGTAGTATGAAGTGCTTTGAGAGGTCGAAAAGACTAGAAAAGCGCTATATAAGTACAGTCCATTTACCATTGCAGCCATAAGTGGCAATATTTGATAACAGTAAATAATAAGATTTAATGCTAAATTGTAGTATATCAGTAGCACATGAGGAGAAAAGTCATTAAGCCCATCCATCCACTATCTATACTGCATATCCATAAGGGTTGCGGGGGGGCATGAACCTATCCCAGCTGATGTTGGGCGAAAGGCGGGGTACACCCTGAGCAGATCGCCAGTCCATCGCAGGAAGTCACAAAGTTGGCAAACTGTAATATTTTTAACACAGATGTTTAAAGTTAGCTAACATAAGGCTGTAGCAAAAACACCCCTGCATCACTGAATTGATCAATGGTGTGTTTTTTAGGGTGAGTTTAACTTTTCATGGTTCAGTGTACAGTTTTTAATGAAATTACTTCTGCTGATTAGCAGTGGCAGTTCCTTGATAATGGTAAATGCTGAAACTTAGTATAGCAAGAGCACAAGTGGAGGAGTCATTAATTGGTGAAATGTATGATGTATAAAAGCTGCATAACGTTAGCCTCCATAAGCTACTTGTAATACCAGACTGAGTAAGGCTCTAGTGACAAAACCCCTGAACTTATTGAATTACTCAGGAATTCAATGTCATTTGTAAATCTATTACACTATGACCAAAAGAATGTAGACACCTGTATACTACATCCTTATGTTCTTGCTGAACATGTTAGTCCAAAACCATGGGGATTAATCTCCTGCTGAGACATAACAGACTCCGCTCATGTGGGAAAACTCTCCAAGATTTTTGAACCTTGCTTTCATTCAGCTACAAGAACATAGTGAGGTCAGACACTGATTTTGGACCTTAAGACACAGCTCGCTGTTTCAATTCATCTCTAAGGTGTTGGATAGGATTGAAGTCAAGGCACGGGCAAGTGCTACTATGAAGTTAAAAGCACTCTGAAATATCACTCTATGATTTCCAGGAATTGGAACAAAGGGGCTGAACCCAAACCACAAAAAACACAGACCCCAAAGTATGAGGATGGAGTTGTCTACATACTGTGCTGTCACAGTTATCTCTACAGTTGTCCCTGTATGTGAAAGTTGTCAACAAAATCTAATGGCTACCAGAAATGTATCAAACAGGCTTATCCACATACTATTGGCTGTATAGTTTATTTCTTCTTTCTAAAGTAACTTTGTCCAGTTTTGGTGGTCAGAAATATGCATAGCTGAGACAAGAATTTCCACTCACTTGGACTCTCCAGACATTATTGGCTCATAGTGTATCCAGAACTTCATGCCTCTGTGAGCATGTATATGTCATCACTTCAGTGCCACACTTAGTCACCACTTCTTCAGGATAATCAAGTTTGTTAGATGTTTTAAGTGCCTTGCCAGACTCTTTGCTCCCCTGCTGATTTGCTCTCATGGCCTACAGTAGATGCAACAGACACTGCTTACACACACACAGCCGAGAGCTCTCCAGGATTTTCAAGGGACTCCTTCTGCCACCACTTCAGTCCTCCTCTCATCCATTTGCTCCTGTTTTCCAATCACTTACTTCTAGTTTAGTCTCATCACTGGACTCTCCTCTATTTTTCAGTGCGAGGTGATGACACATAGTGAGACACACATGCACACAAAGACACACACGTGCGCACACACACATGAGTAACAAAGGGTTAGATGGATAGTGTCTGACCTGTCCCTCTCCACCAGCTGGGTCTGGCTGACCTCAGAGGAATGATCAGAAGGAGGAGATAGAGAGAATTAGAGGATGAGTGAGAGAAGAGAGGGTCAGAGAGAAAGTTGCAGATCTCTGTCTCTGTGACACATGAATCTTCACACTTGATAAGAGGAGCCTTCTGAGTTGAGTGCAGACTTACTTATAGACAGCTCTCTGCTTTTAATGTTGGCATTCACTTTGTGTGACTGGTATGTATATTGTTGATATTGCCTGCTTCCTAGTTTTAATGGAAATAATCATCTATCCATCCATTTGTTATCCTGTCCAGGTTTGCAGCAAAGCCTATTAGAGGCAAGAAAGAAACAATTATTTATTAGAGGTCCTAATGCTCTAAAATTTATATTCAACCAACCCTGACACATCAATCCTGATGTAATTTATATTATGGATTTGATCAAATTGGCATGCTGGCATATTTAGTTTAATATTAGTTAATATTTTATTTTAATTTTTTTTTTTAGTTAATATATTAAATAACTAAATATTAAAGGAATAGTTCAACATTTTAGCAACTATTGGGACTACTCCATGGTCAGCCAAGAAATAACTCCTCAACCCCCCTTTACACTGTGAGATGTATTATTCATTATTAAGCTTTACAGGCACTGACAGCTGCAGATTTTGGCTAGCTATTTCCCTTTGTTTCAAGTCTTTAAGCTAAGCTATGCTATTTGACTGCTGGCTCAAGCTTTAGAGTCAGTATACAGACATAAGACATAAGAATGATAACAATCTTTGAATCTGCCAGCGTATTCCCCAAAATGTCAAGCCGTGCTAGTTAAATCGTGCCAGTGACAGTTAAATCTGTAAAATGATGACTGACTTTTGAAGGCTCAACATTTGGTCTTTGCTTTCTCTGCTCACTGTGTACTAATAATGTGAGCATTTTCACTAAATCCGCTGCCTGTTGTTTCCCTTTTGTTGCTATTCTGCTGCTTGTTTGCTCACAATACAGTACGTTACAAAGCCAGTGTAAGGCTACTGCGGTGTCACTGCTAAGGACACCTCCGTATTCAGGTCAGCCCTGCATGAGCATTAGTTGCCTGTTTCAGCACTGCAAGCAGGAACACATGCTCTTCATTGTCACACACACAACCCCATTAAAAACTGTTGGCGCCATGTATTTGCTAATGGTTTGCAAGGCTGATGATTATCCACAGGTATTGGGCCGGTACACACATATTAATCAAGCGGTAATTGTTATTTTCTTCATTAGTCTACATTCCCTCAAAGCCAGACACAAACACACAAAACAGACTAGCAGACACCACACAAATACACATAACACAAGTGGTCCCTGTGTGAATTTGCTTTGATGATTGTGTTAAGTGCTCATCACTTTAGTGTCTGTTCTCCTATCTGTGCTCAATTTCAATTAATCTGTCCATTTCCCCATGAAGGCAACAGTTGTCATCCCATATGCTAGCCACTTACAGGCTGAACAGGCGCTGGCAGAGCTTATATCTATACACCCCAAACATTCCTGCATGCACACAATTAAATGAATAAACATACGGCGTTGCTTTCCTATGGACACATAACCACCTCAAACATTTTCTTCTACACTTGTAGATGCACAGACTCATAGTGCTCAGGGCTTTTTCACAGTTAAAGCTCCATCAGCAGGAGGTCCACAGATATGTCGGCCCTGATAAAAGGCATCTTATTTAGTGCTGGTTGTTGTGAGTTATAGTACCAGTGTCAGCACCCTTGGCATTAGTCCAGCCGGCTAGCAGATGCTACAAAGTCTGTCACCCTTCTGTGGTGGTTATGATGGGTAGTGACTGGAGACAAGGTCTGCCTGGCTTATGTCTGTTTACCTACATTATCTCTGTTGTGCTATTATCAAACCATTGCTACTTTCTTTTCATGTTCTCTGAAATATGAGTCATTATGTATGTCTTAAGCAAAAAGAGCTTGGTGCCAAACATTTAGTCTTGCTTAATACTCTTATTTTCATGCCTAGGTATATTTGATATGTGTTGATGCATCCTAGATTACAATAAAGGCTTTGAAAGCAGCAACACTGCTGTTGTTTTGATGGCGGAGAGTGTTGTTTTTATCCAGCTTTAGAAATATTGTATTCTCACTGAAAATTGCAAGACAACAGGCGAGTTATACAGACACAGACATGAGGCGAATGCCTGGCACTGTCCTTGGTCCTGAAATGAGCCAATGCCACTCAGCAAGAAACCGTATCCGTGGAGCTATCCATTGTGCTGAAAGCAGAGTTACTGGAAGATTTTGTCTTTCCATTAGCTCGTGCTTCGGCATAAGTGGGCATTTGCATACACCAGCGTGCAGGAATATTGCTGGGGTGGAGATATGTGAGGACACACCAGGGACCTGACAGCCTGTCATGCCTATGATAAGGCAGAGCAGTGATTGATGAGTGACAGATGGACGGGTGAAAATGGGCAGGAAATGTGCAGCATCTCAATGGTAATGCTAAACAGCGCTGTTTTAATGTTTAACTTTTACACAGTAGACATAATTGTTATGTGAACCTGGATGATGTGAAATTCTCCCTAATTTTAAGGCCCCGAAAAGCTGTTTTTATAATCAGCTTCTTACTATGCATGATTTAGTTCTACAGGAACACACACTTTTCTGCCATGGATTTCTTTGCACCAATCAGGATTTAGCAACATTAGGATCAAAATGTAATGTTATTTTGACTGTTAAAGGGTGCATTGATTTTACAGAGTGTGTTTGGGAGTGGTCTTTGAAAGTGTTACCACAACAGTTACAACAGAGCTGTCTGATAAATTGCCTCAAGTGGCAATTTATTATTAGTTGGAGATGAAGACTATAAGCATTGTTGCAATGTTAAAACTGTGGAGTATAATTTTAAACCCTGAAAGTTTTCATGGCCTTTAAGCTCAAAGCACTGATTGAGAATATACAAATACGAGTGTGTATGTTCCTTCTTTGTCTGTCCATGACTCTCCCTAGCATCAGGGCCAACAAGCCAAGAACCGTAAAGCATCTAAAAATAAATAGTGTTCCAACAGTCTGAAGTGTATTGAATTGTAGCCAACAAATCTCACATACCGGCTGCTCGGCCATATTTTCAACCTGCTATAGAAATCTAGACGCAATGATCCTTGAATCCTGCGGCTTTGTGATGAATTCATGGTGAAGTATGTGTGTGTGTGTCATGACTTACGAGGAGCAAAAGGCTCAAAACTTGAAATATGTCCATGTAATATAGTGTCCCTCATTTCAAGACCTCTGTAGTGATTGTTTGCCCACACATACACATGAATGCCTGAACACAAACACACATGCACACACACATGCACAGGTGGAGCATTGGAAATGAACAGGTGGGACCAGCTTTGTGTAGAAGGCCTGTCACGGATGCAGCAATTTTATCCTTCCGCTGTAACTGGGCCACTGACACACACACACACACACACACACACAGATTGTGAACTCCTCCTCTCCCCTCTGTAAAGGTGCACCCCAGTTCCCTGTGGCTGTTGCACAGGCTCAGTAATTGCATGCCCAAACCTGTGTGTGTATAGGTTTGTCGGTGTGTATGTGTGTGTGTGTTTACCTGCGTCTAGGTCAAATCCTGAGGGACGTGAACTCTCTGCTGGGTTGTTTCATTTTTAACGGGACGCTCAGGGCCTCATTTGTCCCTGTGTGTTTTGGGAAAAATCACCAAGGTGCTCCCATCTCCCTCCCCAGGAAGAAAAAGAAGAAAGAGAGAGAGAGAGAGAGAGAGAGGGAGAGAGAGAGAGAGAGCACCGAGTAACTGTCAGCTCTTACCGAAGCCCAACAGACTGTAGTAGTTAGCAAATGTACACAATTTGTCACAAGTTGATTGTTTTTCAAACCTGCATGTCTCCACATGTTTATTGTGATTTAGACCAGCTGTCACACTGTAGCTGCTGCTTCAGCTCCTATTTGTGTCCTGTTTGTATCTCCTCATCCTTTGCTCCGGTCGTGCAGCAGACAGCAGCCTGGCTGTAGCAGCTCCCCTCATGGTACTGGGAGGAGGATCTGGGTCACCATGTACCTGCTCCTCCCACTGCTTTGCATCCTCTCACTCTCCCCTCCCAGTTCATCCTCTGTTCTATCTCCCTCCATCTTACCCTCATTCATGTCTTTTCCTTGTTGGTCTTTGTCTAATCTTTTAGCCAATAATATCACAAATTCAATCTGTCCTCTCTTTTTTTCAGTATGTCCTCTTTGGTCCTCGTGTTTTTTCCATGATCTTGCTGGGTTTGGTGCGGTATTAGTGTGGAGGTAATTACCGACGGCCAGGCTTAGCCAGGTCTTATCACACTGTTCTCTCCTTCCCTCAGGATCTCTCTCCCCCCTTTCTCTTTCAGTCCCTGCCTCTTTCACTGGGACCTTGTGGAGATTCTCCTCCTGGAAAGGCATTGGTTTTGGAACATTTAAAAGCTAAAATTTGATTCTGGCTTCGTTTTTAGTAAAGCACTCGGAGTAGCTTTTGTTGACTTTATTAAGCTGGCTGTGTTTTACCAAGGCTTTTACCACCCTGAAGAGACTGAGAGAGTTGAGCAATAACACGCACAATAACATGTATAAACATTCTGGCATATGCACACAGATTCTATGCATTCTCTTAATGTATTTCTCTGTCATGCATATACATAAAATCACAAACATATGTAGACTCATACATGCAAACAAGAAGTGTGCTGAAAACACATATTTTAATCATAATTTATTCTCCGTTACACGCTTTCATTCTCCAGAACAAGTTCGGACATGACAGGCTAGAAGCTAATAATAGGGTGGTGAATAATTAAGGTGCAATATTCATTCATTAAACACTCAAAAATGGTTGGTAGGAGACATACACACACACACACTCTCTCAAGCCCTTTCTGTCTGCCCCTCTCACCTCCCCTTCACTCTCCATGCCCTCTATTTGAATATCTTGTCACTTGGATACACTGTATGTTAACATGGATGCCAGTGTGTGTGTGTATGTGTGTGTGAAGGTCACTCATTTTTTCATCATTATTAAATCATGAATCCACCCCTGCCTCTCTCACACTTTGGTTCTTACATTGTGTTGAGGTTATATATGTGTGCGCTTTTGTTGCTCATCTGTGCACGTGAAAAGGCAGGTGTGGTGTTTTAGATGTGTCCATGCATGTGCGTGTGTGTGTGTGTGTGTGTGGGCCCAGGTCCCCTTGAGTTCTCATTACGGTGAGAGTGGATGGCCGAGCCCAGCCCTAACATCTGTCTCTGAGAGTGGAGGGGCCCCACACCGAGCTCTTGGCCAGGGAACACCCCGAGACGAAAGGCCGCTTTCTGCTGCATAACAAGCCGCACTGCTGCACCTCGGCCTGTGAAAAGTTCACTACTGAACTCCAAATAAACTTTTACATAAACATAGCATTTTAACATGTCATTAATCAGCACAAGCTTCAAGCCATCATTCCTATTTATTTCTTTATTTGGGGAACAAAATGAATAATGGCCGATGTTGTCTTTAGGTTTTTAATATATTATTATATTGATAACAGACTACAAAAAATATGGTCAGGCTCTAGTTTTAATAGGAAAATTAACTTTGTAGAATCAAATCAAGTACAACCAGTACTAAAGCTTTCATAGTTACTCACAATGACAGATGGTGGAAAGAGTGAAAGGCTGATTGGGGGAAAAAGAATCACTTCCAACATGTCTGTCCTCTTGAGAAAAGCCAAAGAGAAAATAAACACAGTGACATTCACCAGAGAGCTGGGACATATTTCAACATCATCTTTATGACATGGAGCACGAGCTTATCAAAAAATGTGGTCTTACTTAAGATGAACACAAATTACTACACACAGAACCTTTAATATTTAAAGAGATCACATTAAAATAATATGACGAAGCTGTGCAGGGAAACACTTGGATGTCTTCCTCTAAGATTTCCTCTTTTATTTTTCTGTACATATAATGATCTTAGTGTGTTTTTCTTCTTTTATACATTAAGGGAACATAAATTTATTATTTCCAACACCACCCTGGTTAATATTTACAAAGCTGAACACACTTCCCGTTTGTATTGGACTTTCTTGGTCTCATCAGTGCTGCAATGTTGCTCAATGAGAAGCTCCTTGGAGTGGCTAGGGGTTTGCCGCTTTGCACAAGGACACTACTCTTTTAACTTCCTCCTAATTCTCTAAGTAATTCAGTTATCAAAGATGACATTCCAGATTATACGGTACAAGCATAGCAGTAATGGGCAGTGGAGCACCAATTTACAGCATGCACATGCCAGTGTTTTAAGAAAAGCAGAACTCAACCTTGAACTATATTGTGTTTTGCACTGGATGTTTCACAGCTTTCATTGTGTAATCTTATATTTACTGTGCTTAGTTGTTGTTTGAGTGCATGGATCTGAGGGCACGGACTATGAATGTGCACAGATTTGTAAACTCCACACGCCTACACATTTACACATGGATCTTGCCCCACTGGCCTCCAGCGGTACATTCAGTATGTTTCTTTAACAGGTAATTTCTCATGCCAAGACTTGACAAACACAGGCTAAGCAATTAGCCCCTACTGACATTTTGAATGGGCACTACACATGTGGATAATACTGACACAAAATGGTCATCAAAAAAACAAGTGAAGTGTTGTATTTAACGTGAGAGATGGGAAAATTATGGATAAAGATAAGGCTGATTGCTGACTCTGTAAAATGCAACTGCTGTTGGTCACTCAGGTGAGGCAGTGGAACAACTTAAATTCTACAGTGTAGTTTAGGATTAGGCAGAATGGGTTGCACTCAGATTAATTAGAACAAACCACATATTACAGCCTTGCTCCACACCAGGATTAGAAAAGTAAAAGTAAAAATGCTTAAAATGCTTAAACTTCTGCCACTGTTTCTGCTCCAGTTATCCCTGTACTGTATCTGAACATTGCCACCAGTCATCAGTTGTGAGATGTAACTGGCTGACAGGAATTTATTAGTTCTGTTTTACTACTAGTGATTAAAAGCCAGCTGTAGTTGACACTAAAAATTCCTACCCACTTGCCCCACCTGACTACATGTGTAAAAAAAACAAAAAACAAAACACTGAATAACAATGTTAACAATGATCTCAACCTCAACATTTTCCTGAAACTGCTAATTGTGGTTCTCCATCACCATTTATTCTAAGTTTCTCATGAGTCATGCTACAATCTGTTCCGGAGATATGAAACAATCCATCTCTGCTTCATAAATGCAAAGAAATATCAACATTCTGATCCTTAACTACATCCCCAAAATCACACTTTTATGTTGCTGGAATACACACAGCTGCTGCCTTTCTCTCTCTCTCTCTTCTTCTCTTCCTCTCTCACTCATACACACACATGCACCATTTAAATATCAATGAATCTTCTCCTTTTATGCTATGCCGTGGGTGCCCAAACAAATAGATTATATCTAGCTGTGTGGCATTTCCCAGGTGGGATTTTCAAGCGCTCGAGTGTAGGCCACCTGATGCTCAAGAACATATGAAATGGCTTTCTTTGTGTATGTGTGTGTTCTGCACGTGTGTGTGTTTGAGAGAGAGAGAGAGAGAGACAGAGAAACACCCAGCCCTGCTATTCCCTGCCCTCTCTCTCTCAGTCCTGGTGAGCCTCTCTAAATCTGTCTGAATAGTGACAGTTGTCCCCTGCTGCCTCCAGCCAAGAGGGCTGAACACCTGTGGAGGGGTGCAAACACACATTTACACATTTATACACACTTGCATGAAGACACATGTCATGTCCTGAGGCGCTTCTCCACCTCTAAGTTGTCCCCATCTTTTTTTCACTCTCCACTTCCTCTTATTTACCTACCTATAGTTTGTACCTTTTCTTTTTGTGTGTATGTGCCCGGCGTCTGAATGTTTGTGGTGCAGCAAATGACTTGTCCCTGGCCGGGTGGGTAATTTTTCAGTGGCATTGGTGCTTTCATCCATGCAGTCTCTCAGGGTGCAGTGTTTATGAATTGACATCATAATCACTCCTTTGCCACTTTCTTTCCATTTCCAGCACTGCGGGAGGGGAAGCAGGTTTATATGCAGATGCTGAAAAAAAAAAGATGGAAATCTGTGACAGACTGTTGCAAGAGGGCAGGAGAGTCACCAGCAGAGAATAGGCGAACGACTGACTGACAGGTTGAAATTGAAATAGAACGGACACACTGAGGCCAGAGGAAAAGAGAGAGGAGGAGAGAAAGCAGGACTTGGGAGAAGGTTGAGTAAATTGGATGGATATTTTGTCAAATCACATTTAAAGATTCTATCTATTGCATTTTCATTTAAATAAATGTTTAGAATTTTATGTCGGGCCTATTTCGAATAAACAGAAACAGAACTCTTTCCTCTTCTTTTTCTTGTGTTGACATTTACCATCTGTAGCTGTCAGTGGACTAGTATTTGCTGTTTTGCTGAAAAATACCAGGACCATGAACAAGAAAGTTTGTATTTGGTATTCATATCCATACGCAGCGAGCAGTAATAAATCTCACTTGTTCTGCATCTGCTTGTGCACGTGCAGGCTGCTGTACATACAGAAATGCTCCCATCTTGCTGTATGTGATCAAACATTTCTCTTTTAAAGTCCAAGTAATGTTAATGTAGAGTTACTTTTTGTGGACAATGCAGCATTGGGGAAAAATTAAGACAAACACCACAGACGGCGAGTTTAAGACAATATACTGATACACGCTAGGATTTTCCAGCATGCACCAGGGCATGGACTAATTTTAGGTGTACATTATTGTTTTTCCAATGTTTCCACTATTCCACACTTTTGTTGTTGTCCCGAAATGAGAAACTACAAAGGATGTACTCCAAGTGATGTGGATTCCCTTTTTTTCTTAAAAAAAATTGTGTTATATCAATGTACTGTATAGTTTCAAACTTTTAAAGTTTCAGGGCTGAGTATTGGAAACTGTCACTGCACCAAATGAAAGCCAGCTAGGGGCAGGTACTTTGAGCAAGACCTCTCATCTGTGTACGCTAATGTTTGCCATCTTTAGATTTGATTTCACTGGGTAACTGCTATTACTAAGTCAGTTAACAGATTTTGTGACTTACTTTTGCTACAGCTATAGTTTGTATATTTTGTATTTTTCAATAATTGCTACTTTTGGCCTCAGCAGCTGCTGTTCAGCAAAAGTCACATAGTCTTACTTTCACAGGTCCTCTGGATATCTTATAACAAACTGCAGGGCTTAGTGATACAATGCTAGAAAAGACTTAATGAGCATAAGTTTACTCTTTAAGAAATGATTAGCTTGTTTTTCCAAATAAAAATAGATCTGCTAATAGTGGTGTAAAAAAGAATGGTGGTTTAAATTCTAGTAATTATGCTGACATGGTTGACAGCAGAGTTGCAGTTGTTAACACACACGTTGGTTTGTTGGTACACATTGTCATGAATAGAATTTTGCACTTGATCTGAAATGGACCCATGAAAGACCTGATCCAAAATGCTGTTGACCTGAGCAGAGACCACAGTGGGAAAGAGCAGCGATATAACAATAATAATGTACAAACAAATGCAAAGTCATAGAAACTCCAGGTCATGATTACAAAAAAGATTTGCAAGATCCAAAACCTTTGTGTAACCCACCTGGGTTCCTGAGCTTGGGGTTGTCTATAGTGCAGTTCCCTGGCCAACCAGAGGGTGGCGTGTCTGCTATGAGTAAAACTCTTAGCCCGTGTTCCCTCTCTTTTCGGCAGATGATATTGCCTGAGAGCACACAACTTCCCAACTGAGAACTCCCGGTAGGGAATATACACTCTTCAAACCAGAAATTCACCATAATTCATCTGGTACAGACTGTTAACATGTTATTCGTTCGTCAGGGTGATGCATTGTGTGAAAATTCAGCTGGAATGGAACGCCTCTGTTAGCAGGCTTTAGCTCCGGTAAGAAGTGCTAATACGCCATGTTGGCTATCATGACTCCTTGAAGTGATCGTATTGCTCTTTATCTATGAATAAAACCCAGTCGGAGCTGTGATACTGTCACCGAGAGTACAAGAGACAACACAGATACAGATTGTTTACGTTAGTACCGAGCTAATCTCGCTAGCCGCGAGCTAATTTTGCATTGTCATGCTAATGTTACACTACGCAGCTACTTGGTTAAGATAGCTGCAGTTCTAGCACTGTAAGCAGAGCAGTAACAGCGTTTTACACCATTAAAGGTGCATTGTACTTAGTTGTTTGAGGTAAAAGTTATTTTATTGAGGGAGCATTTGCTCTTTTGACTGATTATATGTAAGATGTGATTGATTTATATCATTTAATGGTTAAAATATGGTTGAAATGAAGACATAAGGGCTGTGTGGTTCATCTTAACAATAAATAAGGGTAGATATATTAAAGGGCATATGTTTAATTAAAAATATGTTATATTTACAGTGCAGTTAAAAAGCATAAATAGATTTAGTATGTTAAAAATATAAATAGTGAGTTTTAAATACATTCTGTGATTTCATTTACATGTTTAAGTGAATGTTGTGATTTAGAGTACATGATTTATAGCTCATTGGCACTAAATATCTTGTGTGATGCGATCCTATTCATTTTATAATGATTAGACTGTTGTATATCTTTCATAATTGATATACTTAAATAGAATGTTTGAATGATAGTAATGATTTAAGGAGATCGATAGAGAGAAAACAGATTGTAACTTATGCATCCTTCGCTGTGTGCATAGATTGGGTTTTTTTTCCCAGGTCGAGTCGATCGGGACCTGAACTTGGTGTTCAGTGGCGAGCCAGTTTAAAGTGAAGGTTTGACTGTGGAGAAACCAGCAACGCGGTGTGGCCAGCCGCAGGATCCCTCTGCAGAACACAGCATCATCGATCCCCTCTTTACTCACAGACAGATAAGATTGACACTCAAAAATCTACCTGGGTACTTCGAACACAGACATTACAAGAACACACACACTCATACACAAGGAACCTTTGCTTCTTTCCATAAAGGAGCAGTGCGCATTGGGCATTGAACTCTTTAATTCTTTCGAGGAGACCTCCAAAGAGGGCATTCTTATTTAAAGTTTTATTTTATTTATTTTGGGCCCATTTATTGTGCATATGTGCATACTAGGAAGCCGGCTTAGGTAGGCAGGGTCTGTAATTTCATGTTTGTTGTTTGGTGGACAATACACCTCAATTCAAATCATCCAGTTGTGTGTGTGTGTGGTATCTCTGCTGACACAGGCTTTCAGGCTCTGCAGTCGTTCCTGGATCTTACTGACACTGGCGTAGTATTAAACCATCATCGGTATACTTACCTGTGGTGACCGTTACATTTGACTTGAAAATCAAACCTCATTGTTGTCAAAACAGCAAAATGATAAAGTTGTGTGTGTTAAAAGGAGTGGACTGAGATTGTACGCATTATTTAAGATCAAAACAACATATGCACAGTTAACAAGGCAACAGACTCAGACTACAGCAGATAATAAGTTTGAACAAGAATAACTACATCTGTCTGAACTTACGTTGAAGGTGAAGAACAGACATGAAATATTAAAAAAGTCTTGTTACATAAAATACTGATGGAAATTGAAGTAGGGCACGGCTGATTTATTCTGTTTGCTACTGTTCTGAAAGCAAGGTTTCCATTCCCAATGGGGGGGCAGTTGGATTACCTTTGTTTTCAAGTGTGCCATGCCACTCCCAGCCGCTGCAACTGAGCCCTCAGTAAAAACCCCTGGCTTTGTTAGCTCTTCTTACATTCAAAGTTGTTTTTGTCTGTTCTGTATTCTCCCGAGTCTCTGAAGCTGTATGATGAAATACAGAGGTACGGTTAGCAGCGTCAAGACACAGACGCAGTGGGTAGGGGATTAAAAACCTTCGCTCTGTGACACTGTAGAGAGCAGATGCCTTTTGATGTGAAAGCAATTGGCTCATACAGTGTGGGACAGCAAAAGGAATGAAGGAATAATCATGCTTATAATGTCTGACACCCAGATATGCAAACACTCACAGTTTTAAAATGTGTGCATGTGAAAATTTCATTTCCACTCCTCTGATCTTTCTGTCTGTCCTCTCCTCTCTCTGTATATCTCTGTCTTCCTCTCCCACTCTGCTGCCTTGTTTTAAACCCACTCCCTCTTCATTGTTTACAACAGAATGGAAACTCTTTATTTGGAGAATTAAAGTTATTATGATCCCCAGTTTCACACCATGGGTCATGATTTCCCCTCTGCCAATGTCATGGCCAAAGTGGAGAAAATTCAAGGTCTCACTGAACAAATACAGTTAATAAAAATGCCACAGAGTGGGGAAAGAGGGCATTTAATAGCGGAGAGGATTTGAGCTGGTAGCAAAAGATTAGGGTGCAGTGTTTTACTGGGCCAATTCTCTCTGAGTCATTCTCTGTCCTCTCCATTCCATCTCCTGGGTTTATGGACAGGAAGGTGTCCATAAAGTTACATGGGTGAATGGACGCAGGATGGAAGTGTGTGTATATGTGTGTGGGAGAGTTGTGTTTTGGATGATATGTGTGTATTTGCTTGCCCTAGGGTTCAGCCAGTGCAGGTTTTTCAAGGCTGATACTAATGGTCCTTTTTTTTATCTGAGGTTGCTGACAGCAGGTATTTCAGGGTAATATTCACTGTCCTTAAGTACAGTACAAGAAGACAACCAGAGACTGAAGAGACAGAAAAGACAATATATGAAACTAGGAGAAGTAAATGTAAAGTACATCCCACAAATTCTGAGTGGTGCACTGATTTGCCTTCTGGCACAAGTCCCTGCTCTAAGAACCTGAGGCTCTTTCCAGTGATCAGAGGGCACAGCAAGTCCTTTACCATAAATACAGAGATAATAATGCGTGTAATGTCTTCAGCGTGAACGTAAAATCAATCCTAAATGTGACATAGAGCTGATGGACCCCCCCCCCCCCCAAGGATCTGAGCCAATGAAAGGAATTTCAGTTTTGTCACTAAAACTGCAGTAACTGATTTTTTTTTTCTCACTTGGACTCAGCAGAAATGTACATAATCACAATACTGACATATTAGTTTTTTAGTTGATATGCTGAAACTGTAAGCAAACAGTTCCTCATTTACAC
This sequence comes from Lates calcarifer, assembly GCF_001640805.2. NCBI lineage: Eukaryota > Metazoa > Chordata > Actinopteri > Centropomidae > Lates > Lates calcarifer. The sequence goes on from NC_066853.1 coordinate 22,738,291, forward strand.
AACCAGCAGTTATACAGCACAGTCCAATATTCACACTCTCTCTAGCTCTGTTTTTGGTCTCTACCAACTCCTGAGGGAAATATTTGGTTCTTCAGCTGCTAAATGCTCTGTTGTGTTTGCCAGCAAGTTGATGGCAGTATCTAATGTTTAGTACTGAGAGGGTAGTGTAGAGTGAATTTTTTTAGAGCTTTTCAGCAGAAAACAGCTGCCTGTTGTGGCTGAAAATAATGAAGGGAGAGTGGTGAGAGCTGAAGCAGCAAGTAGCTAGTCATGTGACAAAAACTCTCCACTGAAAGAGGATAAGTACCAGACATATCAGCTATCACCTCACTATATAACTGCAATGAAAATGTGTCGTACCCAGTGTGTGCGCTAATTTCTGAGCCCTGCAGCCCGGCTCTGCCACATTCACCTCTACTGCATGCATAGCTTATCACTTGGCGACCACCATGCTTCACTCTTTTTGAGCCAGTGCAGTGCCATTACCAGTACTGGCTGCCAGGGGCAACGGGCCGGCTCCACGGGATTGGAATGCAGCCGTGTGTGTGTGGCAGGCAATCTGTCGCTTGTTTACACTTTATATATCACTCTCTGGGTGCTGTAAATCTCTATCGGTGTCTGTCCATGACCATCTCCCTCCTGGTTGGATTACATCTGCTTTTTTCTCTCTTTTTGTCCTCTTGTCCCGCTGGATGTGTATCATACTATGAATCACTTTGTGACACACTGCTTCTTCATATAAGCGAGCCCTAGATCATTCCCATTTCTGACATCCGTTAAACTTAGAAAGCCTGCCTGAAATCGCTATTGATCTGCGTAATGGAAAGCGTGATGCTCTTATCAGTGTGGTGATGTCACGGGATGAGACACAGACAAACGTGCAATCTTTTCCTGCCGGCTGCCTGGAGACGCCACCTATATCATCGATCTATCACTTAGGTGTCACTTTTTACCCCATCGATCTGTCCACCTGAAATCTGGCCAACGACCAGAAAAGCGACCTGAAATTAAGGCAGCGCTTTTGATCCAGGCTGCTAAATACCCTGCGTGTTCTTAACAGGCACACTTCACAGGTCACTGAAAGGCCGAGGCTGTTACCATGAAAAAGCTTGCTTCGCTTACAGAGAGCACCATCTTATCAAACGACAGCGATGGCTCCAACAGGAAAATCAATGCCTTTCCACCCCCATCGAGGCGAGTACCTCTAAAAGCATTTTCTGTCCTGCTTTTCAGTTGCATTTATTAATCTTTCAGCGGCCAACTCTTGTCTCCCTCTCTATCTTAACATCTGGGATGAGGCTTAAGTGGTTACGAGCTCCCCTCACTCCCATGCCAGAAAAAAACAAAAAACCGAAACTGAAACCGGATGTTTTGCCTTTTAGGGGCAAAGACGTGAGTTTTTGTTATGGATATGGATGGTGTGGATTGTTTGCTAATTGTTTCCAATTTTAGTACTGTACTTGGCGAGAATTGGCAGTGGGGAATTGCCATTTCTGTGTTCAGCATAATGTTTGTAATAGGAAAAGTGAAAACAAATGTAGCTTCTGTCTTGCCGTTGGTGCCATGAAGAAAATACAAATGATGAATATTCAAAAACCTTTCTTGCTTTGTCTGTTGGCTCGTCCAGAGCAACTCAAAAACACTTGTAAATTGGGAGATTTTCCAACCTCCTCTGCTCCTCTTGACGATCCATTGATAGAGGCAACTGGATAGGTCTTGGAAATATTGTGTTCAATTTGTCAACTCTTTTCAGTTGTGAAGGAAGGCAAGAGAAGCAGAGAAGCGTTTAAGATTGTCTGGCTCGAGGCCCAGATGACTGGCTATGGGCTGTTTGTCTAAGTTGTCTGATTCAGCCGTTGATGGAGGTATTATTTGCAGTTGGAGTAAGGATGAGTTGCAGCAGATTGTGTGGAATATGAGGGATTTTCTCAGCTCCTAGCTCAGTGGTAGGGCTAAGAGACAAAATAATCCCTCAACAAGTGCAATATGAACGAAATCCTCGATGGGGAAAATCCCATGTTTACTTGGACATACAATTTCACCACCTCCATTACTGCTGCTTTTTTGGGGATGGACATGGTGTTTTTTTTTAATGATTCTGCCCCCCCCCTTGACCACTGCTGTTTGATATTATACCAATTTTAGGACTGTGGAAATTTATTAGCCAGAGAATGCAGGTCCATACACACACACTTTCTTGTATTGCTATTGTTCTAAGGATCCCCCATCATAAACTTGCATTCAAATGTTCTAATATGACACAGTAACCTGGCAAAATGATTCATAAACATAATCCTTTGAAAAGTGTGATTCCATCCACCTGTTTTTATGCACAATTACAACTTACATATAATAATCCTTGAGTGGAAACTCTAGAAGGTAAAACAAAACTTCACATTTCTAAGGTGGAGAGGTGGTGTGCCTATTGATTTTTAAAAACGTGAAAAACTGTATACAAAAATGTGTGGACAGGTGAGGAGACTGTAACCTTCATAAATGCCATATTTCTGTTACATTTTTGTTTGTTTACAGTTCAGCTGCTGCTCTTTTAATTATGACTCCTCATTGCACCGTCTTCTTTTACAGCGATTTAATTACACCGGAGTGAAAAGTTAACTGTTTATCATGTCACACCTAATTCCTAAATTTGGATGGACACTTGACTATAGGGGTAACTTTAATGTTTTATCTTTCCTCTATGGCGTTCATAGTGTGACAGGTGAAAAAAAAAATTACAAATGTATGGACACATGCTGTTCCATCATCTGACAAGCACTTGAAAAAATGCTGACACCTTCACAATGGATCCCACCCATTGAGAACCACTGCTTTAGAAGAGTGCACACAGAAGGACTTTCAGGTGGACTATAAAATTCTGAGTCAGTGAAGTGCTTTTTTACAGAAGTAGAACATCTCCCACAGTTTAACTGTTTCCCTGTGCTGTTTAATGCCAGTCATATTCTGTATCAAAGTCCCTCTTACACAGTTTTAATTCAAACAACGCCGCTCACTTCTGATCTCAATTTTATATTATTACCAGGAATATGGATGGTTATGTCTGTGGTGAAGCAAGTCTGGATTCATTTTCATTCAGCAGTAAATTAAAGCTAAATCTAGATATTCTTTTATTGTAACAGCACCTCTCCCTCACAAGCTTAACTATTCCTTTCTTACTTGTCTAAGTGCCAAATTTGTAAATGATCAGAAAGTAGGTTACATGCTTAGTTGGTTTCACATTTGCCAAATTCAACAGGCAAGTCTGAATTTGGTACAAGTATAAAGCAGCAGGAATATTCTCTTTACTTGCCCCAGTTAAAGTTGCTGCTTTTGTTTTTTAAATAGCATGCCCTGCTAGGTCACTGCTGTGTTGTTTATATTACTGTGGCTACTGTGGCCGTGGCAGCAGTGACGTGATGAGGATTGTGAGGGTGTCTGGGGGGTGGCAGCCGTGCTCTCAATTTAAATGCTGCAGGGCCCTGGGGATGGACGCTCACGCTCAAAGTGTCTTTCTGTGTCGGGCAGGACAAGCTGTTTTGTTATTGGACAACTAAAAATAAAAACCTCTGACCTTGACTGGTCGCTGATGACAGAGTGAGAGATGTGTGTGTGTTTTTGTGTGTTTGAAAGAGAGAGAGAGAAAGAGGCAGGAAGTGAGGGAAAATGAGGGAAGATTGTAAGAGAAAGCAGTATATGTGGCCAAAGCAAAACAGAAGAAGTCATGAAAGGGAATACATTGTACAGAACGGGTCAGAAATATGATAATTGGATATAGATTCTGTACATCACAGAATTGTGAGACCTCTTAGATTTACAGTACAAGCTTATCAGGATATATTTGAAAAAAAAAAAAAAACGCCTTTCTCCATTTTGGCCTCGCATCTACACCAAGATAGCATTTTCCTCCCTCTAAAAATGTGCTTTTCAAAATGCTCTCCAGAATACACAGTTAAAAATACTGGCCCTTATTGCAGTTTGGACAGAGAGAACAGAAATGTATTCAGTGTGACTGTGCATACCTTCACAGACTGGATGGCGTGATTTGCAGAAGATAAGAAACCAACTCTCTGTAGTCTCTCCTTGATCACTTCGCTTGTGTAATGAACAAATCATACATTACAGGTCTGTATAGTGATATATGATTTTTCTCTATTCCAATGACACAAACACTCACCACAATGAGTGACCATTTTATTAGCCTAGTTTGTGAAATTGGAATAACCTCCCACAATTATACAGCATCTCTGCACAGGTCGCTGTAAATCACTTTACACAGGTAACAACACTTAAATGTACATATGTCTTTGACTGATGTGATGCACTGAGCTCCTAGCAACCACTCACACAGTCTCCTTGTCTACTGCAAGTGACGTCAAAAAGGTGGATACAGTCTGTCGCTACTTGATTAAGGCAAAGCAACCTCTCAGTCCAAGCCGAAAACAGCTGGCATGAACAAAATGTCTGACTGAAAACTGAAGGGATGGCAGTCTAATTACTGCGACAGCCAAGGAAAAACAGCTCACCTTCACACCTCAGTTTATAGGTACTGTAGCATTTATGAGCTGCAAACAAATCTAATTTTTATGCAGCAGAGGTGATGGCGCTGATGGCACCTAATTTGTCTATTTTCCTATCCTGAAATATGTGATTGCAGAGCTTTGGAGACAACAGAATATAGGTTTATCCTGCTGAGCTCTAAGTCAGTCCTCTTCCTTACCTTGCTGTAATGTAGAAAATAAAAAATGAGGGGAGAAGAATAAACTCAGTTTCTCTCTTTTTTCATGTAACCTAGACAAGTGTTTATGAAACTTTTTGTTACATGAAAGCAGTGTTTGTATGAACCGGGTGTGAGGATTATGGTTTAAATGCCACATTATTGTTTTAGATGATTGTGTTTTATTTGCATCACACAAACTATCTTTATTCTCATGTGTGGTATCATGATATATTTTAAGTGGAATGACACTGCAACCTAATTTCCAGACAGAACTCTGACATTGAATGTTGGACAGATAAGGTAATTTGTGTGATCTGTGTTTAACATATACAGTATGGTAGATGTTAAGGAAAGATGGTGATGATGACAATACAAGGCAATGATACAAGGCATGAGATGATATTAAAATGTAATGTCTTGATTACCCCGGCCAAAATAACATTGATTAGAGATATTATTGTGATAATTGGGAAAATATTCTTTAAACTCTTAGAATGATTTGAATGGTTCCTTATGGGCTTTGGCCAAATTAATCTTACAGTTAATGTTAATGAAAAATTTGCAGTCAATTTGCCGGAGATCGCAGCTCTGCTCTAGTCTGAGACACCGGAGCTATTTGCTGTTTAGCTACATAGCTAACATTACCTGGCTAATGTTAGCTTTGGATGGTTGTCTCGGAAATGGGAGCTCAAATTGGAGGTGTTGGACCCAATTTAACTTTCTGTTGTAGGGGGCGAGCCGAGCCCTCACGAATGGTGACAGGCTTAGCATTTTGGAGTGACTGGAAAGATGCAGGCTCAAATCAATACAGGTCTGTATTTTGGCAAGCTAGATGGCAGCTTTCTTTAAGTCACTTGTGACAATATTAACAATAATCCTCATTCACATTTATGTCGATGATGGAAATTCACCACAATCAACTTATTCAATGTTTTTTATTGCGATGGCTGATAGAATCATATAACGCCCCATCCCTAGTCCATACTCTTACACTTTCCAAGTACCCATGCAGCACTTCCTGCATGGGTACTTGGTGTTGTCACTAAACTGTGACCTGCACAATTGTCCAATATGAAATTAATTCGTATGCTAGTGTTAGCAAGCAGGCCCAGCAGTCTATTGTTACAACATAGAGAGATGATAGAGATGAAGACAGCTGATCGTCCAGGGAGCAGTAAAGCTGAGATCACATTCAAATACACATTCAAACGCTGATGCTTCTGCTCTGGAAATGCACTGTGGGTCTGTACAGCCTGTACTTGTCTTCCCAGCTCTGTGCAGGACACGGAGCATAAGAGGAAAGGTACAAAAGCTATATAAAGCCTGACTGACAGTGCCAGAGGAAATACACAAAAGACAGCGAGGGAATAGAAGTGAAACATAGAGTAATATAAAAGGAGTATAGGTATGGCAGAAAGAGTGGTGGAGTCTGTACCATACAAAGAAGAGCACATTAGCAGTGAATATGCTCTTCACAGTTTCTTTCATGTTATACATTGCAGCCCATTGTGTAGCTCTTTCTCGGCTCTCTCACAAATTTGTGGCTAATACAGCCTTCAAAGTCAAATATAACTAGGTTACTGTGGGACTGTAATGATGTCATCTGTCTCCTGTCATCAGTGACAGGAAAAGAAATTTGCCATGGTGCTGTTTATGAAGGCTGTACAGATGTTGGTTAAAGTTTTATGGCTGTTGATTAACATCAGAAAGATTCATTGGAGCCGCTGCATCTTTTCCCCGTTTGTGAGTTTGTGTGCAGATGTAGTGCTGATGTGTGCCTGATTGTGTTTGTGAATGTCTCAACATTGATATGTCATAAATTGAACCAACAAGGCTCTTGTCATTTTTAATAATGTACGTCAGTGGCTTGTGCAACATAAACTCACAGGAACAACGCGGTACGCATTTGGGTTTTGGCGACACTCCAACAGTCATAATACAATTATCACCCTTCCCCTCCCTCTTCACACACAGCCAATCACGTCATTTCCAGTCCAGTAGCACGTCACTACAGAACGTTGTCAGCTGCTTGGTGTATTTGCCCTCTTTCTGACATCTTTAGAACACTGGGAACAATCTTTCATTAAAGATGAAACACCTGCCAGAGCAGGGAAACATCTACACTGAGCGAAGTCAAAGGCGAATTTAAACTCCAAAGCGAGAACATTTAAAATGACTGGAAGCTAAATGGACATGTTTTTTCTCTGTACAGCCTGACTATGTGATGCGACTGATGTAGGACTAAAGTTCAGCAAGAAATTTACAATTGACAGTTTTCTGTGATGATATTATCAAGAAACCTGAAAGCAGTCCAGTATTTTTTGTGTTTACTTCTGCCAAGAAAAAAAATTATCTGAGACATGCTGAAGTGCTTCATTGTCCTGTATCGGAGCAGATATTCCTGTTAAGGGAGTGGACTAATCAAATACAGTTAAACAAGGGTCCTGTCCTTGCTCTCAGTCATCTCTTGGGAGAGACAAAACAGCAGAAATGTGCTGAAGCAAATGAGCAAGCCTCCATCGTGCAAACGACCGCTAGGCTAATTGGCCGGCTGTGAGCGTTAATGTGAAACCGTGTGGTTCTCCTCCTTTTCCTCAATTGAACCACCAAACTCAGCAACCCTCCCTTTTATAATGGAATTAATGGAAAAATAGAAAATGGCCTGGTTTTAGAATTAAGGAAATGTGATATGTGGTCTACAGTAATTAGGGGCTACAGAGTGACGACTGTGAGCGCTTAGTGCGAAACAATTCCCATGTGGACAAGCCATAATTATGGTGGGATTTCTGCCTTTTCTTCCTCGTCATGATGAAAAGGGTTATTGTTCCACTGCTTTAAAAAAAGGAGGGGAAAGGAGGGATCAGCATCAGTTGATGAAAGGAAGCTCTCTGAAAAGTGCCGCTGCTGCAAAAAGAGCTTCATTTCATCTCAGTGCAGCACCATCACTCTCCTGCTTTTTGTCTCTCCTCTTCCTCCCTTCTCCCACTGCCTTTAACTCCCAGAGACATACAGTAGAGCCGCATCAGAAGCCGTATAGAAAATTCACAGGAAGGTGTATAAAGATTTTTTTTGTCAATGTATTGTGATCTCCTGGGATGCGCTCCACAATTGGTGTCAGCGCTGCTTAAAATGAGACAGCTGCATGTCGTGTTGTTTTGCTGAGCTTTTAAGAAATGTTAATGCGAGTGTGGGTTTATGTGTGTCTGAGTTGCTCTGCGTTATTGTGCGCTGCCTTTGGCCGACAGCCTGCCGTTTCTTATGGGATGTGGCATTTCCCACTGTGGTGTCTGTTTCAGAGAGAGCATCGTAATCCCAGCTAAAGAGAAGAACTTTGCCAAAGCCTGACAGCGCTATCTACATTCAAAGCCCCTAGTCCACACTGCCATCTGAACAAAAGCTCCAGTGCTTGACAAACTACACTACCCATAACCCTTTTCATGAATAGAGGGGGGAGAAAGACAGCAGCCAGGGCTGTACCAGCAGGCTAAAATTTAGCATCTGGACTGGAGCAGTGTTTACAGAGTATATCATAGTGACAAGCATCATTACACAGAATCCATAATGGAGCCTGCCACCTCAAATGACAATTCTTCAATATGGGGCCAATAATGCTGCTGGCTCCACTGACTTGCAGCATCCTCTCCTCTATGGTATGCATGCAAGTGTGTTCAAAAGTGTTCCTAATGACATTTTCTTTTGGGCTTGCAGTAGCCGTGCATATTGTATTGTTGACCACGGATGTACTGACAGAAAAGAAAGTTAACAGACTTAGATGTGGCTGCAACAAAGCGCTCATGAAATGCACAGGGCTCGCTCTCTGAAACTGCACAGCTGCTGAAGATTGGTTAGCATTTCAAACAAAGACTAGGGAATGCTGGAGTGTTGGGTCATGCAAATGTGTGTATGCGTGTGCGCTTGAGCAAAGGCTTTTTGTAATGGAAAGCAGGGTATAAATAATCCAAATATGATGAGGGAGATGGTTAACAGAACAAAACTAAAAGGGTTCACGGGTCCATTTATTCTCCCCAGATAGTAATGAGAGGATGGATTCACTGCCTGAGATTTACAGTATGTCTCTGTGTGAAATGGAATTATAAGCTGTAGAGATAAAATGTGTGTGTAGATGTGTATATGTGCCTTGTTTTTTTTCCCAGTGAATTTGTCTGCACCCACATAACTGGTCTGGTTTTTGAGTCAACAGCTGGAGAGCAGAGATGTGTTTTCATATTTTCTAATGAAGCACAATGCTGGCACCCTAGTCTTGCTTAAGCTTGAGAGAATTGTGTCATTCTTGTTCTCACTCCCACGTCAACCCACATTGATGTTGGAACACTGACTTGTACCTAATTACTTATGAGAAAATGTATCACTTTATATGTGATTTCCTTTATTGTTGTGCACTTTGACTTAAACAAGCACAAGAGAAGACTTCAGTCAGGGTTACTCTGCAGACAGGTGTATAACAAGCTAGTTTTACTTTAACATGCATCTCAAACAAGGCTGCTTTTAAACAAGGTGTCCTTGTGTTCCCATGTGACTGCACTTGACAACATTTGACATGTTTACAACTCTGCTCAATTATCTAGATTACACCTTTCCTTGCTGGTGTGAAGTGGAAGCATGATTAAAATAAGACTTGACATACAGTATACTGTACAGGCAAGTCATATTGTCACCTGCTGGTTGGGCAAATCTGTTACATAGCTGTCACTAAGTGCTGATGACTGATGGGTTTTGAATCTGAATTAAATCAGAATTAATGACTGTTTTAATTAAGTGAATACTGTTCCACACTGCATTCAAGTTTTCAGGTGAGTGCAGTTTTATTAAAGGCCTTTGCTGTAGGCTGTGGTTGTTCTTTATTGAAATGGTCCCAGATACAACATGACATTTTAAATTGGAAATTTAAATTGAGCTTGGAGTGAGATCCATTCCCACTGAGTCAGAACAAAGACATAGTACACCGCCCACCTTGAACACACCATGAGCAGCCTTATCTGTACTAATTAAACTCTATAAAATTTACTCGAAAACTGCTCCATGTAGCAGAGCGGCTACCAGCCGGAGCAGTCACAGCAGTCTTCTACAGCTGCTTAACTTCTCTTTACCTTCCACCAGCCATTACCTGTGGTCACAGGAGATCAATCTTAAGAGATCTGAGCCCTGACTACTGCAATAAAACCTTTCTTGGTACCAGAGCTATGACTTTGACCCTCTGCTCATAGCAGGTATCTGTTGAACGTTCTGTCTCACTTCTTGTCTTTTCATTCGCAACTGAAAGGAGAGGAGGATGGGGCGTATTTATCTCCTCGGGGGACAGATGAGGGCTTTTGTGCCAGGGTTGTTGACACCCAGTGGGACCGAGGGACACGCCTGCCTGATGTCTTATCAGATCATACACGTCCTCCGCATTACAGCTCTAGAAACAACCGGCAGGTGGTTTTAATACTCCCCTGCCTGACTGGTAATTGTTTGATTACTGATGGCTGGTGGGTCATTAGAAGAGAGGAGAAGATGGACGAGGCCGTTAAGCAGGGGAAAGTAGAGAAATGTGCCCAATTGCTCTTTTATGTAGATGTCACTACAGACTGCCACAAAACAACAGTGAAGGATCTTGAGAATGTGACTCAGATCGATGTTATGCAGTAAAAGCACTTCAAAGGACAGCACTGGCTTTATTGGAGGAGAAATATGTTTTTATTATTATTCTATGGCCTGTGCGCTTTGTGTAATAGTCAACAGAGTCACAGAGAAGGAATGACATGGGCTCCGACCTATATCACTTGTACATTCAGCCATTTGATGCACATTGCTCCCAGAGGAGCAACTTCCAGCAGTGTAATGCTGCTACTAGAGGCATAATTTATCTGTCTTTAAGTATGCGAATAGAGCCACATGAGAGTTTAGCTTGGATTATATTTAAAAGCTCTTTGTAATGTTAACCCTTAAATGGGCAAAAGCATATATATAAATGAGAAAATTAATGTTAATTTACATCTCATTAGGAATTAAATAATAAAAAATATTTTTCATTTTACAGTATCTCGGGGATATGTTGCCCATTTAGAATAAATAATTGAAAAATTATATATTTGAAACAACTTTAAAAATATTTTTTGTATGACCATAAATATTGGACTGTCAATATCTCATTGACAATGGACAAAGCCTCATTTTGTCTTTACACATTTACACACAACAGAGGTCTGTCCACTGAAGCACATCCTCTATCAACGTTTCCCAGATACTATAAACTAAATAGATTAAATATTTGTACTAATTACCTATATGCTAGATCTTTTTCTTCCTATGTTTTGCCTTATCATTAGAGTAAACAGTGGCTCTAATGGTGCTGCAGCTGTGGCTATCTCCATCCCTTAAATGAATCAGATTAGTCATTGGGAAGCAACACCGTCTCCCCCATAAACAGTAGAAGTTGACCGAAAATTCCTGAAAATATTCAGGCACTGAAAACCTGCTGATCAAGTATTTGTAACTGAATTTACATTTATGTTTGTAGTTATTCATTTGGCAGATGCTGCTGTCTGCAGTGATTCAAAATCCAAGGCAAAGACGATCATAGAAAGAGGCCTCTGACAATGAGAGCCTCAGGATATCAACACTCTCTTCAAAATGCAGACTGGAAGCTCACATGTTGAATTATAAGACGCTACATACACAGTTGATCCCAGACTGAGGGCAGTCACGTGACTACAGTTTTTGAGCCAATCCCCAGCAGTCTTTTAAATATCTGTGTCTCCCAGGGTACAAAAAACATTCAAGGATAATTGCTTATAGGTTACTCTTGTAGCTCCATTAAAAAACTTGCAACAGTTTCTCTTTGCTCCATCATTTGGACCCTACTCATCTATACAGTATTTTTCTCCGGTTTACAGTAAGAATCGAGTGAAACAGCCCGCTGTGGGTTTGTTTGTGGCTGTCCTCTCCTGCTCACCTGCAATATTGCTGACTAGTTTGTGTAGTGCTGGTAGCATCTCATTCCACTGTTGTTTCACCTGGGAGGTCGACAATGCTCCATTACTGCAACAATGCCTCTCTTGGGCCCATTATATGCACTAAACTATGGACAAACGTGTACAAAAACACACTCCTCCATTCACACGTGCACCACTGAGATGCTTTAAAAGTCCCTGGAGAATTGGCTGTGATTATTGTGGTTACAGTGATTGCTATCATCGTCTCCCATCTTGGCCATTATCAGTGGAGCATTTCCCTGTGTGCTCCTTTCAGCTCATTCCTCTGTTTATCCTAATGTGAGCTGGGGGGGACATAGCAGAGAGGCGTCTTCCATAAACACCTTGTTATCTCTCACTCCTTCTCTAATTTTCTCTCCATTCTATCATTCGCGCTCATTTCCCCGTCTCTCGATGGGCTGTGTGGGGCCGCGGCTCTCCGGTTGAAATACAAGAAAGCACAGATTGTATATTGTGTGTTTGTTTTCGAGGCTCATTGCTATTTGTTACTCAGCATCCAGAGTTGTGTTGATGCCGGCTTTTGCTGGAGTTTTACAGTTGTTCGGGAGTTTTATTTGCCTCCCACCACCTTGGTAACAAAAGATGGCCGCAACCTATTTACACTTAAAGAGGTGCCAAAAAAAAAGTGGGACGTAAATAATTTCTGCCAGTGATGCCCACACATTTCTGCTTTTTTGGCTCTGATTTTTTATTATCCGTTTCTTTCTTTGCTCTCCCCCTCATCTGCATGAAGCAGCCTTAGCCAAAGCACTCAGTCAATTCTGCACAAATGGGATTCTTACAGTCCAAATAGAGAAGATTGAAATCCGAAGGCACGTATTTGAAGGGTGTTAAACATGTCACCCAGTTAATGCTTCTTCAAACAGAAAAAACGGAGAGATTCCAAGTCACATTAAAACTTGATTTCCTGGAGTACAGTCTCCGACTGCTCTGTCAGGTATAGGTAATAACCTCCTCTGTGCTTTATTGCTGGTTAAATACATGCAACTGTGGCCTGGATCAAAAGTAAGCACTTGAATATCTGTGATTTTATGAGCACCAAGCCTGAGTGATTCCTGAGTAATGCTTACCGACGGCTCAGACAAAGAACCAATCATGTGCCTTTGTTATCAGAGGCTGAATCCAATATTTGTTTACAGCAAAACTTGTACAAACCTACAGGAAGTTTGACATGTGAGTGGGTGGACTTGTTTCGCACGGTCAAGATGACTTGTGTGTCTGTGCAGTGTGTGTGTGTGTGTGTGTTTGAGTCACACCCCACAGTGACATTTAATCAGACTGTGATCTGTCACGTTATCCCCCTGTCAGTCCTTGAGACACACGCATCAGAAGGAGCGAGATGTGTGTAAGAATGTGTGAATGTTTCATTGCGAGAGGTGTGAAACCGCCGTACCACAGATAATGTCTGGCTTGTGTCGTCGTGTCATTGCCTCATGCTTTCTGAGCTGCTGTTCCCTGCACATACACACAAACACGCACACACGCTTCACTTGCCTCCAACCTTTCTTGCCCAGAACTTTTATCAGCAATTCATTTCCCAGTATCTCAGCCATCAATCATTCCAGCTTGTCCTCAAAATGTGGCCGTCACTCCTAAAGACGAAGAGAGGGAGCGATGTATACACAAGGAGACACAGGCTCAGACAGGCAAAGAGAGAGGGGAGCTTTTTAATTAAGATTGCAATCGACAGCCACTTTTAAGAGATGAAACTTTGCCTCATTTTTGGAAGCGTTTGATCCTGAGTTGACTGTGCTGCGGCTGGCCCAGGGTCTCGTTTGTCCTCCTAACTCTGAGTGACTTGCAATGAGGGCCACCATTTTGGAAGTTCAGTTTAAAGACTAATGTTGGCCAAGTACCAGTCAATTTTGTCTTTTTCTTTTCTTTGTTTTTAAATTTTTTTTTCTAGCTCGCTTTTTTTAGATTTCTGTAGGCACCTCTCAGTCTTTGTGTGTTCAGTCATGGTAGCCGTCAGTGTTCATGATAACTGCCCACATCTGCTTCTGCTTATTCTCATCAAACCAGGAAAGGAAAGAGCTTCCTCTAACAGTTTCAGTGAGTACCCTGGCTGTTGCTGTAATGGTGCAGGTGAACCACGACTGAAAAAGCAGCAGGTTAGTCAGCAAGGTGCAGTAAAAAAAAATGGGGGCACAGAGCACATGGGAGAAATACTGAGCATCTTAGCTGAGCATAAACCGGCATTCTGGGAGCCCAGAGCACACTCTGCCCCTGAACTGCATTGTTCACACATTCAGAACAGTTTCTTGTGTGCTTATTCAGAGCATCACCCTCGCAGAGTGGTGAGAGCATTCTCTTGACTCTGTGTGCAGGTAGAAGGAGGAGGTGGTGGTGGAGGAGGAGAGCAACCCTGTGTTTACAGTGATAGTGAATGGGTCCCAGCTACCCTGTACTGCTGCTACTGAACCACAGTAGTTACAGTAGAAATGGACTTTCTGTGTCTGCTGAAATGTAACTTCAACTCAAAAAGAGACATGTCTGTCCCTGAAAGCATTTTTTGTGATGCTGGAGAAGTAGGTCTGGACTGTCCTCTCAGGACCATTAAAGAGCCACCGGCTCATTGAGGCCCACTAACTGACTGCATACCTCCTAATAAAAGTGGATTCATCCTGCTCCAGGTCTGTTGTAGCACCTCTGGTTTAATAAATTCAACCCCATCACCAGGAAAAACACTAATATTGGGAGATTATGCAGAACCCCAGAATAGCCTACTTGTAATGAGACATTATGTTTTCAATGTTAAAATTACTTTTTTCTGCAGTATCTATGCATGACAGCTAAGGTAAAGTAGCCTATGGTTGATTGTCAAACACGCCACAGGTTTAGAGGTTAAGTGAGCTTACTAGCACTGTAATGAATAAATGGCTTTAAATTGGTCTTTATGTTACAAACACTAAGCCGAAGTAGATAACTGTCTGTGGTGGGTTGCAGTGGCTTGAAGTACTGGGAATGTAAAATTGAACTTGTGACACAGGCAGTCAGTTTATGGATTGTCTTTATCTTGCAGTCGTGTTTAGTTTTTGAAGAACTCTTGTGTAAACCCTGACCAACAGTACAAATGTTCATATTCTAACTTCGTCCATAACTGTTCAATGTCAAAGTCAACTTTACTGTCAAACCTGCTACATGTTCAGGACATACAGAGGATTGAAAAGCTGTCTCTCTCAGACCCCTAGTGTTCAGACATGAATAAATGAGAAAAACAAATAATTAAAGAAAGAGGCAAAACAAGGCAAAAAGTACAAAACTATATAAAAACTGTATATACTTATGTATACATATATGTATGTACATTCTGTTAGATTTTTTAACAGCTTTTTATGTATGTAATATGTATGTAAAAAGTGTTTAATAAATAAATAAATATTCTATCTAAGTCCAGACAGGGCAGTGGGGAGAGATGGTAGGTAGTTGATGGTAGTTCAGCATTCTGACAGATTAGAGAGAGTGCTTACTTTCTCAGTTACGCACACCTGAACAATCACTATGTGCTTATTCAAAAGTTACTGAAATAGTCTGATGCAGATCTAGCAAATAGATCATGACGTACATGAAGCATGTCACCTGAAGTTTCACTGAAGCTTCAGACTGAAAATAGTGCCTGATGAAAACGTGAGGTCAGTGAGGAGTGATGAGGATACTTAACTTCCTTGAGTGGATACATTAAACAAATATAAATGGCATATTTCCATGGTGTTCTCTACTGCGTTTTTCATGGTTTGACTGGTAATTGGCGCCATGCTGTTTATATTGATGAATCAATCCCTAATATTCACACTGTACTTTACCATATTTCAAAACTTAAAAACTTAACCCACCTACTATCAACATGATTGCCTTTGACTTTGTGCAGTGACATTGAAAGTTTGCCTAAGACTTATATCATTCATCTAACATAAATGTAATTCTTAAGGATACAGGACTGAGGGATTTGAAGTGCCTCTGGACTTTTCACGCAAACCTCTACCTCTAGATACATTACTTCCCACTACAGCTTAAATTACACTTTTACCTTGGTCATGAGTCAACATACTTTCAAGAACTAGAATCTTTCTGTGGTAACAAGCAGTCCTAGCTGGCGGATTTAGCTAATTTGTTCTGACTGCCACAGAGGGGATTATTGTCGTCTGCCTCACATATTCCAGATGTTTCAGTGAGTGTTGTCAACCTGTAGATTTTTTTATTTGTCACCCACACATGGTTTTTGACAGCTCTGACAGCTCTGGAACCCACAGAGTCTGAGTGTTTGTGCATTGTTATCACTTTTATCCCAGTAGGTGTTAAGACGGAGAGAGGGGCCTTTAGCTCATTGCTGAAGTAAGATTACGTTGAGTGAATAAAATGGTGGGGAATGGGCCTTATGCTGCACACAGAGGTCATATTTCAAAGGAAGTCAGGACATTTGAATACACCTGTGAGTCGGTGCTGTCCTTCAGCTGGCGATGGTGTCGGCCTGCATAATGACAATGGGAAGCTCACTTTCATCTGTCTCCATTTGTTCATGCTCCCTCATTCTTTGTGTTATTACTGTGGCAGGCCATTGTTCCCCTTCATCTTCCTGTATGTTTGATTTATTTGGTCGCAGAGAACTGTGGATTTCAACTCTTTGTTCCCACTGTTGGGAGACATTAGGTTTTGATGTCAGTAGATGCTGCTTCTGTGTTCGTGCACTCTGCAAAACAAATAATGTTCAGAGGGAGTTTCTCTTGGAGTTAAGTTAAAAATGGAAGGAAACTTTCACATTTCAATAACTTTATCAACAACTGTCTGGTGTTATTATAATTACATCCATGCTCCTGTTATGTTATCACATTTTAACATTTCCCAGAGATCACCTGTTGATCATACAGTTTGTCCTGCTGTGTTGTTTTTTGGTTTATACTATCTTGCATAAAAGTCCTCTTGTTTACAGTTTTCAGTTCAGTCCTTTATTTATCCCAGATGGGAAACTTCAGGTCAGGTCAGTATACGAATTAAATACATGAATATAAATATATATATATAAATATAAAATATCTCGAGTGCAAGGAGCAGAAACAACAAAACAATCTCTAAAATACTACTTGCTAAAAATTATTTTAAAAGTGAAAAAAAAAAAAATTAATTGATATTGAATTACATTGGCAACTTTTCTATGTTCATTACACAAGAAACAAAGGAGTTTTTACTCCTATTGCACTTGAACTACTCTGAATCTATGGGCTGAGGGAAGAGTTTCAAACTCACAGTGGAGGGGCTGATCTGAACAGTCTAGAGGACCTGCTGGTTAAAGATGGTCATCAGGGGCGTCTGTGGGGCACCTATCACCTTGCCAGCCACCTTCACATTATGGCTCTGATGTTCAAGTCACAGTACCAAGCAAAGGATGGTTGTGTAATGTGTAAATATGCACATTTGAAAATCAACTTGAATCCCCCAAATCAATAATGACACAATCTGTTTATTTTTTATTAGTTTTAATTTTAACTCTTATACTCATGTTATTCCTTCCCTAATCTGTGCAGCTACAGTGACTCAGTCTCCCTACAGGGATCATTCACATTCCAGTTAATTATTGGATCTATTTGCGCACCCCTCTTGCAAATAACTACAGCACATTCATTTTGTAAAATCGATCTCTTTTCACATGTCATTTTCCATAATATTTCACTCCAAGTTAAGAGTGTTATGGCTATTTGTCCCACAAACCATTTACATTCAAACTGCAGCAGTACAATCCATTTCACTCACTAACATACAGTCAAGCAGTATCAATAAACCACAACACAATTGCTTTATTCAAACCAGGGTTGCTCCAATCAGAAAAATAGCAAACAGCACCAATAAACCTCTTTATTACACACTCCAAGTTATTGGCTACATCAAAGGGACCTCCCCAGAAATGCACTCTGTTTTTTTGGGAATCAATCTGGTAAGGGCCAGATAATTACTGTAGAAGGCACAGGAGCCAGCTTCTTTCACTATGGCAATTAACAAGGCTTGTTAACATCAAAGGCAGAAAAAGACCAGAGGCTGACTTTCAAACAGAAAGTGTACTGAACTCACAGGGGGATCAGCTTTATGTTCAGAGTCTGGGCATTTAAATGTACTTGAATTTAAACCAGCATATGGCTATGAACATTTTGGATGAGGGTTTTACAGCATAAATTCTACATAGAAGTGTAATTGGTTTAATGTAATAAGTAATTATTCATCTTTACAGTAATTTAACAGAAAGCAATAGCCTGAGTCTGTTTATACCTAATTAATTTTTCAATAATTATTCTGTCCATGTTTTTGGCAGAAGCTGCAAACCACTTAATTATAAATATTGTTTAAAAATAAGCTCTAATTCTGAAAATGTTATTCTAAAAAATATGTTAAGGTCACCACATTGAGAAAAAAAGAACAAGTATATCTCAAAGCTTTTCTCGCCAAGTAAATTTGACAGGGACACAGAAAAGCCTCTTTTCCTGGAACCTCAATCACTCATGCATTCATCAGAATTTTTTCTTTTTTTTTTTTTTTGCTCCCAGACACATTTTCATCTAGCTTCAACTTTCTCTGACAGAGGAAATGGGTAAATGTAATCCCTTTTCTGATGGGCGAACAAGCTAATCTGCTTACTTCCTCCTTTGTGGATTGACTCAACGATGGCAGAGAAACAGGTGATAAAAGAAAAGTACAGAAAGAGAGGTTTATTTGACTTTCTCCTCTTCAGGCCTTCCTGTTTTCCTTCTCTTGGGAGACTGACTATATCTATTGCTGGATTATCCTGATGTCTCCTGTTCTCCATCTCTCCGCATTCAATCTCTTTCCCCTCTCTCTGCATCTCCTCTTTCCAGGGTCAGCATTGATCCTCTGCTCCTGGAAGTTTCTTTGTTTGTTACAATGTAGTCTGTTTTGTTTTGACGCCCTAGCTTTCACAGGAGTGCAGCGAAGGGGAACGCAACCTTACCAATGTGTTGCCAGCCTGCCTGGCTGTGGGTGGTAGATAGAGGTGCTGTGTACACACACACACGACTAGCTGTTCTTTATTTCCTGATACAGTCTGAAACATGAAGTGGAGAGCATGCAACACCTAAACCTCTATTCCTATGGCAGAAAGGGCCTTGACATGGTGGTGATGACATATTTGGGGGATGATACCGCATATGTGAACCAAAGGGTAAAGACGACATCAGTCACATCAGTATTTTGTTAACCCTGCACACAACATCATTTTGTTGGAGTCCTTGGAGGATGTGACCCTTAATCTCTGCCACTAGCATTGCTGACTCCAGCAAAATCTGTGGATAAACTCCTCAGTCTGTCATTTCATGATATATAGCATTACATGCATCATATTCAGAACCTGCCTCTGTGCACCAGAGGATGCATTAAGGCAGACGAAAGTACTGATGCAGTTTGGAAGCAGTAGAAGTCTCCAGAGATCCAAGAGAAATAAAGTTGCTCCTGATTAGCAGGCATGATCACCTTTTTAAATAGCTGAAACTACATACTTTAGATGGTTTTATCACCTTGATGACTTCCACTAATTTTATGAAAATTACTTTTAAATCTTGTTTTGAACTGATAACATGCCTGAGAAGTCAGATAAAGGAAATGACTCATTATTACTGTCTGTCTCAGAAACTCCAGTTGTAAAACATGGCTAACGTGGTGTACATGTCACACAGTATCACCACTCCCAAATCTAGAATCAATTGTTTATTTGGATTTCTATTTTTTGGAAGACTTCATTTATACACAACTAAATTTCAACAGCAAATACATTTTGTGGGACATGTAATTACACTGGATTATGTTCCCTAATGTAACATTATATATGTATGTATGTTATTAATTTAGGCATTTGGGAAGTCACAAATACGTTGATATGTGTCAGTAAAATGTTTACAAACAACATATTTGTTTTCCATCGAAACCAGTTATCAAATAGTCCCTGTTAGCATATGCAGCAGCTATGGAAGACCTGATGAATTCAAATTGCACTGTCCTTTGAGCTCTGTTTTGGTCTCCACCGACCTTTGTGTCTTTAGCTGCTACATGCTTCTACATGTTCACCAACTAGTTGCCAGCTTCATTTGCCATTTGGTGCTGGACAGCCTACAGTCAGTTTTTTGGGTTTTTTTCTGCCAGTTGTGTCTGAAAACAATGCCATGATAGCAGTGATAGTGAAGTAAAATAGGAAAGGCACAGGCCAGAAAACCTAAACAATGAGCTGAAAGATGCTAAAAAGCTCAGATGAGCTGAGAGGTACTGAAGAGTCAGGTAATAATTCTATTATGTTTCTGTCTGTCCCCAGCAATAAGGAGGAAAAACTAATGTCAATAAAATACAAGGGTCAAATTATTCAACACATCTCATTTTTATCAGTTGACACATTTAATCCAAATACAGTTATTACAAACAATGGCTCATCAGACATTTTTAAATTGGTTCTTTGTAAGTAAAGCATGTTATTTAATATAATAATTACAGGTACTCAAATTTAATAGTTGTAAGTTTCATAGTCAATATGCCCGTGTCACCAGAGCAGTGACATCAGAGTAGTTCCTGATAAGACCCAGTCCATGGTCATTTACAATGTCTATAATTTTCCCCTGCATTGCGCAAGTACTCCCAATTTATTCATAAGCCCATCCAGCAGTATCAGGTTTGAAAACAGAGTGAAGCTCAATAAACTGCATATAATTTTGCTTCTGCCTCAAGGACAAGAGACATGCAGGCAAAGAGAAAGGGTTGGGGATGGGGGTCGTCCTAGGGAGGGCAGACAGATGAACTGTGAGAAATATAATAACAATATGTGAAAAGATAAAGAAAGGAAATACTGCAGCCCAAGAAGTCCAACTTAAGTGTCTGTGACACTTTATTGTGCGAATCACTCATATTCTTCTGTGGTTTTCATAAAAAAAATCTAATGCAAGCAGGGCTGTAATTTTGAGGAATGGGGAGGCCTCTGACAGTTGAGATAAATGAGCTGTAGTCTAGCTTATCAGATTTAATAAACCATCAATCTACAACAGGTTTTAAAATGAGAAGATTGAACTTTTTTCAGATGTATTTCATGATGCTGAACTTCAGGTGGCTGTAACTCTCAGTGAGTGTGTATATATCTGTTTAGAAAAATGTGTTGCCATTCGTGAAAGAGTACATTTTGTGTACTCTTGTGTGTGTGTCCACATTTACGGCTTTAGCAACTTTAAGCACATGATTATCCTATTGAGGACATTTCATACAAATCCAAAACATCTTACATCATGTTGTCTACACTTATGAATACATAATGCTGTTACAGGTGATTGTAAAGTGCCCCAGCCCTACTTTAGTAAACATGATTCCCGACAACGCAAATGAGTGGCGATGTCAGCCGCCTCCAGGGTAGTGAAATAGACTCCACTTCATCTATTGCTAATGGCAGCACTACTCCCTGGGTGGCTTATTTATGTATGTATGTATAATTTTATCATGTGGTGTTATAAGGTGATACACTGTATGAATATTCCTCTTATGAGAGCTAGTCACACAGCCATGTGAAGAGAAAGCTGGCAGCTAGTTTGATGTGGAAGAGATAATTTAGATAATGATCTACAGAGGCTGAGTGAAACTGTAAGAAAAAGAAAGGGGGAAAAAAGATTAACAAGATTAAGAGAGGATTCCCATGGGTCATTATTATGATAATTTTGAATTATATCTATATGCTGTTATGCTGTTACACGTTGTATGTCATATCTTTATATCATAGCCTGTACCCCTCCACCAAAGGGGATACTCTAAGAAAAGCGGTAGCTGACACTAAGGTCATGTCTTCTGTTTTTAGTTTAACAGGAAATTTTACAAAACCCTTAATATTAACTGTAAAATCTGCTGTGGACAGGAAACTGTCTGATGTTAACTGGAAAGTATTTAGCTCATGGTGCACGGCATACTATCTGGTGTGCATCAGAAGGTTTTTTGAAAAGACAAGTGTTGCTTCATGTCCTATAAGGGGACCCGTAGAATTTTATGGACTTGGATAGTGCACCAGGTAATTGTAAATCTGTAACTACATTTTTGTATAAAGTCTCCCCTAAGTTATCAACCACTTGTTAATTTCAAACTAGTAAATCAGTGGTTTGAAACTAGATAGTATAGAACCAGGTGGTAGTGTGAAATTAGCGAATACAACTAATTT
Organism: Lates calcarifer; assembly: GCF_001640805.2. Taxonomy (NCBI): domain Eukaryota; kingdom Metazoa; phylum Chordata; class Actinopteri; family Centropomidae; genus Lates; species Lates calcarifer. Next base: position 22,760,171 of record NC_066853.1, read on the forward strand.
AAAACTGCTAGCTTGTTTGTGTTAACTATTTGGATTTAAGCTATTTTGTCATTAAGGTAAGTGTTGTTAGCCTAATTTGTACACAGAAAGGCACCATATATATTAATTTTGGGAATTGTAATGTATAATATTCAGTTTATCTCATTATTAAACAGCATTTTCATTCAGTGATGGGTCAGTGCTCTTTACTCCTTTGTCAGTTCGTTCACTTAGCTATGCGAGAGTTATCGTACAGTACTACCAGGCGGTTACATGGTGTGAATATTAAATAACAACAAATCTTTGTATAAGTACCAGTTTCAGTGATGCAAATATCTTAAACACCAAGTGAACACAGCAGTTACACAGCAGATTTTTTAAAACCCTCTTTTTGACTCACTGTTGAGTTCTCCCATTTTATTCCCAGCAGTATGGAGAAGGCTGTGAAGCAGCACTAAGAAGGAGCAGAAATAAATTATACACTTTACATTATATAAATAGAGAGTCCATTTATCAAACTACCTGTCAAATAATCTGAAACTATTTTGATGACTGGTCAAAATACATTTTGTTTTTGAAGGGGCTCATAAAGCCAGTATACATTATTCCTGGTTACAGCCACGAAACTAAAAAAGTTCTTCCCTGTTATTCAGCTCCCATTAGGACAAACACTGACAAAGTGACACATGAAGACACTCACACACTCATGTAGCTCAAGGGCTGGGTTGAGTATCAGTCGAAATATAGATTGTGTCAGGGCAAGAATGCACCTAGACTGCTCTAAACAAGTGAGCTAAAAATACCAGCAGCCTTAAACGACTGGGAGGGGAGGAAAAGCTAGAGGAAAGGACGTCTGCTTTTTAACACCACTCCCTGTCATGTTTTCTCTTCATCTCTAAACATTATGCAGTTGTCTGGTGCTCTGCCAGCTCAAACAGATATTCACTTCAAAATATGAGAATCTCTTGTGGAATGCCAGTGCAGCAGGAAGGCGAAGCATGTGTGAATACATCCTAAGCTTCTAAGTGTCTGAGCCGCTGTTTTCATGGTTTTTATGTATGTGTATCACAGCTCTGCATGTGTGAGCATGTGTACATGTGAATGAATATATGAATAAAATTGTATGTGAGAACACTCACTGTATGTCCTCAAGGTCAATCTGAGACCAGAGAGTGTCTTCCATAGCCACACACAGACACACACTCATATGCACAGAGATATATAAAGAAATAGCTTGTGGGACACATTTGAGTCTCTCCTCTTGCACTAACCATCTTGAAAACCTTGAGGGCCTGTCTTGTTAATGCTGCCCATTACTTTCCCTCGCCTGTGGTGGATGGAATTTCTGTCAGCATCATACTCTCCCGTGTGGAGCATTTTGGGCTAAGTATTCCAAATAACATGGCTCTAAAATCCTTGAGAACAGCTTTTACAGCTTGCCTTTTACCTTTAGAAGCCTCTGCTCTCGTGGCCACTTTAGTCTCTATTTCCTCCCCACTTTCCGCCTTTTAACCATGTTAGAGGGTCTCTCTCCCATCATACATTGCAGCGTTATCAAAGTCGACCACCCGCGGTTTGTTAATCACGCTGATGGAGGTGTGAAATGGAGTGTTCACACTTGGCAAAGTGGTGTGCTAGCTTCTGCAGCCTTTTTACTTTGGTTATGGTCAGCCATTTTGGAAAGTGCAGGTGACTTTTATACATCTCAGAGGTACAAATAATCCAACATAGTCTAATTGGGATCCATTAGTTTATCTATTATGGGTTTTATTTGAATACTGGAAACTTTTCTTTTAATTCATTTGGAAGATTTTAGTCAGAGCAATGGGCTGCAGTTGCCATAATTTAGCTGTTTTCCGTGAACAACAGTGCTTCTGGCCATAATAAAGAAGACGAGGGGGAGTTTCAGAAACTGCCACTGCTGCAGTGGAGTTGCAGTTTCGTTAAAGCATTGTTGCTGTATTGTCCCTCACGAGTCCTGCTTTCTTTGCATTTATTTCCCAACATGTAATCACAACTAAAAGCCTCAGCTCCAAAGATGTGCCCGCGGTGATTGGAATGAGAGGGGTAAACATGCTGTCAATAGGACTAATTTAACACACGCCAAGATGACTGTCCTCGGAAAGCTCTGCCAATTGTGGCCAGTTAGGAAAATAACAAGATGGTCGATTTGTTTTTAACCCCCAGCTGGCACTGCTGTTTATGTCCAAGAGGCCGACAGCAAGCTTTAGCTTATTATTTAGTCAGGTCATCAGTCTAAACGCTAATTAAAATGGTCTCCCCATTGGCTTTAGTGCATGTTCATGTGTGTGTGTGTGTGTGTGTGTGCACGGAAGTTGCTGGAAACAAGAAAGGGGCAGAAAATCTCCATTTCCTTGTTGCTCCCTGACAGAAGCTCTTAATTGTACATATCTGGACGTTAAAATAAATTGTCCTCTTCTTGGGTAGTAGTAAAGAGACCACAGCTGCAGCTGGTCAGGAATGATAACACTTTATTTACCACAAAGGCACTTAAAGTCTCTCTACTAGCCTTTTTTCAGGGTGAAGTAAAAGTATCTTCCTTTTTAAAAATCTTTGTTAGCACCATGTTTGCTAAAATTCAGAAAATGTATGTTTGCTATGTAGATCACTAGGTCTGTGTTAGTTTCTATCCAGTACTCATAATGATTATATGAAGCTCTCATCTGAGTCTTACCTCTTTTATCAGTCTGCCCTCGAGCCAAGAGGTTATAAACTCCAGTCCAAAAGTGAATTTTAATTAGAAGTTATGATCACTTCATCACATTATCCACTCTTTAAGGTTACTGGTCCCTTTACCCTCAGCTGTCTGGTGCTGGCACACAGCCATTAGGATTTTAATAGGTGGTATGTGCTGGGTTTCATGGATCAGAGGCTAACACAACCCAAGAATCCATAATTCTATAAACACAGATAGTGTTGTAGAGTGTTTGTGTGTGTGGATTGTTTACATTATCATTGCACTGTGTGTGCAGTAGGTATAAAATGTCACATTTTACAATTCAGAGGCATGCTTTCTCACAGAGCAAAGCAGAGTTTTTCTTTTGAATCGATTTCAACAGCCTGGTTTTGAACAGGCTGTCTTGAGGAAAAATTTATTGGGGGGTACCTTATGGATATATGCAGGGCTATGGCCAGGATTTTATAAATATTGAGGTCATGGATCCGAGCAACTCTCCTGTAAACACCACCACCTTCTGCAGACTACAAACTATCTGGAAATGTAAGGTTGGGTTTTAATTGTTTGTTGTTTTAGGATGTTAAAATCTAAGCATATTAAATCCAAAAAATATTGGCATCAGTGTGCACATGTCAGTTTTGTTAATGAAAAACATTTTGCCGTTGCTTAAAAGTTGATACAGTCAGTCAAGTCCCTGCTAAGAGGTGTCTACTGATCGTACAGTACGTCTTGCTGCTGAAGTGTCAGGTATTAGAAAGACTGTTTGTGTCTGTCAGCATCCAGACAAATTTGTCTTTTAAAATTGGTGTCACTGCGTGTGTGTGTATTGAGGCCGAGACCACAGTATGGTGTTGACAGTCGCGCGGTGTCAAACGTTTGTAGTCATAAGGAGTCGACGTGTCTCGCAGCGGTGGCTGTGTGTTGATGTTAGGTGTGATTGGGGTTTCTCTGCACGGCTACGCCAGTGTCAATACATTCGTATGCTGCACTCCATCAAGGCTTTGCGAGGTTAAGAGTGCAGCAGATGAGTTCAGAATCATTTCACATGAGGTACGCAAGCTTGCACACAAGTTTCCTTGGTGGTGAATATAAATCTGTATCTCTGAGCTGAATTTTAAAGATGACATTTACACACAATTCTCCCTCAAATGTATGCAGACAATAATTTACTTCAAATGTGGGTGCAAAAATTATATTCAAAGATGAATGTCTCATTTCCTAAGGCAAAGATTATTGTAAAATAAATTAAACAAACCTTCTTAAAGAGGTGTATCCCAAAAGCATTGTCGCTTAAGACGCTCCTAGATATGTCTGTAAATTAACAGGTGGCTGGTACCCACGTATAGGAGAGTAAAATAATCTTCCGAAGCTTCAGCTGATGTTAAAGGGGAACTGCACTGATTTCACAAATCAAAGTCTGTTTACAGGCTTCAGGGAGCGTGACTGCATATATGGAAAAAAGTTGTGTAAAAAGCCTTTTGTGGCTCCAGAGGGAGCTATGTGAAGTCTGATAAATTGCCTTAAGTGATGACTCTTGATGTCAGTGTCGGTTGGGACCTAAGACTATAAGTGTGAAAAGTACAAAAATCTGGGGCTGTGGAGTTAGAAAGAAGTGAGTTTACCGGACCTTTGTAGCCTCTTCCTTGTCTCTGCTTGAGGCTACATTAACTGCAACTAGAATAACAAGCCAAAATCTCTGACCAAACTGTCAGCGTGGGTAAGGAAGAAGAATGCATGAAATAAATAAAAAAAAAGAAAAGATGATATCTTTGGATCTGCTGCATCAATTTTGATCTTTTTTATTTCTAAACTGCGCCCCATGAGACAGATAATGTTATTGGAGTGCGATGTTGAATCTGTGGAGTACTCTTTTATGTGGTGCTTTGGGAAATGTGTGTTGAAATTAGAGAGTGTTCATAGAAACTCTCTAGAAAACAGTCTTAATTTCAATCAATCAATATCAGGGGGCAGAGTCCAGATCTTAACACACAAGGGAAAGCAGAAACACTATAGTTCACAAAGGGATAAATGAACAACATTGCAGAATGACATAATACCAGTTTTAAAACTCTTTTGCCACTTTGTGCTTATCTGATATCAGGTAAGGCAGCTTGATAAATCAAAGCTTGAGCTCCCTCTCAGTTTCAGTTCAATCCATCGTCCTGTGCAAAGAGAAGATCAGTCTTTTCCAAGTATGAGGGTATGGCTAGATGCCATGGATGCTAATAAAGTTACAATGTACGAAAAAGGTCAAATGGTTGATCCCATTACCCTTCATAAGGAAAATGACAGTGACGGCTGGCCCCAGCGGCCTGAAGAGAATCAAAGCAGCAAGGTAGCACCGTGAACTGCAGTGGCTTCCCCTGTTAATAGGACCTTAAATCACTTTATGCTCTACATTATTTAACAAGCCTACATCTTTCAATGCAGTTATGTATCAGCTGATATTAATTTACATCACAGTCTTCATGTTTGATGTCCTTGACACTGAAGGGCTAAGATTAGTCTGCTCCCTGCTGTAGCATCCCACATGTAAATGACATTCTCCCCAGCTGATAGGACAGTATGTATTATCATCATTTCACCGTTGTAGCCATGAATCCCTGCTACCTTATCAACAGTTCACCCAGGTGAATGTAAATGTCACCGGTTCTGCTATGCCTTCTTAGCTGCTCACTCTCGAGAACTCGTATCCAGCTATCTCTGCTCACCCTCCCTCCGGACTCCCTAATTCATTCTGCAAACATTTATAATTATCAGCTCAGCTTTGCCATCAAGTCTAGAAATTCATACACAGTCGCACGTTGTTCATTATCATCTGTACAGGGAAGGGTGGATGACAAACACACTCCTGACGCACCTATTTATCTGCTATCTCATCTCCTGAGCTGCAATATTGGTCTGACAAGAAGACCACGATTGCTTGAGCACAGGGAGTGGGGGTGGGGGGGGGTGTGGAGGAAGTGGGGGAGAGAACAACGGGAAAACAGCAGCTTTAATATGGCAACTGATAAAGAAAGTGAGTGAATACAACCTACGTGAACCCCTCAACCTGGATCTCCCTATCTCCCATTTCCTCCTTTTCTCATTTTCCTCCATCCACCCCCCATTTGGAATTGCAAATCAACCCATGTGTTTCTGTACAGGCGAGGTGGGAGATAAGGAGCGAGGTGTTGGACATATCAGCAATCTGAGCATGTTGTTCATTTTGATTTATTTATTTTATTCCTGGCATTTATTTATCTCTCTGTCAGTGCATGAATGTATGGTTTTCTTGTTTATGTACATATGAATGTGAGAGGATTTTTTGCTTATAAAAAGTGATAAAGATGGATGGCTTGTTTGTGTGTGATCTGGCTCAGATTGCATTGTATTCAAGCGTGGGCTCAGGGGACGGGTGGATACAGAAAATTTTGTTTCCCAGAAATGCTTGTATATATGTGTGCATCTGTGTGTGTGTGTATTTGAGAGGATTTCTGTGCAGTGTGTTGTTGCGTGACCGTGAATTTGCAAACGGCTCAAGATGGGAAGGGTTGAGACAAGTAGATGAAACTTGTTGAAAAAGGAGACACTGTTTGGGTTTGGCAGGCAATGATAGATGAGCCCAGAGTGCCGTCTGGAAGATGGACTCCAGGAGACCACAGAGTCATTCACCCTACGCAGATAGACATGGAGACAGCTCTTGGTTGCTGAGCACAGAGATGGTGGAGAAAACGAGATAAGATGTACAAGCACATACAGACATGCACTCACATAGACTGAGGCTGTCAGTGGGCAGAGGTGAAAAATGCCAAACTCAGTTTCATCATGAACAGTAAAGACAAGAAGTGGTAGGCCTATATCTGAACAATGCCTATGGGCAACATCTGTTGAGACATGGTAAAATGCTGGTAAAATGTTCACACAAAGACACTTACACTAGGAACTGGATTGTGCTGGTAGAATCTGAAAATGTTCTTTTTTTTATCATCAAACTCACAGCAGTTGAAATAACAGGCAGCCGCTTGTTTGAGGTTGTCATATCTTATAAATAGTAATTTTTTATTTATCACACATTAGCATACACAAGGCTTTTCTTGATCTCTTCTGGGTGCAGAAACCAAATGTGTTCTCTTCTTCCAAGCTTGAAACACACACATACACCCACCCACACACACATGCAGCTTAAGCCTCTTTGGCAGAGCCTGGAGTGCCATGTCCACTCAACTGCTTTGGTGCCAGGTCTGATACAAGGCCGAGCCGTGCCAAGCCACTTGCCCCTCAGTGGGTGGTGTGAATCTGGGCTTCCATAGATAGCTGTGACCGGCGCATCATCACCATGGTAACTGCCAAATGACACCAACCACCCCTGGTCCCTGTCCTGACTCACACCAATAGAGAAAGGTCATGTATCATGTCCTGGTTCTGTCAGTAACATTTAAAACCTGCAGGAAATGAAACCACTAACACAGTATTAAATCGGTAAACCACTACACAGGATTTTGTACTTAGTGTTGTACACACATACACACACACACATGCCTCACACCTGGTACAAGCACAATGTTTTATAAACTGATGGACACATCCTTTGCTTTTCTCAATTTGCATTTCACACACATATACAAACAGAGGGCCTCAGCCTCTGCAGAGGTAAGTGTTGGGTGTAATCAGCAGCTGTTGTTTAGAATTGCATTGTCCAAGAGGAGATCATTTTCGCTGACAATAACTATGATCCAAATCCCTATGTTCAGCCCATCAGTGTAATAAGGTTGCTTGCAAACTGATTCTTTTGCAAATACCCTCACATCCACCCACAGACACAAACACAGATACTGTAGACCCTGGATTTTATCCTGTATCCATTATCACAACACTTTCTTCACATTTCAGTCTCTCACTGAATGTACTCATAGGTCATTTAAATCAACCAAGTTATGTGTAACAAAAGTATTATTATGTGAATACTGAATATGTGTGGAGCTGACTTTGGTTTAGTCTTGTAAAGCTGTAGCACATTTTGCTTGACTTGGTAGGTAGAAGTTTATTTCAGTAAAAGGTGAAAGACACAGGCACATGTTTGGGTGATTTTCACCCGACGTTAGTGATTGAGAGTAGAATATTTTTTGGGTGGATTTTACCCGACGTTAGTGTTTGTGTGTTAAATTGAGGATAGCAACTTTCAGGCCTGCCATATTTATTGCCCCATATCATGCACAGCTATCATCCTGTCACAGGCTTGGTGACTCTGGTATGCCAATAAATGAGTAAAACTTGGCTAAAGTTAGTTTATGTTATATAATTAGCTATACAGATTTCTTCTTATTAGATACTAGAGCTAAATTATATATATGATATAAACACAACTTGAAACAGCTAACTTTAGTTATGTGTGTGAATCAATATCACTTAGTGATAATTTCCAAGGGAATTCAAATTTTTTATAGTAAGCTTACCCCCCCCCCCCCCCCCAATGCAATGTTGGTGATGGTGTTACAAAAGTGTTAAGAGAGGTGAGATACAGTAATGGTTCAAATGGGAATAACGGTACACATTGTCTGACAGTCTTTTCTTTAGGGTGTGCATGTGAAAAATGATAGAAGTGGCAGTGTGGAAAAAAGAGAGCTGTAAGATCAGCTTAGATAAATTCATCAAACCTCTGGCTCAATACAAAGACCGTTTTCCTGATAGCTTTTGTTCAAGTCTTCATCATCTGTCAGCTGGACTGTTGTAACTCCCTGCTCTTTCTAGTCTTCAGTCTGATTACAGATGATTCAAAATTCAGCTGCCATGATTCTAACTTTAGAACTAAGCCCAAGTTATACTGTATGTCTGAACTTTTAGTGCCTAATGTTCCAGATCCAGCACCTTCTCCTTGTTTCTAGATCAGTTCAAACAAAAAGATGACAGAGGCTTTCACGCTCCTGAAATGATTTATCTGATGAGGTCAGGGCAGAAAGTGCTGCAACTTTATTTAAATAGCTTTTAAAAACTCATTTTTTATTGCAAAGCACTTTGTAACTGTGTTTTTTGTTTTGTGCTACATAGATGCACACCTGTTGCCCTCCTGAAGTGGGATTGTTGGATCTGTTGGATTGTTGATGTCGCAAAGTTACAATTGTTGGATGAATATTTAGGATATGGGGGGATCAGATGCTGTTCAACAGACTGACAAAGACTTGGTTGAAGCAGCCCTAAGTTCTGAATCTGTCGCTCCCCACAGGAGCACACCAGGCTCATCACAGGGGAGAAAAGGGAGTGACCATAACAAACCTCTGTCAGAGTTTACAGGTGGATGCTGGGCAGGAGGTGGAGCTTATAAACTGCCATAGAAGCAATATGTCACAAGTGAGTGTGACTGCACACCTCCTGAAGTAGCTTGTGGGCTTCACTCCATTTAGGCATCCATTTTCAGCTCTCTCAGCTTTCTCCTCCTTCTCTCTAAACTGCTTGACAATTCCCCTTACCAAACCCAAATCAATTTCTAAATCCAATTAGTCATTGCATTAGACTGTGAGGAAAAACACCACTGCGCACTGTAGCCTGACAAATGTTTGGCTGCTGCTGTTGTTTGTTTGCCACATGAGAGTTATTGATCAGAGAGTATGTGGGCGACAGGAGGGGGTGAGGGGGTAGACAGCAGACCTGGTGGAGATAAGTGTTATTGTGAAGTAAATGTGAAGTACTTGTCTATCTCTGGGGTGGAGGGAAGGGAGATAAAAAGGATTGATAGACAGAGAGAAAGTTCTGCACAGGATGAGAAGGGCAAGAATCAGACAAAAGTGCATGGGGGGGGGGCAGCATCTGGCAGCAGCTGGAGAAAAAAAGCAGGTGAAGAAGGGAGATAAAGAAGCGGCAGGTTTGGGGGGTGGGGGTTGGATAGGCTTGGAGAAAGAGAGATTAAAGGAAGGAGCGTGCCACAGGGCGAGTGTTAGCGCCCGAGGTCCAGTGCGTCAAAAGCAAAAATGATGATGGCAGGCAAGGCCGGGGGGGGGGGGGGGCTGCCTGGCTATCTGGCAGTTTCCGCAGCCAGGAGTGCCCACTCTAAGGTGCCAACATGAAAAAGCAAGAATGAGATGGATGGAGAATTGGGGGTGGGTGGAGTGGGGGACAGCATGCTAGAGAGAGGGAGACTAATTTAGAGGGGCATAAACAGAGTCTGATGAGGACAGAGTGAAGGGAGATCAAAGGGCCGAGCAGCTTCACAGTTTTACTCAAATCATCCAGAAATCCCCCATGATGGTTTTGAAGGCTCTCATAGCTCAAGCAAAGCATGACTATTACACCCCCCAAAAAACTCTTACAGCATGTTGCTTTGGGCAACAGCCTAGAAGGGATAATAATACAATAACACACAAAATGATAACATTTATTATTGCAGGGGAAATGAAATTCAAAGGCCAGCACAATACCAGAGTACACATCTGCAAGTGGTTTTCAATAAACAACATACTGTAATAACCAATTAACAGCATTAAGTGTTGAGCTACAGATGAATTATTAGTACACAATGTGCTCATTTACGTGCATGGAGAATTTATTCATACATGCATCATCTCCTTTTCATGGAGTCCCCTAAATGAGGCAGCATAGTAAACACTATTTACATATTCACATATTTGGATATTAGATATTCAAATGCATGCAAACACAAACACACAACAAAATGAGTGAAATCAAACTATATTGAGGATATCTATATATTGAGGAAATGTATATAGCTGCAGGTGTCATTTCCACTTATCTCACCTTTCTCTTCTCTCTTCTCCATGTCATTTCGTCTCTGTCCCCCTTTTGTTTGTGCCACAATTTCACTGCTCTGTGTTGCAATTTCAACATTTCAATATTTCATCTAATATTTCCAGAGCAGAGAGCAGTGTTGCTGAATTATTTAGCAGACACACTCGCACACACCCCAATCCTAATAGATACGTGCAGACACGCTATAGATTTATGGCTCTGTGTGTGGATTTTTTGCCAGTGAGAAGTGTAAAATGGTCATTCTTGAACTGTGACCCGAGAAGGAGAGAGGTAGATCAATCAGGAGAACTGATCCCCCCTGCTATAATCACCATCCACAGTCCTGTCCTGCGGCTGATGGATGACCACTCTCTAACCTACCTTCTTTCTCTCATCCACAAGATACTCACATATGTGCATACTGTACACACACATACACCCACACATGCATGGTTACCTATAAATCAGGACAAGGCAGACGGGGCTCTTGGTCACCTCCTAATGTGAGCATTGTCATGGATATGTGACATTTTCTATGGATAGATTGAAGAATCCTGCAGGGATTTAATTTTGTAGCTTCAGCAGCTTACGCATGCATTGTGTATGCACTCACGAGCAACACAAGTCTTTGTGCACCTGCCAGAAGAGTCAGTCTGGCCTTTATACACAGAGATATCATTTGTATTAATTGTCTCCACCCTCGTATGTTTTCTCTCAATTCTGAGTCCGACCAAAGTAGATGAAATGGAGAGAGAGAGAATTATGGCTATATGATGTGCTGCCCTGAATAGCCATTCTTCTGTCCATGTTCACCAAGGAAGAGCAGCTTATTACTGGAATCATTGTATTTAAAAATGGAGATTATTGGGAGGGAAGGAATTGGTAAAAAGCTCTAAACAGAGGTGTGAGAGCTGGGTAGATTGTGAGAAAAGTAGAGAAGTAGAAATGCCAACATTGGTGAAGAAAATTTGTACTTATTAATAGCTGATATTAATAGCTCAATTAAAAAATGAAAGAAAAATAGATTTCAAACTGCGACAATCAAATGTAAACGTCAGTGAACGAAACTATGCAGAAAAACCTTTCTTTTTTCTTAAGGTAGCAACTGTATATTATGGAATCTCAATCATCCTCAATTATTGTATTTGCATTTGTAATGCTAACAGGCAGCGAAAGAGTACAATCAGCATTTCTTGTCTTGATTACATACCTTCAATCAAATAGTATTCACTGAGATTGCCAACAACTGCTGTGATAGAGGGGAGATGAAAAGAAGGAAATATGGACTGCACACCAAGAATACTGGGATTGGAAGGTGAAAAGAGCTCTGGAGGTAGATTGGGTGTGTGTGAGTGAGAGAGAGAGAGCTTTTTTCTGCCTTACCTTTGTCATAAAAAAGGGAATATAAGGACTGTAGTCATATGGGGGTCCTAAAATGCTTTGCACAGACTTAGAGCTTTCAAACAATATATCATATATCAAAATTGGTCTGCACAGGACAGACTCATTTTGGGTGCCAGCGTGTATTAAGCTTAAACCAGTGGTGTAAATCAGAATTTTCAGATGCTGTTTAAAGCCATAGAATTGTTATATGTTTATATGTTATATGTTATAATTGTTCATTGTTATAATTGTTTGTTGATTTTATCCATTGTTGTTTTATTGATTATTGTATAGTGTCCTTAAGTGACCAGAAAGGCGCTTATAAATAAAATGTATTATTATTATAAGATCATAATAACTTTCAAATATTCAGAAGACATTAGAAAAATAAAATGAGACCATTCTGACAGTTTATGTATACTCTCAGGAACATTTTGAGGATTGTAGATGCATGGGTTCTTTTCTGCCACAGTGTTTTGATAGTATCACTGTGGGTTGCTAAAGTCAGAAATTTAAAAATTTTACTCACAGTAGCTTAAAGGTCTCATGAAATGGTATAATTGATTTCTTAGTGTCATTTTTTGCCTTTCCTATTTGGATTCGGAAACAGTTAACATTTTGTGACGACTTTATTGGTTGGACTTCATCTGAAAATGCACTGTTTTGTGGAAGTAAAAGTCTTTAAGTCTCTGCCGTCTGTTACAGAGCCTGACTACTTTTGTTCTCTTTGTACTTCACCCTTTATTCGGAAGCCAAGTGACAGTGGTTCCCATGAAATAAGAACCTGCACATTCTAGAAAGTTCCTGAAAGACAGTCAATTTTTAGTGACAATATCACACTGCACCAATGTCCCATTACTGTCATCTCAAACTTTTGAGCAATTCCACCTTTCTCTCTAACCCTTTTCTCTCAGTGATATTCCTTCCCAATAGCAGTTTCAAGTGGACTTCCATCACATTACGGCGGTAATGATACCCATTTGTGGAACATTTAATTACTGGAATATAGATTAATTAGTGGGTGATTTTAATTCTTAACTTTAACCAAACTTCCTCTGGTTGATTTTTTTTTTTACCCACATCCACTTTTTACTATGACGGATGGACATAGGTCTGAACAGTTGTTATCATTTCAAATAAGAGATTTCTGCCCAATTTTGTGTTTTTGTTTATATTGACAGATTTGAAGTGGGTGGAGCTGTGAGAGAATTGATGTCACAAGTGTTGTTGTACCAATCAGTGTAGTACTGTTGCAGTGAAAATACATTGAGAGTTGTTGAGTTGTTACCTTATTTTGCCAGCACATCCACATTGTCCTGATGAAGAAAATTAGCTGATGTTTTCAAGTATTAATCTCTTATTTAATTAACGGGTGTTTTTCCCTGAACTACTGAATGTTACTAATATAGTCATGAATATTTATTATCAAACTGAGACATTTTCAAGACTTTTAAGTCATTTGAAATGTATACAGTTAATCGTTAGCTAACCTTGACATTTCAAGAAAAGCAGTGGTGACTCAAACAATGGTTTTGCCACACAGCCGAAACGTTTACACAATTTAAATCTACTGATTTTTGTCTGTTATCCATTTAAAGTCATCTCACAAATCTTCCTGAGTCTGTGTTGGCTGAGAAAAGGTTCTCTAATCCAGACCTACACCAGGACCCGACTGCATTAGCACACTGACTGATACCTCACTATTGACTCCCGTCAGCTTGATGTGTGAGTGTGTGTGTGCTGAGCCTCTTCCAAGGCGTCTGATCAACTCTCTAGAGCTGAGCTGATGCATACTGCAATCAATACCTGGCCTCCAATACCATCCTTCATATACTCAGCAATGTCTGAGGCGTGGCTCTTTCGTTCTCTTTGTACCTCACCCTTTATTGTGAAACCTGTTATACAGCTTGGTTTTATAAAAGGAACCGAGCATCATAATAGGCTGTATTATCAGCCAGCTCACTGCGAATTCATCAGAAACCTCTCACTCCGCCTTTATTTTTTTTTATTTCTTTTCGTTCTCTTCTCCGTCTTTCTGCACATTATTTTACCTGTCTCTCCCTCACTGCTTCCATTCTCTCGCTTTCTCTGTACCTACCTATTACTGATGAGTCGATTTCACGAGTCAGTGATGCAGAGAGGGTACAGTAGAATATGCTGTGTGCGAGTGTGAATAACAATAGCTGTCTGTGCCTCATAAGAGAAACAATAATTATATGCAGTGGTATTGAGATCACATGCCTCATAAAAGCGCAAATGGTCATTTCAGCCGCAGAGTGGCTTTGTTGTTGTGGGTGATTTTAAGCTTGTGCTAGAAAACCAGCAAAGATGGGACTGACTCATGTTTTAGCTGCAGTCTTGGCCGATCAAGGCTTTGAGTGTTTTTTGATTGTGTATTTTATTAAGAAGAGATAACACTTTTTGCATCCACAGTATTCATGCAAGCTTGTGTCCATATTATTTTTCTTCTGCTTCTGTCTTTCTCCTGTTTATATGTGTGTGTAGACAGGAATGAGTGCCATCAATAGCTATGCATGAAAAAAGCAAATCCATGTTAATTATACTCTTGATTCTTTGCAGTAATCAAAGCACCTTAACCCTTCTATTATCTTTGGGGTTAATTTGACCCCATTCAGTGTTTAACATCTCTAAATAAATGCATACATGATGATATGTTTTCAATGTCCTGTATGCATATTGTATGCATTGGTGTTCTTTGGGGACAGTTTGACCCCAGGCTGTTTTAGCTGTATAAAACATAAGAAATATCATCATTTTACACACATTTGTTTTGGTTGTTTTGGGTGATATTGAGGTCACTATAACATGCAATTTTATAATCTTCAAAAAGCTTTAGAGCCCTAACAGTGTAGTAGTGCGAGAACCACTGATAGTTCACACGACATGGAGGGGGGGCACATCATCATTATCGCGAGAACTATGATATTTCCCACGCTGTGGGGGCGGGAAAATATGGTTCCTGCGAAGATATTGATAGTTCATAGGGGTGGTTCAACATAGGGGTGGAGCAAACATATAAAAGTGTGCACAGCAGCCTTCTGAACCATTTCTCTTGGTGCTCTGTGTGCTCTCTCTTTCTGCTCTCTCAACTAAAGATGACTTCTAAGGAAAGGTTTTCTGTCAATGAGGTGTTGTCACCTCTCTTTGAACATTAAAGTGACTTCGAGAAGAATGTATCTGAGAGGATGATGTTGAGGAGGACCCTGATTATGAGGCATCCTCCTCTGATGAGAATGAGACCATCAGTGTTGACCCTCCTGTTGTCTCTCAACCACCAGCAAACATACTATGTTCCAAAAATGGAAAGTTACTATGGTCCGTCTCCCCACCTGAACAACAAGGTAGACTTAGTGCTGCTAATGTAATCAAAATGGTTCCAGGTTCCACCAGATATGCTGTCAGCCGTGTCCAAGAAATAAAGTCAGCATTTGAACTTTTCATCACACCATCAATTGAAAAGAATATACTTGACATGACAAATTTAGAGGGGAGGCGCGTGTATGGGGACAGTTGGAAAGACCTGGATGTGACCGACTTGCAAGCCTATATTGGTTTGCTCATTTTGGCAGGAGTGTAGAAGTCAGCACAGGCGAAGCAACAGGAAGCCTTTGGGCTGCCGACACTGGAAGGACAATACTTCCAGCCACCATGTCTCTAAACACATTCCATGTTTTCTCCCATGTCATACGCTTTGATGACCGAGAAACAAGGCAAGGTCGACGAGAGCGTGACAAACTTGCATAACATTACATGTGATAATTTCTTTATATTATACACCCTGGGTGAAGAACTGCTGAACAGGAAGGATACCATATTGGGGACAGTGAGAAAAAACAAGCCTGAACTTCACTCTGAGCTGCTTGTGATGAAGAACAGGAAGGTAACATCTTCAATGCCTTTACTGATAGAGCCACTGTTGTCTCCTATTGCCCCAAGAAAGTGGAAAAATGTCCTGCTGATGAGCACCATGCACAAAGATGCTGTCCTGAGCACCAGAGAGGACAGAAAACCACAAATGGTCTTCAACTACAATGAGACAAAGGTAACCTGGACAAGGTTACAGCCACATACAGCTGCTGACGCATGACTGCCCGTTGGCCTCTTGTAATTTTCTTCAGCATCATTGATGTCAGCGCCTACCCTTCATTTAAAGGGCTTAAGGTTTAGGTTGTCAACAAACAAACACAAACTTGGTTAACAATTTTAGTTAGAATAATTTTCTGGATGTTTAAATTGCTGGGGTCAAATTGACCCCAAGGATTATAGATGTTAGTAAATCTGAAGGTAACAGGAAAGATAATATGATGATAATAACTGGGTTCATTTTCCTCATTGAATCAGGATTTAAGTGCAGTGAAAGAGAGAATTACTTATATATATTTCTATAACAAGTGATATAAGTGCACACACATACAGCAACACACTCACATCTACACTCAGTTTGGGGCTTACACTGAGTTGTAATTTAAAAGTCAACTTCCTGCCTGTAGCCATAGAAATGTAAATCAACTTATCTAGCAGCAACCATCTGCAAAACACATCTGTCCATTATCCGCAAACATATGATCGGTATGTAAGTGGTATAAAAACAAGTAGGAGGGAAAAACTGAAAATGTTTTGAGCAGATATCTGAGAGGTGATTAGGCTATGGGCTCATTTTTGCATTACAGCTATAAGGGTTTTCAACTCTGATGTAGGCCGCTGTATCAACACCTATTCATCATGTATATGTGTGCTGGGTTGCTTTTTGTTTGTATCTAGCTTTTTGAGTGTGGGCTGTAGAGTGGACTATTACAGCACCATTGTCCCAGTAGAAAGGCTGTCCAAAGGTGGCTGATGGCTCCCTCTGTGTTTTCACCACAGTCTCATATTTTTTTTTACACAATTTGAAATATCCAAATAACACTGAAGGCAACTGATGCATTGATGGCCGCAGGTGCACATGGAAACGTTGTTCAGATGATGCGAACCTGAATGGAGATGGTGACTGTGTCTTTACAGTCTGCTTTTCTTGTTGCTTTCTCTCCATGCCTCAGGTTAGTTTGACCTGTTCTTTTTCTGGATTTTATTCTTCCTTGTCTTCATTTTCTGTTACACCTTACTCCCATGCTTTACTGTGACCTTCTCTCTCTCTCTTGGTTCACCATCTCACCACCGTCCAGATGATCCCCCTTTCTAGTTTGTGTGTGTGTGTGTGTGTGTGTGTGTGTGTACGTGTGTGTGGCCTCCAGGGCAAAAGTGAAGTTTGGCATGTGTGGCAGAAAATCCAGGTGACATTTGAAGAGGCTTGTGTGTTATGACTCCGGCTTATTGATATGGAGCAATGCCGCTCCTGTTGCCCATGCCACAACCCCCTTAGCTGGCCCAGGAGGCCTGGATACACACACCCACACAGATGTGCAGGCTGAAACTCAAATGAATCTAAAACTGTGGTTTTTGATTATTTGCACACTGAGTTATTCCTCTCCCCTCTTTTTCTGCTTAAACACACACATACACTCATACAACCCTCTGTCATAAGCTGAGCACTGTACACTTAAGTCAACATAGTCATAGACTCCCCCAGGCCTACGACGACAGAGTTGAATTAACTACCACCACTGGAGACCTGAGGACACAGAACACACACACACTCCCAGACACAGGAAATGTGAAACAGCAGAGGAGAGGGACAGAAAAAGACTAGCAAAGGCAGATTTCATCCCTCAAATGTGATCTAAAAATCCACTGTGCTGCAGCAGACTCATGAGCACACTAACCTTTCCATGGATCATCACATTTCCAGTTATTAAGGGACTACAGGATGACAACCATTGTAACCATCTTCTTCTTAAAGACCACAAACACAAAGTGACAAGCTGCCATCAGTGTTTTCCTCGCACTGTAATCTTCATTGGATGCTGCTTTTTAATAGCCTGATGGAAGACAAATAATTGTTTTGAGGGAAGCTGAGCTCGGTCCTAATTCAATCTTCTCACCACCCAAATCCCCACTCAAATACACTAATGCACATTAATGAGATTTCATAGCTCTTAATGGGAGACAATGGCAGCGTCTGTGCAGGTTTTTACTGCACGCATTCCCTCATGTGTTTGAGTTTAACGGATGTGTGTCTGTGGTGTCTGTCTGGTCTAAATCTGTTTTCATTAGCTGTCGCATGAGCTCATGAGTACTTACCCATCTGCTGCGGGGGGTACATGCACAGTAAGCAACACAGATGCATAGAGTACATACCTGCTAGGTGTTATACAGAGAGGGGATTCCAGAACTGACTCCTCTCTCTTTCCTTTCACTTCATTAATCCACCTGGACATCCCTTTCCGTCTTCCCTTTGCTTTTTTATACAGAAGTGCCTTTCGTCCTTGAAGGATGACAATAAGGCTAAATAATTGAAAGCATTAATATATGTATATGGGTGTAAGAGGCATGGTGTGGGATGGAGTGTCAGGTCTCCTTTAAGTTATGGAGTAATTAACGTGGCACTGCTCGATGCACAAAGTGATTTACCAGGACTTTGTCACAGAATTCAAATCAAATAACCATCAGTGTGTAAGCAGGGCCAGTATTTATTTCAGACCTTCTGTTTTTTCCCAATACACAGGCTCTGTCATGTGAACTTATGACTGGACCTCTGTTTTTTGGCATTTGGACTTCTATTTTTCTCTCTTTCCTGTCTCTTCTCCCCCACAAATATTCCCCATACACAGTACACATCTGCACAGCCATGGTAACACAGCAGGATCATTTAGGCCTTAGTTAATGAACCAAGCAGCATTAGATTTCAGGACCTAACACTTTCCCTAGTTTACAATGTATGGATACAGGATCTATACTGTATAAATGGATCTCAGCATGCTGTGGCATGTTGTTGAACGCTACATGTTCACCCATGTGATTCCAACTTCGATCTGCAGTGACTGGAGCAAAAATCTCAGAAATGTTTGTAAAACTCAAGTCAGATCATACTTTATTTTACACTCTGCCTGAAACTCATATTACACTTAATGTTTACATAATCATACACAGTAAATTTGCACTCATTTCTCCATATTTTAATTATACCACTGCTACTTCTGTCTACATTTATTTATTTACATTTATTCCATCTGTGAAGAGGCATCATTGATTTTTCATTCTCCCTGAGGTTTTTCCATTTTTTTTCCTATTGAACATTTTGTGTGTGTGTGTGTGTGTGTGTGTGTGTGTGTGTTTAAAGTTGTAACTAAGAGTCTAAGGATTTATGGTGCTGTACATATTATAAATCCTCTGAGGCAATTGTTAGTTTTGTGATTTTGAGAAATAACACACAATTACACAATTAAGTTGATCTCTTCATATTTGATATTTATAAGTTGCTCTTGAAATTTCAGACTTGACATCATATTTGTATCTTTGCTGTTACAAAGTGAAAAGTTTGGCTACTATGGGAAATTGAAAAACCTAACTTCCACTTAATATGGCCACAATCTGAAAGCCTGACTGTGTGAGTAAATTTAATGTAAGGATGTTCCCATTTGTCCCATGCAGATGTATTCTGTTGTCTTCCTACCTGTAGCTGCAGGATTGGATGATGCATCATCCTTCTAGTACTGATAGTGGTTCTCTAACATTCAAACTCTTGGCATTGGCTCAGCATGCTACAATCCAACACTGACACTTTTGCTCTAATGGTATTCACCAGGTGCAATGATAGTGTGACAGTGAGTCAGCATGAACCATACCAGGCCCCAGAAACTGTAGCAGCTAAATGGAATTGATCCATCATTTTTTTTTATTATTTACTCATGTACTTTTTCTACTGACATGTCAAAATGTCTTCTATGAATAAGGTCTATCTACCACACTAGAAGGCCTATCATAATGATATCTACAGCGATCAGCCACAACTTTCAAACCACCGACAGGTGATGAGAATAACATTTATTATCTTGTTACAATGGTACCTGTCAAGGGATGGGATATATTAGGCAGCAAGTGAACAATCAGTTCTTGAAGTTGATGTGTTGGAAGCAGGAAAAGGGGCAAGTGTGAGGATCTGAGTGACTTTGACAAGGGTCAGATTGTGATGGCTTGACGATTGGGTCAGAGCATCTCCAAAACGGCAGGTCTTGTGTGTTCCCGGTATGCAGTGGTTAGTACCAACCAAAAGTGGTCCATGAAATGACAGCTGGTGACAGGCCAAGGCTCTCTGATGCATGTGAAGAGCGAAGGCTAGCCTCTGTCATCCAAATCCGCAGAAGAGCTACTGAAGCACCTTAATGCTGGCTATGAGAGAAAGCTGTCAGAACACAGTGCACCACAGCGTTTTGCGTATAGGGACATGTGAGCATGCAACATAAATGTGAGCATCAGAACTGGACCATGGAGCAATGGAAGAAGGTGGTCTGCCCTGATGAATCATGTTTTCCCTTATGGCATTTGGATGGCTGGGTGTTGTACGTTGTTTACCTGGTGAAAAGATGGCAGCAGGGTGCACTATGAGAAGAAGGCAAGTTGGCAGTGATAGTGTGACACTCCTGGCATTCATGTGGTTGTGACTTTGGCACATATCACCTACTTGAACAATGTTGCTGGCCAAGTACACCCCTTCATGGCATCGATATTCCCTGATGGCAGTTGCCCCTTTCCGCAGGATAATACGTCCTGCCACACTGCAAAAAATGTTCAGGTTCAGGTACATGACAAAGAGTTCAACATATTGACTTGGCCTCCGAATTACCCAGATCTCAAATCTGATTGAGCAACTGTGGAATGTCCTGGAAAAACAAATCTGATTCATGGAGGCCCCATTTTGCAACTTACAGGACTTAAAAGATCTGGTACTAATGTCTTGGCACCTTATTCCTTCAGAGGTCTCCTTCAGAGTCCATATCTTGCAGAGTCAGAGCTGATGGCAGGAAGGGGACCTAAACAATATTAGGCAGGTGGTTTTAATGTGGTGGCTGATCAGTGTATGTACATGTACCTATCTATAAGACAAGGTGGAATTTGAAATTAACATTAAGAAAAATTAGATCCTGTGGTATGTCCATTAACCATAAATTGTATTTAAATCATAAACCTAACCCATAAACCTCCAGTATGATCCTACACTATTTTATCACAGTTCATTGTTACAGTATCAGTCTTTCTGCACTGATGAAAAAGAGCTGGCCTTGGGTGCAGTTATCGACTTAGGAGAGAGAATCCTTTCTCTGACTTGTCAGCTTGAACGTTAAGGAAAGCAGAAACACATAGATATACAGAATACACACACAATGCCCAGTGTTTCTTTTCTCTCTTGCCTGAGGTGCTTTGCGCATCAAACCTCACCTCACCTAACAGTCAAGTCAAATTTTATTTACATAGCCCAGTATCACAAATCACAAATTTGATCTGCCTCTGTGGTTGTCTGTCTTTGTCTTCTGTTTTCTCCTCTTTTCACTGCAACTTCTTTTCTGTTTCCACATCCAAGGGGGATGAACTGATTCTCAGAAGGATATGTATGTGTTTGTGCGGCTGCAGGTCTTCTACTAGCTTAAGTCCAGGTCTAACCTGTCACAATAGCACAGATGTTTAGCCAGCTAGGCTTCGATGTCCATTGCTGCGGGGATCATCTCACACACATGCCACACAAAACACATCCAAACACAAATTACACACCATACCAATCACTGTTGCTCCAACTGAGCCATTAGGCTGTGCTGATAGGCAAAGCATAAACCCACTGCCTCACCCCAGAACCATTACCCAGGACGTGTCTGTGTGCAACATAGGTAATGCTCCTCTGACTCCTTTGCTGAGCCCACAGCTTCATCATCATTAGGCTGCTGCAGTGATAAGACAAAGTGATAGAGGGATGAGGAGAGAGACAGAAACAGAGAGAAAGGGATGTGGTTCTGCAGCAGAGGTATCAAGGGGATTACCTTCACAACTCCCACCTACCTAATAGACTCTCTCACCAGGTCTAATGACACACACACACACACACACACACACACATACACACGCACGCACACATGCACACTCCCTTTTTTGACACTTCAAGGCGTCCTGCATTGATGGCTCCTCGCAAAGAAATTTAATAAAGTGAGTGCTATGAAAACCGCATCCAGGAGTGTAACACTACTTCTTGGTTTATTATCATTAGTACAAAATACACATATTTTAGGGATTGAAGTCAAATTCAATTCTAAAACTTTTTTTTTTTTTGCATTCATCTTTCCCTCCTTTTCCTCTCAATAATTCTCCCCTCTTAATGTACCCCACATTGCTCTTATCTGATCTGCCTTCATTAACAGCACAGCCTCGTTAGTGTTCCCTGAAACGTTAATCTCGTTAAGAACAATCAAAGCGGCCCTACTCCAAGCCGGCCTCTGTGCAATGAACAGAGAACAATGGTGAAGTTGTTTCTTTTTGAACTCTTTTCATCTTTACCTCCTTTGTATGTTTTATTTCTTTTCATTTTCTTTACAGACATTGAGCTGATTGCGTCTTGTTTGATGAGCTGCCGTGTTTGGGATCAGTGTCCTGCTGAAACCTCAGATCTCTAACACTATTGCTAAAGCTCTGAGCCCACCCTAAATTTTCTGTATTACTGAGGGTAATGTGAGGTGAGAGCAAAAAGGAAAAATGTAATTTGTAAAATTCTTTTATTTTTTTGAGAGGGAATACAGCATGTGTGTGCACCTTCATTACCATATTCATCAAGGTCGCGTGTAACTTTGATTTTTATCTGCTGTCATTAGCCTGGCTGCATTTTACTAGTCCTTGGCTGTAACCTCTGTTTTCTCCTCTCCTTTCTCACCCTCCTTCTTCTTTTATCTCAACAGAAACAGGCAGAGACGTGGTGCTGATGTTTAGACCTTCCATCAAAGAGCTGATTGGTTATGGCGCTTGACAATGATTAGATTTTAATTGATTAGTTACAACCTAATTGGCTGATAGGCAGCAGCTTAATGAAAATGAGAAGACTTGAGGGGAGCTTAGCCCCAGTCTTCATCAGTAGCACTGGAGGAGGCATGCATCTATCAATTTTGTATTGCCTATCAAGGGCCAGTTGTGGTGGCAGCAGGCTAAGCAAGTTAGCCCAGGCGTCCCACTACCCAGCTCCCTGAGCAGCAGTTTCCCTCCAGATGTCTGAACTCCTTCCCTAACCCTAAGGGTTAGCCCAGCTACCCTCTGGAGATAACTCATTACGACTGCTTGTATTTGCAATCTTATTTTTTCGGTCACTACCCAAAGCTCAAGACCATGTGTGATGGTTGGAACGTAGTTCATAGTCTGATGAGGCCAACAGAATCACATCATCTGCAAAAAGCAGAAAGCAGATTCTGAGATCCCCGAACCAGACACTCCTCTCCCCCAGTCTACACCTTAAGATCCAATCCATGATCACAAATACAATCAAGGATCCCTGGTGGAGCCAAACACCCACTGAAAAGTTGTTTGATTTCTTGCCATGGATACAGCCATAGCTCATATAACCAGAAATCTACTTCTCCTCCATGTGAACCACTGTATCACTCATTATCTGTGGGCTTCACAAGGAGCATTCATTGAGTATAATATGAAGTGAATGTCTCATTAGAAATGATGTACAGTGAAATATAAACAGTGAAATGTATATATACATTTGGAACCTATTTCTGTAATTATGTTTTGGATTTTTATGAGTAGAAGGATGGATGTGTAGGAGGATGATGTCGATAATTATGTGGGTTAATCGACTAGTTTTCCTCCTTATTCTTCCTCTGGTCTTTATGGGGATCACAAAGGGCCCATACATGGTGTTCCATGTGAAATATCTGTAACATGGAAACGATTGTTAGGCTGTGGTTCTGTGTATCAGTAGGAATACTCCTGACTGAAATGTTTGCACTTTCAGCTTGAAAATGAAATATTTATTGATACATTTTCGTTCAGCCACAGCAACATACAACCTATCACTACTTTGTAGTAGCATTAACTGTTTCTCAGCAGGGTCACGTTTTATAGGAAATTTGAAGTTTCCGATTTGTTGAAATTGGTCATTGTGGATTAAGGATCCACAAATATTCTGTAAAGACTGTTGATGCTGTTCTGTTCTGCAGTCTGATAAATAAAGATCTGACCTTGACGGTCATTAAAAAGATCACTATGTGTGAGCTCTGGGGAAAAAGGGGAGGGAAAAGAGCACTGGTGTCTATGTAGCACAGCAGGAATCCTACATAAAGGGCACAGGGTGCTCACAGCATGCACACTGGTCTGCTTCTGTGTGAGAGTGTGTGTAACTATGATCTTTGCTCTACCAGAGGTTGTGTACAGACTTCATGATAAACCCCGTGTTGGCAACCAACACAGAGGAGGCAAACTCAGGGTTACAGTTCAGACAGAAAGCTTGATCTCTTTTAAGATTTTGACCATGTTCACAATAATGTTGACAAATTTGAAGACCATGTTTTGTTTCCTCTCTTTTCCTCCATCCACAGCAAGCAGGCATCTTACCCTCTCAGAAGGAGATGTTGTGGAAAATGTTCTCATAAGTGAATAAATCTAAAAATACTGGTCTCATGACGTCGTGTGGATGGGGAAAACAAATTTAGTGAGATCAACAACTTTTCACATACAAAGCCAACAATCTGCACTTTCCCCGAGTGTTAAGAAGCTTATTTAAAATGTCAGTATCACTGACTTTGAGACTTTGATTTTCAGTATTACAGTTACTGGCCTGGTGTTACTGTGTTGAAAATAAAAGCTTAACAAAACTGTGCTATAACACATTAGAATTCAAATCTACTACAGTATCCATCAAGGAAGGTTATTGTGACAGAAAGATCAGAATAACATTTAGTTAGAGTTATGTCATGCTCAGAATAACCTGGTCATGGCAGCAAACTGTCACTGAAATCCTGTGAAGATGACGGTGGATGATCCTCATCATGAAACCTAGACCCCTGCTGAACAGGCAGAGTTTTGGACCAGTAATGCAGAGAGAAATTAAGATCTGTGAAGTACTACTCCTGTCGACAGGAGAGTTAACTATCTGGTATTGTAATTTTACAATAAAACACGCAATCACAAAGAGACTCAAGAGGCAAGAGTGACTGTCTTTGTTTGTTAAAATGATCTGTGTGTTCAATCACAGTTCAGCTGTGGCAGAAATGAAACACTCAACAAGTACAATTGAACTAACTGTGAAGGAGAAACAACAGCTCAGTTTTTTTGGAATTGTGTTCATTTTGGACGATTTCAGACATCAGGATTTATAGCACATCCGATGCCACCATTTACGGTCAGTCTGGGAAGTTGCATGCCCCATACTGCAGTAGTGCATGGGCATGTAGCATGCCAGACTTTCATGTAGGAGACCTGAGCTTCTCATCAGAGACTTTACATTTTGCGCAATCTTTCTCTTGTAAATCTTTTAGCTGCCTTATTATTTTCATTTTCTTCAACCACAGTCTTTCACTTATCTCAACCATACCTACATATAAAAAGAAGATATCATATTTTTTCACAGTTTTGGCATTTCAGGTTGCAAATTTTCAGAAAATTACCTGGAATTTGCAAATGGAAAACTATACATGCTCATGGTATTTTCAGATTGAACGATTGATAGTGTAGTCTTGGCAACTCAGTGGTGTGTACAAGTGTGTACAACCTTTAAATCTCAACCCCCATTCATGCATCCTCTTGTTTCACTTCTGTCCTGAGACCATTAGTATACTCCAGATGCCTGTCACCATACCAACCACCTCACTTTGCTATGTGCATCTGTTTGTTGCATAAAGTGTCAATGTGCATCTGACAATGAAAGACTTATAGCTGCATGTGCACTCATGTCCTCTCCCCATTCCTACACCTGCTCCAGCACAGCACCTCTGTTAGCAGTTAAATATGGCTGCACTGTGCTCATCCTCACCCCTCCTCCAGCTCTACTCTTTCCACGGTAGCTCCTTTTCTTTCCCCCAGAGGAGATTAGTGTCTCCTCTATGAAGTACAACTTGACCTTAACCCTCCCTCATTCTCTCCCACACTGCCTCTAACACTCCCCTCATCACCATTTGATGTAAATGCAAATGATTCATCATCCTCCACTGATACAGTATCAGCAGCCCATGTCTGGGGTGAAAAAAAAAAGACTTTATGGAGTGGTTCTCCTTTCTGACGAGTCAAGTACCTCACAGGGGCTCTTTTAAACATCACTGGAACATAATTTAATGTACATAGAGTTAGGTGAGACTAGAGGTGTGTCAGTGTCTTTCTAGTTAAATCTCAAAACACTATCCCAGCTGGCTTTTTCACAAAAGAGTAATTGTTATTCTTATCCTTTCTCAGTTTCCCCATCTCTCCATGTTTTCCACCCCCCTGTTCTCTCTCCCTTTGCCTCTCCTCCTCCTCTTTTGTGGACAGCAGGCATTCAGTCTCTTATCAGTGGAATCAGCCAAGCACAGCCACTTTTGGGCCGCAGATAGGCAGGAATTGGCTGACAGTGTGGAACCGCTACTGAGAAAGAGAGAGATATTAAAGATTGGGGGGGGGCAAGAGAAACGACTAATCGCAAAAAAGAATAAAAACAAAAGATGAGGTGTTTGTTTTCTTCATAGAAAAATACCCAGAGATAAGATAAGAACTTTTTCTCACAATCACAACATCAGATGCAGTCTGTCTTTTGTACAGAATAACATATCTCCCATGCCATCTTCAAAAACTAGCAAGCTTGCGTTTATGTGTGACTTTCAGAAATCCTTGAGGCCCCAGCGCCTGACTAACTTTTCTGTCTCACAGTTACAAATAATACACATTTTGTTAAGTCCTCCTACATATTAATCAAGTCTCAGCTCATTTGAAAGTAAGATTGCATTGCAGCTAATCAAGCTGGAAGCTGATCATCCCCAGCTGTCTGCCTCATCTCCTCTAAGGTAAATACAGTCATTTTTGATGAGGTAGCTTTAGCAACTGGACCCAAAGCAAGCAAAGTTTATAAAACACACACCTGTGTAGTAAGATGTATGCCAATGAAATGGTCGTTACCTAAGCAAACTAACAAACACTTCCTGTCATGTGATGTCAATAAAACTCATTTGTGTGTTTGAGGATTATGGGAGATTAAAATTGCAGCTAATGTGTAAAGATATCTAATTTAAGGGTAAATCAACACAGAATCACACAAGCTAGAAAAGTGCTGATGAACTACTCTCTATGGCATTGAACTTTCAAGGTTGTTACAGCCTGGTCAGGGTAGAACGGTTCAATTACACCAAATAAGTAATTGTTCTGCAACATTGTTCTGATCTTACAAAAAGTACCTCTAAAGTAACTTTAAAGTTTCTTGTTTCACTTTGCTTTTCTGAGGCCATATTTTTCTCATGGCATCATGGTAATAACTTGAGTAATAATTACATTACATGAACAGTATTTAAATGACTATTCATCCAGCCTTAACACAAATTGTTTCTATTAACTGGTATTCACAATTGTTGGGGAGTCATATGCAGTGCAACGTATATATTGCAGGATTGATGCCTGCAGAATATGAAGTACAGGACAATATGGATACATGGTTGGTAGCAGATAGTGAATGAACTCTGTGCAATGTGTTAAAGTGCAGGGGAAGAAATATAGGTGGGGGAAGTGGTAGTAATTTATCCATTTTAATGCATCTCATTAATAAGGAACAAGAGGCCCTGTAAAATGGAAAGTGGTAGAAAAGAGGAAAAAAAGGAAAGCAGAGGGGGAGGAGAAAGAAAGGGATGAAGGGAAGATGGTGGGGCGTAATCAGACTATAATTAAACCACTCTCTCATTCACATTGAGGGGCGTGCATATGCACACAGATAGGATGCTTACATGGTTACATGGTGCATGGGCACACTGTACAGATAGATACTGCTGCTCTGTACACTTCACTACAAACAACAGATAAACTCACATGCTCAGATGCATCACATATACTGTAGTCTATCTTTTACTTGATTTTCATGCCTGGACTGCAGTTTCGTGGCTGCACAAAGACTGCAGATCTAAGGCATGCTGGCATTTTGGTGACCTTGAAATGCACCTGCCTGTTCATTTGGTATTTCTGTGCCCTGCACACCTGGCATAGCGAAAGGGTGAGAGGGCTATAACAATGAAATGGGTGTTGCATGTAAATGAGGTTGTGATGTTGGTTCTTTTTTTTTTCATTAGAGCTCCATTAAGCAGTATTTTTGACATGAACGTTGACTCTTTACAAGTTGAAAGAGTGCCTATTGCCATCACACTGAGAATCAACACCAAACTGCAACTGTAAACAGCTTTCAAAAATTCCAGTTCATTATTGGACATTGACAAACTATGTGGTTAAGTCTTCCAAAGGCAAACATGCAGAAATACAAAGTAACTGAGTGGCTTGGCAAATAAGGTTGATCTACCAAACTAAGGAGAACCAGATATTATTTCCCACAACTGTGCTAGTGCTGAAAATCTAGTGAATAATGGTCTGAGGTTTGGCAGGAGGCGAAAGAGGACATTTTTTCATTTCCCCCCAGCTTTACATTATTAAACACTGATCCATAAATTTCCACCAACATTGTCTGTATACTTATCTAGAGTTGCCAGAACTGCAACAACTGCATGTAGTATTGCCTTATATTAACATGTTTTGTTTGAGTTGCACCTGAACTAATGCATTTTTAATTTGCAGTAGATACAGATCTTGCTGGATAGTCATGTAAATAGACTCTCCAGAGGTAAAGGTCCTGAGTCCTGATTATTAGGGGAAATAGCTGATTTATGCAAGTATGCCAAATACACAGACTTTCCTCTCACAGTTGTGAAGTTAGTGACAATGCTGTCTTATGAAAACAGCTAAATCTAAGATACCATGTTCTAGTTATACATGTGTACAGCTTCAACCTCAGCAAACTATGGCTGAAGAGTGTAATACTATTACGCCAGTGGAGCATGACTGAGAGTCCCAAATCATGGTAAGCTATACTTAGGCACAGGTATGCACTGAGCTACTAACATCAGCATCCTATCAAGCTCACAATGAAAATGTTAACGTGCCGATGTCTAGTTAGTTTAACATGATGGCATTCTAACATTTTTATTTGGCATGGATCACAAAGTACAGCTTAGGCTGACAGGATTGTAGTTTTGCAGGTATCAGGTGATAAACTTAAGTATTGGACAAATTTTAATTTTGACCTTATCCTGGTGCCAGATGAAGAGTCAATGTCTATGCCAAATATCATGGCAAACCATCCTATAGCTGTTGACATTATTCCGTCTAGTCAAAAATGGCTGACCAACCATCATGCCAGTAGATATTGCATCCCTAGAGCCATGCTGCTAGCATGGCTAAAAACTACAGTAGGAAAAGGTGGTCTGTCTCTGCCTTTCGAACTGTCAGAAAATAATACTTTACTTTGGCAATGACTATAAACCAATTTCAACACTCTTTATATGTTAGCCCTGATATTACTCAATCTTCTGCTATGCTGGCCATGAAAGTACAGTAAACATTAGTTACCACCTGCTGCGCACATTGTTTTTATTGACTGCATTTTGCGTCATGTACTGTCAATTGTGAAAAATATGCCCTCTGTCTCTTTCTCACTGACTGCTCATGGCTCAAATGTTGCATTAGCATAATCTAGCACAGGAAATGTGCAAGTCATGGGGGTGGGGGGGATTATCATTTGAAAGGTTATCTGGATTTCCAGTGACTCACACGCTTGCATGCAAACACATCAGCACCAAAAGGAAGATAGCAAGATAATGTAAATGATAAAAAAATAATATTGGTCCAAGATTAATGCGTAACATTTATATCAGATTGTATAATTTGGCATGTCTTTTGGCTCCACTGTAATCAGATTAGTTTGAACAATTGATGAACAGCAGGTATGAGGATTTGATTAGATTATAGTTTGCCTTATCTGCTTTTATTGCAGCAATCTTTTGCTGACAGCTGACATGCTGCTAACATGACCTCCAGAAACCACCCTCGGATGACTGTCAGAGTATGACTGACAGCAGCTTGACATAGTACACTCAATAGACTGAATTATGTATATGTAAAATGCATATACGCTGACACTGTGGGCAGCATATATACGCCACATAGTGCACACATGTTACATAGCTGTTGGCGGTGGATAAATTTGACAACTGAACTCTCTTTTGAGTCATCAGTGATTGCTCCATAGAATTATAAATAGTCAAAAGCAGTGGCATAAATTCAGTGGACAGTTGACTTGATCAATTTACAACAAGCAAAGGAACCTTGACGAAGGACCTGTAGCAGGCATCAATTGAAAAAACCTTCATCTAGCCTTCCTAGTGAAGTTTAGTAAACATGTGAGGACACAAAAAATAGAAGATTAGCTTGTACCGAGAAAAACGTTCCTTCCTTTTCTCCTATTCATCTCTCTCTCTCTCTCTCTCTCTGGTCCAGCAGGTTCAGCTGCAGTGAGCAGCCATGAAAAATGGATGAGTGTGTTTCTCTTTCTCTCTCTCTCACTTTTTTCTTTTCCCTTCACCCATCCCTTCTTTCTCCCTCACTGCAGTCTGATCATGCATAGCTGTACTATATTTATTTTGCCAGCAACGAGAATGAAGGACAGAGTTTCTTTTTTTTTTTATCTTGTTGAAAAGAATAGTTGGAATATATTGAGCAGAAACAAGCGAAGAAAAAGTCATCACTCCTGCCCACAAAACCATGAGCGGGCAGCACTAAGAAGAGTGAGGGTCAATGAAGCTTTAGGTTTTTATCATTTTCACACCTGCAGCCCCCATACACACACACACACTTACAGAAAACCCCACATTTGCGAGCCAATACACCACAATCTTTGACACCTTCTTGATTCAGCATTTGTGAATTGTTTGATTCAACATTTGGATTTGTGAGTAGATTTGCTCCTCTTTAAGCCCCAAAATATCTGTCACAGTGTGTGTTTGTATGTGGGTGATGGAGACAGGTGGTTTATACACAGCCTGAATGTGGCGGCATGAACAGCATATCATTTGAAAATGAAGGAAGACTGACCTTTCTCTAATCAACTGTGTGCGTACATGTGCGTGATATGAGGAGATGTATTCCTACACCATAAACACATTAGCTGATATTTATCCAGTTGTACAGATGAGAAGTGCTGAGCTGGAATCGCTGACTGAATTTGATCATCGTATTCACATTAACCTGAATGACCTGATCTGACTACGGATCAGCGCGCTAGCTCGAGGATGATTGATGAATACCAACCACTGAACGCAAGCTTAGAAATGACTGTGCTGACTGCAGGTAAATCTTTATCAACTGCCAGTAAGATGTATTCCCTTTTGTTACGTACGCTCACGGGGGCTTTGGTGTGCTTGGTGTACACATGAGATACAAAACACATACAGGAAAAAACTACTGCCATATCCATTTCATTTTAATGTCCCATTATTTTAATGTTCCTGCACCTTACCCCCTATGCAACCTGCCGCTGCACCCCCTTGTCTCTCCCTTCTCTTCTGAAATTGCTTCAGCTCTGTATTCCTTTTGATGCTAAGAGGCCTTTGAACTGCAGCCAGCATCTTTACGCTGTGCTCTGTGGCGAGTCTGAGAGAAACTCAAATATTCATAGGAACCAGACCTCACCTGGAATACTGATGGACAACACACTGCACTCTGGGGGCTGGAGCACATGTGTCAAGCATGGGCCATGGATACAGTATGTGAACTGTGTTATGGCAGTAGCCATAAAAATGGTTACAGTGCTACCAGTAGGAAGGGTTATGTCATTTCATTGCAGTGTCTGATGAATACTACTGCAGGGTGCAAGGACTTTCTTTTATTTCCTCGAAGGTCATCGTCGTGGTTATCCTACTCTGTCTTGTTATGGGGGTGACTGTAAACATTGTTATAGGGGTTGCCCAGAGGTTTGTGTTGAAGTTCATGGTGAGGTCACAGCAGTACAGTAAGACTGTCATACAATGATGTGGTTTCCCTCGTGTCGATGATCCTGGCTAAAAGCATAGTGTGCTTTAAATCTAGAATTTGGGTTTTTGAAGAAGCTTAAAGGACAGGTGTACAGATGTTCAAATCAATACAAAACAATAGTTGGGAACCCATATGTATATTGTATCTATTAATACTGGCCTTTAAAAGAGCCTTATCTAAAGTTCTTTCATTTTAAGTGATGGAGGACAAATCCACAGTCCTCATTTTGTGAAAAAAAAGGTAGTTAGTAGTTTATCTGAAGCTAATATGAGCAGCCTGAGTTAGACCAAGCAAAGGGATATTTTCTGAAATGAGTCTTTTTGGTATGAAATTCCCTCTTGTGTTTCCTTGACAGTATTTTCCTGTTGAGCTTTAGAGGAAAATTTTTTAACTAAAAAAAGAACCTTTATACTCAAAATGCTGTAACTTGTGATTTGTCCAATTCAGACAGTCCTCCAACTTAGTCCACAATCATTTAGCTTCCTTGTCCTCTCTCTCAGACACCATAGACCTCTAGGAGCTTACCAGTGGCAGCCATAGAGGAAGTGTGTCCTCATAGTTACATTAACAAGCACACAGTTAAGGTTGTGGAATGGTCATGGCTTGGTTAGGTTTAGGTACAAAAAATACTAGGATGGATTTAGGAAAAGACCATGGTTTTGGTCAAAATAAATACTTCCTTAAGGTTAGAGGACGTTCATTGTCATGGTTACAATAGTAAATAGATATATATATATATAGTTTGCTTCTGTCATAACTACTATGGTTGCTAGATCTTGCTGAACAATAGACTAATAAAAATAGACCAATAAAATGTAAAGGTGGACAGTTTTGCTAAAACCTGATATTCAAATAAGTTTTGGGATACAATTTTGCACCAAACGAGGACTGTTGGATCTTGCCCTCTGTCACTTACATTAAATGCATCAGGAAGACACATGTAAAGAGACAACATTAACAGAATGAACGATTACAGTAAGCAAAATCAGTTTCAGTGTATATCAACATGAGCACCTGACTACTGTTATACAACAGACTTTGAAAAAAGGTGAACCTATCCTTTAGCTATTTCTGCAAAACGTTCATCTTTCTCATCTGCCATGAATCTAGCAAATGGCCAGTGTCAGGTGGTAGTCTCACCAAACCAAAGCCTCATGCTACGCATGGCTGTGCTCCATTATGCAGACTCTGGCTCTAGATTAAAGCCATTTTTCATAACCAAATATCATTTGGACTGATTATAACACAATAGGTTTCTTTTCCCTCGTGGTATTCAGCTCAATTTATCACACACTTGACAACACAGGCATTATACAGGTGATTACCAGACAGTAGCTATTCTAAGTAATACGTATGTTTTCCGCACTCTGAAAACTAAGTCTAGCAGCCAGTGCAGTGCTTTTTCACACTAGCAGATCCAGACTCTCAGCTCTGACATTTTCCATTGACTGTGAATGATGAGGAACATGCTGAGCTGTGTCTGCAGTGCCACAAGAAGTATGCATTAGTGCGATCATTCTTCATGTTTAGTTTGAGATTTTTATTTTTTTTTTCTGGACTCATCCAGTATTTAGTGCATGTTCCCTATAATGAGTTCTCACCTAGAGTAATTTATGATTCATCTTTTCTTCTGTTTTGTCCCTGTGAATCCACAGCTGAATACTTACCAGTCTTCACTTGAAGCAAATGAATAGAGGTTGTCAAATTATAGAACATTTAAGCCTTTCTAACCAAAAGAACATTTCAGTAATCATAGCTATTTGAATTAAATTACTCCTTTCTTTGTGACTTGGCAAAATAATCAGAACCAGGTTGAAATGGGTGTAACCCAAAGTGATGCTGTTCAAATCAACACCATTTAGACTGGAGCTAGGAAGGCTGTAACACGATTACTGAAATGACAAGCAAGTTAGGAGTTAGCAACAATAGCAAAGGCAGGCAGAGAGGAAAATTACAAAATTACCTGCTTAAATCATCTGAGGTGCAACCAAGTGACTGTTCAGAAAAACAGGCTTACAGGAGGAGCACTGACTGACAAATGTCATGCTGTTTCAGGTAACATTGGCTCGAGCTGGAGTGTAAACTTCCCCAAATCCAGTAAAGAGCAGCTTGTAATGTTAACATCAGCTATAATAGCATCCAAGCGTGGCTTCCACACAGTGGTAGACACTACACATGAGTATGCTAGTCATGAATCAACCTTTATTTAATAATTTTAATTAAGACTTGGGTTAGTGCTATAGTTAGCCAGCCATGCTAACAATATCTTACATCAAAGCAAATAAACATATATTTTAACCCATCCCTGACACTTTTGCTCTTCTGGACTTGGAAAGGTGATTAAAAACACATGATCACCAAATTCTCTCTTCAGCTCCATGCACAAGGCCTTACCATATGGAGTTTGATAGGCCTGTTTTGCATTGGTACAATTGTGAAGCCATGATTGGATCCATCATTGCTCGAGGAAGGGGTTTAGAGAACAGCAAATTTGTTGTTACAAGTCATAAAATAAGTTGAACTGTGTGCAAGCAAGGTGTGACTAATGATTTTAAATGAATTACACCCATAGAAGATCTAACAGCCAGGAGGTCACTTTTTGGGGTGCAAAAACAAAATCATGGAGACAAGGAAACATTCCAGACAAATCTGTGACAAATTTCTTGAAAAGTACTAATCAGGCTAAAGATAGAAGTATATTTCCAGGACATTAAATTTGTCTCAGACTTTTGGAAGGTCAATTGCGAGCAGGCTGTTCTCAAAAATTGTGTGTCAGATGGCTATGGTCAACAAGGCCACCAAGAGGCCTGCCTGCCTGTGTCTGAATGTGTTTCCTTCATAAATTAATGTGTTGCTTTTCCATAACCATACTGATGGATTCTGTTATTGTCTGAGAGGCAGACAGCCCCACACATTTCTGTTTTTTTGTGCATCTGTCTGCCTGTCTGCCCCACCCTCCCAGCCGTCTGTCGCAGTGGGTCAGAAATGATTGGCCTCTGAGCTAGCCAACTGGACATGTGGGACAAAGAGCCATATGCCATATGTGGCACTATTCAGAGAGTGAAAGAAAAGTCTAATTTAAGCCTGTGTGCTCTCGCTCGCTAATCTCTGCTTCTCCCTGACTGAAACTGTCACGTCATGATGAGAGTGCAGACTCTGCAGCTACTCATGCTCATTGTGTGTTTGGCTTATTATGCCTTGGATCTTATTTTTGTAATTTTGGCTATCCTTTTTATTGGTGTTAATAGTACTGCACCCTTGGAGTCTCTCTTGTGAGTCTTTACAGGAGTTTCAAACTCCAGGTTTATGTATTTTGGCCAAAACTTACATTGCCATTTTCCCAGATTTCAGTAGTATTACTTTAATGTTGTCACAACCAATAGAAATGATGGCCTAACCTACATAAATATAATCCAACTGTATAAATCAGAATTATAGTTATCTCCAAAGTACTACATTTTAATTACAGAAAAATAAAAATATAAACAAATGTAAGATTTCAAGGTTACAAGGTTTCAGAAATACTCTGAAATACTCCAACTTCAATTAAATCAGTGTAATAGATATTTAACTGCTTAAATATTCTCCAAAATGACTTTCATTTACTCAGTCAGATATAATGTGGAACAGCCTGCCTGAAGATGATTGTAGCTTAAATTGATCTTTAAAAGTAACCTTTGATTAGAATGTTTTATGGCTGTTATTTGATTTTTTTTCTTTTTTCTTAATCAGCTTTGTTGTTTTAATTACCTTTTCCATTTTTTTCATTTTATTCATATTTCTTTTATCTCTATATGTGCATTACTCATTAACTTTGTGTTTGTCAGTTGCCTATGAAGTGCACTAACCTGTATGAAAGGTTTGATGGACTGATTGAAGTGTGTTATCTTTTCCAAAATGATAATGCTCCTAACTAACCTTCCACTGGAATACAATTACTGTGTTCCAGTGAACTGAATTGAATGAACGAACTGAACATGAACTGAATGAACAAATTTCTTGGTATGCGTGAGTATTTACAATACTTTCTGTGTGTGTGGGTGTGTTTGCATGTCCGGCCTCATAGCTCCCGGAGAATCACTGTTCCCGAGAGAGATGGCAGCACACAGCCAATCACTGATCACCAAGGTTGTCTCCAGTTCATTGCTGCATCCCTCTTTTGAAACCATAACTTCTTTCATCATAATAGCTGAGGGTGCCAACAATTGGATGCAGTTTTAAACAGGTTTTATATATCCTCATCTTGTGTCTGTGTTTTTGTGCCAGTGTGGGTTCTTTCTCAGCTCAGTGTATGTGTGTGTTTGAGCTGTGAGGAGCATTGTTGCTCCACTGGCTGCTGATGAGTCTCTTTGTTTTAAGTCAAGGCTACCAACACTGAAGACCTAAATCACTTCTCTCATACATACTGCCAACTCCCCCATTACTCACCAGCCATCGCTGTTCCATTCCTGGCTACCGGCAATTTGGCTTTTTATTTACCAGTTCCACTGGTAAAAAACACAGATCTCAAGGCTAAATAAGACAGAAATGAGGGGTCAGAGGGATAATGCGACTGTGCTCTGGTAACATGCTTTTGCCTCTGTACTGTGAAATAGTAGAAGCTTGTTTTACATTGTATTACAAGGCAGGTACCTTTTCAGAGCTCCTACAGTACTATACACCACAAACACGCCAGGCTTAATCTATTGAACCCCCATGTGTTTTCCACCTGAATTAATTTCCTGCCCAAAACAACTAAGTGCAACTTTTCAGGAAATTATGTGCAATAAACAATGTGTTTTTTTCCCTCTCCCTCAAGCTCATTCTCTTCAGTATAATGGAAATAAAAAATAGCCACTTGAACTTTGGCTGGGTTAAAAAGAGGTTGAGAGGATATTGTAATGCACAAAAAGGCTTTTTTCCCCCTCTCTGAATAACTGATTGTTTTAGCACTTGTGCAAGAGCCAAATACAGTAGGTTGGACCAAGGGTGCAGACGTGGACCATAAAATGAAGAGTGGTGGTCAGTGGGAGGAATGGCACGGTAATTGTTGGTCAGAATTTCCTGTGAATTTAAGTGTGCTTTGTGTTGTATAAGTGGGGACTGTGGGTGTTTGTGCTGAATGTGTGCTATTCTGTTTATTTTAGTCGTTTTTTTAACTAGAGTTACAGTCAACTTTCTGATATTGACATGTTGCTGTTCAGTCCAGGAGGCCTCCTGTATCACTGTCATTTTACTGCTTAAAACACGCAAACTAACACCATGAAGAGATGCAATCATATACACACACATACACACACACACACACACACACAAGTGTTTCTGTGCCACCACTTGCATCTTGTTGATCAGTCTTCTGGGAGGTGATAACTCTCCTCCTGCCTTCATCTGCTTCAGCTAGGAAAGCAGTTGTCAGTATGTTACACATGTCTGGAGCATATCCAACAGCCAAGCCCGATTGGCTACTGCCTTGGTGTTATGTGTGGTTGTGTGTGTGTCTGTGTGTGTGAGAGAGAGGGAGAGAGAGAAATAGAGACTGCGTTCATTTTAAGTGTGCGATCGAGCACATATTTATCAGGTATGGTGGGGGTTAAAGTGTGTTTGAAGCACTTTCCTCTTTCATGTACATCATTGCCTTCCAGGCCTTTCTGTTCTCACAGTTCACAGTCAGGGCTCCGTGGTCATGCACTGCAGCTCTACAGGTTCAACCAACAGAAAAAAAAACACTGCTGGACCAGTGACCGGTGAAACTCTGGGTTTGGTTTTAAAGATTCATTCTAGTATGACGTAGGATGAAAGAGGGACCCATGTACTGCACAGTGCAGCCTAGGCTGGAGAAAATTGGTGGTTATTAATCAACTGTGTGCCTTTCTGTAATTCTGTAATACAATTTTATTGAACATAAACATTTTTCAATGTCTTTCTCCTTCAATATACTCCCCTTCTACATCAACACACTGCTGCATTCAGGTCTGATCAAAGCAGTGCAGGAGGTCTTCTTCAGGAGGTCTTCTTCGGACAGTTGTCATTCATTTCTTAACTTCTGACATAGACTCAAAATGTGTTCCTTTGAGCAGGAAAAAGGAAAAAGTCACATGGTGCTAGATCAGGTTAACAGGGAGGGTGATCAAGCACTGTGATTTGTTTTTGGGCCAGAACTCCTTTTAATAAGGAGTCAGACGTTTTGGGACAACTTTGGCACATACTTTTGTCATGTTCCAATTTTAATGCAAAATTTGCCGAACAGTCTCTTTATCAATGGAGACCATTTCTGCCATCATTCTTGTACTGAGTCATTGATCATTTCAAACGATTTGTTCAATTTGTTGAATGTTTTCAGAAGTTTCTGATGTGCATGGGCGCCCAGAACGTTCGTCGTCTCTGACATCCCCTCTGCCTTCACAAAATCTTTTGTGCCATTCAAACACACATACACATGACATGCAATGTTCCCCATACACCTCAGTTAATGTACGAAAAGATTTGGCTGCTGTTTTGTTCAATTTCACTAAAAATTTCAAGTTAATGCGTTGCTCAACTTTTAAGCTAATAATTTTTTGACGCCTTAGCAAAAACATGTACACTTCAATCACTAGCTAGCAGCGAACTAAAGACGTCACTTACTGGAAAAGAAAACCCACGTGGTTTTATCCTCAAGCGCAGTCTCGTTATTCAATAGCCATACCTCATAAACTCCAAAGTCCATTTTCTTTGACTAGAAACAAGTTATGTAGTGTTGTCCGTGGCTGTTTTTTCTTGTTGGCCCCATGAACCATCAGGGCTTCAGCACAATGTATTCAGATAAACTACAGATATAAAAGAAATGCACAGCTTTTTTGTGCCAATATTCAGCTGGCAAATAACTGGCTCTACATGTGTGCAATAAGCTAGTGTAGTTTAATCTGAAAGTGTATGTGGGGTTAAATTGTACTGTACTCACCAAACCTGAGCAGGTGTACGCCACTTCTTATTAACTTGACAAATTATGTCATCTTGTTGATAGGTTTGTCAGATCATTCTGTATGGCAGGGACAAACAATGGATTTTGCTGTGTAATTTGGAGCACTAGCTGCATGATACAGCCATTATCAACAAAACAAAACAAAGTGCAACAGAGGCGTTAAAGCAACATAATGCATGTATTCTACCTATCAGCTTCAGAGCATTTTGATGGTACAATGATTTATAATAGGGATAATGGTGCCTCTGTCATTCCCACTCTGTGCCCTGACCGCCTGTTTTTGCATAATGTAACTTTGCTGGGTGGGTATGATCTCCTGTCCTATGAACAGTGTGTAACTGAGTTATAGTCAGTGGCCTAAACTGCAGGAATCAGACCCAGCAAGTTCAAGACTAATGCTGAACTGTAGATCAGATCAAAATCCAGTGTTCATCTCCAATATCCAGTGAGGAAAAAAAAATCAAGAATACCAGAGTTTTACTTGTTTGTTACAGTGACAGCACCTCTGGCTCCTGGAGCTGGGGAGCATGAGAAATATATGCTGTTTCAATTCAGTGAGTGGGACTTTGTAATCAGAGTCCCACTCGCTCAGACCACTTGGACTTGGAGCCCAATAGTATAAATGTGTTCATCCCTATTGAATTGAAAGTACAAGCATGGCAGCTTGATTCCATCCTTACATTTTACTGCACCAACTCATTTCAGTCAACGGTCTCCTTCCGACTCTTTAAAAAAGTTAATTTTTCATCATATAACGTGCAGTACTGTCCTTTTTATATCTGACTTGTCCAGTTTGAGTAGTCCAGGTGAGAAACCACATGTTCTTCAACTATATTTCTTTATTACCAACAAGCCCCAGTAACAGTGGATGGCAGCATACTGTCTGATACAAAGATGATGTCAGATTTATTCAATATTCTCCCAGGGACACATACAGTATGTTTGTGTCCTTGTTCTCATCACTCAACAGGTGACCAATAGAACAGTCTCCTCAGATGTTGCTCTCTCCTTCATACAGTATATGTCACCATTGCTAAAGATAACAGCAGCCCAGATTGAGTCCCTCTGCGTGTTGGGTGTGTTCCTCAAATCCCACTGTCATTATATTGTACCTGCATTTCCTTCTGTAACCTCACCGTCATCTTCACTTCTTTCACTGCTCTCCTCTGAATTCTCTGCTTTGGGAAATAAGGAGGAGGAGATATTACAAGGTTACAGGGTTTACTTTGCAGGCTGTCTCTCTTTTTCTCCTTCTTCCTTCCCTCCAGGATGTGGAGAGATGAACTAGTTATGTGTGTGTGTGTGTGTGTGCGTGTGTGTGAGTTTAACGGAGGTCCGGAGAGAGTCTCAGTAGGGATACTCTCTTCCCTTTCATCACATCTCCTTGCCCACTTGTCTTCGATTTTTAGAGTGATATGAGAAAGATAGAGAGAGGCAAAATGGAATGGACTGCCAGGAGGAATCACAAACAGTCTTAGAAGCACTGGGGACTAAGTGCTGTGAAGAACTAAGAGTGTGTGTGTGTGGGAGAAATAGATGTGCATACATCCATGTTACATAGAACTAAGATGAAAAGAACAACTGACCAGATAAAAGTAAGCTTTTGATTGGACATGTTTGAGTGATGAAAGTGTATGTATTTGGGACTGCAAGAAAAAAAAAAAAAAAAGGTACATTGTTCCCAAGGTCATGCTGCTATATGTGTTAAGTATTTCGTCTTCCTGCTCCCTGGCATCGTATACACAAGTAACCACACACATGCACATTTCTTTAACTAGATTACTGTGCATAGTGCACCTCAAGTTCCATAAGACGGTGGCCTTGATTTCAAAATCCCAGCCATTCTAAAAGGATTACGCCACTGACACTTTTATTTGCTCAATGTGTTTTCAACCCCCTGTTTCACAGCTGGCTCAAGGCACCGCATAAACTGTCCAGAGCAAAATTCTGCAGGGATCAAAAAGACCTGAGAAGCTGTCTCTTATGCAGAGTCCTTGTTCACCAGTGCACACACGCAGAGCTCACTTTAGGCCATCTGCAAATAAGAGACTCTTACTGAG
This sequence comes from Lates calcarifer, assembly GCF_001640805.2. Classification (NCBI taxonomy): domain Eukaryota; kingdom Metazoa; phylum Chordata; class Actinopteri; family Centropomidae; genus Lates; species Lates calcarifer. The sequence goes on from NC_066853.1 coordinate 22,800,906, forward strand.
CAGCGAGAGAGAGTCGAAGTGGATCAAATCAGAGTGTTTAACTGTGGCCATTTTCTATTCAGGATTTTATCTTTAGTTCTCTCTATACTTGCATGTGCATCCACCTGTAATAATGTGCAATGTGTACAAAAATAAATTAAGGGCAAAATACCATAAATAATAAAAAACCAAACCAAAACTCAGTGTTATATAGCATGATGCCCCAAAACTAAAGAGTAAAAAAATTGCACGGTTTTTGGTTGTATGCACAACTGGAGCGTCCCATCTCGTTCAAGTCTGCCTTTCTGAAATGTCACAGCCCTCTTGAACATCGTACTAGCTGAGAAAAACACAACAGGATACAGGTGGATTAGAAGAGACAAATTCATATAGAAAAAATCTACAAATGCCTTCCTGGATTAGCAGACTGAATTCCTGCCAACATCTATGATTATTTTAATTATTTAAAGAATAACTCCACACTAGATTTTGGGACTCGCTTTGTGCGTTGTATAAGGCACAGACCCAATGTCCCCACTGACACATTCATAGACATTGATGCATGCTCCCACTACATTTGCAAGGCCCCTGATGGAGGTCCCACTGTGATTTAGGCTTAAAACATGATTAATGACATTAGCACAATTACTTGTGCTCAGTATTAAAGTATGTAAAAGTTGTAGAAACTAGTTCCAAACATCAGGATTTTTTAGATAAATGTACCATCTTTGTCTTTACTGCTTTTGTTTTATCATATTGTTTCAAACTCGGTCAAAACTTTGCTGCGTAGGTGTATCTCTTGACATGCTCCCAGTTCATGTGTGTGAGGAAAGCAGGAAGCTATAAATGCCATATCTCAAATTGTACATACAAGAATGGACCAGGATAATGGCTCTCAAATGACGCACAGATGGAACATTTGTGACGGTGTAGCCATTTGATAAAGAGGGGTCATGATGGTAATGGCAAGTGCATTTTCAGCTCCTATACATCCACTCCCGGTCATTTGAATGGATGCTTTTAGTTTGTGTGTGTGTGAGCATGTGTGTGGATGTGTGTGCGCATGTGTGTAATGTAATGCATAACACTCCTACATCTCTTTCTCTCTCTTTGTTTTTCTCACTCCTCCCCAGGGGCAGGGGGGTGGGGTGGTGGGGCAGAGTGACTGTGCAGTCAGCCTTTTCCCTATCTCTGCAGGTTAATAAGCCCCCATCTGAAAGAGGAGCATCACATACAGTAGCACAGCCGCACAGTCACTTAAAGCACAGACGCAAACCCAGACAATTTGTATAGTGCTTCTTCCCCCTACCTCCTCTCTTTCTCCATCTCCTCTTTACTCTTGTATTCTCACTCCAGAGGGAGGGTCTACACTTCAGCCAAGGTGGATGGAAAACAAACTCATGATAAAAGCCTGACCTTTGTGTGGGGTCTATCATTTTGCTGCAGGGACAATGTTGAGGGGTAGAAGCGAGAGAAATGTCAAAACAAAAATGCCTTTGTTCACTGAGGTACAAATAAAGCTGGACTTTGATTTGTGGCAGCGCTTGCCTCGTCTCAGCGTTTCTCTTGTATGTAGTGCATGGTACGCCTGCTGCCGTAGGGGCGCCATTTCAGTTGGCGCGTCTATGGGTCATGTCAGAGGGTAGGGACAAACAATCTATATGTTTGTTCAGGTTGGAGGAATTGTTGGCTAAACCCTAAATGAATTGTGATTTTTTTTTCTGCTTATTTATGAACCTTTGAGCTCTGTCTCTTTGTGTGTTTTGCTTACCGCGGTCAGAGCACTCGCCGGGTGGTTTCACAGGGCAGTGTTTGCACATGCTGCTATGGATTTGTTGGCATCACTGTTGGCTCAGACGCTATGGGTTCCTGCTGCAACACCGCTCTACTCTCCAAACGGCCAGTGAACCTTCCCCACCACCCTGCCGTGCGCTACCACACACACACACACTTGCACACACTAGACATCAGGCACCATGTGCTTGGATCACGGCCAGAACATGCAACCTGCCGTTAGCCACAAAAGCACCACGCACACATACACAGAGATGGCCAGGTTTATATTCTACGTTGTACACACCTACACACTCACACACACCTAGGGCAAACACAGGGTGAATCGTTAGGTTATTCCACTCTAAACAAAACTCAAAAAAGCATAGTGTGGTTTTGCTTTATCTCGCCCTGCCCAGGGCTATGAACAGCTCATAATCTCAAGAAACTAAATCCAAACAAAAGGTTGAACAGGGTGCAACAGGTGAATTATTTCCAGGCCACTTCATGATTTTCAATTACATCCCAGAGGTGGACATGAGGTGGTTTTTTTGGATGGCATAAAAGTGCGGAGTTTAGTTTCCATAGCATGTCCTCCAGAAACTGTTCTGAGATGAGAGGACAGCAGAAGGGGCTCTGTATGAAGCATAGCAGAGGTCAGGATGTCAGTGTCTGAGAGGGACTGTGGAGGGCTGGCCTCAGTGTGACCCAGGTGTTTTGGCAGGAACACAGTTTCTTTTGCTGTATGCTCTGACTTAGTAATGAACTCACTTGTATTCTACCCAAGCACAAAGCTTTCTCGTATTTATTTGTTTGAGCTTTGGCAGCCGCTGTAGTTTGATCTTGTATTTGGTTCCCTTGTTCTATTTAACACTGCAAACACTGGCATGATGGTATAAATGAGCTGAGATTCACCTCTCATCTGCTTTCAAGATCCTGGTTACTGTCGAGTTCCACCATTTTTCTCATTCATTATTATATTCTAACATGCTGTCAGTCAGCCTCTGCTTCATTCAAAAGCTGGTATCTGTTCTTTTTAATTTCATTAGAATTTCCCACAACTTATCCAGTACATTAAATGCATGTCTTTTTTGTAATTTTTGGTCACATAATGTAATATGAAGGGGAAATGAGAACATGAAAAATTGACTGTGTTCGTTATTGTTTTTTGCTTATTAGGTGACAAATGCAGAGACACCTACTGGCAAGTCTGGTTTATGTAAATAATAAGTATAAAGTACTCTGTGTAATAGACAGAGGGATACGCATATTGAAGGTGATACAATACCATGCATTTTGACAACAAGACAGAGCCTCTCAATTACAATCATGCGAAATATAATTTAGTAAAGATTAAAAACTGAAATAAAACAATAATTAGATAATTAAAGGGGCACTTTAATCTTCACTTTCATTGATTTTACAGATAGAGTACTACTCAACTTGCAGAAACATTTGTATACTGTCATCTGGGGCTTTGTAGGGAGCTTTCCACACGTCTGAGAAAATAACCCTGTCGAGTTTAAAAGATGTTAGTACTCAGCAGGCAGGGAGGACGCAAAACTAAATCACTGGAGTACCCCTCTAATGAAGCTGAGCTAATATATTTCAGAAATTAGAAGTCAAAATAAAAATTTCATGCACTATGTAATGTCAGTTTTATTAGCCTTTAGACTACATGTGTTACCCTTTAGTCTAGCTGAAAATCAAAATCAATGTTAGCAACTTGAGGACTCAATGTATCTAGATGAGAAATCTACTTAGAAGCTTTCATATTTAATAAAGTCCTCTCCCGGCAGATGGTTCCTGTCAGCTCACTCTGAAGCACGAAGCCAGTGCGCCGAGTGCAAAGAAGATTAAAGTTTGCAAAGATCTCCAAGGTTCAACGAAGACACAGCTCACTGTAATGATGAAGTGGTTGAGTGGAAAGAAAAAAAAATAGCTGAGACACAGCTCGAAGTTGGCGGAGTGGAGAGGTTTCTCCATAATTTGCAGTGACCCGCTGATGGACATCTCTGAGCCTCTCCGAGCTGGCATGAGCTCCCAGCTTGCCGTGTAGCTGTAATTGCCTGTTGGTTGCAGTAATGGCTGGCTCTCTGCTACGTTTACTTTTCATTATGCTGATGTATTCATCACAGCCCCTTTTGTTGACCTTATCAATCAGAGTTTAATTTCCTACAAATTTCTTTTTAATTACAACTGTTTCTCTTCCTCCCCTGTCCCCCTGGGGCCTGTTCAGATTGCAGTGCCTACCCGTTAAGAGGTGGCACCTGTCAGCGCAGTTACAGTGGCACACCTTCGCCTGGTCAGAGATTAATCAGCCATTATAGCACAGCCGCCATGCTCAGAGCCTCAAGTCAAATCCACGACTCTCGGTTTAATTGACAGTGAAATGGCGGAGGGAGATAGTCCCGCTGACCAGCAGTCAGCGGTAAAGGGCAGCTGAGTTCCAGCATTCACCTTTCAGCTGTCACACTAGCTGATTATATTAGTCTGTACAGGTTTGATAACTGTATCCCTCAAACCCTGTAATTAAATAGATTTGAAGAACAAAAATGATTCAGTGGCCTTTAAGTCCACTCAATTGAGAAAAGACAAGCAAGCACTTATAATTGACACGTATTAATATTACACTTTATTCAGTTGCTAGAGCAGAGAATATAGATCAGCTGAAAGCGGTAAAAGTCTTATTAAACAAAATAAAGAAAAATAAAGTTAAAGGTTAAAATAAGGTTACTTTCTGAGCAATATTATATTAAGTGAAACAATTTTGTCTTGTCTGCCTTGAAGCCAGTTAACAAAATTCACCCTGCTGCTTTTCCCCTGTGTGACACAGTAGCAAAAGGTCATGGTATTTGAATCCCAGCTCATGTCTAAATAAGAAAACACAACAATCTTGTATGAGCACTTTCCTCTGCTTGTTTACACATAAAACAGAAAATGGTGTGCATCATTCCTGCTCTCTCCTTAAGATGTTAAAAGGCCTTGCATCTTAAGCTGGTGTTGTTCAGCCACAAAGTTTCATAAGATGCTGGCAAGCTGACCTCCCCCCATTCACAAACAGAACTTATCGCGTGGTGTTTACTGAATGCTTTTAGTAGCCAATGAAGGTGTTTGCTTTTAAAAATTGGGGTCACTTGGAGTGCAGCTCAGGCCTCTTTTGTGTGTGTGTGTTTATGTGTGTGTGTTTGCTGATTTTTCTGTTTTTAAGCACACATCCTATCAGAGGGTGTCTGAGGCCTGAAGGAGTCGTAGATGAGCACAGCACAGTTCAATCAAAGTGTCAAAAGGACAAATCTTCTCATTGGTGTGTGTCATTACCTCGCAAAGGCTTGAAGACCTTTAGTGAAGAGAGCAACTCTGAGAGGTGCTGCTTTCTGACTCTACCTGCAGAGTTAAATGATGCAGCCAAACTCGGCCGTGTGTGGTGTCATGTTCCCTTTATATCGACTCGAGGATTAACTGCATTTAGTTGATTCAAGTGCCCATGGAGTATGTAGCTAAGCACTAAGTATCAAGGCCTTCGTGCTGGCAGCCGTGACTTCAATCGCAGTAAGCCCTTGCAATGTTTCCCCTAGGAATCTCTGGAACTGATGATCTGGCTCATATCTCCACTCCCATTCTCCCCTCCACCCCTTTTCGACCTCTGATAGTCTGCATTATTTTCACGAAGAGAGGAGCATATCCATCCACTTTGTGAAAATGACTTAGGGGCATGTCTCAAGCTGTCAGTCCATGGGCCCCATTCTATTAAGACACTGTCAGCATTGTATTTCTTACCAGTGATTGGATGAGCTGCTGCTGTGGGTAAGGGGTGGGGTTGACATGTAGGTGGCACCCCATCGAGAAACTGTGGCGATTATTGGAGGTGGATTCTTCTTTAATGTCCTCATCACTCCTGGTGAAAAACCATTCAAACCCACACACACACAGACCAGCAGGGCTGTGAGATGTCATTAACCTGTGATGGCAATTGTAGCTAGGCCACGTTGAGTGATGGAAAGATTCACTGGGAGTAGTGACATCACAGAGGTTATCAGTGTGAAGATATCATCAGACAAAACTGTGATGTTCAGTCGTCTGCCACTATTGTCACAAGTTGCAAAGCTTATGACTCTTAATTTTCTCAATTTTCACTGCTATATCAGGGCACTGCAGCTGGATCGCTTTGCGCTCTCACAATAGAAAATTTTGGTAATGCTGATAACAGAGCATTTAGGTCAGTCTGACACTGTTAAGTAGTCACGGTGAGCAGCATCAAAGCTTCAAGGATTTAAAGGTCAAGAGGGCTCCTAAGCTGTGAGAAGACTGAATATGAAGTTGGATAGGCGCCTTCAGTTCCCCAGACTCCTCATTAATTGTCACGCATGGTGCTCAAATAGTGTTATACCCTGTATTACACATTTATTGGGGTTGTGGACTTGTCCAGAGTCAGAGCAGCAGATTAGCTTTTTTTTAACCTGCTTTCAAATTTCTTGCTTTCTATTTTTCCTTATGATTACACACTTCCACTGTCCTGCTGAAAGAGGAGATAAGTTGTTCCTGTTTTGTTCCAGAAGCCAGTTCTTAATTAAGAACCAGTGTACTAATTATTCTGTATGTGTATCACAATATATTCCACAAAATACCCCTAAAAGATCCTTTTTCGACAGGTTTGTCTCTTTTAGCCCCAGCTTTGGCAGGTATGGCATGTACACATCACGTTTCCCCTTGAAACTCCTATACAGCAGTGTCAGCAAGCTATTCATTTTCTAAATGACATGGTTTGGCATTTAAAGTTGAAATCCAGTATCATTTTACCCCTCACTGTTGTAGCAAACTCATGCATATTTATCATGGCCTAATAGACTAATGTGTTCCTATCTCTCTTCGCATGTAAATGATCCCTCCTCTGTATCGGGGCCGTTAGCCATGCTTTCTGGGCTGACACTCATTAATATGCATCTCTGCAGTGTTAGCATGTTTTCCATAGGTCTCACTAGTTTCTTACTGCTACCAAGAGACTTCATCTAACAGGTTAGAGATGCATTCATTTCAGTTTATTTAACTGGATGTTAAGTTACACGACAAACTGAATATTGGTATGGTAACTTTTTTTTATACAATTGAATCTTCATTGGTTTGCTAAGTATACATCCCTACAACTAGCACTAAAAACTGCATAAGATGAATTTTTCAATCATTTGCCACAGACCCAAAAGGAAGTTCCAAGAGTTTAACGAACAAAACTAATTTTACGTAACTTAACATTGCTGACTATTTTTCCTATTTAGTCATTACTTTTAGCTTTTTAGCCAATAACTTGAAACATTTATCCATTACTTTTTGGTAGTAATTGCAAGTGTTTGTTAGCTAACTATTTAAACTATTTATCCATTACTTTTAGCTAAGTATTTCTGACTTCTCTTCAGGTTGCTAACTAGTTAGGGTTAGGGTCGGTGTCAGTGTTAACATATCATGTTAATGTGTTGTAATCATTACATCATTACACTAATTGTGCCATATACAGTATGTATATAAGGTTATTTTCCTCTTAACGCAGATATGTCAGTTTATATTTTTTTTATAATTTTAAAAAAATCTAATTAGTTAAGTTACTCCACAGTCTTTCCATAAAACCAAAGTACCTCCAAGTACAACTGATTGGGAATTGCTGCTTTAGAGCGATAGAGTACTGTCAATCAAAGCAGAGAAAACATGCAATCACATTGTATGGAAGTGATGAAAATAAAATTAAATGCAGCTGCATTTGTTTCACAACAACAATGAAGTGTTCCTTTTGTGCTCACATTGAAAGAGTATGATGCCCTGTAACATTTGTCTGTTTGGGTTGCTTGGAAAGTTCATTTTTAGGATTGCCAAGTGGCTTTTACTGGCATTCAGTGAATAATTGAAGTAGTGTGTAATAATGTTTTCTTGATTAGCACTTAGAAAGATTAATATTTCTGGTTTTCCTTTCACTGAATGGAGAGTAATTATTGCCTATGCATTTCATTTAAACCGCGTTTTTTAAAGCAGTGTTTCTCAGGGAACCTTAAATTACCGCTTTCCTTTGTGTCATTTTCAATCCATCAACTTGAACTTGAACTTTAAAAAGCGGACAAAATGTAACTGTGAATGGATTTTTTCTGGCCCAGCTAAAAAGCATTAAGAAGGACTTAAGGGGTTCCAGTTTTTCTGTACTCTTTTTCTTCTTCTTTTGAATATAAGATGGGAAACAAATGGCAAGTTGGTCGGCATGGTGCTGCACACAGCCCAGGGGGCCGTTACTCATTATGGCCCTTAATCAGGCCCTCAGCTCATGAACTTTGTTTTGACTTGGCCTTGGATACAGTTTTCTGCTGGCAGCACTGTGGTGGTCATTGATCAAGCGTGGCACTGTGCTTTGAAACCTGCAGGGAATGTTTGAAGGAAGAAAAGAACAAAAGAGAAAAAAGAAGTAGCAGGGGAGATTAGCAAAATAAGAACGTCTTGTAGAAACTGAGGCTGGAGGAGCTTTGCCAAGAACAGAGTAAGATGTGCATGTATTCTTGGTGCAGTGTACTGTATTTGTCAAAGTTACACTGTTTACCTGTGGATAGTTTTTCAGTTGAAATGAAATTGAAAATGTACTGTTTATGTCAGCATGCTAAGACTGACAGTTCTGTTGTACCTTGTAGCACAAGTATTTCACTGACACCTCACACTCTCTGCCTCCACAGTGAATAAACACAAGCCGTGGATTGAGACATCGTACCATGGGGTGATCACTGAAAACACTGACATCGTTCTGCTGGATCCTCCTCTGGTGGCCCTGGATAAAGACGCCCCCATTCCTTACGCAGGTATGGTACATTGCAGTCCTAATGGATGCCAACTGGAGAACGATCATAGCAATATGGGTAAAGGTGGGCTACCTCAGAGCAAATGGGAGCAGTTAATGATGATGGAGGTGTTAATCCGCACAGGAACACATAGCTGCAGGATGTACTTACATTAAGGATATAAACCATATAAAGCTGTCATGTGATGTGATGTGATATCATGGTGACGGAGCTTAAATTGGCTTCATGTAGTATAACTCCTGCATCACAGCTTTTTCATAGTGTTGCTGCGCTGTGCAGCAACCATTTAATCCAATAATTTCCAGGAAGCACACATCACAGACAGGACTCATATTTCATATTTTTTTAATGGAAAGTGGTCCAAATAAGGCCCATGAAGGCTGAGGACACTGAAAAAAGGAATCAAACCGGATTAGATTCTTCCCACTTTGTGACGATTCCAGCTCATCTAAAGGGTGCCAGCTCTTGTGGGAGGACGTTAGCTGGAGGCTGTTGGCGAGCCCGGCCAGCCTATCTCCTGCCAGGTTGCTAATGTGGCCAAGGCCCTAGCATGGGTCTGCGACACAGGGCTGGAGCCCACTCACCGAGGCCCTCGAGCTGGGCTGGATGGATGGATGGATGGAGAGGAAGTGAATTTGTGTGCAAGCGTGCAAGTGTGTATGTTTACTAAAACATTTTTTTTCATTCTTTGCTATCCTCTGTGTGTGTGTGTGTGTGTGTGTGTCTGTGTGCACGTATGCTGTGGCATGGCCTGAGGGGGCTCACTGTAATGGCCACCCTACAGGGAGAAAGAGAGAAAATGATGAGACAGTAGGGAGGGTAGCTGGCTGACCAGCATATGTCCTCTGGCTCTCCACAGACTGACAGCCACACAACGAGAAACTGCACACACGGACTCACACACACACAGTAGGCAGAGCATGTGGGTATTCCTGGATTTCCTACATGAGAGTGCTGGGATTTCTCACAAAATTATTAACAAACAGGAACGTTAACATCACCAGTCTGACTTTATCTGCCTTTCCTGCTATCTCTTATCAGTTCTCATTTCTCTATTGCCACTGTCTTTTTTCCCCTAGTTCCCACTCCCAACATAATTTATATATCTCCCCTCCCTCCCTGTGTAAATTTTGAACTACCCAAACAAACCTACACACACTGAACCACTCCCCCTCTTTTCTCTACCTCCTAAAGCAGTGATTTCCAACCAGGCAGATACGGTTCAGGGCAGTAAACAGTTATCCAGTAATTGGCTGAGGTGAATCTGAGCCTCTTCCACCAAATTGCTGGGGTGGAGTGGCAGGGCAGTGCACAGGTAGAGGTTAAGCCTCATTTATTAGGGCAGCCAGGTTTTAATTACAGTACATCTAAGACACAGACAAGTGATGTCTGACTGGCGGCGCTCACGCTGCTCAGTGGGTGATTGCAAGAACCATAATACACTGGAAACACCTTCATTTATTAGCTCATGAAATCACACCTGCTTCAGCACATTAACACTGCACATATTTCAAAGATGTGATTTTTATGCACATACATATCCAGCAAATATTGTATTGTTGAATATTTGTTAATATGCATGACTTGATAATATTTTTTCCATCTGTTTGTACCTGAGAACACCTCACAATCCAGATTAATTCAGCAGAAAAATACCAATAAGCGCCCACTATTTCCTTGCGAGTTTTTTACATCACTCCAAACCTTTCCAGTAATCGTCTCGGAATGCTGAGCAGGGTGCAACCGTCACCACCCTCACTGGTCTGGAACAACAGGAAATGTGGCACTGCTGTGTCTGGAAGCTGGTGAAGACTGACATCAGCCATCACTGCAGTGCTACAGCAGCTCACAAACTTCAAAATCACAGCGACAGCATGTCAGAAAGAGTGAAAAGCACAGGTATAGATGAACTCACTGCTTTATGCACGAATACTATGCTAGGTCTGACAAAATGCAGGTTTCTTGCCCTAGGAAATGGAAAATACAAGAAGGTAGGTGGTACAAACAGATATATGCAACAGATGACATCAAGAAAACACACTTTGATGTGCATCTTTAGCTTTCTACCACACCTGAGCCTATTTTTTATTCATGAGTTACACATGTATTCACAAAACTTGTCGGGAGCTTATGCTTCTAGTCTGTCACAATATATAACTTTATTAGTTGACAAGTGCCTGCATGAACTCAGTCAGTCATCAACTTGAGATTTTCCATTTCAGTGACAGCTATACGTGGAGTTGAAATTGTGCTTGAAAAGCAAAAAGCACCAGAGTGATGTTTCAGCTTGGTAAACCTAGGCCTTATATAGTATAGTACCAATCCTGTAACCTGACAAAGTGTGGACATAGGGCGATTCTGCAAAACAGTCATTGTCAATGTTTATTAGAGCAAATTATTTCTACTGTATCCATGCATGTAGTCTGATGTCAATACAATATCCATACTGTAGTTAATGCAGATACAGTATGGTCAGGTTAGGCAACTAAAACTCAGGATTATCAAATGTTCATGAATGTGGTTAGCCAAAATTAGATGTAATTCTGGGATGTGATACAAATTCTATCAGCCCAAATGCCATTTAATCATCAGTATGCTCCATGAAGTATTGGTTGAAAGGTCAAACAGCTTCTGAATGATGGAAATGGGTGTTCCTGCATTTGCCAATGTCTTTAACTTTCCAACCTGGTATCCCCAAATGGCACACAAATAACAGGCCAGTTTCCTTAAGTTATAACCCAAATAGTCATAGTCCTAACCCTACTCCTAACCCAAAAAGTCTAAAATGTCTAGACATTACATGCAAGTACAAGAGCATTAATGTCTTCTAGTCTGAAAGAATGCACTATTATACACATATTTAAGTATTTTTCCCCTCTCTATGATGACAGGCTTCTCCCTCCAATAAGAGTTTTGCCCTCCAACATATGGAAACACAAAACTGCATGGCATATAAGATGGATGGTGTACAATCTAGTCTATTTTAAGCATGCTCCCACCTTTCTACCTCTCTACATAAAAGGCACACCAGTTCCTCTTTTGTCAGTGAATGTTGGCACTGAACATAAATTCTGTGCTACATGATTGTCAAACAAGAATGGTAGAAAATGAAAAAAATGCAGGTTGCTTTTGTAATGTAACAAACGCATTCGCCAAATGACTAGTGATCAGCGCATTCAAAACATTTCACCTTGTCACTTTGCTTGACAACGAGAGTTAAACGTTAACAATGTGCAAATGTAAAGAACACTATGAAATATTCACTACTTTTTCAAGTGGGTTTTTTGTACTCTGAACTCCACAGTGATAGATAATGTGTGAGACCAACTCCGTTAGGTTGAAGCATCTTTTTAAGGAGACTTCCACCTCTGTACTGAGTGGGTTACTAAAGTGCAGGGTTAGCAAGGTTAATGGGCAAAGCTTTGCTGAGTACTGTTATTTGACACAGGTCAGCTGGTTGTCAGTCACTCCTGGTTTTCTGTTGTGTGACAAACAGATACTGACACCTATGCATTTTCTTATGACATAACACACTATTCATTTCTAAATCCTTCACTTTCACTGGTCCCCAGAGCACTGTGGTTTTTGTTTGAATGCCCAGCTAATATCTCACCAGTGACCCATGTAGCCTACTCATACACTGCTCAGCCAGCACTGGTAGGTAAAACAGGTTCACAAGACCTCTCTTTGCACACACACACACACACACACACACACACATACACATTCCTGTTGCATGAATCATGTTAAACCCTATATGATGGCTCTGATGTGCCATATGCAGTTTGCCTTCTCTCAGACACTGAATAAGGGAGGACTTACTTTTCATTCCTGTCTGTGTTCTGACTGACAGCAGGAATCAGACTGCTCCCGTTGTCTCATCTGATGTCTGAGCAAGCAATGTTTCTGAATTCAAATTTTTCCGCATTACAAAACTGTACCTTCTGTGAATCCAAGGGCTTCCCATTACTCCAAAAACAGCAGGGGATATCGTATAGTCATTCGCTGCCATGAAACAAGGTAAATAGTGGATAAACATACAGGCTGGCTAATGTGCTGTGATTAATTAGCCTCTCATTGTCTGTCTGATCGGGAAACAGATCTCAAGCTAATTATGAAAAGTATCTCATTAGCACAGTAGCAGCGAGCTTCATACAGTGTGTAGGTGGAGAAGCATGAACACTGCAATGTGTTTATTAACAAGAGAGACCGTGAAGGGTTTGTTTGAAAGGTGAAATATGCTGTGTGACTCAGAGCTGGAATAAATGTGCGGAAGTTAGATAAATTGCATCATGACTAGAGAGGATAAGTTAAGGCTACAGTCAGTATCTCAACACGCTTCCTACAACATGCTTTGAAGTATGTCGAACATGCATTTGCTGACAAGGAAAATCAAACAATATCTTATCTTAATATAAGATTATTACACATGGATACAGTATTTTTGAAGCTATTTGAATCAGTTACCTGCTGTTGTTAAGCTGTCACTGCATTTAAGCTCAGTGTCCTACAATTTCATCTCTTCCTTGAGTAAAAATGTCACACATTATGCAAAAAGCCCAATAGTGATCCAATAAATGTGGAGTCTAAAATGAACTCATCTTCTGTCAGACTCTATAAAGGGAAACTACAAGTCACTTTTATCCAGGCTTATCACGACTGAAAAATATACAGTAGATGTGAAGTTAAAGAAGGAGCTTTCTGATGGGAGACCCTTTATGCCTTTTAAAACTCATTTCATAAGCTGAATGAAAATTTGGAGGGGCCAGGGGGCTGCTTTTAATAAGGCAACAGTTTTTTTCCCCCGTTTTTTCAACAGGTGCTGCTCTCTCAATTCCCTGAAAATCCCCTACTTCAAAGCTGTTGCTTAAAACCATGATTAAAAAGTAACAGATTGAAATAATTTTGTGGAAAGATAGTCTATCTGAAAAAAAAAAAAAAAAATCCTTTCTACCACGAGGCTGTCAGATTCCTTTAATCCATCTGTGCTTTCTGTTCAGGCTTTCCTCCCACCACAATTCAGCTCCTCCTTCCTCTTTTAGTCATTTTGCTTGTATTCTGACCTAGAACAAGGCTGCACTTTCTTTCCTCTTTCCTGCGCACTCACACTCTTTTTTCATCTTTGCTCAAATAATTTCCACCTGTCAGATCTCATCTAGCTCTGGTGCATTCAAGGGTTAGAGTGACATTCTTTATCCTCCCAGAGACTCAACACTGTCCACAGCAGATGCATCATTGTCCCACAGCTGACAGCTCTTTCTTTGTGGAAGATTTCAATCTAATTACATCTTTTTCTGACATCATTTATGAGGGGCTGATGGTAAACAGAGAGACAGGACAAAGCATGCCCAAGATAAGGATTTAACTGCTAACACAGGAAACCTGTAAAGTCAAATTCAACCACAGTGATACTGTTATTCATCAAGTTTTTTCTGCAGACTTTCGAGCTGAAAAACACAGGCAGCATAATGACTGTCTTGCTTCTGGCTTTCTGAGTGCCTTAGTCTTTGGCTTCAAGACAATGGAGCCATCACTCTGCCATTGTTCACATACTCATTTATTAATGAAGTACTGAAATGCAATCTGCTTCCTCACTGAACCACACAGATGAGGGAAATAGTCTTTGTAATGAGATTTTTTTTCCCAGGCTTTTAGCTTTTTTGTCTTTTGATGAGTTACAGAGCTGGCAGAGGGGGGCAAGTGGAGTCAGTGCAGCAACTTGCTCCTTTGTTCTCTGAAAAGGGAGCGAAAAGGAACACATGTTAGGTTCTCTTGAATGCCATAAAGTAGAATCTCTAGTCAACTTCCTCCTCATCCCATTGAGAAGCAGAGATGCTTGACTGATGCAGTTGCTTTCAAACTGAGACAGTCACTTCTATAGTTCTTCTATTGAAATCAGAAACTGATTTGTGAGGCTTTGTCCTTCTGCATAGTGTAGTCCTTATCTGAAGTACACTTACTTCTGTTGACCCTGTTCCACTGAAATTCTGCTATTCAAGGAACAATGGTTTGTTGATCAACAGATCTCATCTTGCAGATGTTCCATGTTATTCCACTATGAGCCTTTTCTTAGTGTTCTCAGTTTCATAACATAATTAGCTAGTAATTTAGTGTAGCTCACAATAATTGATAATAGTTACATTGCTGTGTTATTATCCTAAGCATTCAGAAGCATAATTATATTTAGTAGTGTATGTAGTGAAGTAGACTGCTGGTAAGTAACAGTATGAGATAAGTTCTAAATTGAATGTGTTGAAAGTCTGTCTTTTCTATGGCTGCTGAGCTAAAAGTCACATTAGCTAACATAAGCTAGTGTGATGTTGCAGACAGGCAGAACAGGCTGCTTGCGCTCTGAGTATTTGAAGATTCATATATCAGATGTCAGTGTGATTTGCTTAAAAGTGTAACTGAAGGATTCTGGAAGCGTTAGCAGTTGATCAGTACTTGGCTGTTATTTAGCTAACGTGTCTGGAAAATGATGCTAGATCGTTTATTGCTTGGTTTATGACTTTGTCTTTTTGAACTACAGATAGACTCATTCACAGCTATCCTCCTACCTAACCTTTGACTAACTCATGAAAATAAATGTTGATACAGCTTATAACAATTAAAAAAGAGAAGCCTGCTAACAGCATTGATCCGAGATTTGATTTTATGGGAGACTACTTTAAAGGGAAGCATTGTTATGGCGCACTGTGGCTCAAACCCCACAGTATCTATGCATCTATAGCACACACCTCTATCCTGTAAGTTAACACAGAATTACATTTTCATGCTGCTGACAAGTTCTTCAATGTTGCTAGAATTATCACATAATGTCAGAACTATAATATAGTTACAGTGAATTAGAGTGTGAAATTTTCTACAATGGCTTCCCTACATTTGTTGCTGAATTTCTTTGCATAATACATGAAGGCATCACACACACACACACACACACACACATATATACAAAAGTCCTCCTAAAGTGTCAACAAACTGACATGAGAGCTCCTCCTGGGAGGCAAACACACAGGGAAGAGGCCAAAAGTCTGCTCCGAGTTGTCGCAGTCTGATAAAGAGAAGGATGTTGTTTCAAAGACTTCCACTGAAGTTCAACTCTCGAAGAAGCACTCCGTGAGAGCAATCCATGTTTTAGCAGTTTGTCAATATTACATTCATCACTTGCAGGTACATCACTGCTGCACTTCAAAGAGTTCAACTCCACTTCTGATATACAACTTCAATTTTGAGGTTCATCCTGTCTACCTTTGAATACTTGTGTTTTTCATGGCACTAGCCAATCTCTGATCTGGCTACCAGTCTCCAAATCATCCCATCTGACTTTCAGTCTTCTTTCTGTCTGTTTTCTGAAGAGGAACTCCCTTTCTCTTTTAAATTTGACAGCTTCCTCTCCAAATTAATTCCCCCCTTTTTTCTCCTGTTGTCATTCCATCACCTAGTTTTTCTCTGCTTTCTCGTTGGAGCTAGAGTCATCTCCAGCAGACAAACATGCTTTAGCTGCAATGTATGTCTGTGTGAGTGTGTGTGTGGGTCAGACAGAAAACAACAGATTTGATTTGATTATGCATTGACAAACATAAGACACTGCTCTGTAAACAACTTTATGAGAAACTTCAATTGGATCTGCTTGTATGCAAAAAAACACACATGCAGCCATTTGAGTTTCATGAGGATGAGCATTTGACACAGCAGCACACAGTCACTCCCTACTCCTTGATTTACCTTGGTTATTGGTAATTTATTAATCCCTCACTCTTTCACTCCTTTTAGACTTTTATTGAATGGGTGCAATCTTCATACAAGGCCAAGAAATTGTCTGTCACACTGAATAAAAAAAAGCAATGAACTGCTGTTATTAAACATCATCCAGGCGAGCATGGAGAAATGAATGAAAATCTCCTTTTGATAGAAACATAACAGACAGTCAGAGCTTTAAATTTAATACTAATCCCGCACCCACATCCATGTAGTTAATTCCTGGATTGCCTCAGCCCTGTAGCTCTGTATTTCAGAGCACAGAGGTTATTAAAACATCATTCCACCAAATGTCTCACGGCCTTAATCACCTGACAGTGAGATCACCACAGAAATCATCTGCTCCCTTCTCCACTATTATACATTGAATGGATAGTACTAATTTTTCAAAGTGAGATGAGGTATTTGGGGGGTTTATGCATCCAGGAAAACCAGGGGATTCACAGTGATGACTGCAGTCAGAGGCCCATTTTAATCTCATCTGGCTTGGCTTCCCATCGCCACACTGGTGTTTCATCTCCTTGTGTTTAGGTGTCATCATGGCTAATATGATTTCCACATGTTCGCTCAATTAACTGAGGGAAGGCAGGATGGGTGGGAGAGTAGAGGTGTGGGTGGGTATGCAGGAAGGAGAGAAAATACTAAAGAAATTATGATAAATTGCAAAACATCAAGAAACTTTCTTTAATAGGATGTTATTTAACAATCCTTCATCATAACCGGTGGCATGTGGAAAGGCGTTTTTGCTTCAAAATATATAGATTGGCTTGTGGGGGTGGAAGTTATGTATGAGACAGAATTTTTCTCTCTCAGTATAATGAAATACACTACTCTCGCAGTATAATGAAATACACACATTGACTTGTCACTTAACATGCTTACTTGATGGAGGTCTTCTAGCAAACATTAAAAAAAGTGGATGTTTTAAATAAACAGATTATACAAAATCATGACAGGGAAACATCAGGGATAATTAATGGCCTTGGATCACTTGCGATGACAGACAATATCCAGGAGGCTGCACATCAAGGTTATTTACCTCAAAGGAGAATACATAAAATGCAATAGGTTTATATTGCATGAGCTGGTTTTGCTTTTGGTCCCCGATCATCAGAATGCTTCTGGCTGTACACCTTTGCAGTTCAACAAGGTTCTGCTCTTCCCTTAGAGAAAACAGAACCACTACAACACACTGGAATATTCATGTACTAGGAGTATTATATTAATCCTCATGTATTACAGTGTGTTCCTGTGGTAGCTGCCTTCAGACACTAACGCATGTGCGCCCCCAATCTTAAAAAACAAAGCCATTAGATTTGCGCTAGGCAGAGAAAACGTGTTCTTCTAAATGTGTCTGAGTTTTGAGTGCAGAACAAAATATAGTTATATGACAGAATGGGAACAACAAGAGCCTCCAGGGGGGGAAAATTGCTGGCTCCAACCCCATAGTCTTATAGGTTTTAAAAGGTACAAGCAAGATGAGTCGCATGAGTATTGAAGGGCCTGGTTGAGATGGGGGTAATTGGGTATAGAGAGAGAAAGAGAGATGAGGCAGAGAATGAAAATGACAAGACAGAGAGCAGTCTTTTTTAATTTTTTTTTTTTTTTTTACCTCTTCCACCTGGTATAGATATTCTTGTAAGTGGCATGTCGCAGGACCCTGTGGTGAGACGCTTGCAAAATTACTGAAAATTAAGTGTACAAGATTGGCCACCAAAATCCAATCTGCTCCCAGCCTCAGTCATTTTGTAAAGTTGACGATGCCTGGGAACTTGTGACAGTCCAATTAAGGACATTTGCATATTGGGAGCCTTAAATTATTGTCATCCACTGGAGCATAAAATGGAGGTGCAACTCAGGAGGAGATAGTGGTGATCTGCACTCGTAGACCATGGAGGAGTATGTGTGGGAGGTGAGGGAAAAAAAAGAAGGAGCTGCTTTTGGTAGCTTACATACAGTGTAAATATTCCCTTTACTCACTCCCCCGACTCCCTATACTCACTCCCAGACCCATCTGTCCTGCGTTATTGTCCGCTCCTATCTTTCTTTTCTAATACTTTCATCCTCTGTTCCATTTAAGGTCTCTGCTTTCTCTCTACAAGCTTCCTGTCTTCTCTACCTCTTTAATCCCTACATCTTTGCAACCTCTTGCTTCCATTGGCTTTACTTATGCTTTCAGCTTATAGAAGGAGTTCACTATTTAGCAGATCTTAAAATTTTATCTTCTAGATAAATGGACAGACTGCAGGGGTGTGGATCATAGTTGTAAAATGCTCCATTACCAAGAGTAAAAGAAGATCTTTTTCAGCCTCACACAGTGAACTCCTTCCATTGTGCTGTAAGAAATTCCCCCTTTTATCTGTCTCACTCTTATCCCATCTTCGCCTGTGGGCATGTGTATGGTTTTGGCCTTATGTCATGGAAGCACAACCAACAGGAGGTACAGCACATGTAAAGGTATCTGACAGGTACGAGGCAGAAGCAACGTCTTACAAGGAATGACTGCAGGCTGTACATACAGGCCACATAAGACATTTTTGTCTGTCTTTTCCTCTCTGTCTGTCTCTCTTTGTCTTTGCATCAGCACCATCCTGCCCTCCCTTCTCACTCTTACATCTCTATGGCAGAGCCCAGTTGCAGGCATTTTAAATCACATTTCAACAGTCCTCTACCTGTATGGCATCTGAGTGTGTGATTTAGTGTGTTAAATGAGATTTAGGGTTATCTCAAGATTCACTGCATACCATTTTGTAATGTGTTTTTAGATGTGGATTCCTGAAGAGAAAAAAATGCTAAATGCATAATCAGTCACTCTTTTAACAGTATGGTATATAGCTTCTGTGGCAAACAGAGGCAGTAGCAAACTATAGTCTCCTCCACACTATAAGTTATTTATGTTCACAATGACTCATGGGTTGCTGAAGTTTGCTGCATCAAAGGTGAAGTAGAGTGCAAGGCAAAGGGACCACACAGTACTTCCCATCAGGGACACTGATGTTATCAATTTTCTGCTTCATCACATGCCCGTTATTTTATCAGACATATACAAAGGCAGTTTTTTGACCTCTTGACATATTGTTTTTCTGTATTCTAGGGGGTTTTCACATCAAACTCCAAAATTGCTAAACTTCTTGGTTGACATGACTTTATGGTTACAAGTCATAATGTCATGTCAACTTTATGACCTGTAACCATAAAGTCAAGTCCAGTTGCATGTAATCTCTAATGAACTACAGAGTTGCAGTTCATGAACCCAAAATGAACCCTGAATTAACGCAAACCACAGTCCTTCCTTAACCATAACCAACTGTTTAGTTGTCTAACCCTAACCATATCTTAACCATAGCTTACAGTGTTGACATTGGACATAGAGCTTAAGGAAAAAAAAAAAAAAAAAAACTTTTGCGGAACTGTCCAATATTAATGTTTTGCAATAGCACTGAATAACTCATACAGGTTAAGCACAGCAGTTATGCGGTGCCTTCTCTTACTTCTTACATTGAGTGGTATTGAGATAGTTTTGGCACTGCTACAAATGAGGCTTATCGAAAAATCTATCTAAAACATGAGTAAACATCAAGTTTCAGTGTCAGTACCTCAAAATCAAAGAGCAAGAGCCTCTAACCAGAGAGAAATGTTTTGTAGAAGAGAAAGACATTTGTGTTTCTCCACTGTCAGTTGGCATACAGAATCGGTGGCCAGTAGAATATAAACTACAGTGCTCTCTTTGATGTTTTTTTTTGTTTTTTGTTTTTTTAATTTGAACACCATAAAGGCACCTTTTACTGAAGACAGCAACATATCTATGTGGCAGACAGCCAAGAAGGTGGTCAGTAGAGAAATACATAACATTGTTAACCCAGCTGTCACTCTTGACTGTCACTCTAAAACTACACCTTCCACTAATGTTACCACAGCTAGGTCAGGTCCTCAGTGATGACACTCTATCTTGGCAAGCTTCAGCTCAGAGGGTTCACAGTAAAAAGCCTGACCTGGCACTGAGAAGATGTAAACCTTCTTTAGTTTTATTGAAGACCGTCTCTGAGTTGGTGCCAGAACAACATGCATTAACATATGAAGGAGAGGCACTCACTTAAAGAGATGGAGTGTTGGGGCAGAGAAGAGAATTCAATCCAGACTAACTGCCCAATATAAATTTTCCCTCAGAAGCCACATCTCTCTTTATTGAATGCAATCTACACCTTTATGCCAGAGCAGTAGGCACACCGGATGAGCACATTACAAGATGCTGTCAGTTTGTGTCTTGTAATGTGCTACCTCAGCAGCAGCAACACATTTTAAGTACTTTACTGAAAATTCAAGGGCCAGGGTGACATTGGCAAAGTTTCCAGCAAACATCAAGTATGTTTGATACTATGTACGGATCAGGAGCAGCCAATAGCTGACCTTCCCTCAATGTGGCAGTGACGAGAAACTGCCAACGAGTGTTTTCTTAAAAGTATGACTTACTGTAAACCCATTTGGACCATCTTGAGTGAATCTTGTAATAGGTTCTTGTAGAGGTTCAACACACTTCAAACCAAGAACTCATCTTACAGCACTTGTCTGTAGAGTTGTACAAAACAATGTCATTTTCAGTACTTGTACTAGTATTGATGGGATGGTTGTTACTTAGCATGTAAAATTATTCGTCCTGATTGCAGGTTTTCCGGTTCAACCCTGTGATCAGAGCCAGAGCCTCCTGTCCAGCCTCCTGTCCACATACTTAAGTGTCCTTGAGCAAGACACCAAACCCAAAATATCTCCCAATGGTCAGCCTTTGTACGGTAGTTCAATGCCACTTTTCTGACATCGGAATAGAGATGACTGCTTCCAGCAATTTCTGTAGCTGTCCAAAACTGACAATCCAACAAGCATGCCCATTTCACGCACTGATTGGCCAGGTGTGCAGAGCTGGGGAAGCATGTATGATTTGAACTAGGTAATATCCAACACCATGAATCCCTTCAAGGAACGCTGTCTAAGAATGTGCTCAGTTTCTCCAGTTGTACTGTTCATTGCATCTTAGGCTTTTGATGTGGCATTTTGGAACAGGTATAAATACTTTTGCCTTCAGATGTGGTTGATGGTGCATGGTACAATGATTTTTTGACACAGCATGCAGACATGTTGTATGTTTCCACCAGCACATTGAAATACTTATATATCCCTCGTTCTCAGCCAAGTACAGTATGTCACAAACAAGACTGCAGGTACACACAACGTCAATGAGATTCTGGAAGCATCCACATCAGCTTCTCTGCCAGTTACCCAGAAACCCACTCTCTGTTTGACTATGTAAAACCACATTGCCATAGTTTTAATCAGACTCATTTACAGGGGTGGCTGGCTCTTGGTAAGTAATCGTCAAGTGTCTGAGGATTTTATCATGTGCTTTTAATCACAGGCCTGGGCTTTATAGCCCAGATCCTCCTTTACCACTGAGCTCTCCCCAAATAAAAAGGACGGTTCATTTTCAAGGAGCGCCTTGTGGCTTATCAGAGGTGATATGCTGTCTTCACTTTCCCTCAGGCCTGTAAACTGAATGCATTAGTAATGAATCACTCTGCAACCATACCCAAGTGGACAACAATTTGTGTCCATCCCTATCTGCTAACTCAGTCTCTTCCACAACCATTTTGTGAGACCTAAGGGATTTCTGGAAGAGACCAACTCATAGTGAAAATAGGTGGGGAAGGGGGGGCTGCTCATTCATTATTGTCAGTGAGGATAAGAGCTATCTTAACACCATATGTGTGTCAGACATGCAACATAACCCTGCCCATCAGGATTATTGTAGTTTATTAGGGTAGCACCTCAGCTGACAGCTGAACAATTCTGTTTTACTTCTGCTGTTGCCCGATAGTGTCATTTTCATGCTCCTAGCTCTTACCTGTCATTTTCCCCTTGCCTGATCCCTTTTGAGATACTGACGGTTACACACAGACCGAGGAATATGGAAAAGAGTCACTGCAGCGCACTCCTTCACTGGAGCTGTCATACTTCATTGAAATGAAAAGCCAGTGGGAAGTGTAAGAAGCTGAACCAAAAAGGAATAAGGAGGTAAAAATGTACAAGTGAGAGAAATGAGGGGTTTGGGCGTTTATCATCATCCACTTGACACACAGGAAAGGCGACAAGCAGCGGTGATAAAAGAGACATGGAAAGTGATAAATGTGGCTGGAGTGTAAACTTTAATGGCCCAACCTTGGATGGGAGCAATTTGCCAATATTTAATTAACTGTAATGTGATCAATCAGAGTGTTAAAGGATGGAGCTGTTCCGGTGGGGCACTCTGCCAGCCACTCTCATCCTATAGCTCATTTAGCCTTGAGAAAGCTCCAAGGAAATGCAGCAATCAACAAAAGCGGCTCTTGGTTGTGTCTGGAGGATCCCATTGTCACTACACTGACAAGAGCAGTATGTTTCCGTTGTAAATCATCCAAGATGATCTGCCAGTCGTTTTTGTTTCAGGCCTGCATCACAGAGTTTTTTGGTCAGAATTTGTGTGTTTGTAAGATAAATCTTGATAGAAAATCAGATAATGTCTCTTTCTTTTTTTTCTTTGTAATGTATGGTGTGTGTGTGTGTGTGTGAATGCATAAAACGTACACAGCTGATATTTGGTGTCTAGGCTCTGGTGTTTCACTCCAGAAGGATACAAGCTCAGCCCAGCAGGAATTGAGGAGTTACGGTCATTACTTCCCCCAGGGAGTTAAGATTTAGAGTCCACAGGTGGATGCTGGGGAACAGATGAGGCTGTGAACAGCAGTGGTGAGCCCTTTCATATATGCTGATATGAGGTTTTGTTAACTCCTTATCTTTTTGGTAATGCTGAAAATATGTATTTATATTCGTTTAATTTTTATATTTCTGACTAATACATCATTCTCTCTACCTTATATAGGTTTTATAAAGGCCCACCTTTAGCAATAAAGTTGTATATTGAGAGCAAATTCTAATGAATTGAGACCTGAAACATCTCGTATGCTTGATATGTTCTACTTTTTGTCAGACACCCACAGGACAAAAGAAGAAAAAATAAAAAATAAAAAAGGAAGCTTTGGTTTATTCAAATGACATTAACAAACAGCAACATTATGAGAAGAAAAGGTCACTCCATAGCCACAGTTGGGCTGGACTTGACCATGGCCATTTCTGTGTCCTGCAATGAGACCTCTTTAAAAAAATAATCAGCTTCTGTTTTCAGATAACACCTTGATGTATTTCCAGATAAAAGTATTTTACACTCACAGCTCCAAGACCTTTACTTTCCCAAGACTTCTAAGGTTAGTTATACTTTGCTGCACAAGTTCACTCGTGTAATTCAAAGCATCTTCTTCTTCTTTGACTGTTAAAAACAAAAATCTGAATAGATAAATTGATAAACTGAAGTCTTAAGCCCAGCTGTTATTTGTCTGGACCTTGGATGTAGATCCTGGTGATGCCCACCATGCTGTCTGTCAAAAATATATTCCATCAATAAAATGACCAATAAAACTGTTGAGGAAGACAGACAACGGTCAGGCTGAGTGAAAATGAAGTGCAAATTGATGGCATATATTATCCCAACCTCAATTTTCTACTTGACCTTTATAACTCACCACCAAAAAATAAGGGCCCCCATGCTTTCTTTTCAGTTGAGTCCCCAATCTGTCAGAGACAAGCAGGGAGACAGTGAGGTGAGAACTCTTTGACTAAAAATATATAAATGGGCTAATAAAAGCTTGGCTGATTAAATTAGGAAGGTAATTGGATTCCTGCATGTGTAATAAAATAAAGCTGGATTGGGTGTAATGAAATTGTCTACTCAAGATTTAGTTTCTTTGCTGCTCTTTTCTTCCCTGTTAGAGCTGAAAGCCGGAGGAGGGATACAGTGACAGGAAGAATTAGAAATTGGGAACAAACACAGGTCGGTCATAAAATGGAATGAGACACACCAGTTTGCCACTGAGTGCTCTGGCACTCAAATAGCATTTTGTTCAGGTTTCATTCTTCAAATCTATAAGAATGGCATCATTATTAAGTTCAATGACCAAACACAAGCAAAACAGGGCTTGTAAACAAAAGGCACAAAGGCTCTGGTGTCAGTTTATTATATCATCACTGTCAGTAAATCACAGCACAATTGTCTTTTGAAAGACAAAGGCATCTTTGTGTTTTTTGTTATGCACTGACATTGTTCCCACCCGCCTAAATGAACAAAACTACAGGAATGAATAGATTGAAAGCATGCAAAATTAAATAAACACAAATAAAAACATATACAGTGGTGGAAAAAAGTTTTTGGACACCCTTAAAATTTTACAAAAATCTATCTCAAATATTATCATGAAATATTTGGGGGAAAATCTTTTTTGTGTATTTGTCTGTGTCTGCATTAGACAGACACAGACAAATACAAATGATATTTTTTTTGTTTATTGTTTACAAGAAAAACTAACAAAACTAAATTCTCAACAGTTTCAATATGTCAGTTCTCAACATTGTGAGTATCAAAGTCAACAAATAACAGAGAACGTGTTCAAAACAGAACAAAAAATAAATAAACCATCACATCATCAAATTAATATTTAGTAGTCCTGCCATTAGCACGCAGCAGAGCTCTAATCCTGGCTGCATGTTCCCTACGAGCCTTTCACACTGTTGAGGGGTAATCTTGTCCCATTCTGTCCCAATCATCCTTGAATTACGGCTTTTAATTCTTTTAAATTCTTTGGTTTACGCTTTGAAACAGACCTTTTGATAATCCACCACAGATTTTCAGTGGGGTTTATGTCCAGGGATTGAGCTGGCCACTCTAAGACCTGGATACAGTGCTCCTGCAGCTAAGTTCTACTGGCCCTGGATATGTGGCAAGGGGCATTATCTTGTTGAAACATCCAGTTTTGACCTCGACGTAACAGTGCATGTGCAGAAGGGAGCATGTGGGTTTCGAGAATGGCACGATACTTGGCAGAGTTCAGTGTGCCATCACAGACAGTGAGATGACCAACACCAGCAGCACACATGCATCCCCAAACCATGATACTACCTCCACCATGCTTGACAGTAGGTACTGTACATGCTGGAGATAATGCTTCGCCTGGCCTTCTGCGTACCCTCACATTATCAGGAGGAGCATAAAGCTGGGAACTGAACTCATCTGTCCAGTTCCCGTGTGCTTGGGCCCAACAACGCCAGGCTAACCTCTGTCTCTCATTGATCAGGGAGAGAATCTGTATCTTCAGGCGTGTTTCCTGCACTAGGTTCCTTGTTTTAGCCATTTTTGTCTCTGAAGAACTTTCAAATGTGCTGGCTTTATATAGACACGAAGCACAGCGACAAAAATTGTATCTTTTAATAAAAAGTACAACCTTCATTAGTGAATCACTGGTACCAAAATGACTCAATATTCAAAATTTCTTATGTATTTTTATGGAACCAATCAATTTTTTTTATGGCTTTTTTAGGATTTGTTTAGTATTTTGGCTGTGACTATACTAAAACAAATTGCACATGAAGACCATTAAGAGTGATTCTTAATGCAATATTTCACAAATGCATGGGGTTTCCAAAAACTTTTTTTCCACCACTGTATAAATGAATGAAAGAATGAACTTAAAGACTTAATATTTTAATGTGACCAAAATAAAAATGACACCAAATGCCTGTGAAATATTCTAGTTTTTATATATTGTAAATTGAAATAATTCTGAATTAAATACCTTGCTCAGAGGCATCACAAGAGGGTCCAGGGTGTACACCTCGTCTCGCCCAATGTTAGCAGGGTTTGGCTCCAGCCCCCCTGCAACCCTCAAGGATAAGTGGTATAGCTATTTGATGGATAGTTCAGTTGGCCACCCAAGGTGGAGTGCACAGAGCTGATATTTGGTATCTCATCGCCACAAGAAAACAGTGAGCTAAGCGGGGGATTGGGGAGTGACAATTATTACCTCCCGCAGGGTACTGAGACTCGCATAGGTGGAGGGTTGAAATAGAGCTTATGAAATGCTGCATGTGCTGTTGGAGTGGTGGAACCCATGACAGCAAGTGAATGCAACTGTTACAGCATAGATTTCAGGTAAGCAGTGCAGCAGCTGGCATGGAAAAGCAAAAGAGTGAACAGAGCACAAACAGCCTCTGTTACAAGAACTGGAGTATGTTATGTAAGAGTAGCCAAGTGGCTTTGAGTTGTCTGCTAGGTAGCTCACAGCTTTTACTTAATTTGTGATTTTATATATCTTACAGTGAAATTTGTATTGTCTTATGAACCTGTATCAGGCAGTTGAAAAAAAAAATTAACTTGATAGTAATCTATTGAGTTCTGGGTATGAAACGTGGTGTAGGAATTTGGAAGCAGTTTCTGCCCTTTTTTTCTTTTGTTCATTTCCTGTGAGAGCTTTGGTCTTTGTGGTTTATGCTCTTTAAATGTCTCTGTCAGTCCACAGTTGATGCCTCAGGTCACAGTATCATAGTGCAGCAGCAGTTTTATACTGTCGACTAGGGCACTTTTAGTTCAGCTCAACTCAGGGCCTGACTATCACTCCCTCAACCTTAATGACCCAATAACCTGCACACACAAACACTCACACACACACACACACACACACACACACACACTCACGCACATATGCACATACGCACACTTCCATCGCCAAACAAGTGATTCATCAGTACTGATTCATTCCCTGTGGGACTATGTGTTAATTACAGAGGGCTAATCAATAACTTCCACTAAACGATGGCTCAAAGGCATTTATGTGTGCATGTTCTTGTGTGTGCATGCGCACGTCTGTGTGCGCGTTTGTGAAGCCCCTTGGGGATAAGTACAGTCTTTGCACCTGCATGATGGATGGTGTGAGTGTTTTAGCCATCAGCAGTGTTTTACAGGCTGTGAGTGGTCGTCTTTCCGAGCTGACCCTGTGACAGGCAGCCTGGAGCTGAGCCAGCAGCTGGCAGGTTGGGCCACAGCTGGACTAACGACAGCGAGAGCAGTCAGGAGAGTGCCTGCAGTACTAACAATAAAACTTCCCCTCTCTCGTGTGCTGTAGATTACAAAAAGCATGCATTGTCTGTTAAAAGACCTGAATAACAGATTTTAGGGTTTTGATGTTTGTCAGACTTGAGGTTATAGGACGAAAGAGGTTTAGATTTTGAACCAATAGAGTTCATACAGTAAAAGGATCAGGCCAAGGCTGAATCAGTTTTTGAAGGCTGATACTTTTAGTCATGCTAGTGGGATGGCTTTAGGAATGGTAATTTGGTCTGTCAGTCAGTTGGATAGCATGCTAACATGCTAACCTAACACCGTGAAGATGGTACAAATTATACTCATTAGCATGTTAATATGCTGATGTAAACTCGTGTACAGCCACACAGAGCTGCTAACCTGGCTGTAGTCTTGTTTGGATTTAAGCCACCAAAGGTAACACCTGTATAATGTCCTTTCTTTCAGTGGGAAAGTTCAGTTTCTTAATAGATCACATTAGATTAATAATTTTACCCATTCTTCCCATCACTAATAATAATATTGTACTCACCAAGTTAATTGCTGTAATCAGTGGTAAATGGTAAAATGATTACCCAAACTGTTGAGCTTTGTAGTTTTCAGTTAGGCACTGTTAAAGACATTAGAGGTTTGCTGTCTTTCAGTTTTACTTCTACATGAAGTGCTTTTGATAATTTGGCTAAACTGTAGGCTGGTTGTGTTTCTTATCCCTTTAAACTCTGTCAAAGTGATTCCTGATGTACCCAGACCTAAGCAGTTAACTGTGGTGAATACAGTGTTATCATGGCCAAGGGAAATGATGACCATTTACCCAAGGAAGTATTGCTGAGATTAATGTTGTCTTTACAGGAACAGCACTCTCACAATTATGCACATTCACACCTGGAAGCTAAAAGCTCAAGAGCACTTCAGTGGTGGTAGGGATGGAGGGACAAGCACTGCTCTCTGACTTTCCCAACCCAGATTTGGAGTCTTCCATTAATCTTACACATCTCTCACTAGCAACTCTGTGACAATCCACTCATCATATTTTAACAGCTTCCATTCAGAAACAGTTCTATTTGGATAACCTGTGCTGTATCTGAGGAGCTTAAAGGAATTTAAAAGACAAGAATTCAAACTCTGGGGAAGTTATTTTAACTTTAATGCATCCACTACATTAAACACTTTCAAATTAGTAATCAGACCCCTGCTGGTGACGAAAGATCAGTCCAACCCAGATAATCAACATTGTAGAAAAAAGGCCTTCTTCCATTGTGTGGAATATTATCAGGGTTATAATGACCACAGTTACGGGCACATACTGAGATGTATTTATGATGGTTTCTTTCCCAGATTATTTTATTTGTTTAACATAGAAAAAAAAACCATCACATTATAACACACTGCCCTCTAAAATACAAAGATTTTTTGTTTGTTCTTTTTTATTTGGGATGATTGAACTGAACTGTGCACCGTAGCTGTCATGGATGGAGAAGCATGTGCATGCGCCAGGGGAGAGGATAAAAACAATAAAGGAAACATGAATGGAGGGTCTCCTGGGGAGTGGTGCTAAAGCACTAATAACGCTGTAAGGAATTTTGGTAATTTTCTGGATGAAAAGCATCATTTAGCTGCAGACAAATTTGCGTAAGACTCCATAGTAATTAGAATCTGGGGATATGATTATAGAGGGATGTCAGCGTGAGCGATGACAGGCTTTGAATCCGGCAAGTCAGGCGCAAGACAGCAAAGAACTACAATAATAACAACAACAAAGAGAAAATTAATGTAAACACATTAGCAGAGTATTATCATAAGAGTCCACGCTTATTTAGAAATTTTAATTATCATTCAAAGCTTAGGGTCTGTTATTACTAAATGTTGTTTCAGTCAACATGTTATTTGCAAATCTATGATTTATCAAGCCTCAAAGTAGGGAGTTTGGAGGTAGAGGAAAGTTTCGTGTTGAAAAAAGTTTAATTTGAGAGAGGAACTGAAAAGTTACCATTACTTGTGACTCAAAGCGTTGTTGCAGTATCAGAAAATAGATGTCAAGATCCTCTGTGTGTTGAGTTTGCTGGTACACTCAGCTTTTGTCTTGAAGACTGTGAGGTACAGTAGACCTTGGCAAGAGAAAAGAGAGCTACAGAGGGTGCCAAGCAGGAAATCCCAACCAAGATGTGTAGCAACGAGATGTTCAGAGTTTTAAGTTTGTGCTTTTGAGGGAATATGCACATGTGTGGGTGAGTTTGTACTGTATATGTCTACAGAATTTCTGTGTAAAAGTGAAGGGCTTTTAGTAAGGCTTTTGCAGCCTTTCACGGTAGGCTATCAGAGGTGGAACCAAGGCTGCTGTTCTCAGGGTGACTTAGGCCTTAGTGGTCTGTCAATCCCAAAATCGTACCATCACTCAAAGCAGGCATTTAGTGACTCAATTTGTCAATCCTCTAAGCCTCATGTCCAAGGGCCATCTAGCACTCTCTGCCCCTTGTAATAGAAATCAAATTTAGCTTGACAGATCTACAGCCTGCTGAATGCCCGCATGGAGGGTTTTATTTTTACCTCATTTTGGACTTTAAAAAAAAAAGAAGAGTCTCACAATATTTTGTGATAAGCATGAACTCTGGAAAGCAGATTACAAATCATGAAAAAGTAAGCATTAAATTCTCTGACAACATAAGGATTATATGATCTGTTGTGTGTGATGTAACATGAACTTGGCCACAATGTCTAAGTCATGTAAAAAGCTAAGGATGTTCAGGCAATAAAAGCACTTTATGTAAGGAAAGGGTTATATATGCTTTTAAACCCTCTCACTGTTGGTACAACTTAACCTTACTCCCTAGCTCTGCCTCCCTATAGGCTGGAATTCTCACCTTTCCAATGTGATGCAAAAGTGTGTCAGACGCTGTGTCCCATTTCGGAGGCTGGATCCTCCCACGTCTGCATTTCTACACCAAATATGTCACAACAGTCTGATAAGGCCTATCTCATTTTTAAGGGTCACTCAAATGCAGAAGAAAATGCAGCCGCATTTTGCCCAAACTTTGAGGATATATTGGTTTGTGAAAAATCACGTTACCACATTATTTACCAGCTATTTGTGTTAAGGTGTTAAATCACCACCAGTAGATATGACATCAACTAGAACGTGGAAAAGCTACTGCATAATGTAGTGGAAGTCAGGCATTAAGTCCAGTGAATATGCTGTGAATAAAAGGTTGTCACAGACAAATGGCAGTTTCATGTATACACTGTATTTACCATTAACATGGAGATAGGAAGTGGCTTATGGTAGCTACAGTATAATCATAAGGAAATCATTGAAAGTAGCACTCAGTGGAGGGTTAATGGTAAGAGGCTTAGAATTTTTACACAGTATGTCAATGGTGAATTTGAAAAAGAGCACACAGTCAACAAAAGTATAAAGAGGCTGCTTCCAAGGTTCTTGCTGTTAAATGTTCAAACATTCAAAAAATGTGTCAGGTAGAAACTTTACTGTTCACAATGTGGAAAATCGTCTCAGTTTGGAGGAAGAGCCTTATGAGATTATCGAGGTGTGGTTTTGTTGAGAAATGGGCCACAATGTTTTGTACTGTTGTAAGGCTAATTTGAACTAAGAATTACAGATCATTCAAATTGACTCTTTTGAAGGAGCTGTGCTCTCTGAAAGATTGTAGATTAGTTAATCAATTTAATGAATGTGATTTAAGCAGCAAGTGCAAGCAAATGATCCTTTCAACCACTTCTTCTGAAACAGTGGCTTGTTAAATGTTCAGATCTGAGAAGGAACCAGAAATCCTGTATACTTTATTTAGTCGCATTGTCTTTGGTGGATCTTAATGAAGGTCTGATGGCTATAACATTTAAGTTTTGCATGTGTATGTGCATTCATGACATTTCTTTTATGTTGTGCACTTGAGTACAAAATAAATGGTCATCATCATCTTTTCCTGGAATTCATTATGTTTTGTGCTATTTTGTACTTGTTGCTCCCCTCTGTCTGTGAGTATGAGGAGAGTATGGCTCATTACTCATCACTGATATATGATGGTTGTCTACAGCGAGTGCACATAAGCCAACTCAGCCCTCAGTTAGAGAGAACACTCTTTTCCATCTAGGTCTTTTTTTACCCTCTTTCTCCCTACTGCCTTTCATTTACACTAACTGCGTGAACAATACAAGCACAAATGAAATGCCTCAGCTGAGTAATGGCTGTGGCTTTTCACAAAAACACAGCTCGATAACTTTTAACGCAAAGCTGAGCCATAAAAATAAGCCAGGGCCGTGCCAATACATGAAACTCTATAGCATTCCCACTGTGTGAAGAGACACTCTGTCTGTGAATGCAGACTCTTTGTTTACCATTCAGTGTTTTTTTTCTTCTATTAGACTTTGTCACTGTGAGCTGCACATAACTGAAATTCTTCAGTGTTGCTCTACGTGACATCAAAAGCTGATTCAATTCAGCAACTCCCACCCTGGAGTTTGCATCTAGGATGAAAATGACCGTGGAATTCACGACTGCACGCAATTACATTACATCATCCCCTGGGAGCAAACAAATCGGAATCTGCATGTAGGGACACGTGTGTGTATGCATGTTCACAAGTGTACAATATGTATGACAGAGTGTGTGTGTGTGTGTGTGTGAGTCAGAGAGATAAAGAGAGAAGAGGTGTCAAAGATAGAGACAGGGACAGAGATAGCCATAGAAATCCAACAGCTCTCTCATCTCTCCTAATGATACATTTGTGATGATACATTTGCGATGATGATATCTCTCATTGTAATTTGAAGTGCGCCCGCCTGTGTCAGAGCCGTACAAGACAGGATGTCAAATTGGGATCTCAGAACGGGATGTTTTATTAGCTGCTGGATATTGCCAAGGTGGTTAAGATAGGCTATTTGATTTGCACTGCTCCTTTCATTTATTCAGTTTGATTTGCGATAAGTGACTTTTCCTCAGGAAGAAATCGGTAGTAATTTCACAGTTTGTGCTCTCTTTCTGTCTTTTCCTCTTTGTGTACCTCTCTCTTCTCTCCCTCTCTCTCTCAGATATGGCGAGCCTTATGGACCGCTCTCACACACACTTCTCAGGCACTCCCACGTGCAGCCTTATTGCATGATTGCGGCAAACGACACAAATGAATTGATTCCAATATAAATGAACTCATGATAGTAATCCCATGCTAAGTGGCTGCTGCTTAATTTCATATTGATGAATGAACTGCCTCAGCCGGTGCTCAGAACAATGGTTTCTAATTAGAGCGACACTAATTGCAGACACATTGATTGGCTGGTAGAGCGATCTTGTGAGGATCCGACTGGATCAGTTGAAAAGCTTTTCCTAGATATGTGAGTTTGTCGAGTTTCAAACTTAAAACACTTTTCATGAAACTCTTTAAAAGCATATATATCACTATTAGTCTTTAATATTCAAATCATATTACGGCAACAGCAGGAGGTATTTGAAATGTTAAGCAAAGAGTGCATCCACAATACTTCCTGGCAGGCTGTGAAGCAACAGAAAAAAAGGCGAAACATGGTGTGTTGCTGAATATGAATTAGTTGCATATGCATGATTCAGACCTTCAAAACACAACTCTGTTGACCCTTGTGAGGCATGCAGGTTCTGACAGCAGTGAAAACAACAGTTAAGTGGTGCCCCTGCTCTTTCAGTGTGGTCTCTAAACCACAAAAATGTGGGTGAACAGTTTAATTAAATAGATAAACTAAGATCAAGGTCAGAATTCTGACATATAGTAAAGGTGGGGCTTGATAAAGTAAGTTAAAAAAGAACCATTTGACAATGACAGAGGAGCCATTTGTAATATTTTTACCACAATGATGTACTGTGGTAATATAAACCTGAAATAGTGCAGTTCTCAGAAGGATTCCTTGTATTGTCAGGAAGAGGAAACCAAGTTTGTGGTAAACCAGTTCTGTCATGTTCATTGTATTTTTGCATGTTTAATATCAAGTTTACACTGGTATGTACTGTCTCCATGAAATTACCATAAGCTATACCAAAAGCTCCCAAAGCTTACCAGGCTAATCCATATACTGTAAATGAAATCATTATAACCCTAAATAGTGTCACAA
This sequence comes from Lates calcarifer, assembly GCF_001640805.2. Lineage (NCBI taxonomy): Eukaryota > Metazoa > Chordata > Actinopteri > Centropomidae > Lates > Lates calcarifer. The sequence goes on from NC_066853.1 coordinate 22,834,317, forward strand.
GCTCATTTTAGTGCTGCGTGGCAAAGATTGGCTTGCTTAAACAGCATGGTAGGTGACTAACTGGTGCATGTTTTCCTCTCAGGGCTTCCCGTATGTGCTCACTCCTGAGACCGTTCAGTCCTACAAACCCATATATTCGATTAGAGTTGGTTGCTGCTGATATCAAGTCTAGTAGAAACTCGCTGCCATTCGCCCTTCGCCCCTTGCCTTTCGCATACATGCCCAACTGTAGCCTTTATGCTGAGGAATGCTAGGGAGTCAGACTGTAGACTGCTTGTTTGCCTGTGGATATTATTCCTGATTCCTGCTGCCTGTTATGAATTGTATGCAGCCGACAGCTAATATTTTGGGAAGATAATGAGGGATGTTGTTGAATTTCCACTCAATACCGGTGTTGTGTTGGTATATCATGTTAGTGTGTCTTGCACTCTTGTAGCTTGAAAGTTGTGTAACACCCAATGCTTGAAATACTCAATATACTTTATACATTTAGAGGTCCACTAGTTAATCAGCAAAAAACAAAGCGCAAGGTCAATATAAAGCAATATATGGTAAATAAGGAGTGGCTTTAAACACAGACACACACAATTTGTTGGTCTTGGTCTTCCTGAAGCCAAGCAACCAACAAATCCATGAATATTGGGGTTGTTTGTGTGTTTTTCCAGTATCAATATTTATTTTCATATGAACAAGTCTCAGATTGTCCCATTAACAGGGTCCATATAGCCTTATAAACCATAAAGAATCAACTTTATATTCCTTTATTTATTCATAAACCCCCACAACAATTTAAAATTACTTTTAAATTAACTAATCCTTGGTCACTGAAAAACAAGTCAAGCTTGGAGAATTCTAATTTATCCCAAAATAACAATATATGGTAGGGGTTCCCAGGGAGAGGTTAAGCAAGGTAAGTACTCATAGCACCATGTCAATTTCACAATCAAGAGTAAGATGAAAAATATAGTCTTTTTTGTTCCTGTCTTTTATTTGTCACGTGTGTAAATTACATATTTTAAATTTACTTACTTTAAAATTATTAAAGTTAGCACAAATATGAATGAACTTTGTATTAGATTATGGATTTAAGAGACATGTCTGTAGATGCAGAGGTCACTGTAAATGTCTGAATGTAATGGTTAAAACGATAACAACTTGTTCTCCATCTCCTGTCCTTCACAGACTTTTTCCCATCATATATGAGGCTTACTCCATGTTGAATGTGATAACGGTGTTGCAACTGTGGCTTGTACAGTAGTGTGTGTTTCCTCTTTAAGGGCAATGCAGCTCAGCTCAAATCATTTGATCTGATCCAGTGGAATGAAATGGAGTTAGAGAAGGTCAGCCCGTGGTGCTGTGTTTCTCACTCTGCTCTAATGTAATAAGAGCACACTGAGAGAGGCATGGATTAGTCTGTAATCCACCTGCATCTCTCTGTCTGTCTTTCTGATTTGTTTGCACCATGCCCCCCCCTCTCTTTGACTCGTCTCGTCCCCCATCTCTCTTCCAAACTCAATCAATTTATTTCAACCTCTCCGTCTCCCTTTCAACCTCACCCTCACTAGGTTATTGGGATTCAGCAGCTACTCTCTTTCTCCTCTAGACTCTCTTCTACTCATCTACCCACTGGTTTTATTAACATTGTCAGTCAGTCTTTAGTTGGGAATACACAACAAGTTTTTGATCAGTTTTAATGTTCTGATCACTTTCAACCATGATTTTCTTAGAATTCAGTCTAAATTAATCTAACTGGGAATCCCCACACTTCTTTGAGTTGCATTTTCAAATTTTCTTTCTTTCTTTTTTTTTTTGGGGGGGGGGTTATATAGTAATGATTAATCTTCCTTTTCAAAACTTAAGTCCATTTAATGGAGAATAATTGTTGATAGTGGTCAGTCCTTCCACCACTTTGGTCCAGAAATATGTAAACACTGAATGGATTATGCTTCTTAGAGACTGAAGCTATGATATTAGTAATCCCCTAACTTCCCCTAACACAATCATGAGGTTCCCATTGTGGTTTTGAGTTTAATGTCTCATACATTCCCATCAGCCTCACCTGGCTAGCATGGCTTACTTGATTCCAACTAAATAGTCTGCTGCAGGTATAACTCTGATTGATCAAAAATCATGACAACCAGAAAAATAGACTAATATATTACTATTAATTATACAGTAAAATGTATCTTCTACAACTGGCTTTTTTTTGTCAGTGAAAGAGATTCTACATTGCAGACATGATGTGCCTCAGCACCTGTCATACAGTGTGCCTGCGTCTCCCCACCAGTCAGACAGATTTGAAGAAGCCTTTTGGCTCAGAATTGGAACATATTCAAGTATCTACCATCAAGTCCAGTTATCCTCAATCTAACCCCTGTTGGGTAACCATGACATGGATGACTGCAAATCTTCACAGACATATTTCCAATACGTAGTGTAATTTGAATGAGCGGGGGGTGGGAAGATTACTTAAACAAATTAATGATCAAGTGTCATGTTGAAGAGAGAGATCAATCCAAATATGACTTGATCATGCCTTATTCCAGTTATTAGCTCAGGACATCATGAATCAATTACTAAATATGTCATGAAGCAAACAGCACTATATCCATCACTCTGACTAGCTGAGATGTGATTATTAATAAAAGTTATGGCCAATTAATAGTTTTGTGTAGAGCTTTTCTTTAAACTTGCTTTGCACTGAGAACAATGAGCAAAAATGTATGACTGTTAAGTTCCCAAAGCTCAAATTGTTCTTTCCAAAGTCTCATTCACCCCCAGAGGAACAGACTGACAGCTTCCCACTCCAAACTTCCACTGCACAGCACTGAATCCCATCTCTTTCCTCGCTAGGAGAGTGTGTGTCTCTCTGTGTGTTGGGGGGATGAAACAGTGCATTTCTTTGCTCCTTCCTACTCTGCTAACCCTCCTCATGCCAAGACAGAGATGGCTGTTATCATGTTCCATCAGTGGTATCAAGGCTGAGCACAGTGAGCACAGAGCAGATTTCATTCTTTAAACAGTCCTTTGGGAGGGTCGGGCAGGACTATGATGGTGGTGACAGCAGTGAAACTAGTGGGAATAATGAAGTGGTGTGTGTGAGTGTGCTGACAAGCAGAGTGACACATTTTGTGCGTCATTGTGAGATGATGTGTCAGGAAATTATGCAAATGTCTGAAAAATCTTGAATCGTTTTTGAATTTCATCCCACCAAGCTCTACTTGGAAGAAACCTTTGTACCAATACATTTAAATGGGAAAGATCACTCATTTCCATTATGAGAGTATGTGCTGCATGTGCAATAAGTTTAAAGTATGACTAGTACATCCTACATTTGAATATTCATGTGTCGTTATAATTTATATATTAATTGTAGAATTTTGTGAATAGAATGTAGTGAATTTGCCTTCTCCCCTAGTGGAGAATCAAATTACTCTAGCCACTGCAACAACCATCATCTGATCCAATTTGGAGTCATGAAATAGGCCACTTGACGTTGATCCTCATCCTGGATTAAAACAACCCTGGGATGTCACTCAACATACAGTAGAGAATTTCAGCAAGTCCGGACGGGATTTAGCACTAATACCATCTGGACAGGGCCAGTGATTTTCTCTGAATATCATAGCACTCTCAGGACAGCATTAGTATTAGCAGAGGAGGTATGGTAATGCAGATTTATTGGAGTGAAACAGTGATTCCAGCCCCTTGTGGATGAATGTTATTTGGAAATTTTACAGATCCTATGGCAGTAGTAATTTTTAATACATTTTTTCATTTAGTTTTTCCAGTAGTGTCCAACCAATTTACTGTCACCAACAATATAGCATAACTTCTTTCCAGAAACAGTTAATGTAAGTACTCTAAATTTGTCCATGGCTACACAATAGGATCTACAGCCACACCAGCAGCTATGTGAGGCTTTATGCTAAATGCTAACACATCATACTAACTATGCTCACGGTGATAATGCTATGTCGATGGTAGCAAAGTTCTGAGACTGTGCCTATAACATGCAAAAACTGTACCTGATTTAAATTTGGCAGCCATCCCTTTTCAAGTCACCTTGTGCAGCTATACACCACTCCCAGTGCTCTTACCATGCTTGGAACGCTCCATGGAAGAGCATCCAATTGCCATTGCATGAGAGTTAAGGCCAAATATCCTCCCTCAGGTGTCTTATAAAAGTACAGTAGAACTCAGCATCGACAGTCAGACCCTGGGTGATGAGTTCATGGTGCACATATCCTTAAATGCAGAAGAAAAGGAAGAGCATGCTCTTGGTCATGCTCCTTTGGTCTTGGAGACTGTGGGCTCTTCCACTGTGAAGACTGCTGTTTGGTCTCTGGGTTGTAGCCAAAGATGCAACTCTTGTCACTGGTGACGATCCGCAACGTGAAGGTTAGGTCTGCTCAGGCCTGTTGACGGAGAACACAGGTCCAGATGTTGATTGCATGATGTGACCCGGAATACTGACTTACGAAAGTTATTCATCTCTAAACTTTTTTAACACACCTGATAATCTTTAGCAGGTATTATGTTCATGTGTTAGTATGCTAAAATTTGCTGATTAGTACTAAAAATAAAGTACAGCTGAGGCCGATGGGAATGCAGCTATTTTTGGAAGTATTTTTGTTCATAAAAAGTATCATTATTATATATTGGTGCTAGATGAAACTGACTGGATCACCAAAGTCATTAAGAAGTGTAGGAATCATGAATATCTGCAAATTTTGTGCCAGTCCATCTAACAGATGTTGAGATATTTCACTTGCCATGAAAAACTGACCTACTGGTGATGCTAGATGAAAAGTCATGGGATCACTAGAGTTATTAGGATTCATCCTCTGGGCATTATAGGTATTTTGATGAAATTCCAAGGCAATCCATATGATAATTATTGAGACATTTCAGTCTGGATTGAAGCATTGGACCATGCCGTCACTAGGGCCGTGCTGCTAGTATGAATTGAACTGGAAATGGCATTGAAATGAGGATTCTCTGCTCGCCCCTTAATAAAATGCAAATAATCTTAAAAACAACAGTTGTTTTCAGAACTGAAAGCTGATACTAATGGGTTGATATCGCAGGTAGGATTCCATGTCCATGCTAAAATTGTGCTAAATATAGCAACATAATTACTGTTGTCAGAGGTGAACTATCTTAAAAATCTGAGAGAAGCAGCAGTAAATATACCTATCCAAGCAAACAACTCTCAGATTGTACACTAGATATTTGTGTGTTTGTGCATGTGTGCAGCTGTGGTGTTAAAAACTGCAAGGACACTCCTCTATTTCAAGATCACCTGCATCACTTACAAACATGTGCTCCTTTAGCTTTACCCCTGTGTATATATCTATGTGAGTGAAAGGCAGAGTGATGGGAATGCAAACACCTCCAAGTAAATGTTCTGACATGTGGAATTACCTGAATATATATGCCTTCATCTTCCCCTACACAAACACACATGCCTATACACACACACACACACTGTCATATTCACTCAGAACAAATACTCAACTTGTGAAACTGAAATACAGCCTCTCTTGACAAGTACAACTGATTTAGTGTTGATGCATCACGGTGTTAAACTCTATGTTTATACATTTCTCTATACATCTGTCTGTGAATCTGAGTCTTCCTTGCTTGTACCTGTGTGTGTGTGTGTGTGTGTGTGTGTGTGTATGTCATTTCCCATTTAGTATATGAGAAGAGATTATTCTTGTTTCTACGAGTTTGGCCTTGTCATGTGTGTGCTGGGTCGAAGCGGACGGCTCCCACGTGCCGAGCTGGGATATTCTGTGTCACTCCTCGCTGACATGCTGACATTTACCGCACCGCCGCCGTCTTTGTGCTGCTCTCATCACCGTGACAGCGGACTTACAGATTGCCAAAAATCCCAGCGCAGTATCAATTTGCTCAGCCAGCTCACGGTGAATGGGGGATAAGACACACGCAAGACATACACACTCACACACATACACAGATAGAAGAAATGCGGAGAAATGCAGCGGGGTGTAGAGGCAGGAGTGAAAACGCACACAAGCACACATACTGCTGGAGTTGATACTGAAGGGCAAGAGATCCAAAATCCAAATTGGCTGGTTTGATAATACCCTCAGAGGAAAATGATTGAAAATTACTGCAAGTGACATTTGTGCAGACTGGCCCATGATTTACATCCCTGTGATTCTATTATCTCGTCCAAAAGAAAGATGGATTTCAAGCGAGTAAATATGACAACAGGGCTGCTGTGAAGATGCATTGACATGCATGAAGCATTTCTCATTATCTTTTTCAATATTGATCCGGTATCAAAGGAGCGTCCGACAAGCATGCAGCTCAAACTTCATCCACTGTCTATCATCTGCTGTGGGTAGGGAATAATGCATTATTAATCGCCTCTTGACACATGGGCTGTTGTGGTCATAAATAGTTTAGAGTGCCTCATGACTGACTCTAATGAATCAATGTTCAAACTTCACTTATTAATACTGATGAAGTCTAACATTATAGAAGGTCTTGCTGATTAGTAGCCTACCATACATTTTAGTCTTCACTATTTATACACTTTAAGGCAATTTAACCTGGAGTTTTGGGAGAAATTCCACAGCACTTTCAGTGCTTACTTCTCCAATCATTCAAAGCTTTAACATAACTATGTTTATCCATGCCTACACATGTTTTCTTTTTCATTATTTCAAGTCACACACTCGCAAGAGGAAACAATCACAGCTTTCGTAACATGACCTCTACTGTCTTTATCTTAGCTCACCGAGGTGAATGTATTTCAGCGAAAATTTCTCCAGGCACTGAAACAGGAATACTTTATGTTGCATTTTTCCCCAACTCACATGTACAAAAATTACCATACCACTATTTCACAGCTATTTAAAGCATATACAGCCATTTTTTCAAATAAATATATTTTATCTCTGTCATTTTAATGATGATTTGCAAGCTGTTTTATTCAAGAGTACATTTTTAAACACACACACACACACACCTTTAAATCAATTGTGTGATAGACAAACAACATAATTCACTGATGTACTTACTGTATACACCAGTATTATAAATATTATTGTATTTTAGAAATTGCAGTGATCATGGCCTTAAGTGGGCAATTAGCACTTGACTTTATCTCATTGAATGATGCTTTATTTGATGTTATCTCTCTCTGTAGTTACATTGAGTGGCTCAGGCCCTGTGGCTCAGCTTTAGCTACGGCTGTTTCCAGAACAGCTGACAGCATCTATTCTGCAGTTAATGTGGCGTACTGAGAAGCTGCAGTAAAGATAATGTAAGGGTTGTAAAAGTGCTAAAGCTAATTAGCTCACTGGCAGAAACTCACCAGGTGAATGGAGCTGGTTGAGATGGAGGGCAGACAAGGCAGAACAATGGAGGAGACTCCTGAAATGGAGAGAAGGTCTAGAGAAATGAGCTGTGCCCAAGATGAAAAGACTCTGAAGGTTAAAAGTGTCATGTAACCTGGTGCCAAGTATCAAAAGAGTGGAGTAAAGAATATGTGCATCTTCCTCTCGGATATTGATTATGCTGTGATACTGTATGACAGTGTCAAGGAGAAAGATCAAGCCTCACTGTGCTATTTTAATAATGTCCTATAATATTATCCTATAATATATATAATAATGTCTCTGCTTGCCCTCAATTAGCCCATGTTACCTTTGGGCCCTAAAAAAAAAAAAATAAAATAAAATATATATATATATATATATTCTTTCAGTGTTGTTTCCACCTTTGATATACAATGAAACAATTTGACCTATTTCTATAAGCAGCAACAGTATGGTTAAGGTTACAGAAAGACTGTGTGGCAAATAAACTCTGGTTACAGTATGGTTAAAACTACACTAATCAATCAGTTTTTGACCCAAGGGACCAAAAATCTGTTAATACAGCTTCAATGTTAATGTCAAGATGTCAAGTCAAACATAAGGGGGCAACATTTTTTAAGATAAAGGTAAGGATAGTGGACTGAGTTATAATATAAATGCATTTATGCAAAAAGACAAACTGACAGTAGTGCATTCAATTCACTCGCTGTAGCTGCCATTAGTTATAATGGGTGCTTATTAGAGATAGACCGATATGTTTTTTCAGGGCTGATACGGATACCGATTATTAGTAATCAAGGAGGCTGATAACCGATAACTGGAGCCGATATTCATTTGCAGTAAAAGTGAAAACACTGGTGTCAAAAATTTGAACAATACAAACTCCAACACTTCATTTAGATGCCTTTAAGCATATGTTTATTTAACAGCTTTTCAGATTTGCAACATGTTAAAAGGGTTTGTTTCTTTTTAATCTTAGACAATAAACATGTTTTAAAATTCTAACAAAAAGTGCAGGGAGCTCCCAGGCTTTTTCTGACTTTCTCGATCATGTGATTGTTGAAACATCTCATTTCAGTATGGTGATTATGTTATTTTAAAGGAACATTTACAAGGCTTATATGATTTTTAAAAAAGACATAATGATGGTTAAATGGCCCATTACTTGGTATATCAGCCAGGACCTGTGTGGTCTTTGTAATTGTGTTATATGTACAAAGGTCATTTTCCTGGGCTGATTTGAGGTAATGTTGCATTATGGGAATAAAACATTGTAAGGACTTAATGGTCCACTAAAGGATGAAAGCTCTTTAATAGGTGGTTATTACATGAAAGAACTGAATAACAATACACACAGCAACAACTAGTAATCATTTTGAGTTCTCTATCACTCTGGAGAGCAAGGACATGATATTTGTATAATTGGTATACTGGTATTAGTATTAAGCTTATATTTAAGGACAGGACAATTATGTGTCCATTATATCACATACTCTCTTTTGTGTGTACAAGTCTAACCACAGTTTTTACATTGTACAGAGTGTTGCATTATGGTTTATTTTTGTAGTTTTAAACCCATCTATAGTGCGTCTGTCAGAGTTAGTCAGCGCTAAAAGTATTTTGTTCGCCCGCTTGAAGGAGTTTCTGAAGATTGGTGTAATGTGCTTTACTGCCAGTTCAAATGATTTAATAGCATCTACCAGAGGTCATGTTAGCCGGCATATGCTGACTTTTAGCAGTATCAATACAAAATACATTTGTTAGATCACAATGTTTGTGTTTTATTGCCATTTAAATGTAGGCTATTAAATGGCTAACGACTGTCCGGTAGTTGTTCTATATGGTCGGAATTCTGAAATATTGGCCATCAAAGAAAAAAATGCCTTGTTTTACCAATGTCATTTATATGGCACATGTGCAATGGGTCTTGAAAATGTGGAGTACTACTTCAGGACATAGCACATACTTCATCGGTGAGCATATTGTTTTGCTTATCTTTTTAAAGTGTGACTGTAAAGTGGAAAACAACAGGACCTGTGTTGTATTTTTTTTTTTTTTATAATATTTTAAATATTGTCATGATAATGGTCCAAACAGATGTGAAAATGCACAGTTTTTAGTCAAGATCAAATTTTCTCAAGGGATGACCCCCAAACCCCAATCATATCCCAAAACTTAGGGAAAAACCTGATATTATAACTGTGATTACATTACTACTTTCTCCTGACAAAACAATGTCATGTTCCAAAGAAAATAATTACAATGGAGCACTTTTACACAAGCTAAACTTTGTTTATATTATATAATATCTGTAAAGATGTGAGCAGCCAAAGAAAAACTGCTTACCAAACCAGTTCCAAAGCTTAGACTCACAGAGTTTAGTAGTGATTCTGTCAGTGCTACATTAGTCAACATTATGGTGTGTAGGGACTAACCTCAATATTTAAATTATTCATTTAGACAAATTGTATCTATGTTGTTGGAGCAAATATTTTGCATGCAAGCTAAGCACTTTCCTTGGCTTAAATTTTCTTTGCCCTAGTCTACAATAGTGATCAACCCTCTTGTAAAGTGGAGCTGCAGCAGCATGAGAAGTGACAGTGAAAAATTTGAACCCCTGATCTATCAAGAGAAAGGGAGAAGGCCTTCTTTGTGTTGCCAGGTTTAAACACTTTTCACTCACAGTGGCTGTGCTTTGACTATCAGGAGAGTACAGTCTGACTTCCACATCCCATGGGCCCTCACTGAATCATCCAACCAGGCTCTTTGGCCAAGGATCAAAAGAGAGGAAGCAGACAGAAAAGAAAGTGATAGATGGCTAATTTAGGAGTAAATGGACGCGAACACGACAAGCTTTGACATAAATAACGGTGCAGTTGGTATCCAAGTTCAGCAGCAGCCCCAACAAGTATTCATTTTGATGCTGTTGAAACAGTTTGGAACAGATATTAGAAAGGCTTTGAGACTCTTATTTTAGTGGTGATAGATGACTGTAATTGTTGTCTCACCTTTGATTTTGGTATTTTCTGTATTATAGCAGGTCATCCTATCAGTATTTTATCAATGTCTGAATTTTTGTTGTTATTGAAAGGGAGGCTTGTGATAAGATTGCTGCTGTCATAAAAACTGTTCCATTAACCAAGACATTGAACTGATAAATGCTCCATTTGAGCCACATATGAGAAATGCGGCCTTTGTTAACATACCTGGTTAAATAAAGCTTAGAAATACAAGTTCAAAGTAGAAATACACAGCCGTATTTCTCCAGCAAGGTGAAGCTAAAAGAGGAAAAAAGAATGGTATGAAGGGCAAATGAAGGAATGGAGAAACGCAGGCCCATGGACAAATGGCGCAGATGACAGACACTTAATAAGAAGCTGAATTTGAGAAATGGCGTGACCAAATGACAGGAATAAATGAGAGAGCGAATGAGAGGAACAAATGATGGGAGGGATAGAGCTGTTCTCCTGCTCATGTTGGCCAGCCAATCACTGAGTGTTTTCAGTCTGTGCAGGTTTTCTGGGGTGGAAGGCAGCGACAACGACACACTCAGAATAAAGAGTACAGAGACACACACACACACCTCTGCCATTTTACTTAGCAAAGAAGGCAGGTGTAGGAACGGCAAGAGGCCAAATCAGCCTAGCTGTTATGAATGTTTCCACTCTGATCTCTCTCTCTCTACTTCATACACACACACACACACACACACACACACACACACACACACAGCTGTTGAAAAACAGGTGTAGACAGCAAGAAATAGTCTATACGGCATTTTTGTGATATGTATTGTTGTTCCCATAATCTCTTGCCTTTCATTCTCACTTGCTCTGGCACACCCACTCACTCACCCACATACACACACACACACACACACACACATATACACACGCACATTTTTGGCAGAGGATGCCCTACCTTCGCACTCCCAGGTCCCTGGCCCAGTTTGAACAGTATCAGTGAGCGATGGTGGCCCACTGATGCCAGGAGACCTGGATGGAAAAAGTCGAGTCATTTTTCACAACACAAACTTCTCTCCAATGAGAGTTTTGGAAAACATTTTGCCCCTAAGCATTTTTAGTTTGTGTTTTGGGATGCATTTTTACATCTGACAAATCTGTTAATGCTTTAGAAAAGCATCTTGTCTGTGATTTTATTAAATTAAACATATAACCTGAGGGTTCTACAAAATCACATAGTTGAAAAGAAGTAACCAGACATCTGTGTCTATGTCCTAGTTCAGTTTTGTCTCTATCTTCACCCAGTAACAGAAGCCTGATTTATCTTTGTATGGTCCAGTATGTTTTGTGTTATTCCCCACAAGCCAATCAGTACATACAGTTTACAGACATCCTCAGAATACAGTACTTAAATCAGAGCTTACAACTAAAAAAAACTATAAAACTACTTTCCTGGTTCCTGGATTAATCAAAAGACAACTTCACATGTAATGCTTAAAGCTAATATAATTTTACAGGAGCCCTAATTAAAAGGTGCACTCCACCTATTTTACCCATTTACCCATTTATAAGCAACTAACAACTACACTATCTCCTATGGGCATCCATAAGTGAAGACTGATCTATGAACAGAGGAAATTAATAATATAGTACAACATAATATGACAATACACAGTTGACAATGCTTACAACTACATTATAGAGTTTTTGAAACCATTCACTGAATGTTATAAAGGACTTATGAAGGCTAATTGGAGTTAAAGTATTGGGGTGGTGAGTTGCTTTTGGAGCTTAAACCATTCCAGGAACTAAAAGTCAGGATGTGGGCCACAGTATCTCTTTTTGTCTCTAGCGAGACGGGAAATTCTCAGGGATGAAAACAGAATTCATATTTGAGGCGTGAGCTTTAAGGATCTAAACTTTTGAGGCCTGTATAAGATTTGCTCTGCCTAGTGTTGTTGTGTTTCTGTTTTAAAAAATAATTTTATCTGTAATTTGGTATATGTTTTTGTATTTTGTACTTTATTCAGTGATATGTTTTAAATGTATGTGTTGCCCCTGAGATAGTGCTTCATAATTCCCGATGTACATAAGGTTAGTTTGTCATAACACTGATGAGTTTTGAGTCTGGCTAATCCTGCTGTTGTAGCCACACACATAGCTTGGACCAAGACTATTTATTCACTGACACACACACACCTGAGTCTGTGTGGTTCCCAGTTTGGGCTCTTCATCATGGTGTACTTTTTCTAAAAAAGAAATCATAAAGAGGGTGTTGAATGTTTTTGTGATTCATGTCATTGACAGGGAGAAATCATCACTTTACTGTAGCTTCCATCAGGATGTCTTTCCTGTTACATCTGTCGTCAGTCTCTTTTGTAGCTCTCTTTTGTAGGAATAAGTGCAAAATAATATTTCACGAGTCCTCTCCAGAGACGTCCCACAGACACAGGAACAATATTTCCTCTGCGGCTATTCTCAGACACACTGTACATGCCTGGTGTCCCTGTATTCACTCCCTTCCTCTCCTTCCATCCCCTATTTTCTCCTACTGTCTTCCTTCCCCCCCTCAAAGGTAAACACTGCCAGCAGCGGTAGTAGAAGTGTCACCCGAGGCTGTCGTCTCTCACAGTCTGCAGCAACCGCTCCATGGCGAGCTCATCCATCCTGTACTCTCACGGCGCCATCAGCCTAATGCACTCATTACCGCAGTCTCCACTAGAAAGGATAGGTTCCTGCTTCGTAGCTGCTGTGGCTGCATGAGCAGGGTGATGTAACTAATAGCAATTTACATACAAAATACACCAGAGATATGGGGGCCATTTTGAGACAGCATCAACCTTTTGATCTCGTTTCCCTCTCAAATCCCCTAATAAGACGTAAACAAGATCAGAACATTTTTCGTTGTGGTCAGTTGGGATATGATGTGTCTAGGTTCTACAATGACCGCATGAAAATATTGTAACTGATTTTCTGTTAAACCCCTTTTCTGTAGCATTTACAAAAATCAAAACATAACTCAGTATCCATCTGTATCTTATTCTTTTGCTTCTCATTTAATTTTAGCCCTGACTGCACTGGACAAAGCCTTATTTCTTAATGTTGGCTGTGGCCCAGGTTTTGCTGAATCATGAGCAGACTAAGGCAAACTGAGAGGAACCATATCCATTGTGTGGTTGGAGCTGAGCCTGTAACACTCAGTGGTGATGATGGTGAACAGCTGGGCCAGAGCTGTCGGCATGTGATGAGACGATCGATAGCTTAATGGCAGGATTTCAACCCGTATTTGGGCAGTGTGGTGCTACATAATGTGGAGTGGGGATAATTATTTCATTACAGAGATCTGGAACTGGGACTCTTTAATTTTCCACTGCGCTCTGTGGAGGGCAGTAGGTGATACCCTGTGATAAGAATGGCCAGAATATTAGATAGACTTTTTACTTCAGGGATCCTTTTCTAAATTAATGGATTTTTATCATGCATAGTTATCCTTGTACTGCCTGTTCTCTTTGACAATACTATATCTACACCAAGAATTTTTTAAAAACACTTGAAAACAACTTGCATCCACACTAATTTTTCCAAGGCATTTTATTAGAGACCTCAGGCCACAGTCCGACCAATAGAAAAATAGTCGAATCTCCTCTCCTTTGTCCTCATGTCAGTTGACAACAAAACTATCACAGCCAACATCTGGTAAGGAGTCAGACAGACAGCTGACCAGACTATTCAACATCCAACATATATAGTTAAATATGAATTCATAAATATAGGGTATTGACAGCAGATCACAGACAAAGTTAGAGATGTAAGATATTTGTTAAGTTGAATTTTCATTCACTGTCCTCCTGCTCACAGGGACACACACAGTATACTGTTTTGTTTTTTAATACAGACAAATTCACTATTTACTTGTTCTCATTTACACATATTTCTGATTCTATTGTCAACAAGAACCACCACTTTTGCACTTTTGTGAATCAGCAGGTGTGTCGGAGAGGAAAGCTACCATACCAAGCTGACTACTAACAATATTTTCAATAGACATCTGATACCAAAAAAAGCCCACTAGAATCTATTCCTAGACAAGAAAAAGAGGAGACAGGATATAGAAGAAATGTATAAATATTAATGAAGACAAGTTCAGTAAAAATCTTAACTGATCATAAATGGTCCCTTTAAGATGACAAAATCAACATAAATATAGGTAAAAATACTTTCTTAACTTCACTGCCATGCGGCCTCCATCCTTAACTCCTTTTTGCAAAAGCCTGCTCTGGAGATAGTTTTTAGATGAGAAAAATGCAGTTTTACTCTGGAAATAAGGCTGAAATGGAGAGGAAAAGAAGTGTTTTTAAATTTAAGTAGCTTAGTGCGGATATACTGTTGTAGCGCAGACTTCTCGCTGCTGTGTTCTTTTGTCAGAGTTGCCAAGTTTTAGTTTTCACTAATGAGGAAACCCAAGAGAGAAAGCTGTAAAACTCTGAAAGTCAACCAACATCTGAAACTGGTTTCTCATGCAATCCATGTATGAGCTTTACCAGATTCTATAATGCAGTAATATTCATTCTTACAGCTGGAACGCTGCACACTGATATTGAGCAAAACAAATCAAGTTAACTTGACATATTGTGATTGCTGAGGCAAAACCAGGTTACTTGGGTTTGTTGTGTTAAAGAAGAAGTTTCCATACAGTGTAACCAAGAAAAGGGAGAAATAAGGACAAGGCTGAATTTATTCTGCTGAGTGGGCCTTGGTCAAATTTACATTTACATTTACTCTGTATATTCTATTGTGTGGTTAGATTTGCTCTGCTTTTTTGACCTTAGCTCTAATAAACCTTATCCATGGTCAAAGAGAGTGTCAGCAGGGCAATGATCTTTGTTTCATCATGTTGCTCAGCTGTGCAGAGAATGTCCTCAGGGGCATTAATGGGGGTCATAAACTCTGATACGGATATTTGAACACATTGAACTCTAACTGGCCTTGCTCAGACAAGGACACATGCTCTCCCCTGAGGCTATTTCCATGAACAGAATTAGAAAATAGAAACTATTGATTTCTCTGTATGTTTAATGTGATTGCTTTGGCTGTGTTTTGTTAATGTTTAGCAGCATTTTTTTCTCCCTCTTGGTCTCTTTCTTTGCCCATCGCCATTTGGAAGTCAAAGCATATAAATAAAAGTTCTGTGAGTATTCTTGTATTGTTGGAGGGCTAAGGACTGAGTTATCAGTATCTGACTCCAGCTATAATTGTACATAATCTAAATGTAATCCAGCATCAATATGGGAAAAAAAAGGAAAAAAAGAATGAATCCAGGCTTAGACTTACTGTAAATGGACTAAATCCAGTCACTGTGCACAGTGGACTTTTCAGTGGTGACAGACAACAACAATGTACTTAGAGATATCCTACAGAGGGCCATAAAGACTACAAAGAAGGCTTTATGAAGAGGACAGTAAAGTGAAAGTCATAACACAAAATATTAACATAAATTATATCTAAATCCTGATGCTCTTTATATTGCATTATGTCATTTTCTCACAATGAACACTACATGGATACAGTTTACAGCTTATTACGGAAATATGGTAAGTCAATCATTTTGGAAGAAACACATGTTGTCAGTTTGATGTCAGTGGTGTGAAATTTGATTATTCTTGGCTGCCGTAGGTTGAAAACCTTGAGTGAACTGTTTTAAGCAGATGTAATCACCAAGTAGCCAACTGATTAAACTGAGGTGTTTGTGTTTACTGTATTGTTTAACTGGTGTTGCATTTGATGCCAGTTTATTATTGATAGTCTGACACTTGCCCAGCAGTACTTTGGCTCCATTCCATTTTGAGGCTGAGGTAATTGACATGTCGCCCGCTGGGGTTTGTGATTAACTTTATTGACATAGAGAGGGAGGTGGGTGTATGGCATCGCATACGGTTGGCAGGGCTAACAAGCCTTTAAAGCTTCTAAGACAAAATAGCATTGATGCTTTCAGGACCCGGAACGCCGCTGTCCAGTGAAATGCCTGCAGAGGGGAGATTAAGAAGCATGGACATGGTGATTTTTCCTAAAAGCTGCTACCAGTGCTGTTACTCTGCATCAGACTTAATCTAATTCACCTCACTTTATGATGTTGCTTATTGTTACTCACATATTACTGACTTTTAGAGGGAAAGTAAGTTTGGAAAAAAGTGAAATCGTCAACTATCTGCTCTTGCTTGGGACTTCTTGGGACACTCAAGGTCAGTTTACTAGTCATACTCAGCCTCTGGGTAGAGGTCCCTAAAGCTTGAGAAAATGACCTTCGATGATGTCACCAGGGTTTTCTCAGCTTATGCTTAAACACCACAAATTAATAATGGAAAACCCACTTTATAAACTGGCATGACATTTTAATGGCATACAGGTATGTGTATATAGTACAGAGGAAGGGTCCAACACAGAGGTACTAGTGACTTGAATTATGGTGTGTGTGTATGAAATGTAAGTTAGAGAACCTTTAACTGCTGCAGTGTAATGTATTTCCAATTGAAACAGAATATACAGGCATATACTCATGAGAGGGATTTCAAGTAAATCCCTCAAATGCATTGGGATTGCTCAAAAGTAAACAGCACAATATGGAGCTGTAGAGCATTCTACACACACACACACTGTATACAAAGACTATGAATTGGACTTTAACATTATACTGAGGATATCTCAGACTCTACTGCACCAATTATGACCATTCTTTTGATTATGTTTTGTAACTTTACTGCAAAAAATAGAAAAATAAGAAAAATAAGATACTTTAACCTTTTGTGTTTTGTTTCCTGTGTCATGTTTCAGTTTCATGCACATTTTTAGACTGTTTACAGTATGTTTTATGTTGTTTGTTTAGTTTTTGTCCATGTCCATGTTTTAGGTTGGTTTGAATCTGTTTCTTTTTGTTTATTTGTTTGTTTTCTTGGTGGATATGTGAAAAAAAAAGTGTTGGTTTATGACAGAATAAAATGACACCCAACCATAAATGACTCAGGGAACCCACACACTAACAGAAGCTCCAGAACATGCCAGGGATTGTAGATATTTAGATATTCAGGGCCCTCATGCGTTGTTTCAGGGGCCCCAGGATTGTGTTACTGTCTTGATGTGAGATTTTGATTGACAGGTTCAGTCCTCCACCCTTCATTCTGACACCACTCTCTCTCTCACACACATACACACACAGAGGGTGGGTGTTCACTTTGTTACAAGACAGTGGGATGTCATTAACTCTGTGAGAGGAGCCTTTAATGTAATTAACAGAGAGGAGACGATGGATGGGAGGTGGTACGGAGGCAGCATCCACGAGGTCGAGTAAATCATCTTGCACCCCCACCCCCCACAACAGTCATACACACGCACACACTCCCTCACTCCTCTCTAAACCCCTGTTGAGAAAGTGTGTCTTTAATTAAAAATCCCCCATCCGACACATGCGCGCGCACACACACACACACACACACACAGAACACAAACACCACTCCAACTTTCATGCGCTCCAGTCAGAACATGTAAGCTTGATTAGTATTAATCCTTATCTCTAAAATGGACAGCTTCTCAATTGTGTTTTTTCCTCGGCTGGCTAATTTCATGAAGAGCATAATTACAGCATTTTCAATTTCGGCCCTCTGCAGAGTTATGAGGCTGACACTCTATCTCTGCACTGCAGCTGAGAGGGTTGGGGTGTGTGTGAGTGAGTGTGTATCTGTGTATCCTGAAGTGCCTGTGGATGTGCGATTGTGTTTTTGTGACTAAAATGAGAAGGAGAATTAGCGGGTTATGTGGGTGACTAATACAAGAGATAATTTGATGCCAAATCCAAATTGGAAAAGCAGCTGAAATCATGACAACTGTGTAAACCTCATACTAGACAGCAACTCTTGTTCAAATAGGGCTGATTTACTAATAATGGCAAGTGAAAATATTAAGATAATGTGAGTGCAAACATTTTGGTGCCAGCAAACTGATGCCTGGTCTAGAATGTGTTCAGTAACAGTGTGATATCCAGTAATCTGATTTACTTGCTGTCTATCCGGTGTGTGTTCCAACAGTAGGAGGATGAAAGGCATGTCAGCTCTGATTAGAGCTGCCGAACTGGCACAGTTTGAGTAAATGTGTGTGTGTATATCCATGCTTGTGCTTTGGTCACTCTCCAGTAGGGAGATCGGAGCTGCCCTGAGGCCGTGGCCATGTTCCCATCCTTCTCAGTTCCTCCTTTCATCTCCCTTCATATCTCTCTCTTCCTCTTCCTCCTCTCAGCGGTGTGGCTGTTTCCCACCTGATATCTCCACTTCTATTTCTCACTCAAACACTCAGTAAACAGCTGCCACGCATATCTATGCACTTATGTGCAAGAGCACCTTTTTCAGCAAAAGCAGCCTGTGTGTATGTACAAATGCAGGCAGCTCATCAGCGATGCTCTGTCAGCTTTGATAATAACTTAGGGCCCCGAGGCGTTGTGGCCCCCAATACTTTGTCACACTCCTCCAGCTCTGCAAACACAGGCTACTGTTGCCAGCAAAGCGGCTCTGCCTTCACTGATAATGAGCTCTGTGTCCTCAAAGATAGGCGAGTGTGGACAGGTGCCAGATTCCCTTGAGGCGTTGAGCGCTGCAGGACTTCTGACACCAGCAGGACAGCAGCTTAGGTCCTGAGCACACATTCCCACTGATTAATAGACAGTCATTAATTTAGACTTGATTAAATGAAAACATAATGGTGCCCAAAGGGAGAGTTAGTAATCACACCGGTAGAGAATAAGGTATGAGGAGAGAGTGAGATAAATTCCTGGTGTCTGAAAAGTCAAGGAAGTTAGTGTCAAAGTTTTACTGTGCAAGTGTGTGTATTAGTGTGTGCAACTGCAATGAAAATATTTTTGTCATCCTACGCGGAGTACTGAAGATCATAAAAACGATTCATTATGCCAAATAGCCAAACAGTGATGATAACCCAGCAAATAAACTAATAAAGGAATAGCACTGCAGCATCCATATCCATTAGTTTGCATCCATTAGTTTTAAATGCCCCCTCCCCCAAGAAGACAGAGTTCCTTCTGACCATAAATCTACCTCTTAAAAGCCTAATGTGACGCGGAGACACATATTTAGCTAACAGTTTAGCACAGTAATTAGCGTTTGTGAGCTCTCTGCCACTGCCAAGTGCCAGCCGCCCAACATCTGTTCCTCTACCGCCGCCGGGGCCAGCTCTTCCACCCTCGTTCCTCCCACCAGCCGTCTTTGGATCTCTCTGCGGGTGGCAAAACACTTATCAGGTCTGGAGCGAAGTGATAGGCTGATGTAAAAGTGGGGGTGCCCCCCCCCTCCCCGCTATCTGAGTGTTTATTTGAGTCTTAAAAAAAGAGGGAAGTCCTCCTCCCCCAGTCACCTTGAACCTACTCCCAACTCCCCCATTAGCTACAATTAAATCAGGAGGAGCATGTCGGGCCACCCGGACTCAGTCATGGCCGTACGCCATCAGCATATCCTCACCATAGTCATCCTGATGGGAAGCTTCTGCACTTGCCTGTGTATATTGGATTTATTTCTCGCTCCAGTGGTGATGGATTTTCCATTTGCGTGTTTTGTACGGTGGTGCACTATTGAGAGAAGCCGTACATTGAGACTGTTGCATCTCCTGTCACTCCCTGTCGCACACCGTTTGCTCCGTGCCATTTTATGATTTTGCTCTCGCCGGCAAGCCATGCTTCTCCATATTGTGGGGGCCCATTTAACTCTGATAAGTCATTGTTCAGGCAATACAGAGGGGGAAGTCTTTACAGCGCGCAGACAGCAGCGACACCCCTCCTCCCTATTCTCTCATTTTCTGCTCTCCCTTTCCCGCCTTCTATTTTTTCTTTATCATTTTTGCCTATAGCTCTGTGGGCAAATTGTCATTTCAGAGGCCCTGCCCCATCAGGGGGGTTGGAGGGTGGGGGTGGGGGGTGGGGTTTGAGGTGAGGTGAGGTGGAGGGGGATTATGACAGAAACAGGATGAAAGGGGAGAGAAAGGGGAAGGCAGCGGAAAATAAAGTTGCTCTTATCAGAACTTGCCAGGAGCAATGCACACACAAAGCTGCTTGGGAATCCAATTTAGTCCTTGCTGTTAGTTTAAGTGATATCAGTGCAATTAGCCGTCACAGGTCAGGGTGTGAGTCCGACGCGTTAAGTGATTTCCTCAAATCCCACTAGTGAAAGCGCGAGGAGAAGACAGCTCTCCAAGAAAAAAAAGGACAAAAAAAAAACCTTCTCTCACCAACTCCACAAATGGACCACTTCTTTATAGGGCCTGCTAATAAATGTCAGCCGCCTCTTGGCTCTTTTGTTTTGCTCTTGTCAGCTGCTCACTCTGGATTTAAATGGATTTTCTTCCTCTGTATCTCTCCACAAGGGTGACTTTGAGCTGCTGTAGTTTTATTTGAGCCTCATGTAACTCAATTGTGCTGTATGTTGTTTTGTGGTGGGGGGCAAACAGCAGGGATGTCCTTGATGTTTTTCACAACAATTACACAGTAAGTAAGAGATGCAGTGGTAGGAATGTGAGCTTCATCTGTTTATTTGTAGTTTCTTGAGATGTGTTCTGTCTATATCTTTGGGTTTTGAACATTACATAGAGTATGTAATTAAGTGTGAATTACCCAAGGTCACTGCACAGGGGGGGAACTCGGTGAAAGCCTATTTATGGCAATCTAGCTCTCGTCCAGCATCCATAAACTTTGTTGTCTAAGCAGTATTAAAAAGGTTACAGCTCTTTACAACTTAAAGTTGGTACTTTGATTTCCAGGACTCCATGGGAACATCAGTAAGATTAAGTTTTTATCCTTTAAAAAGTTTGAGTAAACTGGTTTGCACTCAGAGTTAAAAAGTCGTTTAAAGTTCACATTTGTCCTCATGTTTTGTGATGCAGAAGAGTAACATGCTCAAATGTTTTGGCTGATGTCTTCTGTAATGCAAAAGCTCAGTGATCATCACAATCCAACTAATGATACAAAGTGTCAGTTGCACATAATGGAATAAATCAAGTACTGTGGTGGAAATAGAACACACAGTGAAGATTACAAGGATATTGGCATTACAATGACTTAGAGATACTGGAGAAAAGCCAAAAATAACAAAAAACAAAAATATTGACTTTAAAAAAGAATGAAATAAGAATCTATACAAATCTGCATTTTAAAGAATGGCTTGCATTTCTTTTTATTTTAATTCCAATAGAATAGCCATAACATTTTTTCTTATTTGTTTTCCCCAACGTTGCATTGAAAAGCCACATGGTTTCCTTGTAATCTGCTCTGTGTGCTCCATTCATGACAGTACTTGATTTGCTCTAACAGAGTTAGGAAGTGGGAGAGACAGCTGATCCTGGAGGTGTTTTTCCCCCATTCTGTATTCCCATTTCATATTTTTCTTTTAATGATATCAGTTTTACTTAACATAGAAACATGGAAGGCTCAGAGATAGTGTCACAATTAATTTGTAGGGTCCAATTCCAATATTCACATTCACAATAGAGTCATTTAATGGCCACCAATATCAATTATTTCAACTTTGCTCCTGTTTGAAAGAGGCTGGACTGTGACAAACACTGAGCCTGCACACTGAGGAAGGCCTCGGCTAAAATGTTCTTGTTTCTCTTCTATGTGACAAAAGAATATAGATATGCCCATTTATATCATGTAAACGGGGCAGCTCTGGTAAGTCTTCACTACATTCTCCTACGAAACTCAAACGTAACGTACACTTAACCTCATTTACATACACATGCACACGCACACACACATACATCATTCATTCTCCACCTGGATTCCACCTAACTGACGGTGATTAATGCTGACCTCGTCCCTCTTCTCTCCCCTCCCTCCCTCCCTCCCTCTCTTCCTCTGGGTCTCTAGGGGAGATCTGTGCGTTCAACATCCATGGTCTGGAGGCTCCGTTCAAAGCAGTAGTGCTGAATGGCACGTCCGGCGAGGGCCAGCTGAGGGCCCGCGGCCTGGTGGACTGCGAGCTGCAGAAGGAGTACACCTTCATCATCCAGGCTCACGACTGTGGGTCGGGCCCTGGGGGCATGGAGGGCAAGAAGTCTCACAAGTGAGTAAAACGGACACCAGGGCTCAAACAAAAAGGGCTTTTGAAGTCTGACAGAAAACACAAGCATATGCACAATATGTTTACATGCATAATTCACATTTGTAGACAGAGAATGGGATTTATAGGTTTGACTTTATGCTTTAGAACGAGTGTTGAATTCAGTACAGACTTCTCTTTGCTTGTTAAAAGTCAGTGAAAAGGAAAGACCACCTTATTGTATAATTCATGCAATAATCCAATTCAATCAAATTATCACCTGTGCTTAAGTACAGTGATGGTTTAGAAAGAATATGGTAGCTTATATGTAGCCTGAGAGGCAAAGTGCTGGGTGAAAAAAATAGCAACAAATAATATGTTGCTTGTAAAGTTTAAGTCTCTGCACAAAACTGAAACTGGAAACTGAAGGAGACATTTTATCAGCTCCTCTTGTCTCATCTGGATTGTGAGAGAGGGAACAATGCTTTTCAAAGTGTTACCTTTAAACAACGAACTAGGAAAAAAGCTTGATACCTTACCTTAGAGTTAAATATTTCCCATTATGTCTCTAGCTCTTTCTCCTCCTGCCTCCACTTGGCTACAGCTTGATCCCAGATTGCTCTGAGAACCATCCATGCCAGCACAGATGCAGCACAAACACCCACCTCCACAAACACCACTAGACTACTTTAAGGAGGTCAACTGATAAAAACAATTTGTCACACTTGTTGGCTCTCCTGAAAGCAGCTTCTGTCTGAAATTGCTCTCCACGCAGCTTTTCAGACAACTACCTTTGTCCGCTTTATGCCGCACATCTCCCCTCTCTGTGTTACCTCTCAACCCCCTCACCTCAGCCAACAATGGAGCCAAGCACAGAAATCTATCATCTTGTCTAGCTTATAGATGCTCTCTCTCTCTCTGTCTCTCTCTCTCACACACACACACACACACACACACATGCTGATGCATACAGTACACACACTACACCTGGAATTATAGCAGCTGGGGTTTTCAAGCATCTGTGAAAATTTTAAACCAGCAGCACATAACTTGTATTTACTTTTGTATGTTGTTTGATGTGTGTATGTATGTGTGTGTGTGTGGGTGTGTGTGAGTGACAGCCTTTGGCGTGTACAAGACAAAGAGGGTGATGGATTTGTGCCACTAGAAAAGAAGCAGAAGTGGGGCCCATTTAGCCTTAAATTTGAAACTCTGGTTCTTGCCAATAATAACCTGTATGTTATTAATACTTACAATATTCATTAAGGGTAATAAACAACCAAGCCTTAATTATTCTAATATGAAGTAATATCAGTAAATGGCTACTGTCTGTCACTAAAAATAGCCCACAGGACAGACGGACAGATTATAAAACACTGAGCCCTTGGACACAGACTGGTAAAAGGTCATTTTGCATCTCAATGTGATTGTTTGATTAAGTATCCAACAAGAAATATTAAAAAATAATTTCAGACAGAGGCTAACAAGCATAACACTCATCACATTCTCTTACTGGTAGGAGTGGTGGCACAGGTCCCCTTTGGAATCTGAATGCTCACCAGTGGTGGAAAGTAACTAAGTAAATTTACTCAAGCACTGTACTTTAGTACAGTTTTGAGGTACTTGTTCTTAACTGAAGAATTTCCATTTTATGTCCACTCCACTATACACTTATTTGACAACTTTAGCTACAAGTTACTTAACCAGTGGTTTTCAACCTTTCAGGCTTAGTACATCTTACAGTGTAGTCGAGGTCAAATTTCAGATGTCCATGAGTTGTTAACATCATGACCAAATGATTTTTCCCTCTAAACTTCTCACCTGGTTTTATTTCAATAAATGTCCAATGTCACATCAAAAATCTAAGATTAACGAGATACTGAGAACAGACTTATGAATCAGAACTTTGTATTTTTTTCTTTCCCCTTCCATTGATCATCTCACAGCACCTCAGATTTATCTGGTATCAGTATCAATCAATAATGTCCTATATAATAACATATCAGAGTACAGTAAATCAGTACTTTTACTGGATACTGAATACTGGAAGTTTGCTGCTAATACTTATTTACTTTTATTTGGAGTAATGGAGTATTTTTACATTGCTGTATTGGTACATTTACATTTACGTTAAAGTAAAGGATCTGAATGCTTCTTCCACCACTGCTGTTCATCCCAGGCCTCCTCTCTGGCCTCGTCTCTGTGCTGCTGATCATGTTTTATATCCCTTTTAAGCACCCAGGCATTCTGTTATGTCAAACTATTGCTTTCTATCAACATAACTCACTGGCTGCCGTGACGCAGACCCTGCTTGGTTGGTACAGACAGGCCCACGCTGGAGGGGAAGTGAATTTGGGGACACTTTAAATGGCCTGTCCTTTCACTGACAAACTCTCAAAGGACGAGACTGGCCTTTAGCCACACTGCTTGCCTGCTCACTCGCTCTGATTTAGAAAGAAGCTAACAGGGAAGAGGAGGAATCTTTGCCTAAGGCTGTGCTCAAATTACACATGACACACCAACAGCAGAGAAGGAAGGGAGTCAAGAAAATTAGCAGCTAAAGAGGACAGGGGAGAGGATCAGGACTGACATGGGATGAGTTTAAACCAAACTCTATTCTTCCCTGCTCTGCTTACCACTGGCTGCTGGCCTACTTCTCACTCCTGTAGTTTATTTTCTCCTGACTGGCTGCAGCTCCTGCTGCGTGAGCCTGTCCTTCTTTCTGTCAGTCCCTCTGTCTCTGTTACAGACTCACACATCTCTGCCCTGGATATACAGATCTGTCTCTCAGTGTGTGTGAAAATTTTTTTTTTCCTCTCTATATGTTTTTTGAAATGCCATGCCAAACTTTGGATATATGCATCATCCTGTAAAGCCAGCAACTGCGTTATGTTCCCCCACTCTTGGTGACTTTGTCAGTCACGCTAACAGTTTGTAAACACTGTCATTAATGGCTACCTTTTTCTGAGTCAGAGTGCCAATGTTACAGTGTACACATCTGACAGCTCTGAATCACATTGCTTCACTCTGCCCTCTCAGATATTTAACTTGGCTGCCAGGGGAAGTCACTTGTCAGCAAAATGCAAAGCTCAATTGAATTCACCTTAAACTTATTGAGACTGTTTCTGCTCAGGTCAGCTTTACATGAAGAACAAATTAATCTGCAGTTCTGTAGGCCTGACATCTGCCAAATGAACAATTTGTACCGAGCTGTGAAGTGTCAGCCTTTGTCGTAAAGAGCCATAAATGTTAGAAATGTTCATTTTGCCTCAATGGATGTAATGCTATAGTGATTCAGTCTAAACACTAATGAAAGCTTTTAAGTGATGTCAAGCACTCCTGCCCTGTCTGGCATTGAGTAAATACCTACACGATCCCATAGTCATGTAATGATTATTTTAGAGCAGTGGTTTCCAACTCGGGGACCAGAATACTACCTTAAATCTAAGGAATCACAAAATATTTACCTGGAAAAGACATTTAAAAAAAATCCAATCTGACAAAAATCACATAAAATTATATTTTTTCTCTGACTTCTCTCTGATCTTTACTTTTGTTGTGAAATGCTGTATAGTTTTACCTCATTACATCTCCAAATATTACTCAGATCAAAGTATAACTTGCTTTTTATAAGGGGTCACCACCAAATGAAAAAGGTTAGAAACCAAAACAAAACAGCTCTTAATATTTACTGTTGCTCCTCTAAAATTTTGCATTGAAGTCTTTAAATTCACTTTGGGATAGATGCAGTGGAAAAAACAATAACATTATCACACTAATTAGCATCTGAAGACTGGAAGTCTCTCTGTACTCTTTGTACCTCACTGTTCCCCACACACCTTGCTTCTGCACAAGTTTCTATAGTTGCTATGGAGTAATTAGGCATAAGGGACATCTCACTTCCTTCCAATACATGTCATATTCATAATCCTTCCCAGCACTTGCACCTAACCACGACACGTGTCGGACACGTGGGCCAAAGGGTTAAGTGCCTGGAGGCTGTTGTGGGGGGTTGAGGAGGGGTGAGGTTAATGCATTCACAACAGGACTAGGTTTTCCCCCCAGGGTTGTGTGTACAAATTGTGTGAAAACACAGGTGTAATTTAGACACACAGATGTTTTTTTCATGTTCATGTAGCCACATATTCACATGCACGCTCAGTGCTTGGCAGCGCAGTAGTTATTAAAGTCATCATTAGTGAATCTTAGAGGCCCCGTATGTCCTAACCTCGCTGCAGTTTGGAGAGGCTAATTATCTCACCGTGAGCTGAAGGACAGCCGTGCACACGCACAGACAAACACACTCGCAAATCCCAAATGCTGAGTCAAATTCACACTGATATACCTAAATTTACATATAAATAAGACAAATACCAGCTGGGGATAGATAGGCTGATTTTGCATCTCATAACCACATGCACACAGACACACTCATGCATATAGACAACCACCTAAAAACACACTCAACATTAACAAAAAACTCACTTTTTATGAGTGAGGAAGTGGGCCAAAAGCTGTGACTTGTTAGCATAAGCTGACATGATAACTTTCTGCAGTAGAGAAGACCAGGGGACTCCACACAGATAGTGCAGCACTGTCAATGTGTCGGTGTTTTATTCTACCAAGAATCTTAACTTCTCACTTGTCAGACTTGATGCTAATATGAGTGAAACCTCATTCTGTCAAAACCTGTTAGTTGACGTGATTATTATTCCTGGCGAGAGGGAAAAAAAAAAAAAATCTAGTGTAAGAATATGTTGTTTATCTTCAGCTAACATAATGTAATGGGAGAGTATAGTCTCTATGTTTCAATTATGAATATGCACCACCAGGAACTGCACCATCTGTGTGTGTCTTCTTCAGTTACCAGATGAAGGAAAGTGACACCCGTTCCCATCCTGGATTCGTACATCGGCAGGCACTTGGATGTTTGTCGGCAAAGTCAAGTAAATGGACATTCAGTCATTTAATTGTAAAGAAATGCTCTAATAGTTTTTTTTTTAAATGAAATAATCTCTTCAACCATGTGGCTAAGTGCATCAGTGATAATAGCTTTATGTCCTTTGTGTTGCTTTGCCTACATTCCTCTGTTTTGTTGCATGATAGTCCAAACCATCCATTAGCGATGTGATCCATACTGTCTGCTGTAAAATAAGCAGGATCTTGGCGTGAAGCTAAATACTGAACTGGATTACCATGCATTATAATCACCTTGTATTGAGATTACACTGGCCCCCATGGAGTTCTCTGCTAACACCTCAAGGTACAAGCTGATGTGGAAGTGGGATTTCCTTGCATATTGATGAGGTTACCATCCTGTGTTGTGTTGTTTATTTGATCCCACTGGTATAGTTAGGGTTGTGTATTTCCATTCTAGTCTAACACAAGGAAATTGATGATTCAACCTCTCGGCTAATTCTTGACAACGATTAATTGAGTCCTTTGCCTTTGTGCTGTGTGCGTGTGTATGTGTGTGTGTATTTGTGTCTGCGTGGGAGACATTCAATAATGACTCTCTTTGAGTGGCTGTGTGTAGTTGAGTGTTGATAAGTAATGAGTGCAGATGAATATGTAATAAGCTGGGAACAATACTAACTTGGCATTAACATGCATCACCTGGCTTTAACATGCAGCCTGTATCTGATTGTGTCTGCATATGATTTAGCTGGACTGAAATCATACCTGGCACTTAAATATGTCTCCGCTGCTTGCCATTCACTTCGTTATCTCATGAGACATTTACATCCTTGAAAAGTGATTACAAACATCCCCATATCTTTTTATTGGATAAGGGACATTTTGCTTTATTTGATGTTTTATTAAACAGTGCTATATATGTAGGTTATGTAAGGTTTCATAAAGAAGTAGAAGGACTGCAGAATTAATTAACTGTTGTTTTCTTATAGACTTTATAGGTAGCCCAATAAAAAGAAAGTTGTCATCATCTCAGCTACTTGTAATAAAACATCAGTCTCATTTTAGTGATGGTCCCAAAATGTTTTCGTGGCATTGTTAAAATGGTGATTAAAATTTAGGTAAGTTAAAAAACCTTCCTAGAACTTTAACTTGTGTCCTCATCTGTTTGAACAGACAATACCACACTGATTACAGTCTCTGTCTTTCCATTTCTGACTGACTGACTGCTGTAATCTGCTCTTGCACCCATGGGGTCACTTAACCCCCTGCTGTCTTTCTGTGTCACCCTGACTCATTGTGGACCCCCTGGTTATGAGTTGTGGCCTGACACAGGGAGGGATGGCAGCTGTGGACTCAACTTGGCAATGTTCCAGCAACATGAAAAGACACACACAGAAGCACACACATAAACACACACTTGCCCTAGAGAGCCAGGCGTCTGTTTCATCCAGATGTGAGCCATCAGCAGAGAAACACACACTCAAATGCACACTCACAATGAGACATATTCACAATTATTGCATTTAGTTATATATCATGCATCTGTGTGCATTAATTCATAATCACACACACACACGCACACACACACACAGCAGTCCCTCCGTACAAGCCCGGGAGGAACAGAACATATGTTTCCTCCCTCACCACTGGGGAGTGTGGCGAACAGGGGGGGGTAATGTTTATGAGAGAGTGTCATTAATATGACAAAACAAGGCTGGCTGAGGGATTTACTGTACACACTGGTGCTGCCATCATCTGTCAGTTCTTCCTGTCACCATCTTCTGCTGCTGTTAGCATCACCATTAACATCCCACCAAACCTAATCCTAAATGATTAATTACTGTCATATATATGTTCATTGGTGTATTCTGTAGCTGTGTCTAGTAGTGCACAAAGTATTCAGATCCTTTTTTTCAGGCCCTGAAAACCTGTTTTCTCAAGTAGCTCATCTGTTAGAGTATTGTGAATATGTTTTTGTCTGTGTTCTTTTCACAGAGGCAAAAATAGAAAGTGTGTGTAAGCTTAAGGATATAGGATATAATCACTTTATAATATTTTACACATTGATCATATGTTTTGTATGTAATCATTAACTGTAGCTGTGAGATAAGTATAGTAAATTCAAAAGTATAGTAACTATCTGAAATGTAATGGAGTAGCAGTAATAAAGTGGAAATTATTGCCCCACTGTTCTTTGTCCTTTTTGCATTTTTTCACCAGTTGGTTATGCATCTCTGTTTTCTATTAAACTATTTAACAGTGCATCTGGGTATCTGTGTACAGAGGCTCAAAAACAAATGGTCTCCCATGTTTGTGTACTTGTGACAGGGACAGATAAGGCAGTGTGGAAATCAATTCTGCCTGGGCTCAGCCTCCCTACTGTCTCTCACTTTGTTGTCCAGTCTCCATCTCCAGCCAACCACATGTTAGAAAATATATACACAGCTTCTTCTAATTGCATAATTTCACCGTCATTACCATACCTACCAACTAATCCTATAAATAGCATGCTCATCTTTGCTCCTTTGTCTCTTGAAGCAAAATGTTACTTTGGCTACTTTCTTTGGTTGTCAGTCAATGAATTGAAGGACTGATTATATCTTCTTCTGTTGCCTTCTGGCTGTTGTAGGGTATTGATGAAGATGTTTTTAAAGTGATGCATAATGGGCTTTTTTCATGATGTGTGACTGAACATGAATTGTAGCTGATAGATCAATTATAGAATGATTAATTAGTGCAGTTTAGTGCACATGCATAGCTTGGTAGAAGAAAAGATACAGGGGACTATTTTGCCATAGCAACAAAATCAAAGCAATCCCCTGGGTCAGGTCAGATAGTGTATAACATAAAGCACATTGTGACCATTGGTTACCAAACTAATTTATCACTGGCAGTGAACTCTGCCCTTAACGATCCAAACAATTACTCCTTCTTACCATTGGATTTTTGAGCAAGGTGCCCATTCTAATGTCAGGACTGTTAATACTCCTACTAGACATAATAAACATACATAGTCTAATGTCTTCCCTCTAAAACCACTTTGTTCCTTTTTTCCCTCTCTTCCTCTTTTGTTTTATTCTGGCAGCTAAATTTATATATATTGAAAATAAAAACAGCAGACCTTAATTAAATTTTATTTTTCTGTCTGACAGTTGCTAAGAAAGATAGTGGCAGCATGAGTGGTGATTTTGGGTTAATGCATTAATAATTCAATTCATGTGATGCAGTGGTGAATGCTTATTGGATATTTTTTAAATGTCTTTGAAGGCATATTCTAGTGATTTAACATTGCATTTCCATTAAGTTGGGGGAGTCACAAATTTCAAAAATGAATGGTTGAAACTGAACCATCAGATGCCAGATATCCTGACTTTTGTGCTCCAAGTGTAAGAAACTAATCTCCAGTAGAAAGCTATCATTTCCAAAAAGTTGGAAATCTTATGGAACCGTGATGACATCATTAGGGTTTATGTTGCCTGTCCAGAGCTGCAGAATGCATTTTACAACTGTTTTACAGGCTAAGTAGTTATCCTCATGAAGTAAACATTGTAAACATCACATGTACAGCTAGTGGAGTGCACCTTTAAATGAGTCTCTGCTCCTGGACTACAGTACTATTGCCCCACTTCTGGTGTAGATTTATGAGCAAGACTAAAAGTCAATAGCCATGCCAGCTGATTGATGAGGCTGCAATTAGGGATAGTGCTGTGGTGAGCTAAATGCTAACATCAGCATGCTAACATGTACTTTAGTGTTTAACATTCTAAGATTTGCTTATCAGATGGAATGTTGTTTCACAGATATCTGGTCATAAATCAGAGTACTGGGCAAAATCATCCTGAGAGGAACATGAATTTATGTACCACATTTCATGTAAATCTATCTAGCAGTAGCTGAGGCATTTCACTTGAAACCATAATGTCAATCTCAGGTGGCATTATAGTAAAAGGCAGAGAATTATCAAAGTCAGTAGAATTCATCCTATGGGGACCATGAATGTTTGAACAAAATTTTGTGCTTAAGTATCATGTAGTTGTCGAGATATTACAGGCCAGACCAAAGTGGTGGACCAACTGACTGACACTGTCAGACATTGTCATCCCAAGGGCCATGCAGCTACCACTGCTAAAAATAATAATCTTCATCCTGTACAACAACAATTGAAATGGGAGCTTCTCTCATGCTACTACAGTTTATCATTACCTACCAAGTTTCACAAAAGCATTTACATTCTATGCAGATGATTCACTATCCTACACTAATTTCTACCTTCCTCAAATCCATTGCCCCCTATTGTCTGCAGGGCGGTGGTGCATATCCAGGTCAACGATGTGAATGAGTTTGCTCCTGTGTTCCGGGAGCCCCAGTACCACGCCGCAGTGACAGAGGGCAAGATTTATGACAGCATCCTGCAGGTAGAGGCCGCCGACCAGGACTGTTCACCACAGTACAGCCAGATCTGTAACTACCAGATCACCACAACCAGCACACCCTTTGCTATAGATCGCAATGGTGAGTACACTAGAGGGAAAATATGTCAATGGCACCCACAGATATATTAGCACTTGCCAAAGAGACCATGTTATATCACCTAGCTATTAACAGTCTGTGACGATCAGTGCATTGTGCAAGTGTTACTTTGAGGTGTTGTCAGTTAAATTCTTGGTGTACCCACTTTCCCCCAACCTGCCTCATCTTTTAGCAGTTCTGCTTCACTTATCTCAATGATTTCCCATATCTAAGATCTTTCAAATCAAGTTTGAAGTTTTTTGCTCCCTCTGCTCTCAATATTATGTAGGGAAGATAAAAACACATTTCTGTCATAACACAGTGACACTCATTCATCTGCACACATGCTTTTTACAGCCACAGGAGAAATGCTCATACTGCACATACTCATACCTGCATACACTCTGGTAGCAAAACTTAATACTCTGACAGATGTCTCTCCCCGGGGTAAAATATGTTCTTTGTTCATTCCAAGGACAAAGTCAAGCTTTGGTCAGAGAGCCATCAGTCTCTACAAATCAGATCACAGAAGTCTGTGCACACATAAACATAAAAACACACAAACACACAAACACACACACACACACACACACACACACAGATGAAGATAAATGTGAAGTAAAATCTCAGATAACCCCTCATGCACTTTTCTTTACAGTGTTGCCACTTGCACTTTGTAACTTAGCTCTTGAACATTACTCTTCAAATCTGTTCAGAGATATTTTTTCAATTTCATGTCCTCTACTGATCTTTCTGGCTGTATTAGTTTAATGACCATTGCTATTTTTACTTTCATATTTCTAAATAGTTCATAGTTTTGTCCCTTTTTTTTGTTTAAACACCCTTCATGGGCAGCTGAAGTAAAGTGAAGTAGGCTTAACACTCATTTCACACATTTTAACGCTATATATTTTATACTTCCTGAATTTTACCACTGTTATACAGGCTATTCATATCCAACTAGCAGACCAGCACCTCATCTGAAAAATCCATATGCAGATATTTTTTGCTTAGGATACACAAATGCAAGGGACATTGCTGTTTACATTTTTGTTGCTGCTGTACTGCCGAGTGTTGCCGACTGCTGAGGTGTTGCAATAAAAAGGATGACTGGATGAGGTCAGGGCAAAACTGCACTGTGAATGATACAGGGGGGAGGCTGCAGCCGGAGTGCTCTCTTCTCTCTCTCCATTTGAAGGGGTGTCGCTCAGTTATTGACCGCTGAGGAGAAGGCTTTGAGAGCTCTTGAACTCAAGAGCACCTGAGGGAGAGAGGAAGAAGATGGGAGGGAAGAAAGGAGGGGCTGGCTGTAAGAGCAGGAGTAAGTGCTCTGAGAGGACTATGGAGAGAAGTAGATAGTAAACTGTAGCAGTGATAAACTTAACAAAAAGGATAAGGCGGGAGATATTCTATATATTTCCAAATGTCAATAAATTCCACAAAAATACCAAAATCTAAAATAACTTGATCCAACTAACAAGTATTGTCTGTGTCTGTGCCATGGAGCTCCACTGTTATCCAAACACAGTTAAAAACACCTCAGTGAATCATACCATTGCACTGGGTGACATGGTCCTTCATTACCATAAACATACATAATGGGGGGCGCATAAATGTACCAAAATTCATGGCAACAAATCCAACAGCTGTGGACATTTCTACATTTGGCAACCTCATAGTGGTGCTAGAGGAAAAGTCATTCATCCTTGGGGGACCATGAATATCTGTACAAAAGTTCATAGCAGTTCTGTCAGGACCTAAGTGGTGGACCAACCAACCAACAGACCGACAATACCATCTCTAGAGCCATGCTGCTAACATGACCTACCGAACTATTAAAATACTCATCTTTGCACTGGGTTGCACTGAGTCTGTCCTGCATACACCATGTTGATTCTGACAATACTTGATAGAACACTTAATGTGTATTAATCCCTAACTCACAGTAGTGCCCAAAAACCATTTTATTTCAATGTTTAAACGAAAATCTGCAGTGTCCAGTGTATTTAAGGAAAATTCTGCACCATTTTAAAATGAAACTATGATTTGTGACCTGTTGAAAGCAGTTTGACACTAAGAAAAGGTCAAGGTCTCACAAGGTAAGAAATGCTCTTTGGTAAAACTGGACAGTAATTATAAAGTGATGATGAAGGGAATTCACAAAGACAGATGCAAAGATGGTTTGCTTGTGTAGATTTATGTTTGTCTGATAGGGAGCCAAATAGAGAGAACAAGATGGAGGGTAAAGCAGTCATTTACTAGCTGGCCACCCCTGCCAGCAGTCACAGCACGCACAGCCTGCTGACACGGATAAGTTGATGTAGTAATTGAAAGAGCGGGTATAGGAGCCTCCGTCATGCAGAAAGGTGTGTTAGTGTTCATGCATACTTGTGTGTGTGTGCGTTAGAAAAAACGAGAGAGGAGAGCACAACAGATGAAGCAGCAAACAGTGAAATGGGATGAGGCTGCAAAACAGTGAGACAATGATGTGCATTGAGAAGGAATGGGAAGGTTGGAAAGGGGAGAACAAGGAGGGAAGGAATTCTAAACAAGCTGAGAGGGAGACGGAGAATGGACGATGAGGAGGATAGGAGGATGAACAATGCAGTCCTCGTATGAATTACATTTAATCCTCCCACTCACACACTCGTATTCAAATATACCACATTATCAACATTCAGCTCCCTCTGCACCTCTCTCCCAACAATACAACAACCGCAAGAAGCATCTGGGCTGCTGTACAAGCCCAATAAGTCATTCCAGCTACGTTTCAACTCATAGCCAATAAGGCCCAATAGTGTTTCTTTTCAATGCTCTTTACACTCTGCTAGTGTTCTCTGTCAGGCCCCCTCCCTACCCAGACCCGGCTGCGTGTATAGCATTGTCATCCATCTGTGGTGGAAGACTCATCAAATATTAACAGACACATTAGGACTACAAGAGGTCCCCTCATGCACTCTGTTCAGCATTGGAAAAGACGCTGGCTTGGTACATGGGTCGCAGTTATAGATGAGGCAGGAGACTCTCAGTCACTGGATGTAGTCTGGATGCTGATTGCACTATAGAGACAAGTAGGTTATTTCTTTCTGTTAAGGTGCTCAGTGCAGTATTTTAACACTTGAAATCACAGCCACATTAATTTGATATGTTAGTACATATATAGCCATAATTTACAAAGCTGGGAGGGCTTGATTGGTTTAATAGCACAAATGCCACAAGTGTGAGTTCCACCCACATTATTTCAGTAAGAAATAAGATTACATTACCCACAATGCAACCTGACCACAGACAGTTAATTGTGGAGAGAGGTGGAGGCTGCATAAGTTTTATCCTACAATATTTAGTACCTTTAAAAAAGTGACACAGGGAGGTGAGAAGAGGACAAGTACCAGCATGTTTTTTTGCATCCAGAAGCAACAGGGGTTTAATGGAAATGTGGTCTTAATTTTGAGAAAACATAAACACTAATCAACCACTTGTGAGAGACAGAGGCTACCTGTCATCCCAACCATGATGCCATTTGTTACAGTGATTATATTAAGACATCACAGTTAATTTGACAGTGATATATCATGATGGTTTAAGATTAAAATGAAATACCCATTATTCATGTTCTAAAAGACACTCGAACAACACACTGTATAGGGAGATAAGCAGCAATACACAGGCAATGTGTGTTTTCTTAGAAGTCAAAAATGCACAGGGCTGTACATCAGACACACACTTTAGAGGAAATGCTACATTTACCAACTCATTCAGTTTAAAGTGTATACTTAATTTTCATTCTTTATATAATTTTCACTAAATTTTAAAGTCATATAAGTCAGTAAAGAAAAGACATGTACTTTTCCCAGTCATCAGACTGAAGTGCAGCTCCATTGAGAATAATGTGAAAGTTGAGGAACATGTCTGCTGAACATCGCTTATGACTGCAATAAAAACAAACTGGTTTAGCTGTAAAAGCTCGCACAGCCATTTTATGATCCCATAAAGTCACTCTCCAAACTACAGATGACTGACTAACTCAGTCACAGATTTGGGTCTGTAGTATTTATTACAGAATGAAATGTTTCATGAAAACATTGTAGTATATACATTTTATAATAACTTTCTGAACCACTTCACTTATTCCACTGTACAACAACTTTTGTGAAGAAAGTGAATATATGGCCTTACACCAAACAGAAGAGATAAAGAATTTAAACTCAACACTACATCAACTTACATATTAAAGCTTCATGTAGAGATTCACCAAACAACCTTTTTATCAGCAGACATTTTGACTTGTCACAGTGGGAAAATTACAGGCATTAGCAATAAAATAACATAAATGTTAGCTGTTTTGTTTAAGGTCCCAGTCAGCCATGAACTGTTCAACGGTGAGCCCGAGATACATTTGTCATCTGAAGTGTTTCATGACCAGATAAAACCCAGATGAGCTATAAGACTTTAATTTACACTATGTCTCTGTTGGCCAGATCACTTGTCTGACTACAATCTGTCTTGTTTTTGGGCAACATCCAAATCAGTTTCAGCTATTCTCCAACTCCTTTCCAAAGGTTGGTGGTAACTCAGCTTAAGATGTTTGATACCTGCCAAAAACACCAGAAGAGGAATCACTAGCATTAGCTATTTTAACCATAAAGTGACACAAACACAAGGGTGAATCATTTTTATGAACCAAGAGCAGGACAAAAATGTTATTGTTTTCATGGGCTCTAAGTCACACTAACTCGCTCTCTCACCCTCACAGATCCTTCAGTGGGTTCACTGATCATGAGTCAGATGAACACTACAACAACTCAGCGCTCTTTGTCTTTGATCATTACATGTAGAAATCACTGGAGCTGCTTCCTTTTCCTGTTGCTTTAATGAGATAGATAATGGTAGCTAATTTCAATGTAACTTCAGGTGCCATTATTACAAGATGGATGCATTCACAGGAGGTAAAGACTTGTTGAGATTAAATATTGAAATACAGAAACTGAAACTTTATAGTTTAAAGAGTGATTGCTTTAGAGGAAGTTTGCCACACCAGCAACACTTAAACTACTTCATCTCTTCCACCTCAACCAGACGATGGGGGTACATTTTGTTCATTGACCCATTGTGAGGTTATTTTAGCTTTTGAGGTCTTAAAACTTCAATTTGCAGCTCTCAATGTGCCAAACTGCTCAGCGCAAAATGTTTCCATTATGAGGCACAATAGAGA
Organism: Lates calcarifer; assembly: GCF_001640805.2. Lineage (NCBI taxonomy): Eukaryota > Metazoa > Chordata > Actinopteri > Centropomidae > Lates > Lates calcarifer. Next base: position 22,871,359 of record NC_066853.1, read on the forward strand.
AACTGAATTTACTCTACATTATAATGAGTTTGCTTACAAAAAAAGCAATTTGGGTTGAATTTGACCTTGAGCAACTCTTCTCTCCTTCATCAGGTAACATTCGGAACACAGAGAAGCTGAGCTACGATCGGCAGCAGCAGTATGAGATCCAGGTGACGGCCTGGGACTGCGGCCAGAAGAGGGCACTGCACAGCGTCCCTGTTCGCATAGACGTCAAGCCTGTCTGCAAACCCGGCTGGCAAGGTGGGCCTTTATCCTATCTGTTTGTGTGTGTGTGTGTGTGTGTGTGTGTTTGTGTGCAAGGAGGACTGAGTGTGTAATCTTTAAACATTCAGAAACGCAAATGCAATTATTTGTGTGTGATTACTTGAGTTTGGGCAGTATGTGTGTGTCAGCCTGGCTGTATTGTACAGTGTGTGCACAACAATGGAGCGTGGAGTAAGAGCTGTGTGGGTTCTCTTTATGTTCACAGAAACACAGATGTGATTATTTACATGTCATTACTTTAGTGTGTGTGGGCCTTCTCCGAATGTGTGGTACTTGCTGTAGTCTGCATACCTCATTTTTATAAATTTGTGCTTATTATACTGTTTGGGTTTCTCCTCTCTTTCTACCTACCTTTTCTTTATTTCTTGGTCTCTCTCACTCTCCATTTCCTTTCCTGACCCTCTTTCTCTCCCCCATCACTCTCTCCTTCCATCCCTGAGGAATTGGTCTGTCAAGTTTAGCTGGTGTGATCAACAGCACTTTACTAAGAACAATATGACACAGCCAACATGGCTCTTAGCAGATCAGAAAGCAGTCATGGCAGCCTTAACAAGGCCCAGGGTAATGCAAAGACATGGGTCTGCACCATGTTACAACAACACAAACAGCTCTCAAGGTAACTGTGGACGCAACTTAGATTTGTTAGAGATGGCAACAGTACATGATGAAAGATGAACACACACACACTGCAGCTTCACCTGTAACCATGCACAACCTGTATTGTTCTGTCATTAGTAGGGCTAGGTTGTTGTTTAAAAATTTTTGATACCGGTACTGATACCTTGACTTCGATACTGGTTCTTGAACAATACTTTTTTCAATACCAATTTTATAAAATCAGTTCTAACAAAAAGAAAAATACATTACATATTATAATACAAATCTTGAGGGGTTTTTTTTGTTTTTTTTTTTTTGTTTTTTTTTTTGTTTTTTAGTTTTTCAGCTTTGGCCTTTTTCCACTCAAAGCAGTTTTGTAACGTAAAAAAATAAACAACAAATAATTTTCAGTGCAAAAGAACAGTTGCAAACAAGTGACAAGTCAGTGTCTAATGCAGTTCTTTTTCAGAAAAATCAACATGTCTGCTTTCTCAAGTAACAGACAAGCCTGCTCCTGGCTGATGGTGTCTCCAGCAGTAGAAAATATATGCTCTGTCACAACACAAAGCAACTTTCTGCTCCTTAAATTAATTCTACATTCATATACTTCATCAAATTGGTTGTGTTGTCGGCCTTAGCAATGATGTCTTTTTTGCAAATATTGCATCGCACACTATTGGCAGCAATTTTGCTAAAATGGAGACACACTTTTGACCTCAGTCGCATTTTTTATCCACTTTGACACACACACTGTAGTTCACAACACGTGAACCCCATCTGTGGGCGTAACCACATAAGTATGTTTCCTGCATGTCTCTACCGTGTGTAACGTTACAGCACCGGCAGCATTATCAGATCTTGATCATAAGATTAACTCCTAGGTACCAAAACAAAGCATCTTTTGATACTGGGTAGTATCGAAGCATTTCGGTCACTTCTGTAAAAGAACCGAAGTTCAGTACCTAGTCCTAGTCATTAGGTCATAAGGTCATTTGTTTTTTGGTTGTTCAGTTTCTTTGGAGTCCAGCCATTTTCTGTTCCACAGGATGTGATGTGAGCGAGCTGGTGATAAACAGCAGTAAATAAAGACCCTGGCAGCAGCTCAGTGGCAGCCAGTAAACCCTGAAAAAACTGTTTGGTTGTTTGGCTCATATTCAGTTCTCCAATCTGTGTTTTCTCAAAACAAGTGGCAACATGCCTGTAGTTTTTACATCAATGTACTTTTCTGATCTTACTCAAGAATATTCTGTGACAAGATCGGGGTTTTAAAACAAAACAGAAAAAGATAATTCATTCTGCATCAAGAAAATAAATGATTCAAGGAATGTCTTGAAACTTTTAACATTAGTAGTCTAAATAATTTCTTAACATGGGTACTTTGTGCAGTGAGTTCTACCAGACTGGTGACTGATTTAACGATTGAGACGAATTAAGGTCACCAAATTAAACAGCCAAAAAGACAAAATGAAAGAAACAAGGGAAGAAGTTTTACCTCTAGTTCTAAATTTCAAAATGACTACATGTAAGTAGTACAGACACTGCCAGCATTTGCCTGCATGCTGTGTGTAGTGTTTTTTTGTGTCAAGGGGAAAAGTTACAATCAAGGATGCAGGCAAGCAGAATCACATAATATCTGATATACAGTAAAAGCCTGGAGAAAATGACACACAGGAAAGTAGGCTCTACAAACAACATTAGCATGTCATACAGACACATTTGTAGCCACACACTTAAATCCTAAAATGTATTATTTCTCATACTGAAACACTCAAACTTGTCAAAAGCACAGCGAGTGGCACACACTTCACATTTTGGACACTTAACCCATAATAAAAAAGTGAAAACCTGTTCTTAGGAATTTTTTTGCAAATTTAGGAAATCCAAAACTGAAATCTCACATTTACAAAAGTATTCAGAGCCTTAATTCAGTACTTTATAGAAGCAGCAGTTTGGCAGCAATTACACGTTTGAGTCTTCTTGGATAAGTCCACCTGGATTTGGGCAGTTTTTCCCATTCTCCTTGACAGATCCTCTCAAGCGTCGGGAAGTGTCTGTGAACTGCCACTGTCAGGTCTTGCCACAGATGTCCAATCAGGTTCTAGACACATCTCAAAGATAATTAAACCACAGAGGATGATGCACCTTACTACAACTTGGAGTGACACAGCAAAAGGGTTTAAAATAAATTTGCATGGGGGAAATGGCAATTTTATCCATTTAAAATAAAATCTACAACACAATAAATTGCAAGAAGTAAAATACTTTATGAAACCACTCTATGCAACATATGTCATAGCTATATGTGTACGTATGTACAAGTTCAATGTCAGCACACCACACAAACACACAGAGCAGCCAGGGCTGTCATGGGTGTACAGGGTGACATTAACTCCCTCTCAAGGCTCTTAGTGATAATCCTGTCTTTGAAGCCTGGTTGCAGTATTTTTTATGAGTGCATTTATCAAATTAGGATTTTCAGCACAAGATTATGGTGAGGAGATACATACACACACACAAGCACAGATACGCGCTCCCTTGATGAAAGAGCAGTCATCCCTGTGAGCATTGTTTGGCAGCAGGGATGAAGGGGAGGATGGAGAGGGAGAAGTAAATGCCATGGCCACAGATCAGGGGATATTTAATAGGGCTAGTCCTTGTCGAATTAAAGGCAGGCTTCTGTCGGCAGGCTACTGTGGGAATGTCAAAGACACACACATGCGTGTGTGCGTTCTTTTGGTAAAAAACAGTAATCTGTCTGTTCAGATTAGCTATGGTCTCTGACTTTGGACAGCAGGGCTCAGCTGTGTGTCTGTCCTGACTAATCACATGTCCTCACTCAGCTGGTGGAAACTCCTTCTCTGATGGGTAGTGCCTGTACACACACACAAAGACAGACACACACACACACACACACACACACACACACAGGTGTGTATAGGTGTTTGCATCACCATATCATCTTTTTCTTTTCAATTACTCTACTACTTAACTGTTTACTCCGATTAACTTTCATATACAGAGTTACCATTATTTGTTACCAATCAACATACGGTAATTTCTTTTATATCTTACAATCTATTTGGACACATCATCAGTGATATAACCTGGAGTTTCTGGTTTGCCAAAGAACTTTAAGGTCCTGCTTAAGGACTGACTGGTAAAGCCCCTGCAGCCTTGATGGTCATATTTTGCGCATGCTACCCTTAACTCTGGATCTTGCTCTTCAGATCAGCATACTTGACTTTCTCTCAGAGGACTCCTCCACCTTGCCTTCCATGGGGATGGTCAGTCCTAGCAGGACCACTCACCTTGCAGTTTTGGATATCGGGACCATGTATGCCCTGAATGTAGTTTCTGCAGTGATGCCTGAGAACATTTTTCATGGGTCAACCTTAAACTACCAGTCCCACCTACCAGTGATAGTGAGAAGCCTACTTGATAATCTTCAGAATCACTGTGACTTCTGCCCTTTCTTGACAAAGCCAGCTGTCTTCCTCATTGGGTGTAGTTGTGCGCTGCTGACAGTCCCTGTGTAGATGGTGCCTGCTATTGCCTGGCACCTGGTCATGATGCCAGTGGGACAATCCCTTCCCCAGAGCCTTCAGAGAGAAACTCGAGATATGCTCCTGGGATCTCCCACTCTGGCCCAGTGGGCACACTGGTTTTCCTATCAGATCCCAGTGGGAAAAGATGGATAGGCTAGGGAAGACAAGGTGAAGTGACTGGACCAGGAATTTGGTCCAAAGTGGTTCAGCATTCCAAACCTCTGACCAAAGGATCTTGCAGTCAGTGGCTTGCTCATTTCAAGTCCATGTGTTTTTTGGTGCATCTTGGCTATACTGATGGCATGTACATCCTCCACCCCAGCTTGTTTCTCCTCTAGGGCCATGTGACACCTCCCCTTCTTCTGGGCTCTCGTGCAGTTAGGTCTTGGAGTGCTGACAAGCCCTACCCATTTGGATGTCACTCCTCCAACCAGCACATATCTCCAGTCAATTTATTTTCTTTATTTTTCTTTATATTTTCCAATATTCTCAAGATACCATGCATGTTATATAGTGAGTCATATCATATTGTGAACTATTATTGTGGCAACATTTGACAATGTGGAAATCATAACACAGCTTTGGGATAGTCAAACATTGGAAGCCAACAAGAAGAAATAAGAAATTACATTCTCACTTTTTTAAGCTTGTCCAAAACAATTTAAAAGTTTTCAAACTTAAACTGCAACTTAAAGTCAATCTCCTATCTTGTCTCTTCATCTCCATCCTTCCAGCTGTCCACACAGAAACTCATACACATGAACATACACACAAGAAAAACTGATAATGGAATGAGTGGACAGATGGGAAGATAAGAGACAGAGTAAGCAGACCACTGTCGAGCCTCTTGTCTTCCTCAGATGGGATGGTTATCAGTTTGGTGTAATGCAGTTTGTTTCTAACACCATAATAGATAGTTGACGGTGACAGAAAGTTTTATATGGTCAGTTATGCAGCCCTGAGCAGTTTGAGAGAACAAACATCCTTGGAAAACAAAAGTAAATAACAAATTCCAAAAACATCCCCTTCTGTATTAACATCTTCCTGCCCAGGGACCATAGATGTAAATGTGCTATATAGCTAACTTTGGACCAAAGGTTATGTTGTGTGTTAATTAAACAAATAACCTAAACTAAGAACAGTTTACAGTGAGCATATCTCAGACACTGAGACACTGCAGTATTCACAACTGGATAGTCTAATGTCAAATAATTTTTAGAGTTACTGCATAAATAACAGAAGGTGATTCAACCACTGTATGTTTACATTTCCATGAATTCTATTACACATTTACAGTGTGTGATATCCACATGATGTAATAGTTTAAGTTTTGAAAGCTAGAAATATCTGAGCCACCTGTGTTGCTCAGTCATCCTATGAACCATCAGTCTGTGCTACAGGACTGTAAAAGATGTACTTAATGTTCCATTAAACCTGTCCTATTAAATGTGCTTTCCATACCTATAAAATATATGCCAGATGCATTTCTGTCATGTATGACCTCTACAAAAGATGGAGTAGTCAAACACACACACACATACACACATAGACACGTATATAACGAGTGTACATAAATACATACATTGTGATACACATTGAGCACAGACATTGAGTGACAGATTATTGCACTGATTAAATAAAAAATCATATTCCATATTCATATCCATCCTTCGTATTTCGAGAACAGCTCTCAGCCTTGAGTGGGTGTGTGTTTCCCCATGCTTGTGTGTGTGTGTATGGTCGGTGCACATGTGCCCTAGTACGCTCTTTTACCTCCAAAAAGCCAGAAACTAAAACAGCAGTTAATCTGAAACTCAGAGTGCAATTCTGGTTTTGTCTATTATTTCCCAGAGTATAGTTATAGCAATACAGCATACTGTAGGTGTTTATGTTATAGATGCGTGTTTTTTCTCTAATGAGACCCATGGAAGGCATCATTATCACATTATTAGACATTTCTCTGGAGAGACATGCCACTGAATATTTAACACTGACAGCAGCGGTCTTTTATGACATTATGTAGGTTTTACAAAATTATTCTTGTGAAGCTGTTGAATAAAAATATTCCATACCATAGCTGTTTGATGTCTGTTTCTCTACCAAATGTTACAAAAGAAAATTAATTCACACACTGTATCCACAATTCTTTTTTTTAAGGGGAGCTGAATAAACAATTAAGATCTTAGGAACATGCAGTGTAGGTGATGTGACTGGCTATTAAAAATGCATGCACCACACATCAATACTAGTCCTATGGAGATTCCAATGTTTGCAATAGGTTAGTCTCAAATGTAAGCAGTTCTGTCTTCCTCAAAATGAATAGATTCAATTGGTTTCCCAAAATGTAGGGTCAATGTTTAAAATCAATATTTTTATTAAACAGAAAAGAAACCAGGTCAAGACTCCTTTTTTCACTGCAGCAAGGAATATCATTCTTTACAAAGTATGTAACAATGCTAAGATACAGAGACATTTGTGGAGAGAGATGATGTTGTGATTTTGGCTCAAATGTAGGCAATTTAATTCAACAGGCCCAACAGCTAGTCGTCTTCTGCATCATTTCTTGATATGTCACTGCCACCAACCGTCAATCATTGGCATAGTGTGAAACTGTCAGAAGTCGAGTGTGTATCACATATGGATGTATTATCGGAAGTGGATGTCATCCATTCACTTGAATGAAAATTGCTCACTGAGCAATACATTAGTATTACACTGTCGGTCATGGTCATGTGACACACACATCACTTTTCTAGGCCTTGGGAAAGTTTTGCAAATATTAAACGTCTGGGTGGATTAAAGGTTTTACCCTTGATGGCCAGTAAGTGAACTGCAGTCAGCATCCTGCTGTTCATGCATACTCACTCTGTTGGTAGATGCTGCACAGCAATGTGCTAGCAATGTGAGTATCAACCATGTTTTGTCTGTGTATGTTTGTATGACAGCTTATCTTCTGAATTATCACACAACTTACAGGGATCTCCAGTTCTGTCTGTTATTTTCCTCCAGTGTCTTCCTCCTCTCATTTCTGACATGCACTGAATTTGAAACAGCTCACATAGATGCACTTTCTGCCTCGGTCTGTGCCATCCAGGATTTATATGTGCTCATGTCTTTGTATTAACTTTACATTTAAATACACTGTCTCTAAAATTCCCCTCACATTCACTCTACTGATAACATATATTGTCAGTAACCCAAGAATGGAAGAGTCATAAAGTCAAAAAAGTGACTCAGTAATATCTAATCTAAAGCTACTATGTTTTTAAAATTTGCTAACATTAGCCATGGTAAACACTTGATCATACCAGACCAGGTAAAGCTGTACTCCTGAATGCATTAAACTGAGCATCATTGTGTTTTATTCCTCATGATTTTTCATTTGTAAAAGGAAGATTGTGTTATTGCTTCCTCTGACAAATCGATCATCTTACTTTAAAGGTTAAAAATCATAACAAACAGACAGAACTAAACTCAACTGTGAAATAATAATGGAAAATCAATGACACAGTTTTCAACTATGATTAAATTATATTTGGCAAAAAGAGTGTCATAGACAGACTCATATTGACAGACTATGCTTGTTAGCAGTAAAGTTGGTGGAAAGTTGAGAGCCAGCCTCAGGTAGAGTATCTGAAATCAACACACTCTCTCAGGCATTTTCTCTCTTTGAGGCAGGGAGTTGCATTTTCTGCTCGACTCTTCAGTATTTCAAGTGCGCGCGTGTGTGTGTGTGTGTCTGGCAGCCAATGGTCCTGATCTCTGATAAGAGTCAGAAGAGGATGAATTAAAGAGGGGAAGAGGAAAAATAAATGGCTCTGCACTTCCTTTTCCCATTTCCTCTAACCTCCTACTCCTCTCCTGCTTCCTCTCTAATCTCAGGCTGAGGTCTGGCTGCTACTCTCACTCTTTTCATCCTGTCTCTGGTTTTCCCTTATTACTTTCATTGTTTCCTTTTGCCCTATGTGTCTATGGCCTGCATTTTTTTCTTACTTTGTTCTGTTTCTTATTTCCTCTTCCTTTTGTGGGTTTGATTCTTTCTTTCTTTGTTTCCTCTCATCTCACCATCACCACCTTAATCAGTTCAACTTCATGCTTCTTTCGTTCTCTCCATTTGTCTCTTTTCTCTGATACACTATTAGTTTGAAATAGAAATCCAGTAGTCTCCATTGTAGATCACAGTCACCAGACCGTCTTCTTACTCCACTTTTCACTTTCATTACATTGCACACACACACACACTCACTGTCACAGGGGCACAGAACTCACATGAACTCTCCTAATACCCCCTCTCTGGCTTTAGGCAGGAGGGATGGATGAATGGTGGCAGGGGTTAAAAGACAGAGGAGCCTGACACCCTGGTTTCACCTTATTGTGTCAGAAGAGGGCAATGGCTTTTGCACAGAGGTGTAAAATTGGGATAGAGACAGAGAGAGGATAGGGAGGGAGACAGCTAAGAAATACATCCACACACAAATAACAAACTGCAGATACACTTTGTTCACACACACATTTATGCACAAAACATACACAACATACACAACAGAAACGTGAACATTGCATAGACACAGATACGCAATACAAAACACAGTGTGATTACACTCTCTCAGTCCTTGTCTGGCTGCCTGTTGAGATTGGAGTTTTCTTTATAGTGCCACTTCAGTGTTAAGGCGACACTGAGCAATCATGATTACAAAGCCAAAGACAGAGAAGGGGTGTAGATAAAACAGAAGGGAGCAGCTGGATGAGAGAGGAAAGGGAGAACTGTTAAGAAAACATATAAAAGATAAGGTTTTTTGCCAAAGGGAAGGACTGATGCAGCAATTATGTTGCAGAGGTGGTGATATCATTTTACCAACTGATGTAAAGTTATGCTGCATGTTGACCTTCACCTATGGCCACAATTTTTGGGTAGTGACTAAAGAGCATCATGCTGGAAAACCTCTCCAATGGGAGAGCAGATCCTGATGCAGACATGCTGCAGGGATTAAACAGTATATCCCAACTAGCCTTGGATTCCTTTGGGATCCCCCATGAGGAGATAGCAGACGTGGATGTCTCTTGTAGTTTGCTTAGTCTGCCCCCGTCATGAGGAGAATGAGAATTAAGGTGGAGAAAAAAGAAGTAATGGCACTTTTTGGCTCCTTTTTACTGAACAGTCAGTGTTTCCACTTTAAACACCCAGGATTAATCTTTTAACTCAATCCTCTGAGGGAGCAAGAGAATTAGATTTACTATGGACATGAAATTGAGGTGTTTTGGGGGCTTCCAACAGAATACTGCAGAATGAGAAAAAGTGTAATTTCATTAGAAATTATCCCATTAGACACTAAGACTTTTGTAATAGAAATATATTTCTGTCACCTTAGGTGCTCACAGAGCAGAGCTGTGTGGTCCAGCTCTATAGGCAGATCTCAAACTTCTCAAACTGTGACATTTGAAATGCAGTGATGACCAGTAATATTTGTCATATATATGATTTTTCCAAACTTGTTTTGAGGAGACAACTTTTTCACAATGCCCATGCCACACTGGCTGGAATATAAGATTCCCAACCCTATTTTGCCACACTTGTTTTGGGTTTTTCTGAAGTTAGGAAACAGATATAGCAACTTTTTGATGAGACCGAAGCTGTGCTAATTAACATTATTACATTAACAATGAAATTAAATGACTTTATGTAATAATGTAATGTTTAGCATCTTTCAGCTCATTGTTTTTGTTTTACAACCTTTCAGCTCTCACAACCTCACTTCCTTCCACAGCAGGCAGCTGTTTTCAGAAAAAAACCCTCTAAAACACAATGCAGGCTGCCAGCCTAACAGCAGACAAAGTTAGCAACTAGCTGAAATAATGAAGCAACTGACAAGCTATAAAGATTCAGTCATAGTTTGTGGAGTTTGTTTAGACCAGAGCTAAAAGGATGGCTAATACTGGGCTTCTACATTTGTCAGATGGACAGAAATTCAGAATGAATGCTAATCTTGCTTTATGTCTGCTATGTGTATACAAGCAATCATATGATAACACATGTAGCTGTATCAGCTCTGTCAGGTGATGTCATCTAGATGCATAAAATCATGGTTCCATCATTGAGCATTCAGGAAGGATGAAACATTCCACTTCCCTCCATTTTGTCTGTCAACTTTTTGAAGAAAAAAAAGATCAAAGTCTCTTGTATTGCACAAAAAGGATGCATGGAAGCATTAAAAAGAGTGCTTTTGGGGCATTGTTAGGAAACAGAGAGAGAGAAGGATGGCCAAGAAAGAGGATAATTCAGAAAGATGGGACTCTCTGAAGGGAAGAGAGATAGACAAGGACATAGGTGAAGAGGAAAAGGAAGGAGAGAGGAAGGAGGGAAAGAGCAGAGTGCTCTTTTAAATGGAAATTGGCTCTCCCACTGATGGCTGGGACGAATAATGACGACCCCCCTGACTACTTGAATATGGTGTCAGCAGTTTTTACATGTGCACACACACACAAAATATTCACACAACCATCATCTCACATGTCCACACATCTATGCACACTTTTAAAAGCATGCAAGAACTTACTGATGACACACACACATATCCACACACACTCTTCCACACCCCCCAGAGATGGGGAACAGCGTGAAAGTGTGATGATGCATCATTTTCTTAAGCACCTCTATCCATCTTCCTTCCCTCACTCTCTGCTTTTCACACCCTTCAGTTGGAGGAAGTTGCTGTATGTCTGTACATATACAGCAGTCGATATGCTTATATACTCTGTATGTGTATCTGAGTTTCTGCTACAAACACTGAACACCCAAGTCAACATTTATGTGTCAGTTTTACATCTGTTGGTGAATCTTTCTTGGTCTAATAAAAAACTAAAACATAGTCACAAGTAGGTGTCATGGCCAAACAATTTTAAGGTTCTTTAAATTTATTCATATAGTGTTTTGTTTTAACAAATTTCCTTACATTTGTTATTTACTTATTTTTGACCATGTGTACAAGATAATAAATTGGAAATCCAGGTACTGATGTTTATAGAAATGTCAGTACATACTGTAATTATACTGCGGTTACTTTTTGAACTGTATCCTCCAGAGATCAGTGGCTATGCAGCGGTGCCACTGTAGTGCAACTTTCCAGTTTCAGGAGTTGTTTCTGACTCTGACCTCCAGCTGTGAGCCTCCGTGGACTCGACTCTTATAAATCAAACGACTGGAACTAGAAGCAGCCACTGCAATTACCACAGTAGGGTATGGTGCAAATGTCCTAAATCCAGTTCAAACAAATAGAGCCATCTGAAAGTATGCTTAAAAGAAACCATACTAAATTGCCCAAAGTGTCATCAGAAAGTGTTGATATTGCAAATCTCTAAACTAAGAGGAAAACCTATCATCACAGAGCAAAGCTGTTTCTTCGAATTTATGTTTATACACAGCTAATTTAACACAAATACATTTAGTAGAAAAAGTAATTGTGACTGGATTACAATGGATTACACACTGTTAGCATGATGAGGACATGTTTTTAATGTACATATTTGGCAAGTTGCAAATGTATCAGTATTTGTTTTCAGCCAAAATATTCAATCTTGCAGTACAATATCCACTCACAGAAACTACAGCACTATGCCATTTTTTAATGTTTATGTTTAGGCACTCACATAACCAGATTAAGGTTCGTGAAAGATTGTGGTCTGGTTTAATACAGAAACAAACATGTTTATTAACATTTAACCAAAAACAGAGTCTTTCCCTTAGTGCTTTTGTTGACTACACCACACATGGGGCTCCATATTCTAGTGTACACTATAACAGTAGTTTCCTAATAGGCTGACATTATGTATCTATGGTTACGTCATCACTTCTCAGTGATAACAGACAGTAGCACCACACCCATTACATATGTGCTATAAGTTAATTTTTAGATCATAATCCATGGTGACAATAGTGCACTTAACATTTTCATCTTTTCATATGCAGATAACAACAAAGCATTAAGACACATACACATAGAAGTGTTTTTCCATTGTTGTTGGGGGGTTTTTGTTTTGTTTTGTTTTTTTCACGATCACAGCCCCGGCGAGGAGTTTGTACTTCTGCACTGGTGAACCAGCTCCACATGGTCGTTTTCATGTCTGCCTCATTTCCTCTGCCTCTCGTCTTCCTCTCACATTCACAAAGACAGGAACTCTCAAGCCCACCACGTAAATTCTGTTCAGTGTACTGCAGGCAAGCACACAACTCAATTGAGATCAAATAGCTTCCTGTTAAACCCACACTGCTTGTAAGACAGCTGGGCTTTAGCGCGAACCTGTGTGTTATTGTTGCTGTGCATCAGTAGTGGGTGTATGTGTGAGTATGTGTGTGGGGAATGTATTTGTAGTTCTGTGTGTATGCAGGCATCTGAATCACAAAGTGTGAATATTTCCTGTGTGATTTTTGGGTGTAAGTCTTTACATGCGCACGCGTTTACCCTGTTTGTACTGTCAGGGAATTTGGGAGCTCATGCTGCACCTGTGAGTGATAGCATCACCAGCAGCAGTGTTCTACAGAGACTCTTAAATAGGAATAAATTATTTAGGAGGGACACGAATGCAGCTCAGCGGAGGCCCTGCAAGATTACAGTAACCACTGCTTCATACATGATAGTTGGCCTCAAAATAAATCCTTTTATTATGGCTGAGTGTGCTTGTACAGACACTGTATACTTCCCTCTGAAATTCACTGGCATAAAATCAAAATATCCAAGTTAAGTGCAAATAGCTCAAAGTTCTACTTAAGTACAGAACTTGAGATATACATATTTACATTCCTCCCCTTGCTCTTTATTTGCTGCATTATAGAAGCCTATTTGTTTCAGAGTGTGAGAGAGTTTAAATAAAACAGTTCATAAAAAGATGTCTATAAAGCCTGAGCCTCTTTAACACACAGCAACACAAGCAACATGAATACTTTGCTATTATGTCAAACAGTCATAAACTGGCAAAAGGCTGAACTGCCAGAGAGGCAGAACATTTCATTTGAAATGCCTGGAGGAAAGAAAGGAAATACCTCTGCTTCAGCAACATAACAGAAGGTGTCACAGTACGGTGCCAGAGAATCAATACTGTACAGCAAGAGATTGTGTTATTTAATGAGCCAACACAAGGCTTTGGTATAAATTATTGGTTTCAGATTTCATTTAAAAGCATCTGTGAGAGGAGCCCATCAATGCTTAAAAACTATGGCAGGGAAGTGATGGTGATAGAGGTGTGGAATTGTTTTGGTTTTTTTATCTTCCAGAAATCAAAACATTGATAAAAACACGCCATTATTAAAAACTTGGCACAGATTTAAGACATAGATGTGTGTCTTTGTTTTGTCATTGTAAATCACACTTCAGTACAGTCCAGTAGGTTTTTGGGAAAGGACCTTCTTCGTTTCATTGGTGAAGTGTTTCCAATTACTAGAGATAAATGCCACTGCCAAAAATGTATCAATAGAATGAAGCTATTTGTATAGGCTTTATCTAAAACCAAGCTATGGAATGAAAAGTAAACTGTTTTGCTTTGTGGTGAGAGTGTATCTCTGTTCATTATCTTTTCTTTTTGTTAACGTCTCATATTTCTACTTCAGTGCTTCCACACTGTTTCAACACCCCTTACTTCATGTCTGATCATGGAGGGGAGTTGTGTCTCAAAAAGAAATGTGTCTTGTGGTGTGAAAGAACATCTGCTATTGCACTTGGTCTTGTGATTTGTTTTCATTATATGCTGCACCCACACTCCTTATAACTCATCTACCTTCCTACCAATTCCTTCCCACCTATTCCTCATTATATTTGAGCTGGTGCACTTCACACTTTCTGTTCACATTCATCATGGCTTCTGTCACAGTTGGGTCTCTATAGTGTTGAACTGGGCTCTTTACCCAGTATTTTACAGTAAACGTTTTTGTGTAATAGGCATCAGTGAGATAGTGACAATGTGTGGCATTCAATACACTGACCTTTTGCACTATGATACAAACTAATTGTGTAGTATTTATCACAATGACCATTTAAGGGCAGGCATTATGTTTATATACATCAATAAAAGTTGGAATAAAGAGGAGAGGAGCACCCCCTTTTAGAAAACTGATAAAATGTCACTCCTTAAACAATATCAAAGCAGGTTTTAATGTTTTGTTGGCATAAATACTTTAGTATGTTTGTTCCAGTCATTTGAACATACAGACCCAAAGATACAGGGAAAGACATTTGATATTTTTCATCAAAATGCACAATATGCACTTTACAGTATGCAGGGGTTGCCAGCTCTGACCAGTACGCTCTCTGACCATGCAATCAAATGACATGAAAATGGCAGATTGGCCTCCCCAGAAGGACAAACCAGTAGCTAACTCTGTCACTGCTCCATCAGAAAATGTGGAGATGTGGCTGAAGAATTTGGAAGAAGAATTGAGCAGACTCATTTACAGTTTTACACTGACAAAAACATAACAAACCAGCAAAAACAGTATGTTGGATATTTTAAATCATAATATTACCTGTGAATTGAAACATACTTTCTTGTAATTGCTTGCTTACCCAACTAACCACAAGCCCTGCTTTATTAATGCTGTGTACTTGGGACCATAGGTGTAGTGAGCCAGAATGATGCTTGGTCACTTCTCTCTCCAAGTGAGGAAATAGAATATTTTCAGTTTACATAATTTGGTTTAAATTCATATACATTTTTTAAGCACTTGAATATCTAATCACCTTGAATTGACCTCTGCCTGCACTGCTATGTTTCCTCAGAATGGATGTTTTGAATGTGGCCTCATTTACACACACATAAGTGAATTAAATTATTAAACAGAACAGAAAGTACATGTATTCATTCACTTATAGTGCTTAATGCCATTCTAATTGCAACCTATTACACCAATGGTATCGTCTGGCACTACGTAGATAAATGTTTGGCCAACTGCTGCAAATTATTATCAAGGTGAATTCAATCTAACATTTGATAATGTGGCTATGTTTTAGTTGACTAGTGTATGTAAACCTGCCATCATACAAACACTGGTGTATCATAGGTGTGCTCCGGTACTTAAACAAATAACACTACACCTCTGCCTAAAGCTTAGATTAAGTATCACTTCTTGAGCAGTGTCAAAATTAACTTGAAAATATACCAAGACCCTTATAGGTTAATATGGTGAACATATTAGCAAACATTCATTAATTTACACATCAAGCTTTTGCAGAACAACATTGTCATTCATTTGGAGTCACATTTCTGGCTGCTTGGTAAATAAGTAAGTCCATATTCACTTTCTTTTACCTCTCCAGCAGCTCATGAGATAAATATCTGGCCCTTAAGCTATTAAATGCTCCATTGTGTTCACCAACTAGTCTCAGATTGTTCTCTCGGTGTTGCTGAGTGCTGTGAGAGTGAACCAAAACAGAAAAGTTACTGATCAAACAGGTAAACAATGAACTCACAGTAAGATCAATAAATTTGAGGGGAGCTGCAGATTCAGGTGATAATTCCCTGTTCATCACTATGAGTGACCCATCTCAAACAGTCACATTGTTTTTATATTGTTAGTTGATATAGGAGTATTGAGTATATCCACTTTAAGTTCCCATGATGAAAAACACCTGGGCCTACTGGCAACATCAAAAAACAGCTGTCCAGTTGGGGTATGAATATGTAAATCACATGCCCTGCATTCTAACAGGAGACAGCCTAACTCTATGTAGCCACATGTCTTAAGCTACTAGTCAGTTACTAAATAAACTACAGGAATTCACTCCATGAGATTAAGAACTATTAAGAGGTGATGAGAGTACAACTGTCTTAATCTCTCCTCAGAGTCAACACTGTTTACTATCCCTTATGTTTGTCCAATGCTCTCTTACCCATTAACCTTAATCACCCATTTCCACACTCAACCCAACCTTTCCTCACATATCTATATGCACACTATGTCCTCAACCCATTAACCCCCCCATTTATCCCTCCACTTTTCCACTGCTCCGTTCCATGCATCCTTAACCAGGCTCTGCCCCATCCACGCCTCCCTCTCTAGATGTGAAGCCAGCTAGGCAGTCTTAAAGCCAAGTCCTCGACAGGTCATTTGACTTCCAGTTGTCCGTGGATTATGTTATTACCAGGGCATCTGCTACGCCCCCTCTCTGGTCAGAATCTGAAAGCTGCAGCATCACACTCTTACTCAGTATGGCATAACAAAAACAAACACCAGCAAACACCTACTGGATTATATTGTGGTTGTAGTTTTGTATGAACTAATAATTGTTGCATTCATTTTAAGCCATTAGATAAATTACCTAAACGTAAGATTTTTGATAAAAATGTTGACAGCTTTTACCAGCATTTACACTGCATTTTACATTAAATACACTTCAGATTTTACAGGGAAACTGCTATATTGCTTAAAGGAAGAGTGCTATGGACCTATTCACTTTCTTGGCAAGAGTTACCATAGAAGATCAACAGCACTCTGCATTAAACTTTGTATTGAACACACCAATCTGTGTGTTCAATACGAAGTTGGAGCTAGGATGTTATTAGCTTAGATCAGCATAAAGACTGAAAGTAGGGATAGACAACTAGCCTGGCACTGTTCAAAGGTGACAAAAGCTACCTACCAGCATCTCTAAAGCTCACTTATTGACATGTTAATTGTTTAATCCATACAAATTATAACATTTTGCAGGGTGTTATGTACTGGAGTTGCAAAACAACCAGCAGAGACACCAGCTTTAGAGATGTCAGCAGTCTGAATATGTTTTTACTTTTGAATAGAGTTAGGCTTTCTGTTTCCCAGCAATGGCTAAAAAGAGCCCACTGGAGAATAATATATGAAGTATTGCTGTAAGTTACTAATTAAAAATCACTCTCCATATCACATCAAGGTTAGCTATCTTCTTTGCCATCAATCAAAGCTAAGTGCTGCCTATCTGCCATTGTTGCTTTGAGCTTTCAGTTTGTGTCAGCAGTTATTGCTAATGCAACCCTCTAAACAGACTCCAGGATAAGGTGATATATAAAGGAGCAATCAGCAAGAAATGCGTGTGACAGAGGGCTACAGAAATGTACAAATCAGCAAAGCCTTTTGTGCTTTTCTTGTGCTCATGAATGTGTTTTTGTTCCTGTTTAGTGCACACCATTGTTTGTGCCTATTCTCATCACAGCCGCTGACAATCCCATAGTAACAGTGCTGCAGCAGCCCACAGTAATCGCAGTCTGGAGGAGGTAAATCAACGACAAAACAGATGCAGTGTGTGTATGTGTTTGAGCACGAGGTGGTGAGTGTGAGAGGAAACGAACATGGCAGATTTAACAGGCTGGTGAGCAACAAAGAGCTGTTCCCCATCCTCTCATGTCTCAAGCTAGGCTTCACGCGTATGCCTCCAGCTCCTAGCCAGCAATGCTCAATAGCTAAACAGATAGACAGAAGGATAGATGTATTGGAACTGGTTGGTGTGCACTAGCAGCATTGATGGGATGGTTGGGAATTGGGTGCCCAGTTAATTCTGAGGCTGTATGGTTTGCTTTTAAAGAGCTAGTTTTATACAGGTATGATGCAAGGATGCTGCCGTATGTCATATGAAGGAGGTAACTGGACTGACAGGCTGAAAGAGCAAATGTTCAAAATCTGTGTTGACACCATTTACAAGATATGCCAGGGGCTCTTTTTTCTTTCTCTTTTGTTGGGGTGGGGGGGGGGCTGAGATAATGAGTGAGATTAGCTCACTGTAAACAAAGCTCATAAAAACACTAAACTGGCAACATAATTTTGTAGTTTATTCTCTTGTTATCTCCAGCAGAGACTGTGCAGGCAAAAACAAATTCACACCACAAAGGCTGGAAAAAAATGAAGGCAAAAGTGAAAACATCACTGCTGCACAAAATAATAGCCTTCCGTGACAGAAAACACAATTCACAGCTGACAGGACAGACAGTGACAGCATAATGACTACTGCCGCTAATGCAGGTACTGCACTGCACTCCAACAACAATGCTGCAATTTCATTAGCCGGGCACATTCTGCCTGACTGATATTCAATTGTGATGCCAGAAATATCAGTGACAGTGAAAAATTGGAAATGGAGTCTTTTCCTGATGGTAGCCTAAATGGACAAAATGAGGCAAAAAAAAAAAAATGCAGTAACAAAAGCAACAAGTAGGCTTGTGAAAATCAGATATGATTTCAGATAATAATCTGCAGCCAGCTGGTGTTTCCACTCAGGAGAACAGACTCCGCAATTTAACCTGTCTCTATCTCTGCCATCCCTAACACTATCATTCCATCTCCCTCTTTTACCAGGTTGGAATAAACGAGTGGACTATGAGCCTGGAACGGGCAGTAAGCAGCTGTTTCCTAAGATGCACCTGGAGACCTGTGGTGGGCCGCTGTCATCTGTGAGGACCACAGTAGAGCTGCAGACCAGCCACATTGGGAAGGGCTGTGACCGGGAAACCTACTCTGAGAAATCTCTACAGAAACTCTGTGGTTGGTGTAGCAAAAGAAAAAAAAAAAAGAAAGAAAGAAATTTCTCTTGTGTTTTGAATACCATAATCGCTGTTTGTGTGACCAGACTGACAAACAGCTTAGCACTGTGCATTTCTGGCATGGAGCAGTAAATCACACGAGAGCTGCACCTAAGGCTATTTGGATGATGGTGGTGGATATGTAGAATATACAGTAGATGGCTGATCAAAGATGAATTCTGACTCAGGCAGCAAACTGAAGTTAGTGCACTGAATTAGAAGTAAGCTGCAGCTAAAAGCATCAGCTGAATCCATGGTCTGAGTAGCACGGTCAGACAGGACCTGAGGCACCTTTCTTCACCCTTTTTAAACCAACATCTGAAAGCTCCCAGTCTGCGTTGCTTTCTCATCTCCACTTGTGTCCCTGGTAAACCCCTGTGCTAAATGAAGGCACCACAATTGCAAATTAAAGCTGTGTCACTAATGATGTGACAGAGCGAGGGCATTAGCTGCTCCAGATGCAGCCACACTTTCTCCTCAGTGACTGATGAGCAGCCGAGCTGCCGTGTCAGTGCCCAGAGCGCCAACAAAGCAGCCGAGCCTACCCGCTCCCCACTCCCCGCCCACACTGCACCGCCAGCAGGGGGGCTGGAGTCATCATCTTTGACTAACGGCCTTCACAAGTCCCCATTCCACCTCATCTGAATGCATAACATCCCCTCCCTGGCTCTGCCTCCCCTGGCTCCCGGTCCATGCATGGTTTACCACTAAAGAGTCTTTTTCAGGCACCTCATAATCATTATCTGATAGTGTATAGAATAAACTGTAATTGCTTTTTTAAAGCACAATCAATTTGAGATAATGTACAAAGACATCGGGCAAAGAAAAGGCTGCAGCTGCGTCCTGGAGAAGTCGATGCGTATTTATTTACTGAGGGAATCTAATTACTGGAGTCACATTGGCATGAGTATGAGGTAGAGAAAAAGAGAGCTTTAAAGACGGGGGAAAAACATCAATTAATGTGCTAATGTGTTATTAGCAGAAATGAGCAGGTGCATGTTGCAATTGTTTGCCTGGACAAGGGAGACATGGTGAATTCTGACACTGGCCATTTTTTTGTATGTTTTCCATATTGCTTTGATGTATCACCATCCATAAGCTGTTTAAAGGATTTATAAATGTGGTTTAAACACATGAAATGCATTTTTCTCATCGCACAGGGGAAAAGATAGATCGGTACGGGCATGTCAAATATATCGAGGGGCAAGGTGAGCGACGTGGCAAAAATAACGTTTGTCAAGGTGACAGCTTGAAAACAAAGATCGTTCGGGACGCAACATATTGAGGTTATTGTGTCAAAGGAATGATGGAGTTGCTTTTAAAGGGAAGAAAAAAGGGAATGGGATGAGTCGGTGCAGTGTGGCGATGATTAGTGTGTTTTGTCAGGACATACAGGGATCACATAACAAAACTGTCAGCTATAAACAATTCGTGTGATTGGCTGATTCAAGCCACATGGTGTCCTTCTCACCAACTCCTTGCTGTATCTTATCTCTTTGTGTCACCATAGCACTCAGTCAATACGTCCTCTCTGTTTCCATAGAGGAATGTTTTAGAGTTGAGCTATGTTCTGAGTTTGTGAACAATGACTCATATCGCTTTCCTTTTGAAAGTCAGTTTCATTTGCCATGAATCAATACCCACATCCACTATCCATCTTGGCCCATTGATTACATATTAAGCGCTGCCATCTGCCTCACTCATAAGTAATCATAGCCAAGGTTAGGCCAATATACACTGCATATCTGCAGTGATTGTTATTGACACATCTTCTGTCGCACCTCTTGTTTGTGACTCCAGGGGCCTCCTCAGGCAGCACTGACCTTCTACCTGCCCCCAGCACTGCCACGAACTGGACAGCTTCCCTGGTGACTGACAGCGGGAGGGACAGCGACTTGATCTTCAGGTTTGACGGTCGTCAGGCTGCAAAAATCCCAGACTGGGTGGTACCCCAGAATCTGACAGACCAGTTCACCATAGCAACGTGGATGAAGCATGGACCCAGTCCTGGGCTCAGAGCTGAGAAGGAGACACTACTCTGTAACTCAGACAAGACTGGTGAGAATGAGCCCTACATGGATTGACACACAATTATCCCATAGCAAGATCAAAAGCCACCAAATCTTACCACTTTCACATGTTCTTATCTAATAACTATCCATGTGTCCTGTCCTTTCCTCTGTTTAACTCATCCTTGACTGGAAATTGATTTGGACAGTATTGTTTAAGTAAATGTCTTTGTCTTTATCCTTGTCTATAAGACCTTGGTTGTTCCAGCACTGGACAAGAGTAGTGTCTCCAGATGTCCACTATCAGTCATAGTTTGGGCTAAACAGTAGACCACTGTAACACACTGTGGAGGTGTTTATGATCTGAACTGTTAGAGTGAGTATGAGGCCTAGAAAATATTAAAGCACACTAGAAGAAAATTACCTCAAAGTGAGCAACAGGAAGTCAATCATTTTCCAACTGTATTTAGGGAATAGGGCTGTAGAGCTTTCTAATTTTCCAACAAACCAAAGTCAGAAACATCATAGCTTACTTGCCCAAAGGGATGAGTTTGTTTTAAAAATCTCAGTGAAGAATTGTGGGAAACAACTG
The DNA here is from genome assembly GCF_001640805.2 of Lates calcarifer. Taxonomy (NCBI): domain Eukaryota; kingdom Metazoa; phylum Chordata; class Actinopteri; family Centropomidae; genus Lates; species Lates calcarifer. The sequence continues at coordinate 22,892,898 of NC_066853.1, forward strand.
TCTGAAAGTTGGCCCCCTTCAAAAAAAATCCTGCTGTCCCACTTTTCTGAGGTTTCATAAAGCCAGATGTCAGATTGCCTTTATCTGACAGTGAGTAGGTGTGGTTGGTGATTTGGTCCCTGGTGCCAACTCCTCTCTGTCTTTCTGCCTCCCACAGAGATGAACCGTCATCACTACTCACTGTATGTCCATAATTGCCGCTTGGTGTTTCTGCTGAGGAGAGACTTCACACAGGTGGACACATTCAGACCAGCCGAGTTCCACTGGAAACTGGAGCAGGTAAGATGCTAATGCTAGGACACATACAGCAGACAGGAAATCGTGTATTCTGAATGACCTCAGTTAATACTTGAGTTCATCTTTGTGGATTTGATAAGTAGGTAATGAGCCAATCTCTGGATTAAACCTGTATTAAACATCCAGTGGGATTTATTTCTTGGCTTAATCTGTGTTAGTCAGTATCTTGCACTAATACTAAAAGGCTCCTGGTAAGACTTTGGGGTTCATTTACAGTGTGGCTTAAGCTTGAGGAAGTGAGAACCACCGGTCAGTTCACTGACTGGTTGCACATCAGGTTTATAAAAAGCTTTACACACATCCATGGTTTTGTTTCTGTTTGTGTGTGCACACAGTAACTTGTATGCATTTCTATTTAGTGCTTGGTTGCACAGAAAATGCTCTTTCAGTCCAAAAAACGAGCCTAACCTTTAATTAACCCCAATTAATTTGAGCAACTCTCACACCACTCTACTTAATAACCATAGAGTTTTTAATGACTTAAGTGACTTCTCAATAAATATTTGGCATGGATATTAAGACTTTCCAGGCGGTATTTTGTTACAGCCAGAGTTGTTTTTTTTTCTTCTTTCTCTTCACCATCTCACTGCCTGACACATCATATAAAGATTTCTGTAAGAATCAAATATATCCAGAGATAAAACACTGACATGTGATCAGAACTGGAAATGATTACAGACATGATTTTGGGAAGCTTTTAATTAAAACTTTTAATTAAAAGTTTAAAAGTGGTCTAGAAAATACTGTCTGTCCTCATGGTATGTCCTACACAGAAATATTTTTAAGAGATGGATACTTGAACTAATGGGCACAGCAAACAGAGACAGTGTGTGTGTGTGTGTGTGTGTGTGTGTGTGTGTGTGTGTGTGTGTATGACAGCAGCTGTGTGTTGATCAAGGATCCTGTCTGAAAGTCAGACAGGTCACCTCGCCTCACAAGACCCCACGCTCACTCAGCAGGGACATTTGATTTGGGTGGACAGACACACAGCTGAGCCTGGACATCCAGATGCAGCACCCAGGGCTAATTTGATCAGACAGATCACTGGTCTTGACTCGGGGGAGAGCATGAAAGAGGTCGTCATCCTTCAACAACGGAAAAACTTAAACACAGTTGGGATTTTATACACTGATTCCTGTATTTCTTAGATACATATTTACAGTGTGCGTTGGCCTGGTTTGACAGCTGCTGTACACAACTGCCCTCACAGAGTAAATAAAGTTGTGTTGAATTGAATCAAATTGACCTGAGCTGAAGATGAAGGGTTTTGTAATTCTCCACAAGAGAGCATTATTAGAATTTGCACAAGATAGTTAACAAAATACAAAAACAAAATACACAGATTCACTAATCTACAGTGCTATATGATAATCATTCACAGAGAGCAGTGTACAAAACATTCAGGAAGCAACTTCTTCTTTCAACCACCAACCATCGCTATCACTAGTTAAAATGGCAAACATCACCAGTAGCAGATTTGTATGTAAGCCAAAATTTAACTTATCAGTTCTTATCAGTCTGTTTTAAGCACTCTCTGTAACAGCTGAAAGTAAGTGTGAGTGTTTTGTTGCAGTAAGAGTGTTTTTGTAGTTCAAGGGATACGTCCTGATTGCATCCCATCAATTTCAGGAGTTGTACTCTCCCAGTTAATCTTTCATTCATGTCATATGAATAAATAAAAATTTTAAAGATAATATTTTTGGAATGGACCCTTCAGGATTTTGATCACATTGATCATGTGAAAAATAATTTGTCAGATTAAGTTGACTAAAGATGTTATTTCAATGTTAGATATATCAAACAAAATATTATAGGATTTGGATAGGGATCACAGACTCTAGGACTTCTCTAATTAACTGTATGTTTAATTAATGTGAGAGTTTTTATGGCAGGCTAAGGGGAGCATTTGGGAAACTTGGACTCATGACCTACATATGTTTGAAATCTTGGATACAGCACTTTCAGACTTTTTCTGTAATGTGTCATAGCTTGTTGGCAGAGGAAAAAAGACCCTCTTTTAATGTTTATGTTCTAAAACAATAAAGCTAATATCCTGCTAAATGCACCCTAAATACACACATAATTGAATACAGTTTAGTGGCCAGCTTGTTCATATTCAGTAATTTCAGTGTGAAATGGGCTTTACCTTTGATAAAAACATTACACCTTTAAGTTGGTTTCCTGCTTTGCCATAAAGAGTTGGCACAACAGGTTGGATGTTTGAGAATTCTTGGTAGTTAATAAAGAGATTAGGTGGTGAGTTTATTTGTAGCCTTGTGTAAATTGATTTTGACTTAGTGATGTTTTTTCATTCATTACCTTGTTCCTTCATTACCTTGAGGTGATAAAAGTTTCTAAAGACTACTGCAGTATGTGGTGCTGGCAGCACATACATCTTTGAAACAGGCTGCACAATAGTTAACTGTGGAGTTTCCTGAGCACTTTTTAAATCTCTTTCTCTTTTTTTTTACATTCCTTTTCTCATCCTCCTCTCTCTTGTTAATACTTGTCTCTGAAACCCTGGGGCATGAAAGGAAACTTTCATTAAGTTGCTATCTCCCCTCGCCTTGTCACTACTTCCTCCTCATCTGCTAATGTCTTTTAAACAAAATGAACTTCTGAATACCTCCAACCCAGAAAAACTCTCTCACAGAAGAATCTCCTCTCCTTACACTGGTTTATCACAGAAGTGATAATTAATTTCTCATACAATCCAATCAGGCATTACGAGCGGGGGGGTGGGGAGGGGTGGGGTAGCTACAGATATTAGTTTTACCTGCTGTAAAAAAAAATGAGTGTACTATCTGTTAATAACAGACACAGTAGTTAGAGACAGTGTGGATTTATGCATATAGGCCTATTGTGTTTGGTGTGATTCAGTATTTTTAAGCTTTGCTATCTGTGCTGCGTGCTTTGTTGAGATAGATGGCCTGAGGTTTTTATTGACTTCAGTGAAGAGCTTTGCATTTGGCTAGTATTGAACATGTCTTTTGTGTGCAGTTTCATATTCTTTAAATGCAGACTGTCATTCCAGCATCTCAAAGAGGGAGAATGTCAATCTTGAACAGGTTTTCTGTAAGAGCCAGCACTGACTGAGCTGCTGCATGTGTTCCAACTATGTAGAAAATTGGTTTGGGTGTCCAGGAAATTCACTGGCTGAAAGAATAACTCACTCACACAACCAGACGCAGACTCAGGTTCTTGGATGGCGTATTAACAGTTAATTCAACTTTATTATTCCATTGATCTAGACAAATTCTTTTGAAGTAAGTCAGTCAAGCCTGGTTGGTTGCTTGATTGAATTCTGCATAAATCATTTCAAATTATCCAAATGAAGGTGAACACAAAAAGTAACCCCCTGGATTAGCTGCTGTAGTTAACTGCATAAGGACCAACTTCTTGGATAAGTTGCTGGCCATGTGTGAGGCTTTGATCTGGAGTTGTTTTTAGCATATTGGTATAAAAGAGAAGCAGAGAATGACAGTGATCCAGTAGACTATATTACAAGGCACTGTAATTTACTTTGATCAAATTTATCTAAACCAGAGCACAGTGGATAAATGAAGAAGAGAAGAAGAGGCAAAAATGTAGCAAGAGGATGTATAAGGGAAAAATTTGCTGCAAAAAATGTGACTTGTTGATGACAGACTTAGAAAATCTGAAATTGTCCCCTGCTGGTGACTGTGTTTCACCTGCCCAAAATCAACTGGAAGAAGAATAGTCAGTCCTTAGCAATAGCAATTACAGCCTCTACAAGGCAAAGTCATTTCAACATCTGTAGAATCATGTTACATATGAAACAATAAGCAATAACTGTATGCACTTATTGGCTAATCAAAATAGATTTCGCACAGCGAAAAAAAAATTGCTAACCGTGGGACTAACTTCTGTGTTTGTTTTTGTGTGGACTCTGTTTGAAATGTTAATGTAAGATTTAATGTTATTTGAAAAAATATTAGCACTGATTTGCACTGATTTGCCCAAAATCTGTATGTTGTTTTGCCAGAGTTGCACACACCACTGAAATAAGACCCTGGTTGAAATATATTGAAAGTTTCCTTTATCTTTAAGTTGAGTAAATTAGCCTTTTTCCTTTGCAAACACTCACGTGAGTTCTAACTTATATCAGTACATAACATTTACAACATTATACGTTGTGACTCAACACTACCCTAAACAATCATTTGCACTGGTAAATCATGAATGTCCATTTTTAGGCCATGCTCCAAATTTTCATGAAAATGCTGGTGGGATACATGTTTAGCCCATTAGGACTATAAAAGATAGAATTTCTGTTTGAGTCTAGTGAATATTAGTTGTCAGTGGTGTTTCATTTCTTCCATGTTTCTGTTTTATAACATGTCCCACACAGTGAGATGAATGGAAATGCTCGGTTTACAGTCAGAAGAAATCCTGCATTGTGCCCTCATTTGACAGGGTGCGGGGACTTTGGCAAGAAGAGAAAATCAATGAGAAGTCACCTCAAGCCTTTCAGCTAAGAAAAGAATGAGAAAAAAACGGCGGGGATAATTGAGATCTAAATGATGTTTCCACCAGGAGTCTAAATTGAATGTGGAAGTGACATCATTACCTTCGGCTACCCCATGGAAAACACTTATTTTTTTCAGGGAAGCAATCAAGCAAACACTGAGGGGGGATTTTTTTTTCTGATTTCAGGGTGGACAGCAGTGGGAAATGAGAAATTTAATCAGTGACCATCCATGTAGTGTGGTACAGGTTTGCCCTGTTTGTTCTGTAGTTGTCTCATACGTGTATACTCCATTCTAACCAGTCTATGCATACTAGTCAGACCTTTAAGCCATTGTAGCAGTGTGGCTCTGGGGATGGAGATGTCAGTCAGTCTGTTGGAGAACACTAAAGTGGATAGTTTTACCAATGGGTTAAAGTAGGTCATTGCTCAGGGCCCCAGACCCATTAGAGGAACTGGCTTCCAGGTCTAACATGTGACAGTTAAGTTTGTGGTGATTTTATTGATTGCAAATCATGCACCACTAAAGTACATTCTAAACTAAAATGATGGAAACCTGAGGGTGACACCTGCATTATTAACTAATCCTCTTAATTAAAATACAGGTGATACATTTCCCTAAATTAGTTTGTGCTTAATACATTTAAAATACATACACAAAAAAAGACGAGGTGGAGGGTAGCAGGATGCTCAACACATTTTTGCCTGGGGGCCTTCTAGTGAATTAATTAATTCTGGAAATTTTTAATATTGGCTTTAATCTGCTGTGGCTCTGTGCACCTACAGTAACCTACAAAAATGGTCATGAATTTGATAATAACTTAAATTCTTAATAAGTTCTTTGTTAATACTTGTTAATACTGTAGATAGAATTGTGACTTTATAGATATATAAATTATAATACAATAACTTTTACAGGTGGACTAGATTTCAGGAAAAGGGTTGCTAAAGAGCTCTTTCATAAAAGCAACTCATCAAGCAACTGAGCTTAGACTAATCTCACCACTCCAACTGCACATAGTCTGTTTCACTGTGAGTAAGAAAGAAAGTCTCAAGTCCAAATTGTCCAAAGTTTGAATACGTTCTAGTTTAACGGCTGCATGAATTGAAAAGTTCATGACCTTAGCATCATCCTGTGAGGGCAAATTTCAAAAGGTTTTTATGTGCTTCCTTCTACATTACCATATGAATGTGGTTGTAAAAGCTAACAAGTGAATTTCAAAGTGTGCACTCACATCCACGATAGACATGTACAATGCCAGAATGTTCTCTCAGTCATGAGAATAAAAGGTGTAGAACAGCATGTCGTTTTTATTTATTTATTTTTTATTATTATTTTTTTTGCCAACCACTTGGCATGATCTTCCCCCACGGTTGCCTCCTAACTGGTCCAGGCTTATTGTTGAAACAAACATCTCCTGAGCATAATCCACACGCTGAGCATCTGGCATTTTCAAATTGCTGATGCGCTGCTGTTGACTGCTGTCATCAGAAACTCCTTGTTGGTAAACTACAGGATGTTTAGGGACATCTCTACCTGACAAACTTATGAAATGATGTTGTTTTCATTATGAAGTCAGAAAAATGTGTTGTTTGCAAAAAATGGTGAAGGTCTGCGCAACATCTGTCTCACTGAGGGAAGAAGGAGATGCTGGTAGTGGAAAAGGGAAGGCACACGGCAGTCATACACACTGGCTGGCTCTCAGGGACAGACATGCTATGAGGAGCACACAGCAGTACCACAGGCTCAAATAATAGCACACACAGCTGTCTCCCATTTTGCACCAAATTAATGTGCAAATGAGGGTGGTGCAATTTTGATCAACAAACAGCATCAAACAGATGAGTGAAACAAGCAACATGGTATTACACATTTTTAAATTTGAACCATTTAGCCGAGTGATTAACAATCAATCCACAATGACCAAAAAATCACAATTTTCCTTGTGAAATGTGTGTTTTCTTCATCCCCTTTGTCCTTAAACATCAAGCAACAGTAGTGCCCTAGTTAATGAAGAGCAAAGAGTGTATGAGCTTAACAACTGACAAATGTATTTCCATATTTTAGAAAATTCCTGTAGTTTGTGTTCAGCATTAACAGAAAAGAGTACAAAAAACCCTCCACATTTTGCAGGTCTCTCTGTCTCCTACCTTATCTGTGCTGCTGTTTTACCTTCTCTCTGTAACATACACACACACACACTCTCCCTCGTCATGGGAGGGTTCGTGTTGAATGATAGATGACTCTTACTAAAGAGCCTGCTAAATTTAGAGCTCTGCTGTACCACCGGGCTCCAAAGAACGTGATGGACACACACATGCAAACACACACACACAGACACACACACAGGTTTTTGAAGGGTCATCCTGACTGTCTGTTTGAAGTACATGGAGACTCATACAGTTTCAACTCTGGTTCTTGTCTTGTCAGTCCACCTGTGCCCCTTGTCCATGTGTTTACACAGACCCCCCCCACCCCCCCACCCCCAACACAGTTTCATTTTCCATGCTTTTTTAATGCACTAAGCTCCTACAGACGTTTTTTCAATGTGTGTGTTCTGAGTCATCATCTACCTCTGGGTCAGGACTAAGATCTCACTGTTTACTCAGCTCAGGGCTAACATCTCACAGCTTTACTGTGACCATTGGCCTTTATACATGATTGTCCATGCCACTCTTCCTGTAAAATTGTGGCCAAGTGGAGCATGCGATTCTTCTGTGTCAAAATCCCTCTGAAATACATGTGTCATCAGAGAGCCCATCATTCCTCAGATGCCCACACAACAGATAGTCACATTAAAACAGTGGATTTATTGTGGACAGCTGAGTAGCCGTCCCTGAATTTTTTATATTGATTGGCAGCCATGCAAATAGCCTTGTTTGTATTCAGCTGGTGGATCTTATTGACAGCAGGAATCAATAACCATGGAAAGATGAAAGGATAAAGACAGAGGACAGAGGAAGTGAGAGAATGAAAAAAGGGACAGAAATGGTAGGTGAAAGAGAGAAACACCTCAGGGTACAAGGATGAAGAAAGGAAAGATGGTGATGAAGGCAACACTGGGAAAAACAGTCAGAAATGGCCTCTGATCAGGACAGGCACATGCCTTTATATAACATATTAGGGGAGAGTAGCTGAAAAAATTTGAAACAGACAATAAACAATATATATCAACATGATATCACTCAAACACAATCTTTGCTAGAATAATGATTAAATAATAATTTAATAAGCCTAATTGAAGCAGGCAGGTTTTGTTGTTGCAAGAATGATATCACTCATTCATCTCAGACAACATTATTATCATATTCTGCCTAGGCGTCTTTCAGCCTCTGCTATCACAGTCTGCTTCTCAAATGAAATCAGCCTTTATTACAAACACACTTTCCAAGACCACATTCCATGCAGTTTTCCATCATTTTTATTTCTTTCACATCCCACCCTCCCTGGATAATATTACCTCCTCTTTATTAGAGTGGGAAATACTATAGATCTTAGATAGGTGGAAATCATACTGGTGAGGCCACTAAATGACAGGGTAGAGGAGCAATGGCTTTTATTACTTTGCCTGACTGTGACTCTATGTGTGTGTGTGTGTGTGTGTGTGTGTGTGTGTGTGTTTGTGTGTATATTATGTGATCAGTGATGTGCAGAGTGGTATACATAGTTGGGTATGTTTGTGCATTTGGGCATAGTGGCATGTGGTATTTCTTATCCATGTGTCAGTAAGTGCGGATGGTTAGTGGGCCTTAAAGGGGCTATTTTTAGGTTTTCTCTATTGCCAAACATGACTTCTTTCCTGGAGTAGCTGGTAGTGATGATCGATTGCCAAGAGCTTCAGCCATTGTTAGGATACACCCTTTGAGCAGTACTACTTCTTCATGGGAGTCTAGAAGCTGCAGTGAGTTGCTATCAGAAAGTGATGAGATTGGCCAGGGCAAGGCAGTTAGCATACCAACTTCAGAGAAGCGTTACACGTCCTTTGTAACAAATTTGAGACTCAAGTCCTTCATGACAAGCTAATTTCAAGTAATTTCTGACATGTCCATGTCCAAGTCCTTTTGTGACTAGTTCTTTATGACAAGTCCAAGTTAGTATGTCTGTGTAGGTTCTCAGTCATTCAGGTCATGGTAGTCTTAAGTGCTAAAGTTGAAGGCAACTGTACTTCTTTTAGGTAACCTAAAAGTACAGTTGCCTTCAACTTTAGCACTTAAGAAGTCCAAGTTAGGTTTCAAATCCCTTATGAGAAATAAAGTCTCAAGTCAATTGAGATAAGTTTGTAGCAAATGTTGAGAAGTGTTTTACATCTTGGGTGTAATGTAAGTTTTTCTGTTGCTACATAGAAAGTTTGAATGTGGAAATGGTATATCTGTGTATGTATGTGTGTAAGTGCATATAAAGATAAGGAGATATGTGTGTATGCCCAATAGGGCCATGTGTGTGCATTGTGCAGACGTTGTGCACTTGTTCTCACAATGTGGTGCCCCCCGTGTGTGTGTGTGTGTTTGTGTGTGTGTGTGTGTGTGTGTGTGTGTGTGTAGGTGTGCTTGAGTTTCTGAAAAACTGAAGACCTTTGATATCACTTTGTGGTAAAGAGGAGCACAAACACCAAATAAAAGAAAATAACAGCACAGTAAAAGCTGCTGTTCTGTGCTATTCATCATATTAATCTGGGCAAAATGGTTTTGCTGAATCCCCTCTTCTTCCAGCAAGTCTCTCACTTTACCCTTCGCCCTTTTCCACCCTCTTAGTTTCTTTTTTTTTTGGGGTTGTTTTTTTGTTTTTTCCACCGATTTGTCTTATTTTCTGGCCAAATAACACTCCCCAAACTCTCCTCTCAGACTTTCTGCCTACCCAAAAAGTTTTTAAGAGGGAAAATTTATGTGCAGTGCAGCTTTTGCCTCTGACTGGCTGGATCACTTCCTGGATTGAGGGTGGCTGTCAGAATCTACAGTGAAGATTTATTGTGCACATCCCACCCTGACCTTAAATGTGGTAAGAAAAAAGAATGAGAAAAAGGGAACTGAAGAAGAGATAGCAATGGAGAGGCAGAAGAATAAGTGAGCCTGGTAGAGGGCTGGTAAATTTGGCGTAGGAGTATCAGCAGTGCACATGTTGTCAGGGTTTAGGTAATCAAGAGGAGGCGTGTGATGGATGTAGTGTGGCAGTGGGCGAGATGGCTCGATGCCCTCCCCCCCCCCAGTCTGTCTCTTTTCACTGCTCTGCTAAAGGTCTGTGGCAACTTTCACCACTGCTCGGTTTGTATTGACAGTTTAAACCCGTGGGAGCATGTATTACTTTTTTTCCCCTCTTGCTGAGGCTGCTATTGTTTCACAGTCTCTTCACTCCTCTACCAGACTCTTCCCCCTCACACAGGAATCCACATTACTTCAATGTCACAGTCTTTTCTTCCATTGTGATATCTACTGCTTTATTTAAGGTAGCACATACAGTAGTATACAGTAGCCACCACGAGACACTATCTGCCAGACTGATGCAACAAACAAATCTAGCACCATGCATGCATTAATAATGAGTTCAGGCCTTACTGGGTAAACAGCATTTTTTTTTCCTCCTACATGCTATGATTCCTGCACTTGTTACTGCCCACCACCAATGTTCAGTAGCATCTGCACCAAAATCGCCAGACAGCACAATTTTTTCTTTGGAACTTAACAAGCCTATTGAATCATCCAAAAGTTATTTTTGTAGAGCAGAGATTTACATGTGCTGATGTGACTTGGCTCTGGAATGGCTGACATGGAAATATCTGCAAACATGTAGATGAAAATGTACAAATGAATGTGTCACTGATGTAGTGTGATTCTGGTCCATGCTGACATAATTGCATCACATAATCTCTGTAGATTTGTCAGCTGCATGTTCATATTGCCAATTTTCTGCTTTACCACATCCTATAGGTGTTAAAGTGGTTTAAAATCTGGTGACTGGGGAGGCCACTGAGGTGCACTGATGACAGTGTACAGATGTACAGATGACTTTTGCTTTGTGACATAATGCAGTATTATGATGGAAGTAGCCACTACAGGATGGTAAATTGTGACCATAAACTGATGCACATGGTCATCAACAATACTCGAATAGGCTTCAACAATGATCTGTTGGTATTAAGAGGCCCAAAGTCTCCCAAGAAAACATTCCCTGCACCATTACACCAGGTTGGATCCATGATTTCATGTTACTGACACCAAATTCTGACTGGTCTTCCAGTCTTCAGCTGTCCAGTTTTGGTGAACCTGTGCCCACTGCAGCCTCAGATTTCTGTTCATGGCTGACAGGAGTGGAACCCAAGGTTGTCGTCTGCTGTTATAGCTGATCTGCCACAGCTTTGGACATGTTGTGCATTCTGAGATGCTTTTTTGCTCACCACAGTTGTAAAGGGTAGTTATCTAGCTTTTCTGTCAGCTCCAACCAAATCTACTTCTCCCCTGACTTCTCTCATCAACATGGAGTTTCCATCCACATAGCTGCCACGCATTGAGTGCTCGATGAGTGTATGTGCACCACTTAAAAATATTATGCCAATGTCACACCAACAATACTTGCTGCCATGGCATTGCATAGATTTTCTTCAACCAGTGGAGCCAAAACCACAAAGGAAGTGACCTTACAGTGGGTCTGACCTTTTTGGCCTCTTTATAAAGTAACAGTAGATGTCTTTTAAGACAAAAGTATTTCTCATTTTATACTCCTCTATCCCAACAATGAATGAATAAAAGAATTTGAAAACAAAATGACAATCACAGTCTCACTGTAAGATGGTGATGATGTCCCCCAATCCCCACACACTCATACACACACCTGCAGCACTTTATTTCAGCGTGTGTCTTTGTAGTTGCACAACAAGTGGAAAGAACTTCTTGGCATCTTTCTTCTGACTAAAACACTTTTTCCAGAGTGGGGAGACCAAGCCATGCTGTGGTGTGTTTTTCTACTGCACCTGTACAGCAAGGTAAAGTAGTTTACCAAGTTGGAGGTGTCACAAACCACAGTAAAGGTTTGTCACCTGCTGCCCTTTTCAGCTCAGGTTTCTGTTTGTACTATTCCCTCCTGCAGCAAAATAATCTGCAGACCAAACAATGCAGAATATGTCTGTGTCTGGTTGATTAGACCTGGTTTTAGTGAAGAACAGTTCTGCCAAAGAAACTCAGCTAATTTAGTGGTAAATCTGTTGTACTTCCTGTAACTTTACAATAGAGGCATCCCTCTGGTTCCGTGGTGGAAAGCTTTTAAGGTGAAGCAGCAGCAGTTTGCATCAGCAGTGACTTAAGACAGCTGACTGAAGTGGACTAACTTAGGTCTAAGGGAAAACCCTCTAACATCACACAAATATCACATTTTGGTAATTTAAGATGAATATACTGTAAAGCCAGTTAGCTCATATTGGTTATTCACAACAGCTAAAGTAATATAGTATGCTGAAAAACTTCCCAGCAGGCAACCAACGTTCTTGGACATTATTTTACTAGCTAAATGCCCTTCACAGCCGTCATTTCACCACGATTTTAGTTGTTTTGCTCTAAATGTAACCTAAAGGTGCAATTATTCTGATTACCACCTCTAGGCTCTCAACCTTCAAGACTGCAGTTAAATCCCTGAATATACTGTACACAAAGTCTCCTGGTGTCAGTGTGAGACTGTACTCCTTTCTGGCCTGGCCCTATTACAAAACAATTGCTATGACACTCAGAGGAAGTACTGTAGTAAGTGTTGCAGCATGTTTTTATACTTTATCAGTCCAGACTAGAGAATTAAAGCAGAAGATGATAAAGTGTGGGTGAGTGGGTGATATTGTTAAGATGGACACATATTTAATTCAATGTCATCCACATACTATAAGGTTCAGTTCATATCATCTACCTCTGTAAGAATAGAATCCCCCCATCCCACCCATCCAGCCACAATTCCAATATAAAAATACTGAAGAACCCAAGGCATTGTCTGTTTACAACCTGTCCCAAAATATCAGTATCAGTGCTCAAACGGTACTGAATACTGATACAGACAGTGGTAGTTCACAGCTGAAGCAGAGCTAGATTTTATGGTGCAGTTGTAGAGATGCCACGCTCAGCTGAGTTTCCAACTGGAGATCAACTGGGGTGAAATAAGGTAAAGCCAGTTTCTGTAACTGAATATTTTCTGTTTGCTAACAAACCCAAAGCAAAACACTTTGGGAACCTTTGGAACCAAAAAGGCTTATGTGGGCCAAAGTGTTCCCAAAACTAACATGAGGAAATTAGGTAGGAAAATGTGTCTGCAAAGTGTGTTTATATTATAGAGATAGACAGTTAAAGGAAGAGGACTGTACTGTATGTCTGCTAAGAGACTGATGGTGTGCAGTTTAGTGCATCTGACATAAACCACAGTTACAAAGTAAAATATTTTTATATTTTAGTGTTTTTGGTTTAACATGCTCCCCATTCATCATATCTAACATCCAGCAGTAAACAAAAGCATGTCCTTGGTTTCAAATTCATTTTAAATTATAGTAGTGGCTACGATGAGGTAAAAAAAAAAAAAAAAAAAAAAAAAAAACAGATGGGTAAAGATGTTTACCCCCACCAGGGAGAGATATTGTGGCTGTCCGTTAATGCAGACTCTGAACCACTCTGCCATTAGTGTATGTTCAATATCTTTTGTTTTCTCTTAGATTTTCTATCAGCCTGAAAATGTCCTCCTGCTGGGTTTTAAACATTCTCTGTTTACCTTATGTGCTTTCCCCTGATCGTCCCAGCACTTTTGTTCCTTTGTTGCTCCTGTTTGCAATAGACTATTTTTCTACTCATAAGAATTTATGAAAGAAAACATGCAAGATAATCAGGAGCGCTTCTGGTAGATAATTAACTCCTGTTCCACAAATTAACACCTCTCCTGAGTCCGTGACAAGCATTTAGAGGGAATTAGAAATCTACTTGTGAGTTCACAACTTACATGGGCATGTTGGCACACATGTGCAGTGAACACCTACGCATTCAGGTTGTTGTGACCTAGAGATTTTCAAAGCCTGACACTATACTGGTTTATATTTTGGCAAATTGGAAAATGACGAATTAAAATGCCATTAGCAGTTCATGTTTGCAATGTGCCCACAGACACACAGACAAGTATCACTGGATACCTTGATACTGATAAAAGTAATTCATACTGATTCTGGAGTTATAAGGAGCACATCTTTCTCTCTGACTTCTAAGCAGATTTATGGATGTTTATTTGCCATGGACATCAGAGATAATGATATCCTTGGACAGTGTGTCTGTCTGTCTATGGTGTTTTCACAACACTGGCATGCACCTGTCCCTTTTAAATCACACAGTATCTTTGCCTCAGACTGTGCAGAAAATGTAAGCACATTCTGGTGACTTACAGCAAATTAGGCCATACTGGAGGGCTTGAAATAATCATCATTAGTGGTCCGAAAAAGTTCATGAGACAAACAAAATACCATGCATTCAAAGATAACTTAACCAAAGTTTGGAGTCAAAGCATTCCATTTAGAATAATGAGTAAAAACTGTGTTATTGTAAAAAATACAAAAATTGAAAGGAAAAGCCAAACTTTTCTGTTTGACCCTCTTAAAGGTTGTTTTAACTTAGAGCACCATGAAAATTGTGTCCCATCAGACATGCATTATATTCAGAGAACAGACCAGCCACAATATTAATGAAGCTCAAAACATGGCAATAGGCAGGAACATAATCATTTTAATCTTTAATTTAAGCTGCTGTAACAAAATGTTCTTTCCACAACTTGATTGCTGCATTATGACGGTGTGCCAAAGTGGTGTGATTTCCCAAGGTGCATGAGAGAGACAAAAAAAAAGGCAAGGGCTTTTGTTGCAACATAACTTTAAAACTTTTTTTCATCACCTCAAATTAAAAACAGGGCAACACAGCAGTGCAGTAGTTAGCGGTGTCACCTCACAGCAAGAAAGTTCTAGGTTTGAATCCTGGTTCACCTGGTTTGCATGTTCTTCCTGTGCCTGTGTGGGTTCTCTCCAGGTACTCCGGCTTCCTCCCACAGGCCAAAGACATGCAGGTTAGGTTAACTGGTGACTCTTAAGTTGTAGGTGTGAATGTTTGTTAGTTTCTATGTGTCAGCCTGGTGATAGACTGGTGATCTGTCCAGGGTCCACCTCTGACAATGTCAGCTAGAATTGACTCCAGCTGTTTCTGTATGACCTCTTTGTGATCACCAGGCAAGGAGAATACATTCCTCAAGGACATAAAGGGACAGTATGAGTAGCTAATGGAAGGAGATAAGTGGGTCACCAGAGCAGTCCAATGAAGGTCACCCATCAATCCATGTGGATTCATGTTTACAACTTTGTAGTAAATGATGCCTGAATGGACTAAGAACAAGGAAACTAGTTTTGTTCTCTTCATTGCCAAACAAACAAGAATACAGGTTTAAAGACAGTTTAGAGTAGACAGGCCCAGGAACCAATTCAAACCCAGGACATTGTATGCTGTATACTTGGTACTGTATGTACCATTTAGACCACTGAATCAGCAGGATGAACCCAATTTGTAATATTACACAGTGTTTTTCTTCACTCCAACCAATCTGTTGTTCTATATAAACCCAGCAAGGTAAGAAAGTCAATGTGATCAGTCTCAGTGAAATGGCCATGCAGCCTAAAACCCAGTGGATTTGTGTGTGTGTGTGTGTGTGTGTGTGTGTGTGTGTGTGTGTGTGCGCGTGCGTGCCTGTGGCCCATTATGAGCTTGTGAAGAGGTCATTTGGCTGTTGACTCCCAGTCTCTGCCGGGAGCGGCTGTATAATTGCCATTCTAATTAGTCACTTTTGCCAGCCGGTAATTCATAGTCACCTTCAAGTACTTCTCCCATACACACACACACACACACACACACAGAAACACACTCAGGACATCCTGTATAGACAGACACGTACACACATGTGTACCAGAACCTATTCCTCCGCTATCACTCTCTTTTAATTGTTTCTTCTATTTTTGTAATTATAGCCTCTTAGACACCTAATTTTGGATGCTTACAACAATTGACATGATAATGGTTTCCATGTTGACACAAACCTGACGATGATTTATGGCAATTATGTGTTAGCAAACACTACTTTTGCTAATGAATCTGCAGACAGAGTATTTCTGAGGCAAAACAAATGGGCCTGCATGAGAGCTTTTTTTTTTAATGATACTGATAATCACTGAGCTTTTAGACAACAATTTACAACAATAATAGTTTAGATTTTTATAAACCAAACAACTGATCGTTTCAGACTGATTTAAATCTGGTCCAAGGTCAGTGCCTCGGTCAAGGACAATGGCAAGACTATTTGTACCACATACTATTCATATCTTTTGTGGGGGCAGTGAAACTAGAGCACCTGGAGAAAACTCATGTTAAAGCAGAGAGAACGATTCGATACGATTCTCTGAGATGACAGTGCTAACCACTGATTTATTTTTTATGTATTAGATTCTGCACAGATGTACTGTTTTTGCATATGAAGGGTTAGCATCACTACACTGACTGCTGACAGTTTCATTAAAGTCACCGAATTGACTTGAACGGTACAAAACCTACCATTAAAGTGATGTCCTGCTACATCGTATCTCTTTTGTTATAATGTGATTGTTTCCAGGGTCATTTGGTACCCCACCATCCAGTCCCTCCCAACCAATACCTTCGTTTTACACCTCTGCTTTCACTTTGCCTCCACAGTAACTTTCTCATTCCTTCCCTGGCTCCTCCCCACCCCTCCTTAAAGTCACCTTGTTTCCAATGCTCATCAATCTCTGTTGTGGATCCTTCCTCCACCAGACCCTATAGGCCCTCCTCCCCCCTCAACCCCCTGCCTCCACCTCTTTTACTTCCTCTTTCTCCCATCCTTCCCTCTCTCTCCTCAGTTCTGCTCCTCATGTCCATATTAGAAGCTAAAAATAACCATGTGTTTATAGTCTTTCAGACAACTCTGCAGTCTGATGCGATATATAACCTACTATTAAACCAATGTTATTTCAACTCAAAACTGATGATTTTAGATACGTTGCATTTTGCCAGTAATCTTCAGAGTTCTTGACATGTACACATTTGTATGAAATCTGGCATGTGTGGTAACACCTGTTTCAAATGGCCTCACTGAAAGACAGGGTAAAAAGCCTGCTGTTATAAAAAGAAGTGAGAAGTGATGAATTAAAAATATGGGAATAAAAATGAACACCCATTGGACAATCTGTTCTCATAGGCATTCATGGTGGTGCGCTTCATTGATGACTTTGTATTAGATTGTTGGTCTCAAAAAGTTAAAAAATATTGTCAGATGCAGACACCCCAATTTTGATATTGGAGTAGTAGGTGTTAAGCAATGATCTGACAAGCATTTAGTTTGAAGCATACAGGCTCCTTAAGGTCATCTATCGAGGCTGTCCTAACAATAAAAATAAAAGCAGTACATGTTTAATCTTTTATTGTATGTCCTGTTGTAGCCAAGCAACCATTTATGACCATTCTCTCTCACAAGTTAAGGTGGAAGTAGCATGATGTGGTAGGGGCACCACAAAGCATTTTTGGGAGGAGGTCAAAAGGGACGATAAGGGGTATACAGAGTCCTACTTGGAGACTTGCAGTGCAGACACTAAAACACATCTTTCTTGCTGCTGATTGGTGAACTGAACATGTAGCTGCCCTACCCCACTTGGTGAACACATTCAGTCCAGGATCCACATCCACATTTAACACATTCACTGAGAAATATTAGTGACTCTGCCCAAAAAGTTTCTGGATGTGTTGCTATTTTTGGGTTTTAAAAGTCACCAAATCTTGCAAGAAAATCACTAATTTGGCAACACTTTAAGTTCACTTATAAGCTTTAAATGTGCTAGCAGGCAGATTTTTTAACCTTTGGACAGAGCCAGACTAGCTGTTACTCTTTAGCCAAGCCAAGCTAACCATCTAGTGTTGCTAGCTTTGTATGTAGGGCACAGACTTGAGAGTGTTATCACTCATGGCAAAAAAGCAAATAAGTATATTTCCCAAATGTCTGTCTTTTCTCCACTGATTTTGTTTCTAAGAGTTTCTTGAATTCTATGCAGTGAAGTAAAGGTTTCAGCTTTGAGTTTTCCTCACTTTTCCTTCCTCTCCCACTTTCTTCTGAAAGTCTTTTCTGATATAATTTATTTTTCCCTCCTCCCTCTCTCTTTCCCTCCCTCTCTTTCTTTAATCTCTGCCCTTCCTCTTTCCCTCACTGTCATCTCTCTGCCCCTGCCACCTTCCAATCTCAGATCACTTCATCTCTCTTTATTCTCCTACCTTCTCTATCTCATTCCTCCATCTCTTGTTTGAAGTTAGAAGGGTTAGGTGACAGATCTCTTAAAGACTTTCAACTCAAAAGGACTTGAGGCAACAACTCCCACAGTCATGTTCTAATGGAGAGACAGGCAAGAAGAAAAGAGACCAAATAAGCTGCAGAGAGAAAACGAGAGTGAGACTGGGGGGTGGGGGATGGGGGTGGGGGGCAGATAGCAATTTTGTTTTCTTCTTGCTGTCGACTGCCCCAAGAGATGATGAAGGATCTTTGATGTGTGATGTTTCCGTTCTCTACCTCCTTCACTCTCGCTTTCACTTTCTTTGTCCTCTGGTTGTTTCACGTCCTCCCTCTACTTTGTTTGTGTGGTTATTTATTTCATTCATTCCTTCCATCTGTCAATTTGCATCAGGCAGAGACACACGAAAGTGGAGGGGTTTGGGAATACAAAACTTTTTGCTTTGCTTTCATAAGGAAGGCAAGTCAGAGCTGCTCTCCTAAACTTTAACTTTGGCTTTGAAGTTTTTGAAGTTGACAATTAATGGTGGTGGATTGATGTCTATGCATTCATGTATGCGTGACTGTTAGTGGGTGGGTGTTATTACAAGTGGTATATCCTTGTGGAGTCGCTGTCTCGCTCTCTCTCACACAAACACACACCCCCGTATACACTGTTTAGTTTTGAGCCTGTGCAATAGTGGATGGTTCTCCATGTTATTTCCAGTTCTGATGTTTTTTAATGGACATTGATTCCACCATCTACACACAATAAACAAACACAGAGCAAAGTTTCTCAATTTGTGGCATCCTCTCATGCACAGCACTGCACCTGTTCTCCCAAGTTCTAATCATTTTTCTGACAAGATGCTGAACTTTGTGACATCTCTGCCAACTCCATTACATTTCATTGTAGTCTTTCACATGATTGAGAGGTAAACAGCAAAGTTACAACATTCACATTAAAGGGTAAACTACCAGGAATGTGCGTGTGCACAAATTGGACTGGCCAACACAGCACAGCACGCCAACTGATGACACATTGCATTGCAGCAAACAATTTGTCAGGTTTAACACTGTTTCTTTGCTAGAGACCTCTGTACCATCATCTCTGCTGTGCCAACACAGAGATGAATATGAATATTTATTGAAATTAATAAAAGGGCTGTGCTTTCTTGTGTGGTGCTGTGATGTGTTAAGGCTACTGCTGGCCACAACTGTTAACTATTTTTGGACGATGACATTCACACTACCAGTTCTTGCAACAATCTCATTACCATACTAACTTTGTCACGGGCTCATTGATTTTATGTTGGCAAAGTTCCTCAGTTCTTAGCCTTAAGTGATGCTGAACCCAAAATACATCCTGTTACTATCGAGTTCTGACCCCCTGTAAGCTTGAGAAGTGGCCATTAAATGTTTGTTTCCTCCATTAAGGAATTGCACCTGTCTTCAGCTTCAATTTATGTCAAATACAGTTTCTACCATGTTTTCAAGGTGAAAAAGGTCCTTAAAAGCTTCTCACCACCAACCACTCCCAATATGTACAAATAGCAAGTGGAAGGTGCTTCCTTAGAGGACTCTCATTTTTATTTATTTATTTATCAATTTATTCATGTCTTTCACTAGTTTTCCAGGTAGGCAGTTAATGTTACTGCCTCAGAGGGCTGCTAGAGTAGCTTTTAATTTTGGAAGACTCTAATGTTTACTGATCATAAATGTTAATGTTGTTGAATAAAATATTACTTATTTACCACTTAATTAAAAATACTGGCATCCAAATAATCTTTCTCACCTTATGTCCTCTTGTTTCCAAAGTAGTGGTGAAATGTGTGGCTACATAATTTTCTCTCTTCAGTCTCCAATTGACATCCCAACTATGCAGAGGCAGCCTCCTTGTGATGCAAGAGCGCCATGGTGTTTCCCTCCTTTGAAGCCTGCGAGAGGAAGTCACCCACTGGGCACTCAATCCCACATGGGCTCAAGCAGTCTTGAAATACTGAGCAGTAGAAATGAAGAAGATGCAGTAGAGCATGGGAAGGAATAGTCTGCATGTGTAAATGTCAGTGGAATTAGTGTGTATGCTGGGTATGAAATGTAATCAGATAATACAACAGAGATGTTAAAGATGTTAAAGATTAAGAGACAAGCAAAAGACAATACATTTTCAATATGTTACCTGGAGACACATTGAAATCATAGTGTTTGTATGTGTGCATGTATGTCCAAACATCCTAACAAGCTAATCAGTTAGTTATCACTTATTCGCTTTTGGTCTAATCTGCAGCACCATCAAAACTGCAATCAGATTATCCCCCATTGATTGTGAGCACCGACTCAGCAGATCAACATGCTGCATATGTGTTAACCAGCTGTGCAGAACGAACACCAGCAGGCCAGATGTTGTATCTCGCTTCTCAATAACAGTGAAAATGAACCAGATTGATTAGAACTCCCATCTGCTGCGCTAGCACGGTGTTAATAAGCAGGTTGCAGAGCGCCCTTCATTAGAGAGAGAGGTTACCCAAGGCTAAGTGTTCAAAGGCTGTCCCAGGTTATATGAGAGGAGCTGAGAGGGAGAGGTGAAGCGCCAGCTTGCTGAGTGCTGACGTAAGGAGGAGCCTAAAGCAAAGAAAAAGGAAGGGAGAGACGGATACACACACAGACAGACAGGCACAAGTGGGCTTGTGCAATCAATTCAAATACACCACATGACAAGGGAAATGGTCAAGCACGCTGAAGAGTGATACTTTCGAGCATTTTTCAAAAGAGGTGAAATGGTTAATGTACTAATGCATTTCAGTGAGTGGTCAGCACAGAGACACCATTCAGCTTAAAAACTTCACAAGCCAAAAATTAATATTAAAAAATACAGCTGTTTTTACTCAATGAATCCCAAAGTGGAGCCATGATAGGAAAAACATCCTTCCTAACCAAGACAATATACTAGACTCTTCCCTGTGGCACAAATTGAAGCTGGCAGGGGAAGGATATTCACATTCACAAGTGCCACTTTGCATGATTTCATGGTTAACACCTTTACCCACTGTTGCACTGATCAGCCGCAACACGAATACCTGCCTAATATCATTTTGTGGCAGCAAAATCACAATCATCTGAGACCTGTTGAGAATTGGACTCCACAAGACCCCTGTGAGTGTCCAGTGGTATCAAGCACCAAGGCATTAGCAGCGGATCTTTATCAGTCCTGGAAGTTGCAAGGTGCAGGCTCTACAAAAATGTTTAGGTTGGTGATACATGTCAAAGTCAAATCCACATGAATGCTATTACCCAAGGTTTCCCAGTAGAACTTTGCCCAGAGTGTCATACTGCCTCAGCTGGCTTGCCCTCTTTCCATAGTGCATCCTGGTGCCATTCTCTTCCCCAGGTAAATGACGCACATGCACCGACCCATCCACATAATGTGAAAGAAGACACGAGTCATTCTGACATTCTCACGCTCATGTGTCCTTTTGCACTTTGGATAGTAGACAGGGGTCAGCGTGGACCCTCTGACCGGTCTGTGGCCACACAGCATATGCAGCAAGCTGTGATGCACTGTGTGTTCTGACAGCTTTCTATCATTTTCTAGCATTTTTTTTTTAAGCAATTTTGTGCTTCAGCAGCTCCTCTGTGGGACAAGGCCACATGGGCCAGCCTTTCCTCCCCATTTGCATCAGTGAGCCTTTGTCATCCATGGCCCTGTCTTCAGTTTGCCAGCTATCCTTCCTTGGACCACCTTTGATTGGTACCAGCCACACCAGGATCACCCCATAAGACCAGCCATTTTGGAGATGCTCTGACCCAGTCATCTAGCCATCACAATTTGACCCCTGTCAGAGTTGCTCAGATCCTTACATTTGCACAAATGCTTCCAATGTATCAAATTTAAGAACTGACTGCTTGTCTGTTGCTTAATATAGCCCATCCCTTGACAGGCACCATTGTAACAAGATAATCAAAGTTATTCACCTGTCAGTGCCTGATGAATGTATGATGAGATGAGGAAGTGTGGAGGAGGAATGGTAGAGAAAAGAATGAAAAGTTATCACAGGGAAGATTTTAGCTCTGCCAGGAAAAAGTCACAGTTTGTACTGAGATTGTACTTGTCAGCCCAGGAGGTGCACATGTGTTTTTTCTTACCTTTCAGTCTTTTTGCCCATTTGTTCATGTGTGTGGGCCTGTAGTTCTGCTGGTGTGTGTGTGTGTGTGTGTCTGTTTGCTTCTTTCTTTTTACATCTTCTCACCTGAATTGAAGAGAAAATGCTTGTTGTCATGTGGCTGAAGACAGACAGAGACAGACTGGCTGGGGCACTGTGTTGCGTATTTCATTCATCATCAAGGATTTTGGTGACTTGTACTCTTGTTTCAAGTCAGATATGGTTGAAACGGATGGTGCTGTTTTTTTGTGATCAGGGAGCATTCGTTCCCTTAGGAGGACCAAATTGCTCTTCAGTATTCTAAGTATTTAAGCTGATCTTTAGCAAGCAATCTAATGACATAAAGGCTGTTTTAACCTTCTTCTGCACCTTGATTGTTTCTTCTTTGTCGCAGTGTCCCCACAGCACAGAGGAATTTTGCACTGAAGAATGCAACATCATTCACTTTAATGTAGCAGTCTCTAGCCTGTTGTTTGTTGCGTGTTTTACCGATGCTGTCCTCCTGTAAACAACGAGCCCATAGGTTGTCTGTGCAAGCAGCTTATTATGACTCATAGTTATGTTTTATTGTCCTCTAGCGGGTGTAGTAATTATAACAGGAGCAAAGGAGGAACACAGGTGACATAGAATACAGAGGGATAAAGTCTGTGTTAGGAGGAGGTTGGGGTGGATGGATTGGTCAACAAAACTCAGGACTTTCTCACAGGAGGCCGCTGTTCGTTTCCCACTTGAAATCTTAAGTTGGCATTGTTTGTTTTTATCGATGACTGCTCCAGTTTTTGTGCCTAAACCTAACCAAGCCATAACTGTTCTAGTTTAACCATGTGTTTATTATTATTATTATGAGAGAAAATTAAATATATTTTTTTTGTTTTTTGTTTAATTTCTAAAATTCTGGCAACAGCCCAGTTTCTTGCATTTGTTGTTTAGTAGTGGCGCTGTGAGAAGTTCATGTGAAAATCTAACTTGGAGATTATGGAAATGTGAAACATGTGTAACACATACATTTTATGTCATTAAAAAACATAATTTCTATGCAATGTATGATAGATGAGTGCCAACAGAAGTTGTCCAACAGAAAATAATGATGATGATTTCAGTATCAGTATCAGTAAATTAATTTAAGCGACTCAGTTAAACACGTGTCCTTTTTACAGTCTTTCTTAAGGCTGTGATTTAAAAATGCAATGAAAATGAGCTGTTGTTTCTGAACACGAGATGTTGCACTGAATCCCCTATAAGAGGACCTTGCTGGTGGAATACAGCGACGTTTCAAGAAAGAAACCTGCTTTCCCCAGGTAGACTTCTCACGGAGAAAGTATATTTCGCTGGTTTCAGATTCTAACTTGAGTGGCTGGATCAAAGGAGAGATCATTACATGCAGTGATGCATCCTATAAAATAACCAAGAAACTGAAACTAACACCAATAAGCCTATACAAGTCTTTAAAAAAAAGGATTATGTTAAAATCAGACAAATTGCACTGTGAGGAGAAGCTGCACTCTGAAACACACACCAATAAAAAAATAAATAAGTAAAAATAGTCAGGGAGACGCAAATAAGTAAGCCTTGTTTCCTGAACATGATCTGGAGTAGAGGAGAAATCTGCTTACCAACCTAATGTGTTTATATGCAGATGTAAAGCAATCAGGTTAATGCGGTGCATGTAAACATGTTCTCTGATGACCCAAGTAACCTGGCTTCTCTAAGTAGTATGGTTACTTATTGTAGGTGTATATAAATGCACTAAAAGGCTATACAGTAAGCCACAGGGTTTTAAGTTCCCATTGTGGAAAGGCCTAACAGATTGTGTATAGTAATGTACTATTGTGCTGGTAATGTATCACTTCCCTACACTAGAATTAATGAGTTAGTACCAGAAATCTGTTTTATGACACCTTCTTTTTCTCTCCTCCCCAGATCTGTGACAAGGAGTGGCATTACTACGTCATCAACGTGGAGTTCCCAGTGGTGATGCTCTATGTGGACGGAGTGACCTACGACCCCTACCTGGTGACAGATGACTGGCCCATCCACCCCTCACAGATTGATGTGCAGCTGACAGTTGGGGCCTGCTGGCAAGGTGACTGGACAGAGCCTGGTGATAATGACAGTGATGCCAGTGGTGATGATAACAAGTGTAGATACTCAATTTTTTATAATAGAGTTTATTCATCCTGTACATAATTAAAAGTGACACAGTTCAACTGAAACAAAAGTTTGAATATAAAAGTCACAGTAAAATGAGGTATTTTGTCTTTTGTGCTGATGGAATACTGCTTCTATATGAGACCAAGTTCAAGAATATAAATAATACTGTCTGACGTATTATTACTAAAGGAGTCATTGAGTGTTGAACATGTTCTTTGGCCTTGAATGAACAATGTAATTAGGAAGAGCACTTAGTCTGCCTTTGACAAACGATTGAACCAGTCTGAATGAAGGCGTACAATTAAACTGTCCTCCAAACTGATAGCTGCCACTAATTGCACAAGGGTAGAAGAAAGGGCACTTTTTCACACAGTACAGCCTGCCGTTGATTTGATAGTCCAAATGAGACTGCTCAGTGATGCTTAACCTCAGATAAAGAGTCAAGATATCTCTCTGCGCGGGTCATCTAGTGTCGCTTTCATCTGCGGCGGTGACTCCCCCTTAACCACCCTCCTCCTCCCCCCAGGTCCTCCTCCTTCCCTCCCACTTCTTTCACTGAACATTGCAAGCCTTTAGGAGGATTAAAGCGGCCTTGAATAGAAGAAGGAGTTCAGAGACTATTTCTGCTTTTCTAGTTGGGGGCTAAGCCTCAGTAAAGAGTTGTAAAGGCAATGGTGAAATCTTAACATAAGCCATTAGCCACAGCAGATTGCCTTTTCAAAGCACTGAGCTTTAAGTGTCCAGCATCTTGATTGCAAACATGTTGCAAAGATGAGCTCATTTATTGTCTAACTGGCTCAAGAAGCTTTTGCTCTGAATGTGGTTTTAGAGCAAGGGTGAAAAGAAATTCAACATTTGTAGAGATGCAGTAGTGGGTTTACCTCTGTTGTCTGTTGCTTGTGGCATGTTATGATTTAGAGTTTAAACAGGATATGACATGATAGAGTATGCGAATGGATGGCAGAGTAAATAAAAACATTTGTCAGCTCAAAGCAGTGGGCCTGCAAGCAACAGTGATATTTTGCAATATTTAATTAAATTTCATGATGTAGTTTCATGGTTCATAACACTTAACTGGCCAGTCAGCATTGTCTAATGGAAATAGATTCTGTCCTGACCACAGCAAATGAACATAATTTAGAATAATCATATTGCACATATTTATTCAAAGAATCCATTTTCAGTATGGCGTGTTGAGATTTTAGAGTTTCATCATCTGTGTAAATCTTGCAATGAAACCTGCCTCAACCTGCCATTATGGTCTGCTAACACACATCAATCAGTTTTTATTAGTAGAGGTCCAGTGCTCCATGTGTGTCTACACAGGAGGTGTTCAGGCACAGTATTGAGTTGTGGGTGACCTGTGTATTGAAAGTACTCTGAACCCAATGCACAATCACTGTAGTCATGCATGTAAAACACAGGACCTGGAGCATAAAAATACACTTCAGGTGCATTTACGGACGTATAACACAAATGAAACATGAATCATTTGGTAGCAGCAGGAATGATTTAAAACAGGAGTGTGTCTTAGATATTATACTTCTGCATAAGAGTGAGGTTAAGTTTCGTCATCTGCCCAAGTCTGCGAAGATGCTTACACAACTAATGTGCTTGATTTGGTTAGAGTGTCCTCTGGTGTATTAGACTGTTTGGTTTGGGTTGTGTAGGCTGGTGGACTCTGCGCAGTGTGATTCATTTGTGGTGTGAAAGCAAAGTGGACCAACTACAGGACTGTGTGAGAGCAAATGTGTGGTTTTAGCATACATTCAGAAACTAAGCTATTAATCCATCTGCTGTCCGTGAACTGTTAAGAAAGTGAACTGCCGATCTGTATAAGCAATGTACTATATAGCCTTTTTAATACAAGATCATTTTGTAACCATTGGAATGCACATCACGAGGTTAGTGCAAAAGCTTTCCCCAGCAAATCAGATGGTAAAAAGGAGCTAAAACAGAGATGTGCTGAGTCTATATTAAGACTGAATGAAACATAAGAGCCCACACACTAACTATCCTTACAAGTAGCCTATTTTTGACATGTTTCTGTCTGTTCATTGCTATTAATGACATACTGTGTTTGTGAACTCTTTGTGACACCAGAGAAGATAGATATACCCATAAGGTGTAGCAAAGTGCTGCATAACTTGTCACTGGGATTTAATTTCCCCACATGGGGTCCATGTAGTGCTGCTGATGCAGGATGCTGTCAGTCCATATGATCTTATGTTTAGCTTATGCTTGGTTTGTTTATCATAAGTCAGTGTGTACATTAAACAGACAGCGTCAGTGTATAATTTTCCTCCTTTGATTGTTAACGACAGGACCAAGCTGCAGGTGTGAAAGGAAAATTTATGATCAAATGGACTATATGCACAAACCGTACGTGCTGAATGATTCCCAGAATACCATTATTATATTGCTGACAAATCCTTGTTTTAGTGTGGTATGATACCAGTCACCCTTGTGGAAACATTGGTATAACTATAATTTATAAGAAGCAGCACCACACCCCCACCCCCACCCCTCTTCCTTTCTTTTTTTCCATTCTTTGTATTTTATTGGTCTTGTATGCTTTTCTAAAGGACTTTTAGTTTGACAATAAAAATGAACAGAACTGAAGATATGTGAAAATGTCCACCTAAGTAGACATTTAATATAGTAAGAAGAGAACCATATATATTTATACTTTTTTATACAACTATTACTTGTTCAGTGTATACTTATGCTATTTGTGCGGTCATACATTTTGAGCTGCATTTGGAAGTCCACAAAGACATTCATGCCCACCCTCCCTGACATGGACCGATGACCAAATTAGTGTCACAGGACACTCACAACTACATGGACAGAGGAAGTTCAAAGATGCCAGTATACTCAAAACTTGACTTGGACACTAGTAGACAGCAGTGTATGCCTTTGGTCTGCGTATACAAGTTACACATACAGTACAGTCCTTTGTAGATATGTGACACAGAGGGTAGTATTTGGGTTTGAGTTACATCTGTTCTTATGAGTGATATTCTAAACTAACCTGCAGATATCTGTCTGGACAAAACACATGGGTAGCCTTACTGGTAAACTGCTGGATTACATTGCTCATTACTATACATGAGGTACAGTTGTTAGTGTGACTCCCTGCAACAACAAAGCATTGAATTCTGGCTACAAAGTGTACATTTGTACATTTTCATTCTCTCCTATTGTTTAATGGAGGGGTTGCCCATACTTCTTCCTTCACCTCTGAGAGTGCTGGCTGTGCACTTTTCACACAGTCAACTTATATTTTACCCTCTGACCTGGCAGAGCTTGTTCGTGTTCAGAAGTGTGTGAAGAGCAACACACTCATCTCATTCTTTCTTCTCCTCAGTTATGTAATTGCACAGTGCTGGTCTGCCTCACTGGCTTCCAACAGGAGGTATGCAGGAAGAAGTGTTGATGGTTAAATACATGCTTAAATTGAAACATAAATATCTGCATTTATACAGTAAATACAGACACACAGGTGCTGACACAGATACACATGTAGTAAATCACAGAGTAACTGAGACTATCTCTCACACTTACACTTAAGTAATGATCCTATATCCAGTTCACTCATGCTTCTGCAGTCTCATCTGTTGCTTTTTTGGAAATGACGCAAATAAAGCAGAGTAAAAAGGAGAGTGAAGATCTATAAAGCAAGGAGAGCTGCATAGAGCAGGCAAAGAGAGCTGACACCATGTAAAAACCAGTCTCTGTAAAGTGAAATGATCAGCGGTTTTATCACCCGTATCATTCCCGCTCCACAGTGTCTCGGTAATCCCCTCTCCTCTTCTTCTCTTTTTTTACCCTCTGTCTGAGACCCTTAATGGTGTCTCTGGCCACAGCCTAAATTGATAACATCTGTCAGGGAGGGACTGAGTGGATAGGTGGATATCTAGAGAGAGGACAGGAAAAATTGAAAAAAAAAAGAGTAACTGAGTTAAGGAAGAAGAAGAGGGCGGGGAGCAGATGAAGCATAACAAAAGAGGAAAGAATGGGTTTAGCATAGTTTGGCATATGAGAATCCAAGTGTGATCCTGTGTTTTTATGAGATAGACTCTGCTTCCCTGATTATCTGGTGCCTGGCAGGGTATCAGAAAGTACAGGAGATGGCTTTAAATATACAGGAGATGGTTTTGAATACACAAAACCAGCATTCAACCAGAGTTGGATTACCAGCATTTCAATGAAAGGCAAGTGAGATCAGTGTGGTTGCCAAACCACACAAAGAAGTGTATAGAATCACAGACATAAGCCATAACCACAGGGTGACTATATCTCTGGTATGGTACCAGATTTTTACAGTGCATGGAATTGACTGTTCACAAATTGACTATTTATACACCTGCCAGGCTTTCTGCTGTGCATGGCACATAATGCAGTTTACAACGGTAACAGTGGCAGATTTACCGCTTGGAATTCCTGGTAAATTTTGAAACAATGGGACCTTAATGTCAGACAGTGGCACACATCAAAAGCAGGCTTCTCATTTCCAGCCAGTTCTGATTTTGCTGCTGAATTACGGGCAGATTTAATCAGTTGTAGATAGATAGATTAAACTTAAGTTTGCTCCAGGAACCAGTGCTCTCTCTTCTTACAAGAATCCTGTAGAAGTAGTCTTAAATTGGCGCTTAATTGCTACATTGCTTGATATAATGCTAAAAGACTAAGAGATTAAAGCTGCATTTCGCAGGCATGTAGAAGATGGTCCTGTATTGCAAAACAGAGCTATTTAGTCCTCCTATTTCTATGTATGATATGGAATAGTATGGAATCAGACTCTTAGAGGCGCATGTGTGAGGAGTTTTATAGCTGCCCCCATATTTCTGGACATATATTCCAGGCAAGAAAATGGTTTCATCAGTCTCTTGTCTGTTAAGGCAGGCAGACGGATGACAAGCCACTGGGTTAATATGGCCCCCTGGACAGATCACATCAACTGGTAGGAGTGTTATCTCCTTCAGGGGTGATAAGGGAGCTCTGCCCAACTGGCCGTAGTGCGCAGTGTAGCTGCAGGTCAGCAATTGTAGGGATGATTCTAAGTTGAAGGTCTGCAGTCCGTTTCTGCTACATTTTCACACTAGGAAAGTAGGGCATGATAAAGTGTTTCCTGTAGTGATCAGCTGTGTCTCCACCTGCACTGACATTTTCAAACCCTGCGAGCATCACGTAGGGCAGTGATAAATGCGCCTGTACCATCAGCAGGAAATTATGGGCACCTGGGTCAAGCTTGGCAATGTCTGATGAAGCCAAGGGGTTTTGAAATTAGTATTTCCTCAACTCCAGTCAAATATTACACAGCACCTCTTCAGTCTGGTTCCCAAACTAAAATTATTTCTTCCAGAAAATACTGAAGAAGGACAACATTGGATGGATTGGAAGTGGACTGGATTTGATGTAGTAACCTGTAGTAAGCAAGGCTTGCTAAGTAGCAAAAAGTGTTAAAATAAATCTTTCAGATTAACCCCATAAAGGTATAAAGGTCAAGCACAAATGGGTGCAGCACTTACGTCTTGCCCCTGGCAGAGCTAAGGCATAATTTTGACCCATGAAGGGGAGCAGAATAGCAATTTGTGCAGACAAACACCACTATTGCTGCTTTGGCCTCCACTGCATCTATCACCCACAGGTCCTCTAGTGCCCACTTATGACCCTTCATCTGCCACAGCCTCACAGTATAACCTTTTAGTTTTCAACTGGTGGGGTCTAAATTGTGTCAAAAACTATAATTAGCTAGCCGAGACAGTGATTTGAATCTTGAGTAGAGCTGTGAGGTGCTCAGTCTGGTTTTTATGGCCACAGATGCTCTAGAAGAAGTAAGCCAGACTGGTTCCATTAGAGTGATTAGGTGGGAATAATCAGAAAAAATTGGCAGAGCTAGCTGGACCGGATATAAATTGCACAGGGAGTCTTTAGAGGTAGAATAATGTCTAGAACCTGTTCACCATATGCATGGGTTTTGGCAGTCCAAGTTGTTTCACAGTAAAGGGATACTTGACCTAATGAAATTTGTTGGATCTGGCAGGCCGCTCAATGTCCAAATGCAGATTTTTGTCCAGCTAGTTAGAAAAGTAAAAAAAAAAGGACGTAAAGAATGCTGAGGGTGAACCCCCAGCAGCTGGCCATAAGGTCAGAAGGTAGTTTAGAGCAACAGGAGGGCTATTTTCCAGTTCCACTATACCTTACCATCCCAGTTGATTTAGAAAGCTATACCTATAATAACAGGGCCCTAAATGATTTAACATCTGAGTGACCGAATGCCTTTGCTCTCCCTCCTGTACTGGAGATTGCTGTTTACAGCAGTAAGGGTTAAGACTGTTTGGTCATTGAGCCACTTCCCTCATTTGCTGTACTTGCAGGATACAATGGTTCTAAGGTAGACTGTAGTAGTGTACCAAGTAGTAGCTTTTCTTTAATATACAATAAATGGGCAAGCATGCATAGGATTACAAACACAGCTGGCTGTTAGATACTGATGACTGTACACACATTCCTAGCAGTGAAAAATAAGTACAAAAAGAATGGTTGTTGCTTGCATCCAACAGTCACTTAGCAGCATATGTGTGAGGCCACTGAGTGTCACAGAAGGGTGCTGAGAGAGCCTAGACAAATAAATTGATGGAGAAACAGAATGAGTTTCTTGGTATGCCCCTTTGTTATAGCTTTACCCAATGGTCATTGTTTCACTGCAATCCCCCTAATGTTTTTATGTATGACTATGGTCAGATTTTTTGATGACAAATGTTATTAGATGAAGGGAGTGTTCTGTACCCGTGTTGCTTTGGTGCATTAATGCCAGAATGGGAGAGAACCAGAGAGAAGAGAGGAGAAGAGCATGTGATGAAAAAAGTAAAAGGACGGAAAGGAATGGGAAGGTGAAGTTTTGATGTCCAAAGCTAGTAACCTTTTAGCTAATGAGTGGTTTGGAGATTCTTCTTGGTGGTATTGGCCTTTACGGAGTTCAGAGGACATACTTTAAATGTGTTGACTTTTTCCTTACCTTTATTTAGCCTGGATGGGCCAGCTGGGTAACACTTGAACTTTTACAGCAGCACCCTGCTGCTTAGTCACAGAACAGGGACACAAAACATGCATCTTAAGGCCAATTATAAACATAATTTGGTCATCAGGACTCATAATTAAAGACCAGACAAGGTCAGTGGATACCAGTAGAGAAAGACATTACACCATGGTGGTCATTACTGTAGATCAACTTTAACCCAGAAATTTCATATCTACAACTACTTTGAGATTTCTGTGACTCATTGTAATGGCTTCATAGAAAGTAAAGTATCAAGTCATTTTCTGAAATATTTTACTGTACGTGTGTGTATGGTTGTGTGTGTAGGCGGAGAGGTGACCAAGCCACGGTTCACTCAGTATTTCCGGGGCAGCCTATCTGGACTGACGATCCGACCTGGGAAGATTGAGAGTCAGAAAGTTATTTCCTGTCTGCAGGCCTGCAAAGAGGGACTGGACATCAACTCCCTTGAGAGCCTGGATAAGAACATAAAGGTATTCATACACACACACACACACACAAGGAAAAAGACACAAAGGGTGCTCTGAAAGGGGGACTTAGACTGCAGAAAACACACAAATTAATGGTACACATCTACTATACACAATACAAATCTGATTTATTTTTCATAATTTACCTAGTTCTTTTTTGGAATAGAATAACTAAACTGAAGTGAAAGACTTTTAGACTTCACAGTTGGACCACCATTGAATAGTTTTCTGAATTAACTTTTTAAGTTTCATACTCAAGGTTTTATAATATTCACTCACCATATTCTACCTGAACTAGGCTCCCACACAGTAAATTCCAGCTCTGTCAGCAATATTTTGGTTTTAAAATCCATCTTGTATTCAGTTCATATTTGCTCCTCTGCTGAGAGTTGATGAAAAGAGCTATACCAATCTAATATATGTCCAGGTTAAATATGAAGCTAAGGCAGCAGCGGATGAGCTTATCTTAGCATAAAGACTGGAAACTGCTGGCCTGACAACCTCACAGTGACAGGAGGAGTCCAGGAAGTCACCTCTCCTTGCTAAGAAATAACAATCATAAAACCATAACATGTCATTTTCAG
This sequence comes from Lates calcarifer, assembly GCF_001640805.2. NCBI lineage: Eukaryota > Metazoa > Chordata > Actinopteri > Centropomidae > Lates > Lates calcarifer. The sequence continues at coordinate 22,925,418 of NC_066853.1, forward strand.
AGATTTAACATTATAATTAGTGAACTTGAGAGGTCCTGGCTTTAGGATTTTGTTACTTTTGGACTAAGCGAAGCTAACCGACTGCTGGGTATAGCTTTATATATACTATACAGACATGACAGTAGTATTAATCTTCTCAATAAACACCAATTATTATTTTTTTCCAAAATGTTACTGCTTCTTTCCAGCAGCAGCGAAGGTCTTACAGTTGGTTTTCTAGCAACCATCCATATACTCTGAGTATATTGTATATTCAACATACATCTCCTCTGGTGTGTACAAACACATATTTTGATCCCAGCTGACACAACAATACTATTTTTTTAAATCGCCACAGCTGAAGCACCAGTTGGCTTCCTTGAAACTCCTCAGATACCCTCCCCTTCTCCCCCCATCTTCGTCAGCTCAAATAATCCATCTCTGTGCACTGTGGAAGATAGAGAGCAGACAAGATGGATGGGGGTTTGTGTAGACTCAAAACCACCCCTCTATCCACCCACCCACCCAAACTGAGCTCCTCTAACTCTTTTTCTATCTTTGCCAGTCCAAGATGGGATGAGGTGGGGGATATGAAAGAGGATAGGAGAGGAGAGGAGGACAACCTCTCTAGGGCCAGTGTAGTTTATCATTTGAGAGCTATTTCATTTTCTCCACAAGTCTGGCTCCCTTAAGTCCTCAGGGGCTTAAGGACAGCATTTAGCCAAACACGTGGAGGGCTAGCACAGCACAATCAGAGGAGAATAACATGGAGGGAAGGAGAAGGTATAGCCAGGCACACATCTAGTATATTGACAGTGAACAGAAAATGAGAGGAGACAGCAGAAGAAGAAAAGGTGTGAAGGGGAAAATGACAGGGGAGTGGGAGTGTATGGAGAGCCCCATGGAGTGCTGAAGTATTGCCAACCTGCTGCTGAGAGGCAGAGATGGGAGACCTTAGTGTAATTCTAGCAGGAGACCACTTAGCCCTCTTTAAAGGAAGACAGACTTCAAATCTCTACCATCAAACCCTGGAGAATACACACCTCTGTTAAAGTATACTTGTGTAGGGAAATATCCTATCCTTGTGGGAGTTCACTGACTATAACCCACTGACTTAAGGGCCATAGCAGTGTTTTCCTCATGTTTTAGGCCATTTATTACACTACTATTTTCCTTCGTGTCTCCTAGGCACACACTGGTTTCCTTTTATATCCACCCAGTATGAAAATCCATCTCCAAAGGCCTGAAACCACCTCAAAACAGGTTATCCATCACAGTGAATATCAAATGTGTGTTTTTTAAGTCAAAGTCACGCTGGTGTTGCATGGTAATGCAGTGCAAGCATGATGTTCACTTTGATGGATTACCTGATTCAAGCAAGTCTCAAATCTCTGCAAGCTGATGCTCATACTACTGTATAGTGAAATGAACAGAAATCAATGGCTGCCTGAAAGTCAGGAAGGATTAAATCAGTCATCATCATATGCTCTTGGATGATAGTGACCGTTAGACATTTTTATGTCTTGACCAATGTTCCCTCTAAGCTGTGCGCCTGCGCAATCACACACTGCTCACGCTTTCTCCACGCACAACAAAACTATGTAGCGCATAAAATTACAGTGTGCGACTGTGTGCACGTCTGATGTTGCTCACAGTGGTCCAAGGAATTTTCAGGGAGTTTGTGTGTATGCTCAGACACATGAAAAATTAGGGGAAACATTGGTCTTGACCTCAAACTCACCTCTTTGTTGACAGCAGATATGTGTGTTTTTGTAATTAGATACCACCTAGCTAGTTATGTAGTATGACAGGTTCGCTGTCATATCAGGATAACAAATGTTAGTTTTTGAGAATTTGAGGGACTTCATCACCAGAAGCAAGCTATCTGGTGAACCTACTGAAGCAGCATATTTAGCAGCTAGAGTCAGATATTTCCCTCAGGAGTTAGTGAAGGCTAAGACAGAGCTAAAAGGAGAATGAATATTGCGCTTAATGTTTGCCAGCTGTCCAGAAACATGATTTCAAATAAATGCAGATGTCTTTCTCTCTCTGCTGGATATAAAAATAAGCAATAACTAGTAATAACTTTATGAGATAATCTTATTTCAGTGATGTGGTTACAGCTTGTTGCTGTGCCCTCAAGTGACCAAAAATCAATTAATGCAGATTTAAGGTGTGTTGTGCTTAATTATCTAATATACAGGCCTTGAATTGTGTCAAAACCTAGTTTTAAGACCATCACTGTCTCAGTTTTGTGCTTATATGTTGCATATTTCTAAATTAATGGATTTAATCAAGTAATCACACAGCAAATCTGGGGAGTTGTAATATCCCAGCATAAAAAAAAATGTTCATATTGCAGTTGTGGGAAGAATAGAGGGCAGCTGCTCATTCTTGCCAAAAGGCCCCCCTGCAAGTGAACCTGCCCACATCCTAGGAGACAGTTTGTCTTTCTTTCAGTTTTTGTGTTCAGAGATTTCCTGGTAGTCTATAAACACCAGACTGAGCAAATCTATAGCATCTCAGTTAAGACATATGTTTTGATTCAGTGCAGCTTTAAATAGGTATGTTCCTGTTAACATTTTAGCATAAACTGTTTCAGTTCATCTAACATCACTGTTTTCTCTCTCCATAGTTCCACTTTAACCCAGCTCAGTCTATCCTGGTAATGGAGGGAGAGGACTTGGAGAACATGAACACTGCTGTGAGGAAAGTCTCCTACATCAACTCTCGACAGTTTCCCACGCCAGGCATCCGGCGTCTGCGCATCTCCACTACTGTCCAGTATGTAAAACACTTTCTTTTTCCTTTTGTACTTACAATAGGTTTTCTCTTTGATCTTCACTTTCTCCCACCTTGTCTGTCCCTGTTCTATACACTGTCCTTTCATCCTCTCCTACTGCCTCTGTTTCTCTGTCTCCTCTCAGATATGAGAAGTGTTAACCCACTTCAACACTTCTGTTAAGTGTTAAGACAACACAGCAGATATCACAGCCTGACTGATACATAATTCCCTCCTCACACATTGATCCAATCCCGTCCTCCTCTCACTCTGCTGTCACATTCCTTTTCCTTTAATACAGCATTTTCTGTTCTTTATTGCCACCGGGGGCCAGTTTTTACATTTTCATGTCATGTATTAATAATTCTGCCTAGGTTTTGCCAAGAATGAGGAATGAGAGAAAGAAAGATACAAAAAGAGGGAGAGTGTGTGAGGGAGAGAGATGGAGAGGAAGCAAAAGCTGGCTGGTAAAAGAGCCTCCCTCCGCGGGTTACCATTAAAATTCATGATTGTTTTAAATATATGTAGACCCCCTGCAGCACAGCCCTTAGGGTTCACTCTCCACCCTCCTGCTGGGTTTGATGCACAGCCACAGGCACGAGAACTTCATCTACCACAACAGTGAGTGTGTGTGTGTGCACATGTGGGTGCGTGTGTTGCACAGGCTGCTGATGATGAAGCAAAGTCATCGTAGCAAGAGGCACACCGATTATCAAGGAATACATTATGCTAATGACAGCTAAGCTTGCATCATTGCTAAATGTTGTTTAAATTAAGTTTTTCTCGCAGACTGCTGACTGGCCTGCTAGCTGCCATAGCTGTGTGCATGTTTTAAAGTGATGGAAATAGCGTGAAACACTACTTGCAGACGTGTGAGAGAGAAGAAGAAGAGAAGAACACATACAGACTCATTGATAAAGTGTATGTAAGCTCCCAGGTTGTTGCTTTTATGCTGACATCCAGTGTAGACACACTATGTTCTCCTCAAGTAAGTTTGTTTTTCTGAGAGCCTGAACTGAAATGTCAGAGAAATGTCAGAAAAACTCTCCTCACTGCTACAGACAGCGTTAGTCCACACAAATAAACAGAGATGCTAAATAATTCCTGTCAATTACACTTGTTTCTTGCTAACTCTTCATGAATGCAATTACTGCAGGCACTGAGAAAATTATTAAGCAAACAGTGCTAATCTTAACAACAACCCTTGTGGGATCCTCTGTCAAGTTTTGTCTTTGGGACTGACTTGGGGCAATTCTTGCAAGTGGTTTAGAGACTACACCTACAGAATAAACATTCACACACACACACACACACACACACACACAATATATATATATATATATATATATTTGTAGTTTTTTAGTTTTTTATAGCTGTTGACATAAATATTCTTTCTTCACCCTCCTCATATCAGATCCCTGCACACATACGCACATATACAATTTCTTATTGTTATTATGAGATTGTAATAAAAACATTTATTACAGTAAAAACTATTTCCATCAAAAAATAATTAATAAATACATAAACAGACAGACAAATATAAATAGATACTGATGACAGTGAAATAGTTTATTATTGTTAATGGTATAAAATGTGTGGTGTGGGATGAGAAGCTGGTGTACAGTGTGTGTTTCCTTGATTAGAATGTGTTTGATGCTGTGAAGAAATTGGCAGCTGGTGATCTCATTATTAATATTAATATTAATCTGTTGTCTCAGACTGAGGCCAGCTCCAACCTATAATGTACTGAACATGCACATAGACATAAAATTATACTCCTATTTCATAAACATACACAAAACTAATTTATGCACTGTATATTCAGAATGTTTGAAAAGAAAATGTGAAATGATGCTGCCAAATGAACTGGTAATTACTGTGTACTAGTACAGGTGCTGAAACAGTAAATCTGTCTCTGTATTATTGCCAAATTAATGATTAGATTTTATGAGAAGCATTCACAAGGATTTGAACAGGAGGTATTTTTGGCTCTTTGCACTCCTGCATGAGATAAAAGATGAGTTCAGAGATTAATTACAATTCAGCAGTCAAATGAGGGTAAATGTTGTCAGGTATATCAGAGAGATTTGCAAGTGAAGGGATTATTTTTTTAAGTTCTAGATGTACACATTTGAAAATTCTGTATGATTCTCAATTTTCTATATTACATTTTTTTCAACTACACCATTTTGCTAAGGCTCAGCTTTTTCTTTGCTAAATGTTGATTTATTGTATTGATTAAATGTACATTTTCCTACTTTTTGGGTGGTAATGATTAATAGGGACAAAAAATCTGTGGAGGTATTTGCAGTATTAAACAAGAACCTGGTTACCACAAACTGCTGCTATAATGTAATCCAATGGGCAATTGTTCCTACCAAAGTACATACACTAAAGTGCTTGTTTTTGCCACTGACAGGCTCAGATTGTTGTTATGAGTGTCTGATAACATTAGGGATAAGATTCCTATTTTTCATTAAAACATCACTATATATTGCTGCTAGACTGCTAATTCAATACTGCACTGATTCCAAAGAATTTTTTTTACACAAAAACAGGGAAAAATTGGGTCCATGTTGATGACCTGCCTGCTGTCATTGCTGTGTCCGTGTTAGCAATTGTGACTGTGCCTGTGACCTGTGTGCAACTTGTGTTTACAGCAGCAAAGTCTTGCACTAGTGATTTAACTCCCAATTTGTAGTTTTAGTACTACATCCAGGACAGACAAAAGCAGAAAATTTACACTGAAAGCCTGAAACACAGCCTCCTGCCATAACATGTCAGCAGCTGCTGAAAAAAGCCTCCCCTCCCAGCTACAGACAGTATCAGCCCAAACAAATAAACCAAGGTGTTAATTAATTCCTCCAAATGCAATTACATTTGTTTCGTGCTGATGCCTAATAACTGCAATTACTTCAGGCATCGAGAAAATAAAAGTAACCAGCACTAATCTTTGCAACAGCCCTTTTAGGCTCCCTTGTCATATTTCTTTATAATTAAGTTGGACTGGCTCCAGGTTTTGTTTTTTTCTTTAGCTCAGCAGGCCCACGCAGCAGCCATCTCCCTGCATCACTGACTTTGTATCTCCCACTGCTGTCAAGAATGGCTTAGTGCCTGAACAGTGAACAGACACACACCACCAGCCTTCGTCACAGGAAAGAAAAGGGGAGACAACATGATGCCCAAAACTTGTTTTTGTCTCAAACCATGGCCTCACACAACTGCAGAGGATTAGGGACAATAGTTTTTTCATCCAGCCGTCAGGCATCATCAGCTGAGTTAAAGCCAATAAATACGCTTTTGGAATGTGGAGCTATGCAAGAAACACATCTTCATGAACTTTACTTTTCAAATGTTTAGGTTTATCTGAAGACCAAAACAAAGGAAAGTGCTTGGTGATGTTGTAATAGACCAGCCAGTGGTAAAACCAGGGTTGTTTCTGGCCATTGTCTTTCCACCTGACCATATCATTATAACAAATAATCTATCCATTAGTAATTTTACATGCACATGAATGTCTCTGTTATCAGTCTTATCCTGGTTTGTATGGTAATTCATATCTCTGTATAACTCTGTGTCAGGCTTTAATTTATGAGCAAGTGATTCTATTGCGGCTTTATTTTTTAAGTATATATTACAGGGCGCACTTGCACGTGGACCTGTACTAAAATTAGCAGCCTAAATCAGTTTAAATATTTCAAAAACTATTTAATAGTTTCAAAAACTATTTAACTAAAAAAAACTATTTAATTTTTTTTCTATAATATATTGTATATCAGCTCAGAACACTGTCATATTCATTTTTGTCATGAGGTATAAATGATATATCATCATGTATTTGTTACACTGAATACTATAGTATATTCCTCTTATGCACAAGTCAGAGTGTGTTTACATGCACATTTGTATCATGGTTATAGTTTTATCTCAGTTCTGATAATCTTATGATATGATGTTTGATAGCAGGAAGTAATCTTGTCTTGTATATGCCTGATGTGATTTACATGCAGCGTGATGGGCACTGCGGCCACAAAATAAGTGGTTGCCAGCAGAGACTCAGACTGTGACTGAAATCTCTCGCTCTAGTTCAAGAGATTTACTGTCCACAATTTTATTTGAGTGTCTGAATTCTGAGTGTGAAATTTATTAATTTTATGGTGCTCTCAAAAGTTCCTACAATGGAACAAAAAAATAGCGGTCTCCATGGCATATCCACCATTTTCTGCTAACAATCCCAAAATGCAATGTGGTATATTTTAAAGATTCAAAAATTATAGTCATGCCACACTACAGCTGTCAATGGTGACACAAAGTTAAAAAAAATCCCTCTCTACTTTAGCATTCCTTCAACTGTTGGTACCCTAGTAGACCACCTAACTCACCAATTGGGTGTTCATGCCATATGGAATGGGTGGTGGAGATTGCATAGACTCTCATATTGAAGCTCATTCACGTAATTATACTGAGCAACAGATTTTAGCTGGCATGAAGCATCTATGTTTGTTTGCAAGTCATGAGTTGTATATAATGGAGCTTTCAGAAAAGTCTGAGTTTCCCAGTCATAATTACGATTCTGAAATGACTAGAATGCAGAATAAGTCTAGATGTACCCCTGGGTACTGCAACCTGATAAAACATTTTGTACATGGATTATGAAGTGTACGATCAGTCATGCTAAGCTAATATTTCATAGACAACTTCCAGATCCACTTGCTTTGCTTCAAAGTTCAGCCAAACCTCTTTTTACTGTCGTTTTCCTCCAGTTTTTTCTATATCTACTCAGCTACATCACAATGTAGATGGGAAAAAACAGGAAACTTAACACTGCCACCACAATTCATACCCCAGATCCCCATCAAACTCATTTGTGTGATTATGTGTGCGTGCGAATATCACAGATTTATGTGTGTCTGCTGTGCTGTGATCTGTGTCCCTGTGTAGCTCTGTTGTGAGTACAGCTAGCTAGCTCAAGTCCTAGCGTGCCGATATGTGTTCGTCCATTCAGGGTTGCCAGGGGATGCTGTGCATTTAAACGCATGCTATCACACGCTGTCAGGCAGGGCAGGGAGGCAGACATGCACGTATGACAACACAGCAGGCACACTGCTGCAGTTCTGTGTCTGCCGCCTGAGCACTGACAGAGCATTTTACCCCCCGAATAACTGCATGCTCTGTGGTTTGGATTTGGACTTAACAGCTGTGGTTTTAGTGCAGCTAAGAGGTCTTGTTGTTGTTGATAAGCTTTATTAGTTGCTGTAATGTTCCAGGGTTTTACACTCTGATGCTGCCTATACAGCAGCTTGTGTGAGGGCCAAAGCTATTTTATAGAATTTAAGGGCTCCTGTGTGCCCTCTGTCACCCTTTGATGATGTGTATCAACTGGATGGTCCTTATATACTGACCTTTTCATCACTGAACAGGGTCCAGCCATGTTGAGTGAAATCAGTCAGAGAATGAAAATTGCTTGACAACACTGCCATACACTGAAGGGCAACTCATACATGGGAGACACAGTGTGTGTGACATTTTGAGGAGATTGCGGTCAATGTCATGGTATTGTAACAGATTTCTTCTAACTTTACTTTTCTAGTGAAAAAGTAGAAAGGTGATGTAGTACTACTTTGAAAAGAATATTGGAAATATATTACTCTTTCTTCGCTTTTTTCCAATAAGCATTTACTGGTCAAAAGACATCAAGACGGAGGAGTTTGACATTCCAGGAAATACACCCATTTGCTTTTTTGCGGCTAGATGGAAAAAATGAAATACCATTTTCATTTCTTGTATCACAGCAAATATGAAACGATGGCTGGCTAGCTTAGCTTAGCATGAACACTGGAAATAGGGCTGGAAACAGCTAGCCTGGTTCAATTGAAAGGTAACAAGCACCTCCAAAATTCACTAATTAATGCTTATTTCTGTTCAATCCATACAAAAACCAAAGTGGGATTGACAATTTGTGATTTTTATGGGCTTATGTGTTTGAGTATTTTGAATGTCAATGAAATGCCTTTAAAAGTGGGCTAATTTTGGTTGAAACATAAAAGGGTTTTCAACATCTTTGTAAAATATAACAGTTGTTAACAGTTAACAGCATTTTAATGACTATATTTCTATATGAAATGGCGTTGAAATGTTTATATGTAGCTTAAACATCTACAAACACAGCACTTTTCAACAAAATGTGTTTCGTTTTAGACATGTTTGACCTGCAAATCACCACTAATCAACAAAGCTCACTGAACCGTATGGTAGGAATAATTTCATGCAGCATTGAGTCTGACCAGCATCTAATGCTAATCCAGACAGTGTTTATTTGCTTGTTTTTCAATTCAGAATCGCTTTGGCAGACAAGAATCGCTAAGCTAAGGCAGCAACAAGACTAAGAGTCTACAACTATTTGAGGCTGGATGTAGGCACAGTGGTGCTTTGCAAATTAGCTCTAAACACATGGTACCGCTGAGGTTGATAAGAATTTCATTAGTTTCGCAGGTTTTTTGTTCATAAGCAAGTTTTGGACAAACATTTTGGCCAGTGCTAGATAAAAGGTCAAGTCAAGTCAAGTCAATTTTATTTATATAGCACCAATTCACAACAGAAGTTATCTCAAGTCACTGTACATATAGAGCAGGTCTAGACCATACTCTTTATCTTATAAATTTACAAGGTCAGGGGATCAAGGTAATTGCAGTTCAACCACTGGTGATCATGAATGTGAAATTTTTCAGCAGTCCATCCAATAGTTGTGGAGATATTTCAATAAAAAACAGAAATGTCAACCTCATGGTGGCGCGAGACAAAAAGTCAGGGCATCACTAAAATTGTTAGGATACATCTTCTGGAAACCATGAAAGTGCTGGCCTGACCAACTCCCCAACAGTGAGGGCTAAGCCCCTCTCATTACTGAAAAGGAGCACCAGAGCACTGCTAGCAGATCCAGCTTGAATTTTTAATTTCTCACCTGTCTTCCTCCTCCTTCATCTCTCTCTCTCTCCAGGTGCTTTGGTGAAGACACTTGTATCACCATCCCCGACATCGATGCAGTGGTAATGGTGCTGCAGCCTAGTGAGCCCAGGATCACCATCACAGGATTGGAGAGACTGAGCCGGCCAGCTTCCGACCTCAGAGCGCCAGGCGGCATAGCTCTGTTCCAGGACCTTCATATCATCAGCACAGTCACCAGGGCAGATGCCACTGCACATAACACAGGTATGGATTGTAACATTACGGTGCTAACATCTTTCATAATACTTAAAGCAAGTGTGGAAAAAAATATAACATATTGAGCTCAGAGATTATTCACATCCTGTTGATACCAAATATAAATGTGCAGCCTTTCAAACACAAATGGCAGTAGGTGAGAAGCCAGTGAGGGATCAGTACCTTATTGCAGCAGTATGCACTTGTTCTGGTTGGACCACACCCAGGCCAAAAGCAGCAGCCAGCTTTGTCAAGAACCATAGTGTAAGGGTTGTAGACCATTCCAAGCTGGAGAGAAAAGGGAAAAATGAAAAACCAGAGGCTGCATAGTGACTTTCTCAGTATTGTCTAATATGACACATTTTGTTTAAAGATATTTTGGTCACTTCTAATTTTGAAGGCACAGATGATAACATTTCAATTAAGGGACTCATATCATAATGTATTTGTACAGGGTACTTTCTGAGTAACAAGTTTACACAGTGAACAGGACAAAACTGAGTACATCCCTGTGTAATATCTCTGAAATATTAAATAGTTCAGAACTGTGTCATCTTGCAATAACTGCATTATTTTTATTTATGCAACTTGCAAAAACAAACAGGTTAGATAGACTAAATCGAAAATACAGGCCCCAAAGTACAACCTCAATGCAACAAAAGTGATTACACCTGTGATTTCCAAGTCTAGACTAACAAGGTTATAAATAAGTCTTGAACACCACAGCCTCTGCAGTTTTGTGTCTAAAGTCACATGGCTCCACACGGTAAGGAACTGCCTGAACAAGTAAGAAACTAGACTGTGATACCTAATAAAGACAATGGTGGTTACAAGAGCATCAGTAGGCTACTTGACATAACCTAAAACACAGTTGCAGCAGGGGTTAGAAGGTATAGGAAGAGTCATGCTATCAATAACAAAGGGTATAAGGACTGTCCTTGAAAAATGGTTCCACATACAATTTGCTATTTACACAACCTGGAAGTGTAAAACAGGCAGGTAAGTGCTTCTGATTTGGCACAAGGATTATCTGTGGAAATTGGTGTCTCAGTGACTGATCACAGTCAACTTCTACAGATCGTGTCCAATAAGAAAACTATTGCTCACAAAACAGCAACTGTGAGATTAAACTTTGCCAAAGAACATGAAAAGAAGTCTGATGAATATTGGCAGTACATTCCTTGGTCAAATGAAATCAAAATAGATTTGTTTGGATCAGATGGAGTCCAACATGTTCAGTGTGGACCTGGCCAGGACTACCAAAGTGACTGCACAGTGCCAACTGAAAGTGGGAGTGTGCTGATGCTGGGCTGCATTAATGCAAAAGTTGTAGGGGAGATAATGTTTATAGATAGCTCAATGAATGCAAGTTTTATACCCAAATACTGAATGAAAAGATGACTCCAGTATCAAGAAGGTTGGCCAGAGACACATTTTTCAGCATGAAATTGATCAAACACAATGCAAAAATCATTAAAGTTTGGCCTGAACAAGTATGTCCCCTAACTTGAATCTAACAGAACACCACTGGAGTATTTTAAAGCTGAAGGTAGAGCAACAACTCCCTTCCAGCAAAGAGCAGCTGAAAAGAATCATCTGTGAAGAAAAGATATTTCTCTATACTTTTTTATGCAAGATCAAATCTGTCATCAAAAATAAAGGCAGACGTACAAAATAATTGAAAAAATAAATAAAAGAACTAAATCAAATAGTCAGATATTTCTGTTTTTCACGTTAATTGGCTTCATTCATTCTTTGTGGGCTCTGGTTTAAAAAAAAGTATTTCTATTAAATTGAGAGGATTTGTAGTGTTTTAGTGATATTGACCAGTGGCGTACTCAAGTTTGCTGAAATCTGTACTCCAAAACGTATAAGTCTGAGTGTACCTCACAAAGTGGGAGATGCGTACCTCCCCACAGGTAGAAATCTGTCTCAACTAAATATTTTAGCAGTTTTTCATATTGATATTGTGTTCACTCATTCATGAAGTCCCATAGCCTATGCAGTGCCACCTGTCTCACTATCAAAATAAACCCTCAGAGAAAGATGAACATTTGATAACGCTTAATGAGGCTGCAAATCAGCAGTGGTGAACATTCCTTTCATCTGGTAGGTCTGCACACTGGTGAATTATTTTGCTCTAACACCAACTAACTTGGTTGGAGTAAAAGTTATCAAGACTCAAGTAAAGTAGTTACTTGTTAGTCTACCTGACTCACAAGCAGCACATAGGAACCATGCATACTTGTATGTGGTGACTCACTTCCACTGTGTGATTGCAGCAGAGGTGGAAGAAGAATTCAGATTCCTTACATACTGTTAAAAACTGTTGCAAGTAAATTTCCTGCATTCAAAATTATTGTAAAAGTTGCTATACAAGAAAAATAAAAGGGTGTTTATCTTATATAATGTGACATATTTCTGAGTGAAACAGAGTATGTGGGCAAGTAAGAAGGATTTCAGTCAAGTAGTTCAAATTAAATTGGATCACTCAAAATAGGGCACTGTTTAGCAAATTACAGCAGCACAATACAAAGCTTTCAAGAACACTGTTGGCCTCCATTCCTACCCTCCTCACCTGGGTTATTACAGCAGTTAATAAATTACATACCAACCACATGAATTTGAATGTAAACAAAGGCCCTGCCAACTGAGATATAAATACACTTCTCTGACCCATGATGACTGTAGCTACCCACAACCCAGTCGCTCAGTTCTTCCAGTGTGCTTTTACTGCACATAACGAATGAGTTTGCCAGTTGACCCAAGTCACTTTTGATTTGATAAATTGAAAGTGCAATGGATATAAAGAGAGTTGGATACAGCACATCTAAGTGGTCCCTTGTAGCACTGTCAGTAAAAAATACTCTGCTGCTCAAAAAGCACTTGACCTATAGACGACCAGTATAAAGGAGATGTCTTTTAAACAGGACAACTCCAACTGCAAACAAGGTTAGATACTCTTTGTACTGTGACCTTTAGCCCATGAAGGTTGTATATTTGTCTCAGCCTAGAAAAGCAATGTCTATATGCCAGACATCATTCCAACATAAAGTCAATTAGCCAATTGTGGACACACTCACAGGGCCAGAGGGACAAAGCTTATCTGTATCTTTTAGTAAAAGTCATAAGTATTATAGCAAAATGTACTTTAAGTGCAATAATAAAAATACTGAATGTTCTGCAGATTATAGTTATATAGAGTTATATATTTATATATTATGGCATATACAATATCAGTCACAACATTAAAACCACTTGCATAATAATGTGTAGGTCCCCCTTGTGCTGCTAAAACAGCTCGTACCCATCAGGGCATGGACACAGGACCTCTGAGGATGTTCTGTGGTGTCTGCCACTGGGATATTGACAGTGGATCTTTTGGGTATAGTGAGTTGCATGGTGGGGCCTCCAACATCTGGCTTGTTCTTGTGCAACCTATAGATGCTCAATTGAATTGGAATCTGGGGGGGGTTGGAGGCCAGGTCAATGCTTTGGGTTCTCTGTCTTGTTCCTTGAACCATTTCTGAGCAGTTTTTGTGGTGTGGGAGGGCGCATTGCTCTGCTTGGGGAAGCCGCTGCCATTGGGGAGTGCATTTGCCATGAGGGGGTGTGCTTGGTCTTCAACAATGTTAAGCTTCCAGATGAATGCCAGGGCTCAACATTTAGTAGCAGAACATACTATTGTAAAGAGATGACTAGTGTTATTCACTTCACCTGTCAGTGGTTTTAATGTTGTGGCTGATTGGTGTATATGTTGTGATGACCCTGTCTGAGCAATTCCCACTGAAAGACTCATGGGCAGAGTTTGGTCATCAGGCATATTCAGCTCACCTGGTCTGGCTGCACTATATAAACTGGTAGCAGCCAGTCTTTCGCTCTATCTCCCCACCCTGATTGATTTTGGTTGTATTTTATTAGTCATAATTTAAGTTTCCTTTTCAATTATGTCAAACAAACATGTTTTTTTAGTTATAACGTATGTTATATGTGACTTATGTTAACTTATCTTCCCTCCTTTGTCCAGCCTTGAGCCAGGTTGTGACAGTATATATGATAGTACTCACGTACCTCAAATCTGAACTTGAATATTTTACTTGAGTAAATTCACCATTGAGGACAAGTGCCCCTTCTCACCAGCAGTAATCTGCAGTGTAAGCAGTAGTGTTTTGTTCCATGCAGCTCTGCTGGCCTCACCAATATGTTGAGGAAATTTCCTGCTGTTCATCCATCTCCATACAGGTCTGTATTAGCCTTTCCACTGTTTCTATATCCTCCACCTATCTGTTCCTGTGCAGCTACAAACCCCCTCCTGCTGAATAAGACCTGCACCTACCAGACCACTGATTCTCCGGGTCACACCATCTTGACCGGCAGTAAATGAGTATGACATTTAAATCCTGACGGCTCTAGTCTTGTCCAGCGATCTGACCACGAGGCAGGAACAGCCCGGCTCGGCCCTGCTGCTTGCAGCCAATTAGGAGCAGATAAGCAGACAGAAAGGGAGGTTTTAGCCCTACATTGTGCATAATGCAGCACAGGAAGAAGAGCAGAGAGTGGCATTGCTTTCAGGAGTCAGTGGAGCTCTTTCTACTGGTGAAATGGAGACTGCAGCTGGGGGGAAGAGATTAGCTGAAAGCCAGAGAAAGACACAGAAAAGGAAAGAAAGAGAGAAGAGGAGATGGGGAGAGAGTGTGTGTGTGGGAGAAGGAGACACGATGAAGTTCCATAATGAGCAGATTTTGTGTTCTCTCGAGGCTTAAAGGATTCAAGATAAATCACACATTTTTTTTTGCAGGGCATGCAATAACTTTCTTTTGGACCCTGCTAATCACCCCTTCACCCTCTTCCATGCTTTGTCTCTCTCTGTGTCATTCATTTGTCTTTTTATTGAGCCTGCTCAGCATTGCCTCATTCCTCTCTCTCACATGCTACAGCTTCTATTCAAGGCCTATTCTGATGTCTTTACTCAAAGCCAGGAAGCCAAGGTCATCTGTTCTTTCTTTAACTCATCATCTTTAATGCTCAACATTTTCACCCCTTTGTTTTCAGAATCATCTTCTGTTCTCTCTGTCCTCTTCTGCTTTGGAGTTTTTTCTTCAGCTTCCATCTTCTTACTTGCAGTCTTTCTACACTGGCTGTCTCTCTCACTCTCCATCTCCTTTCTCTTCTTTCTAATTCCTTTGAAGGAGGCCCAGCTCCATTTTTTTTATCCCTCCCACACTGTAGTTCCAAGATCACTGTTGGCTTCGCGATCACACAAACTGTTTCTGGGACAGTCCTGCACCCAGGCTGTTCTCGTACTAGCTTGTGTCAGCTATGGTACTTCAGCACTTTTTATAGTTCTCCATTTATGTCAAAGCAGCATTTAACACCAAGCAGGGCAACACAACCCCACAATTCAAGTACTATAACTGTGACAAGCCCCAACAGTTGGAGACAATAACACAATCAACAATTCAGTTGAGGAAATATAGACAACTGTAATAGAGATATTTCTTCTCTCTTAGATTTTATAATAGAAACAAATCTTCTCTTTTTCTTTTCTGCAAATGTTAAACATAAATCAAGGGGGTTTTTGGGAAGGTATCCAAACACACCACACAACATACCATATATTTTACAGCAAGACTATGTAACCATTTTTCTAGATGTTTTTGTTTTAAAAATGAGGGGTTGGTTGCCTTAAAGACATCATCAGTAGGTGGCCTGTCTCCATTATGGTGTGTTCACATTTTCATTTTTCTGTTGTGTTTTACTTTTGTGATTTTTGTAAACTAAAATATAGTCTAATCGCAAGTAGAAAAGGGTTATAAAGTTAACAAACTGACTCAGTAATGTCAGCTATGCAGAATTTTATCTTAAATTTATCTTTACGTTAGCTAACATTAGCTACGTTAGCTAACATTAGCTAGCATTTGTTGTTAGCTAACATTAGCTAACGTAGCTAACATTAGCTAACGTAGCCACCATAAACTCCTGGTCAACAAGCAAATAACACATTTGCCCTAGCATTTGTTGTGCAAGGTTGTTTTGGCTAACATGCTAGCAAACGTTTTCCTACCTACACATCCAGCAGACACAGAGCAATGTTCGCATTTATTTGAAAGTGGTACGAGCACAACCACCTGAAGAATGCAAGCCTAACCTTTTTTGCTTTGTCATTATGTCCATCAACTCCCAGGGAAAAGCTGTCTCTTTAGCTGCTAAATGCTCCACTATTCACCAGCTAGTGGCTTACTTTCTGTCTGCTGTTTGGTGGTGGTGCACCTGGCTGCTGCTAAATTTGCTAGTCACTAACAAAAGACAATAAAAGTGGCATAAGGTCTATAGGAAACTGTCCCCTGTCACCTTCTTTTGACCTTTAAAGAAATGCCTTCATACAAAACAATACTGAACTATCTTCTCTTCTGGAACACAACTTTCTTTTTTACCTGTTTTGCTCACTCTCCCCCTTTTCTCTACCTCATTTCTGCCACCCCTCCAGAGACCCTCCTCCAAACACACACGCCACATATCTGTCTTTCACCTTTGGGAAGCTGTTAAATGGGCATAGCCGGTTCCTTCCCTTGGGAGCTTACAGTGAGGGAGAAGGCTGGGTAGGAGTAAAAGATGGAGGCTAGTGCTTAGCAGACTGTCACAGAGCCCCAGCAGCCACCCAGCACTACTGTGATGGAAGGTGTCTGAGGGGACTTATTACTAAAGCAGCTCATGGCACTGTCTGTGTGCAGAGGGTTGACGAGTAATTGGAGTCTGGGAATAGGAGTAGGTGTGTTGTGTCTTGTACTGCTTGAATTATGGTTCCTGAAAGTGTCCATGGTTTTCTTCCATAGATGTTTTGGCATGGCAACAACAATTAGATTGTCCTGTGACAATTCAAATTCTTACATTCATACTGGACGTATTTGGAACAGTATATTTCATTCACTGTGTTAGCTTGGTTCATTTAGTGAGATGAGAGCAAGGGCATCAGAACAAAAGTTACCACACTGAGGTGCAGTGCAGTTCATTCAGAGTGAGAACATACTCTGAACCAAAAATAGCAAATGGCCCCAAATACAAAGTTTTATTGCCTGCCATTCCCTGTGCTTGTAAAACCCAGAATAACAAAACGAGTTGAGGGGCAAATTAAAATGGATCTTCTTAAAGATCAACGTGTGTGTGTGTTTGTTTGTAGCACGTCGACCTGGGGTGCTGGAGGAGATCATTCATAACTTGGACTACTGTGATATCCTGGTGCTGGGGGAGGAGCTGAGGCCAGGGCAGGAGTCTCTCCAACTGCAGCGAAGTGCTTTGCTTGGAAAACACCTTGATGCCACCAACTCCACCTCTGGCATGTCCATATATGGTAGGTTACTATGGTAACAACACTAAAGCTATACATTTAGTCCACTGCTACTAGTAATAACAATAACTCTACCTTTGACAAAAGCATTCAGTCTTTTTCTCTGCTACGTCTGTTCAGCCTTGTGCTATTCTATACATTACCAGGACATTGTGTCTATCACTCACGCTCACTCTTAGCTTTCTGTACGTGTCACAACTACCTCTGTTGGCTTCTGTCCCCTCCACAGGTGTAGACTCCATGTCCAACTATGAACAGGTGATCAGACAAGTGCGTTACTATAACTGGCAGCCCGGACCGCTAATAGAAAGAAGATTTCGTCTCACCTGCTCGGAGCTCAACGGACGCTACACCAGCAATGAGTTCAACCTGGAGGTCAGTGTGAACAACAGCTTCACTGATGTGGGTTTTTAAAGGTCAGTCGTGGTACAAATAGTTTTTAGAGTAAGCTTTTTACTACCAAGTGAGCCAAAGTGCTTGAACCAGCAAAGTGACTGAGCTGATTCAGCCTCTGGCAACACTTTCACTTTCAGAGCCAATTTTTAAAAAATGAACCTCAGTAGGCAATCCAGCAGCATCACAAAAAGTTTAGGAGCCAAGTTTAGGAGACCAAGTTAACATGAACCTTTCAGTCAAGATGTGCATTTGAAATTCTGCATCATGTCAAAACAACCAAAGACATAGTCTGATTTTGATGCACAAGTGCACCTTCAACAGCAGCTAGACACTCTGACACAGCAAGTTTCAACATAACAACAGAAAAAACACTTTACATATTACCCTCCTGTTTTGAGCTGATCCTGTCACCCAAAATATGCATTCACTTTTATATTTCTCACAACATCATTTTAAAATCTGGATTTTAAGGCCACATTTTATTTTGGTTAGAATATATCGGCTGTATCCGTCAAGTCAAGTTTAGGCACACAGGTGGGAGATACTGGGATTGAGCAGATAAGACCAAAAAATGTTACCTTCAGTCACTCCACTTTCCAGAATCATCACTTCTGCTTTATCTGTTCCCAACCCAGGTAGGCATGCTGCACAGCTCAGAAGCTGGGGAACATGTCAATCACATGGTAGCCCCGCCTCAGTACATGCAGGTGGTCCACCATCCGTCCATGATTCATGGCCTGTATCCCAGCCACAACTCAGGTACGAAAACACACACTAGTTTAGTGTGCTCAGAGTTTATAATCCCTTTGTACATAAGATGTTTGGTGTATTAGATTAATTATGTCTGTCTTATTTCATTTGTACCATTTCATCCTGGAATGTTAATGAATATTACATCCTGTCAGGTCAGATCACATCATATTACGTCATGATAAAGAGCTACAATGGAGTAAGATGACAATTTTCACATTCTAAAGGAGAGGTATTCAAATGTAAGTCCACAAGTGACACAGTTTTTGTCTAATAACTCCTTAAACTTGGATACAAAACATGCAATGTCTAGGTGTTCATTAGTTTTTCATTAGTGTCATTAATAGGAGCTTAAATATCACTATCTTTATTTATTTATTTATTTGAGTAAGGTTTATGATTCATCTTTTGTTTTGACTGAAAATCATCACTGTTCAGTTTCTGCCCACACTGCAAGGATTGTCAAACAATTTCTGAGAACTGTCCAGCCAGAGTAGAAATACTATAAACAAAGCAGAAAAAGTGAGTACACAAAAACTAAAATACTGTACATCACTGAACAATCTTAGATTTGTAGTACAGTATGACAACGCTGCATTCACACACTTTTGGGAAATATAAAAATGAAAAAATGTAGATGATAGCATTTGGAAACTCTCACAGACTGAGGCTGAAGGGCTGAGAATCAGACCCAAGAGCATCTTGCTCTAGGGTCTGAAAAAAAAAAAACAACATAGGGCCAGTGAAGAATTTCCAGGGGAACACTCGGTTTTGCTTTCTAGCTTGTTTATTGTGTCGGTTATCAGATAGCTGCTCTCCCACAGTAGTCCTCAGCAAAAGAGAGCAATGTAAGCCTGACCTGTCAAATGATGCAGCAGACTCATTCCCCTCCCTCTGTGCATGAGTGAACTGAATTAAAGAGAACACGGGAAGGAGGAGGAGAGACATTGGTCGAAATCTACCACACAAGATTTAATTATTCATCAGACTCTAATGGATTCTACTTACAGTCCTGGAGAGTTCAGTGGCCGGTGCTGTTAACAGCCTAGAGAGTTGGGGGGAAGCGTGTGTGTGTGTGTGTGAAAAAGAGGTCAGAGGAGCAGTGGTGGGTGGTTGGAAATCAGAAAATCAGGCAAAAAAGAAAAAGAAAAAAGAAAGACTTCCAGTTGTATTTTCAGCCATGACAAGTTTTTGGCACATGTGAATGTTTCAGATGATATCACTCTAAATGAAGAGAAGCAGTGTGTGTGTGTGTGTGTGTGTGTGTGTGTGTGTGTATGTGAACGCATGCAAATACCAAGTTACTCTAAGGACCTGCATGAAGCTTCACTCCAAGGAAGATCAAAGACAGTGGATTTAGTGTGAAAATCTACTAGACTGAATCAAATGATCATCTGAAAAGTCCCCTATGAGTCTCACCCTCTTTAAACAGACACACACACACCAGCAGGGACTAGTGAAGAGAGGGCAGGCAGAGAGAAGTCGTGTTATTTCAGTAGGCTGGAGATCAGAGCAGAAGAAATAAACATTTTAGATCAAGAGAAATCCCTCAGAGTATGTTGTGGTTATGCTACTAAATAGGGCTTATGATACATCTTCGCGGCTGTGTACTGCACAGAGACCAAATTCAAATGTGTTTTAGTTTTTTAGAAATGTATTTGAAACAATCTCTAGCTTACACACAGCTGTCGGATAGTTGAATTCCTTAATCTGTTTTAGCTTTTATTTGTCTGAATCCAAGCCAGCGGGCCTTGGACACAAATTCCACTAAAGTTTAAACATGAGGCAAGTTATTGTGCTTTTCTCTGAGCACTGGCAGGCAGGAGAGTTAAACTGAGCCAACTTTTAAAAAATCATATTTTCTTTTTCCGGTTACATTACTTGAAACAGAGCAATCAGGGGAAATCTGTCGCTTTTTTTCTGACATGTTTCTTTAGCTGATGACTGAATAGGTGAAAGACCCATCATGTCAAACATCATTTTTGGATTCACTCATTACAAACATTTAAGCAAAAGGCCTCAGTGATATGTTATCATATGGTATGTTGCTATGACTTGTGTTTTTTTTCCAAGTGTGGTCACTGCAGCAAAATTGAGGCATAGTTGTTCATGAGGCTTAGCTAACAATAAAAATGCTAACATAATAGCAGGTTAGCAGGTATAATGTTTACGTTGTTCACTACTACACAGCACTGAGCTATATCTTGTACGCACGCTAACATGCAGTGATAGTGATAGTGCTGATATATTAATGTTCACCATGCTAACCACCATAGCTTAGCATGTTAGCATGCTGTAATTTGCCTAAGCACAAAGAACAGCTAAAGGTAAATTCGTTGGATCATCAGAGACAGGATGATTCTTAAGTGTAACTTAAATAAAGATGGAGTCCTTAAAAGCACAGCATAAAAAGACACTGAAAACAACAGCATTGCTAATGACATAAGAACTGGGTTATCGTAATACTCAGAGATCACAATCATCAAGTGAGCGCCCATCTTATATGAGGGTTAGAGTCAAGTCACTTTTATTTACATTAATGATGATAATAGTAGCAGTAGTATCAGTGTGTGTTGAGCAGGATCGTGTGGGCGGTGATCACAGATAGAGACTATCTGAGAGAGAATACCTGCAGAGAGCGACAGGAGGAGAGGAGAGAGACGAGAGAGCACCAAACTACAGGAGAGAGACGATGTCGTTAGTAACCTGCATTTATGAGATATGAATATGTACAGATGGAGAAGGAGAGAAGGAGAGAAGGAGAGTGGAGCTCAGTGCATCTTGGAAAGTCCCCCAGCAGTATAGGGCTATAGCAGCATAACTAGCCAACTTCAGGCTTTATCTAAGCCTACTCTTAAAAGTGCAGAGGGTGTCTACTTCCTGGACCCAAACTGGAAGAAAGAAGAGAGAAGTAGAAAAGCCTGATAGTTGAAGGCTCTGCCTCTCATTTTACTCTTGCAAACTCATAGAACCACCGATAAGCCTGCAATCTGGAGGTGCAGTGTCCTAGTGTGATAATAGGGACCTATGAGCTCTTTAAGATAGGATGGTACCTGACCATTAAGGGGTTTGCAGGTGAGGGGGAGGACTTTTAAATTCTATTCTGGATTTTAAAGGAAGTCAATGCAGAGAAGCCAACACTGTAAATACAATACACAATAAATAAATCAAGGCAGTCAATGCCAAAGAGGCCAGAAAACCACGACAACAGCCACATAACTACAGAAAAAAAACTATTATTTTAGACACAGCAAACATAAGTCAGGGTATATAGGCCTTTGGCATAAATATATTTCAGATATTAATTGAAATATGATCTTGAATGTAATGAATCTTGACTGATGAAGGCCTGCTGCGGGCCTAGGTCTACACTGCCAGACCCGAACCAGCTACTGCTTCATTTCATTTATTACCCAAACATTAGAGTGTAACCAATGTGTCATCAGCTTGGCACACTGTCTCTCACTTTGCTCTTCCTATAGGCCATTGTTTATCAAATGCTGGGCAGTCAGAGAGAGAAAATGACATTTGAAAATAACAAAACAAAGACCCAACAAGAGACCAGAAGCTTTACGGAACAATATGGCCACAAAAACCCCAGATCCTACATCTGCAAGACTCATCTTTTCAGGTTCTCTCACCTCTCTGTCCCTCTCTCCTCCTCTGTTTCCAGGCGTGCCAAGTGCTGCCACAGTGGTGATCGTGATGTGTATCGCTGCCCTGGTGGTGGTCGTGGTGCTGGGCATCTATCGCATTCACCTGACACACCAGCAGGAGGTCAAGATGGCCGAGACAGCTAAAGAGGCGGATGCAACCTGGAACGACTCGGCTCTGACAATCACTGTCAATCCAATGGAGGTAGGGAGACTGGAAGAATGCGTAAGGATGCTGTCAGGGTGGCGAATATAGGAGGTACATAAGATAGACTTGGAGTTAGTGACTGGAATAACTACAAAAGAAGAAAAGGGTGCACCAGTGGTCTGTTTTATCAATAAGGATTAAAGGGAAAATTATCATGATTTTTTGCTTTTAAAACTAATGACTAATTTGCGATCATTTAATCTCCGAAACTCTGAATATACCTTACCGCAGAACCTGGAGGAGCCCCAGCCTGCAGAGGAGGAGGCCAGTGAGGAGGAGGAGGAGGAGGAGGAAGAAGAAGAGGAGGATGACGACGACGAGGAAGAGGAGGAGGACGATGATATTACCAGCGCTGAGTCAGACGACAGCGAGGAGGAAGTGGACGTCCAGCTACCCAGGATGCAACGCTTGAGCAAGAGGGGCCAAAACTGGGACAAAACAACAATATCTTATTGAAACACACATTCACCGCCACTCACGCACACATTCTGCGACACGTCCATACTGAAACCTCAGATCAGATGGTTGAAACAAAAAGACTCTATGTGATGTTGATGCTCTAAAAATGAGGTTATACCTCCCACTACTGGAAGACTACACTAAAACACACATGCACACACAAACACACACACACACACACACACAGTGCAATGATTTAACCATAGCCTTGTCAGAAAACCTCCCATTTTGTACAACTGATGAGAAATGATACCACACTAAAACTGCTCGTCAATCAAATGACTTTCATCCTTTCTCTTTGGGACAGCTCGCCAAATTTAGGTCATCCCCAGAGAGATGTATTTCTTCTCCCATTACAGTCCACACCACAACTACAGTCTTTAGTGGATTCAAGTTGTTTTTTGTCAATTAAACCCTGCACCATACATTCAGTTTGATGTGTCAGATTCCACAGTGAGATTTCTGATGTCCCATAAAAATGCAAAACAGTCTTTATTTAAGAAAACTGAGTTGCAAAAGTAAAGAAACTGACTATTTTTGGTTTGTATACTTCATGTTATTTATCAGTCTTTATTCTAGCCTACGTGGCAAAGCCAGGTGATTTTACAGAAATAACATATTTTCAATGGTACTCAAAAACAAACAAAAGAAAAAAAAGATGATCGGTGTGCTGTCGCAGACGTCATGTTGAACTAGCCGAGGGGTCAGAGTTATGGGTTTTTGGGAAAGACAGAGGAGTCTCCTTGTAAATTTTTATACGCTCCTTTCTTGTAAATAGTGAATATAGTAGGTGACCCTCCCTTCCCTCCTCCACCCCTCTTTCTCCACCCAGAGACCCCCCTTCCACCTGTACACAACACACATGCCACCCCTTCATATATATGTACACACCCTGAACCCTTAGCCTGCAGGAGTCTTTGCAGAAATGACCCCTCAGTCCTCTGTGTGTGTTTCTAGCTCAGTGTTCAAATCATTCCAGCTGACGGCGACTTGGGTTTGTTTGAATGGATGTGCCACTGCCTCCATAGCGACTGAGGCAGTTAAAGCTGCGGTAGGCAAGAAGAGATCCCAGGCTTCTAAGTCTAAATCAAACAGCAAGGATGCAACAGAGAAAGGAGTCCTCTCACTATCCATGTATAGATGACAAGATATGCTCAAATTAAATTTTAGTCTTAGGTGTGTCTCAGTGCTCTATGAGGGAAAGCTACGCTATTAATTCCACAATCTCACACCTAGTAGTCATTAATGCTGCATTACAACGATGCTGGAAAGTCAGAAATCCATACTTTCTACAGGGAGGAATGCAGCAGAACAGCCTTGAGTTGGAATCCCAAAGAGACACAATTATCTGATGTCAACATTAAAGCCCCACTTCAACTGGATTTTTGAGGCCAAAATTAATATTGATATTTGGCTTTTAAACTATATATCAGACAATGTTTGTTTTTCTAAACATAAAGACAACATTTTTCATGAGTTTTAGTTAATAAGTAATTGTGACCGAGTTATGCGCCGAGCAGCACTAACAAAACTGCCAAAGCAAATACAGCAAAGATATTGAATATTACATATTTTAAATAAGAATCTTTATTAATTACATAGACTCACGAACACTGAAGTATGTATGTATGTGGGCAAGCCTGAAACATTTGGAACATTAAAGCAGCACCAATCAATATTTTTTACATTAACATTTGACAAAATAACTAGATGTAATGTGAGGTGTCACTTACAGTAAAAAGCCCACAGAGAATTATCACCCAACTCTTCAGTTCCTTCCAACTCTATAAATCCTTTTGGGGTGTTTAAGATTATTGTTTTGGTTTTTCAACTTTAACCTTTAATGTTCTGGTTCATCATGCAGCAGCAGATAGCTGCACTTTCACCGCAAAAAAGCTCAGATAAACCCACTGTACGCTACCTGCCCAGTATCAAACGACAAAAATACAAAGTTAGCAACTAGCTGGTGAACATATTGAAGCATTTTGCAGCGCAAGGTATTTTTCCTAAAAGCTAAAACAGAGCTAAAAAAGAGTGTATACAGCACTGACTGTACATTCATCAGGTGGGCACAAACACAACTCCAAAATGACCAAACATATTGTCCTGTGCCTGCTAGATCTATAAATAGGCAGCTGTTTGCTAAAAAAAAAATCCCCACATCAACTGTATACAGACATATCATTGTGTATGATGTTGATCAGTCAGGCTCTAGAATGCACTTTTAAAGCTGTACAGCTTTAATTTTATGTCCATAATCTCCTAAAGTACATTTTAATAACCTTAATGTTAGAGTAGCTAGCTAATGCTGCCAAATATCACTGAGATGTGCTGTTCTATGTGGAATGAATGTAAAGAAAACTTAACTTTCCTGATTATCTTCCAAGCTGGATTAATAGAATGCACAAAGAGTTCGGTTACAACTCACCTGCAAGAAACTTGCGACTTTCCAAACTTCTAACTGTGAATGAAATGCAGCATTAATGGAAGAAGTTTGGGTCTAGGGAATGAAGTCACAGTACATAAATCCCACTTAATTAGCAACACTTGGGGCCACCGAGTTGTGAAGTTGCCTGGTGCAACTTTAAGATAAAAGGAGAGAGAGGCGAGCACATTTGGCAGTGTCACATTTGACATAATCAGAAAACCCAGTCGAAGGTTTCTTCACCTTGAAGTGAATGGGCATTAATCTCTGGCTGTGGCCATCCTCAATCCAGTCTGACTGTAATGTTTGATAAAGGAGTACAACAACGGCAGAATGTTTTCTTACAAGAAAACAGATGTGGGCAGTGGTTGATAGTACAGTCTGCCACTGATAAATCAAGATTTGGTTAAAGTCACTGGACACACTGGAAAGTTTCCTCCTCTAACCTAGTGAGCCTTTGACAGCTGTCCTTTGGGTGTAGCTGGGAGAACCTACTGTATGTGTATACTGTAGCTCTATGTTCATGTAAAGATCTCATATGTTGTTTAAGAGTTTTCCTCATCTTCTGTGACACCTGGTCTTGTGACGTCACCTCTTCACTTGCAACCCCCTCACCCCCACCCCTTTTGGTGGATTTTGCATCGGCCCAAGCCCTAATGTTGTCCTGATGTTTGTTTTAGAAGAGGAGGACAGTGAAATTAACATGGAAACCTTGTATAATGTGTTGTTTTTTTAGTTTTCTTTTTTTTAATTTTCTCTGGACTCTTTGGTCTGTTTTCCTTTGGAATGGTCACTACAGCACTTTCTGTAAATTGGCCAATAAAAACTTGTTTTGGAATCTAGCTGTGAGTCTCGTATTTGTGTGACTGTGTGACATTCTGTGTGTGTTCCTTATGCTACGAGTTCATTATTTGATTAAGAAACTTTAGAATCTTATTATAAAGTGAGAAAACTGCAATCAGTGTGGGATAACTGTGTGCAATCTGATTCTAATTATTTATGCTGATATTACACTCGTGTTTTGAACATTAGTGAAGTTGAAGATTTCCTTACTGAGAATATTATCTCCATGTTATCTCTGTCTTTAAGCTTGCTCATACTTTGCTTTTACTTTGCTTTGAAAACAGCTGACCTTGTTTCACAGAGCCAAGTGGGAAAAAAATATTCATAAAAATTTCAGTGCTGATGCTGTTTTCACACAGTCTAATAACAAAAGTGTTTAATTTCATGTAAAGCCACAGGCAAATTTTTGAGAATTTCTCTGAGGACGTCAGCTTAATTGAATGCCATCATCCATTCATTTTCTAAACTACTTATCCTCTTCAGGGGAAGGTGCGGCACTGATCCCTACTGGATTACTTTTCATTCTTGACTCAGTGCTGTACCAAATAGGCGCAGGAAACATGACACAGTTGTAGAAAATGTCTCCATTAATATGCAGGTTTTTCCCTGGACCCCTCCATACTGAGATCCTAGTGTTGTTTTGGTTTCAATGAGGAGGTTTTCAGTTATTTTTGGATGTGTCTACGGTTTTATGACCAGTCATGACCCTTCTCTGTAAAGAAGAAATGTGCCCACTGTCAAGCCGGGGGTGGAAACTGGTAGTATTACTGTTATTATTTATAAGCTGCAGCACAGGGCCCTCCTCAAGAGAAACAAGGCCCTAGGCACAGTGAAAGTGCTGGTTAGGCAAATAAATGGATTTTTCTCCAGAAAATTAAGAGCAGGAATTAACCAGTTCGACACTGTCTTCCATTCAGTGTATTTCATGGTATAATAAGAGCAGAGGCAAAGCTGCAGGCTGAGGTTAGCAAGAATATATTATTAGAGCAGTTTTTGTTGTGTCTTTTGCTGTGTGAGTGACAGAGACAACTAGAGCGTGGTGTCTGCGCTGCCTGTTTGTCACTGTTAAAGTGTTCTGTCTAATCTTAGCATCAAGGACGAGTCTGGGCTGTTGTTGATGTGATTTTTGCTTTTTGGTCCAAATGTTGAATAGATTCTACTCTGTGCATGTTCTGTTTGGTTTCAGGCATTTTTCACATCAGTTTGGAAACAAGCGCTGATCTACAGGAATGTGGTTCTGCGTGCTGGTGAAACGCTGCTCAGCACAACAGACAGTGATAGTCAAAGCTGCTCAGACTCATCTGCAAATAACAATATACCAGCAGCCAAGATGGTACTGAGGGGGGTATCCCAGGGAGCAGGTTTAACAAACTCTGAGCCCCGAAATAGAAAACTCTGTTTTTGTGCCAGAGCTGATCAGAGTTAGTTCAGTCAACTCTTGAGTCAGTTCACCCTGAGTTAAGTGCAAATGTGGTGAATAAAAAAAAGAAACCAGGAGTATTAATTCACCATGTCAACAGGTAAATAAAGAGCAGAGCCTCCATTTTAATCCACTGGAGCTAGACATATTAATGTCTGACAGTGCACATTTATCTTTATACAACAACAGCAGCCTGTGTTGGAGACAGTATTCAATAAGTTAAGACTATTACATTTTATTCAGTGTAGCCCACTCATTCATTATTTAGCAGACTTAAATTCCCTAAATGAATTTTTAAAAAAGTAGGATCCCACTGTTTGTTAGATTTATGTTTATATATATATACTTATTCAGCTGTAACCTGATGGGGACAAAGTGCTGCTGGCAGCAGAAGATGAAGACACAGATCAAACAGATGAGTTTGAACCTCATGGTCTGACCCAGTAACAGCAGTAACATTTTGGTGATTTGCAGCTGAAAAAGCGTGAAGGTTAAAAATTTTAGAAATTTAAAATTTTAGCAAATTTTAGATGCCTTTTTTACAGTTGAAAATCTTGTGACTGAAATGCTACTAAAATAAAACCATATGCAGCCTATATTCAAAAACTCACTTTAAAACAACATTTAGTTCTGTTTGTTAATTTTTTAGACATTAAAATAAAAAATCTTTTCATCTGCACTACAATCATTCTCACTCAGAAATAGTCACATAATCTCCAGTCTTATCCGATAACTACAACAAGACTGTATCACCAGTGAGACCAGTCACAACATGAGAAGAGATTCTTCATTTTTAAGTGTTTTAAGTGTCTAAAGCTTCACATAGACTGATCAGATTTTCATTAAACAAATCTACCTTTATTTCAAAATCAGTGAAGGTTTATGGCAGATAAAGATCAATATTAACAAATCAATTAAGTGGAGTTGACATGATATTGATAAGCGTTTAAATCACTGAATGCTTGTGTTTAGATGTATGTTGACAGATTTACATGTATGTGCATGAGAGAGCTTTTATTGATCATGATGTGGGGACATTTGTTCACACTATTATATTATGGGCACTCATCTCCACCTTGGGACAAAAAGCTGGTCCTCACAAGGAAAACTATAACATTTTAGGGTTAAGAAATGGAATTAGGCTAAGGGTTCTGTTTGGGGCATGTAGTGGTTAAAGCTGAGGTTAAGGTTTGTCTCCAGGGAATGAATGTTCTGTAAGTAACTGCAGTGTCCTAAAATACAAAAACAAGTTTGTATTAGTGTGGAAAAAAGCAGTGAGATGTTCCTGACTGATCAAGCTGATC
Source organism: Lates calcarifer (assembly GCF_001640805.2). Lineage (NCBI taxonomy): Eukaryota > Metazoa > Chordata > Actinopteri > Centropomidae > Lates > Lates calcarifer. The sequence continues at coordinate 22,954,185 of NC_066853.1, forward strand.
TTCTGAACTCACCCCCGCTGTCAAGTTTGAAAGCTCCTGGTGTACAGGAAATATACTGTTGTGTTCATATGTAGTATGGATTGGGGACACACATGATGAAAAAGTAAAGATGGCTGAAGTGCTGATAATACTACTGTAAAATGCTGTTTTAAAAAATTGTGTTTGTTTCTACGATGTTTTGTTTGTTTGTTTGTTTTTTCTCTTTTATTTTGTAACTTCCAAGTGCTTCTAGTCATTTGTGGACAATAAAATATGACATGAGTTCTCTCTTTCCTGGAACCACAGAATGAAGATTGCTGGGATTGGAAGTCTATGACCAGTAGAATGTCTCCATCTAGTGGATCTCGACTCTACTGCACCACAGCGTACCATCATTCTTAAACAAGTGGTAAAAAAGTGGTGTTTTACAGCTCCTTTTGTCCTACCCTATGCTTTTCACACATTCACAACCTGCTGAGGTATTAATGATTTAATTTATGATTTCAGCCTTAGGTATCAGCATGATTTTAAAAAACTTCGTTATTAAAACCCTTCTAGCTGCTCTAAAATCAGTGCAAATGATGGCCTGAGAGGCTTACTGCTTGGGTGTTTGGGTAAACAGACAGGAAAACACCAACTCAGTATAAAAGAATTAAAATATTCACAAAACTTTTTGTTTCCAGGGTAGAGAGCACAGAGGGGGGAGCCCCGGGCACTGTCATCTTCGCTCTCAACTCACAAACACAAATTAATTCTGCCAAAACCTTTCACCCTGTCAAACTACACCAGCTTACAGAGTGTAGTATAACTATGCATATGTGTAATTGTCCTCAGGGCAGTATATAATTAATGAACTTGCCTCAAACAGAAATAGACTACACTTATTCCCACGTACATTATGTGTTATGTTTCTTTACACTCAAAGGCAGTGAGAATGCATAAATGTTACTGTTAATACTGTAATTTTACAGTAACAAAAAAAAAAAAAAAACTAAAAAGAACAGTGATGAAAGCACAACAAAGCTAAGGGAATTTGAGGATCCAGCAGTTTGCACACACGGGCAGATCTGCTCTCTGAGAAAACCAAACCTCACAGTAATTTATTTGGACAAAGGTGAGTATGAGATGTGAGCAGTGAAGTGAAAACATAAGGCAGTGAACCAGGGCAAGAAGCGAAGCTGCTTTCCCACAACGAAATACAAGCAGTCGTGATATTTTAAAGTAATAGCAGATAGTCACACAGTGGTCACTGGCAAGCACAGGATTTGAAAAGTTCAAACACAAAGCCTGTGCACACTGGAGAGTCCAAAGCCAATGCAGCATGGCTTTTTGTGTGTGAATTGACTGAAATTAGTTTCCATGGAAAAGCGTGACCTTCACAAAGGACAGTTTCATTGGTTTAGAACTGGTTATTAACATTTAACTAGAAAATAAATTATTTGTTTTTCAATACTAACTGTTTGGGCACATTTCACAGAATTGTGTATGTGTGTTTTATATATTCCACTCTAGGCAGCTCACATGGGGAAGAGATGAGACTCACCTTCAGCCTGTAGTCAAACTGCAGCCAAGCAGCAACACGGATGAACTGAACTGAACAAAGTCGGGCCACTGAGGGCTTTAAAGGTTTTAACAATGTTGGGTTCTCTGCACATGTACAGCATTAGACTGTGCTTCAGTTCTGAGTGTGTGATAGGATAAAGTGGAAAAATATTGTTTCTGGATATATATAACTTCTACATTGGATTATCAAACAAAGAATAATGTTCATTTGAACAATCAAAAATCCTGTCTGTGCTATTTAATTCATATGTGGGATTACCTGTTTAAAGAGACATTGAAAAGCACTTGGAGAAGTAGGAGGAGCCATTTTAAATCTTGAAGCATGTTCTCAGTGTTTCTGAACATAGTAACATAGGACTCTCACAAACAATGAAATTACCATTCCAAGGGATCTATTAAAAATTGAATATAATATTTTTGAATAATATATATTAAGTTTTGCTTTGGTTTCTTGGGATTGTGGTGGGTCACGCTGGAGGGGCTGGCCACCATCCCAAGACAATGTTAGGGGAAACACTGAAATAGCTATAAAAATGAACCCCTTACCTTGACAGACTGGTTGATATGGTAACTGAAGTTATTTTGTCCCCTGACAGCCACCATAGACTCTCCGATGTGCTTGGAAAGGGAGGGGTGAGGGAGCTGGTATTTTGTTGGTTGCAATCTGTGTTCTCACAGCTAGATGGCACTGAATCCTACACACTGGTCCTTTAAAACATGATGCCATTAGTTGAATACAAAATTCAAGTGAATTGATTCAAGATGCAGATTATCTTTTGAGTTTTCTAAATGGCATAATCTTTGGCTTGCATCCACCATCGGTACCAATGATAAACAAAAATAAATAAATAAATAAAATAAAAAGATGTTTTCTGTCAACATGGAGATTGGGAGTTAAAGCTAACTTCTCTCCTTAAGGTTTAATGTACATAGTGTTGTTGCCTGACTTTTCTTTAATCTAACTCAGTTGTTCATCTTTTGTACTATTAATTGAACAAGGAGAGATTCATGCAGATCCAAACAGAAGTGGCAATGGCAAGAAACAATGTTACCTCTAATAAAGTACAGACTCAGTTTCAAATTGAATTCTAAAAAGGTTCATAAAATGAGGTCTTTAACTAAAGCTTTTTAAACTACTTACGTTTGGCTGTAGTGCGCTGACTTACCATTCTCTCAGGGCTTCCACATTTCCCTAGAAATTAAATCCTATCAGCAAATAGACTGAAGGGGAACAAAGACTGAAAATGACCTATTCTAATTCTCTGACAGGCTTCAATTGTTGCACACTGTAACACTGTCAGTTTGAGAAAGTGTAAAGACAAACTTGAGCACCCAGAGCAGGTAATTTGAGACAACTGAGTGAGAAAGGTTATTGTTGTTGATATTGGAAAACATGCAAATCTTTGTGGGTTCATAATTTTTCTACAAAATATAAATCATTCTTTTTATGTGGTCAGAATGTCCAATGGTATGCTAAGAATCATGGCACAGATAACACCCCATACTCTTCCACGTCCATGGAGGAACAATGGAATTTGCTGGGTCTCTGCCCTGCTGAGCTCCCTGAGTGCACTACATGTGAGCTCCTCACAGGCCCACCAGGACCTGAAAAATGGGCTGAAACACTCGCTGTCTGGGCAGAAATCCTCTGCTGGCACAGGAATCTGCAGGAGGCTGCACCCTCTGAGACAAGTGGTAAAAAAAAGAGAAGGTCATTATCTCAATCACCAAATATGCTTCCTAAGAACACAAGTCCTGTCAACTGACCAGGAAAATACGAGGCAATGGAAAGTCGCTTTGGAAAAACACCATCATTTTTTGCCTGAGACATAAACCAACACTTCCTGCATAAGAACTGAGAATACTTTTCCAAGTAAATACCCAACAGCTCTGACTCACCTGCAGGGCATGTACTTCTGCCTTGTTTGTGAGATATTTTGGATAAGAAAACTTCTCCACTCTCAACTAGCATATTACTTGTACTTGTGGTCACTATAATCTTTACATTCAAATCTCCACAGTATTAATGTTGCAGTCGCATTTTCACATCAAGTGGTAAAGGCTGAGGGCAGGACTGGAAAATCTGTTCTGACAGCAGGGTCTATGATGATGGAGGTAAAGTGTAAACCTTGTCAACACTGTCACCACCACAACATAGTTTCTAGTGAGCAAAGTCAAAGAAATAAAATTTGTAAATTAAGCCTGTAAAATATTGTATATTACCCTCCTGTAGACCTTCCCTAAGATCTTCAGTACTGCTGTGTTGAAGCTATTGTTGTGTAATCATGGTAACTTCAATAAAATATAATCTCCTCTGCAGAAGCAGACTGAGGAAGCTGTGGGATATTGTGAAGCTGGCATATACAAGGTTTTTCAATAATTTGACAGGTGAAGCGATGGTGACAAATTCAGGGCTTGACAGTTTGTTCCTGACCTTGGAAACAGCAGTTGACAAAACAATCTCAACCACTCCACATCCAAAACTGCTGCATCTGTGGTTAAAGCTGTTTGAATTTTTCTCTTTACCCGTTGGGGGCAGTGGAAACAAGCTTTCAACAACACTGATGTGTTATCACCTTTTATGACAGACCTAAACTAACAGTTATCTATTTATACATCAACGAGAATCATGTATGACATAGTCCAGTGTTTACTCTTCACTTAGCTCTGCCCTTGTCTCTACCAACTCCTGAGGGAAAATATTTTAGCTGCTAGCTGTAGCTAATGGCGAACTTTGCCTCATGGTGCTGGGCAAGTACAGTGAGTTCATCAGAGGGTTTCTGGTGAAAACAGATGCCTAATGCAGCCAAAAACAACATGGTGTATGTGGACCAAAACAGTAAAGTTGCAGTAAAATTAAAACAGACCTGAAGGGAACCAGGGAGTTGGGTGATAATTCTAAATGCAATGAACCCACATCTTTCACATTATATATGGTTATTTGAGAAGGTTAATAAAAAAAATATTGATTATAGCCACTTTAAGAATTATGAGAAGGTTCCTCTGAGCTTATGATATGGTCAAAAGCTCTAGACAAGGTAGTAAGTGAACCTTGAGTTAAGATGGCTTTGTCAGCTGCCTTGAGATGCTCTCCTCTTCCTCTAAAGCACAATTTTCATGTGTTGTATTCACAGCTCTCAAAGACACCAAATCCCTTTCATAATCACCTCATAAACAAACCCTCTTAGTGACTTGGGATTATACGTCTGGTTTGTACTCCAAACTCCTACAGCCCCTCACCCTCCAGTGGCCAGTAGCACCACACTGCTTCACTGTCAAGGACACACTAATCCACTTTAATTATGAGGCCACCATAAGCATAGTGTCTAGAAAATTAGTTCTGCCACTCTAAAGAATGAAACTAATCAGTGCCTGAACTAGCTTGTTTGTGTGAATGTTTACAACTGGTTTAACTCACAGGAGTTATGAAATTGAACAGGAACTCTAGCAACTTTTTAAGGTCAGTTTTCTTATCTTGTAAAAACATTACACAATACCTTTGTGGCTTTGGCAGAGTTTTGTCAAGTCTGAGAAAACAACCCTGATTATGCTGTAGTGACGTTCTCAGAATTATCTCTGCTTGGGTTTGGAAACGAAACATTTTCAACAAGAAACTAGAGGCAATGAATATGAAAGTTGGCATTTTCCATATAAGGAAGGCATCGTGAAAAGTATTTAAGTGCATCATGGGAAATGTTTGTTTAAATCACTCTTCAAGCAAAGACAACCAAACCTTTTCTTGCTCAAACTTCTCTAATGTGCGGTTGTGATGTTTTTCGCTGTTTTGTATTATTGTAAATTGAAATTTGAGTTTTGGACTGTTCAAAGGACAAAACAGGATATTTAATGACATCACCTCTGTTGTTGTCTGTTGTGCTGTTGTTGTTTACTGTTGTTAACTGAAATTTTATAGACTACACAATATAAGTAATTTGCAGATTACTTGACAATCAAAATGATCAGTCACAGCCCTAATTTTGGTCTTTGTTAGTAAAAATTTGTCTCTTGTGATTCACCCAACATTAGTAATACTGAGTCCCTGGAGTAAGCCTTTAAAAACTCACCTCCTCTAGTGGTTTCTCTCTCCAAATGAAACCATAGTGTTGTATGTTGTAGTAACTGCAGATGACCAAAAGGTGGCAGCAATAATGTAACAACCACTGAATCCTTCTAAAGCGGTCTCTCAATCCTGAGACAAGGCTACTGGTGAGGTCATTTGATATGCTGGTAGAGGTACATGATGTTTCTCTGACTGATATTGTTTTTGTGTTTGATCTGTTTTTTAAATGAAAAAAAAAAGTGAATAAGGCATTCCTGTTGAAAAGCAAACATCTGGGAGTGCTTATGACGAAATAGAGACATATTGTTCTTTTCATTGCAACAGAGCCATCAAAACCAGGATAAAGGTCATGAACCCTAAAAACTGCCTGTTATTGGCTGGTTGTATATTTACATAAGGTGCAATGGGCACAGTGCTAAGGAAACAGAATAGGCCAGTGGGCAAAGATGACATTGTGCACTGCACACTGACGTCACACACACACACATACAGTTCATAGACACGGAGGACTTGAAAACAAAACTTTGGGCACAGAGTCAGAAACGACAGTGGCTGTTGTGTGTGTTGTGCTGACGAGATTATGATGTCATTCTTTCAGCCAGCAGTTTGATTAAACTGCCAATATGTACACACACACACACACACACACACACGCAAAAACATCAAAATATTTAAATACATACATTTGAGACACTGATGAGACACAGTTGTGTTTCCTGTAGGCTATGGCCAGTAATTAACCTAGGTATGTGTGTGTGCCTGTGGATATGTTATCACTAATTTTAGATGCACCCTTGCTGTAAGGTGGTTTGTTTTTGCCTAATAGGCAGTGGGTGACATTTGGAAAGGTTGAGATAGCAGGCAGGAGGTCCAACTGGAACACTTGGAAAATATTAACAAGCACACTGGATGGGAGCTGTAGGAGCTTGTTTTACTTCTCACTTTCACTTTTCAACAAAAACAAGAAAAGAAAGAAAAATAAGGGGAGAAAGACACTCCTTTTGAAAATTCCATACTTTTGTTCAACACAAAATGTACACAAATAAAAAAGTTGAACATGTGCAGAGGGAGACAATGGTGGAGCAGAGGAGACAGACAGAAATAAGACAAAGCATGGATAAGAAAAGGCACCACACTGTTATTATTGGGCCTCACACTGAGTTCTCCTGCTGTGAGTGTGTGACAGTGAGATAAGAGAATACATACTTTCACACTGAATCCAAAAGGTACCCAGGTAATATTCAAAACCAGCGCTGCTGAAATTAATATCCAGTGTTCTGACTGTTTATATGCTCATTAAGCTGCTGTTTACGAAACACAAAAAGCCCTCAAGTTCAGGTTTTTGCCTCTGTATATCTTATTTTTGTGCCTCCGAATCTTTCCTCCATATATTGAGCAGTGAAAAGTCCCATCATGTTATCTCCACTCTGACACTGGATAAAAAGAACACACCACAGCTGAAAATAGTCCTTCTTTCTTCACCTGCTCCACCATCACCTTCTTGTATTTCCCTTTCCATCTTTTTTTTTTTTTTTTTTTTCATTTTCACCCTCTGCCACCCTACAGTACCCATGTTCCCTCAGCTCAGCTCAGCTCGCTCTCCTCTCATTCACTAATCCAACCTCCACCACCACCCCCCCTCCTACTTTTTCTGGCATCTTTTGTTCATTTTCTCTTTTACTTTTCCTCCAGTTATCAGGACCCCGTTCCAGACTGGGGAACAGACTGTTCAGGTAGCATTTAAAGAGTGTTTTGAGCTCTGGTCTGATAGCTGGGTTGAGAGAGTGGTGTCACTGAGGCTGAGCTGCCACTGCACATACAGTCTACCTCTGAATTCCTATAATTAATTGTCTTAATTCCTCAATTAAGACAATCCTCATATTCTATTTTTAATCATCAGATTATTGCTCACTAAAATAATAATGATGATGATAATAATTTTTAAAAAATTACAGGCAAAATGTTGATGATACAGTCCCACAAGTTGGTTGGCAATCTTCTCAGTGACTGACGTGGAAACTAGGATCACTGCGTTGTGGCTGGATGCCTCAGCCAAAAACAAATCAAGTAGCAGGAAATATGGCCTCAATCTCTCCTTCTGTTCCTGATTTGTGGCGTTGAATAATGCCCAGAAAAGTGTTTTTGCGGAAAATTATGATGTCACAGTGAAGTTGACCTATGACCTTTTGGATATAAAATGTCATCACTTCATCATTTTATTCTATTAGACATTTGCATAAAATTTTGTCCTAATAAGTGTATAAATTCTTGATTTATGGCCAAAAACTGGTTTTGTCAGGTCATAGTGACCTTTGACCACCAAAATCCAATTAGGTCATCCTTGGGTTCAAATGAATGTTTGTTCCAAATTAGAAGAAATCACCTCCAGGTTCCTGATATGTCCTGTTCACAAGAGTAGGATGGACAGACAACCGGAAAACATAATGTCTTAACAGCAAGGAGGCATAAAAACTATGTCAGGCAGCAAAACAAATTACCCTGTAAAGTAAAGTCAAAGATGGCACAGCTTTCCTCCATCACCCCTGACTTGAGTGCTGATCAGTCTGTGACAGCCTGAAACCAAGGGAGGAACACTGCTCAGTAAAACTATAAGGGGATAGTGCACTTTCAATTAAGTGCTTGTGGGACTGTCACAGTACTACAGTGCAACACCATGAACACCTCTGAGAAGAGAGGGTCTGAAAGCGTGCATCATGTCTTGTCCCTGTATGACAGCAGGCTTTTTGCCACACCTTCCACTGTGGCTACTCAGTAGTTAGTGGCTTTTTGTTAGTGGTTGATTGCGATGGCATAAATGTCTGTAAAGTGAAAAATAAAACATTCCCAGTGACCTTTGGTACAATCTGCGTGCTTCTTTCTTGTCAGTTCTATGTCTCCAGTACAGATGTGAGGGGGTGGGGAGACGGGATGGCTGGGTTACAGTTAGGTTACTGATACCTCCAGCAAATGACATCAAGTTGGATGGTGACAAATCCAACAGTGGCTTCAATTCCTGTTTTCACTTTGCCAAGATCTTAGCAAAACATTTACAGTAATTATACGCAATGTGATCCAAAGCTGTAAAAAATATATGATGTTGCATTAAAAAAAAACTCTTAACTTTATGATAAATCGTAAACTTAAATTGAAAGGTCAACAAAACTGGGAGAGATAATGCCTCTTTGATGTTGGTGCTGAACATAGATTGGACATAAATGTGGCACAGTAACATCCTTATCATCTGTGACTGTAAAAAATCCTCAAGTAGGTCAAAGAAACATCCTTCACTTTGAGGAATTTTGTCCTATGAAGATATCTCTGTGGATGATCTAAAGGAGAGAACCAAGAGTGAGGAGAAATATGAAATGTTAGCTTTTACATGACTTACCAAGCAAGGCAGGCGCAGGAGCTTTCCTCCATAAATTATGGATCTCTGCCTGTCTCAGCAGCAGACAACCGAGCTCCAGCCATCCATCTCTTCCTCAGCTCATTCTGCCTCTCTCCATATATGCATATGTATAACATGCACGCACAGAGGTGGGAAAGGAAGCAGCTTGTGGGGGGAAAAGGAGGAGAAACGCATACAGTAGCCACTACTTTGTAACAGTACTCAGAGCTCCAACACATTTTACCATCAGTCAAAGCAGGTGAGGCAGAAGTTAAAGCTCTGTGACGGAAAATGTGCTTTTGAGCAGTGCAAACAGCAATGGGAGGATTTAAATAGCCTGAGCGGACCGGTGTAAGACGGAGACAGGAGGGTAAGTTGGCAGGATGTGGTGGAGGCAGAGGGAAAAGACAGCGAGATGAATTGAAGTGAAGCCTCACTGTCGAGAGGCAGCTAAATATGGATCTCGCAAAGCCAAATCACTTTTAACCAGATCAAACAAGTCATCACAAGCATTCAACTTTTGGGCTTGTTCAATAATCCTTGAAAGAGCTGGTCCCTGCATTATTGAACAGCACTTTATAGACACAAGCTACAGTTGGGGATCAATTGCAGATGAGCTTAATGCAGATCCAGACTCTCTGGAGTGACACGCATTTAAATATTCTATCTTTATTTTGATGTCAAAGTGTTAATGAACATGTGTACTGTGGCATGACGTTCAGGCAGTTATCATTATTAAAGTCATTTTTATTCAACACACACATTTTTATCCTCATGATTAAAGCATTAAATGTCTATGTCCATCAATTCTCCTGCATTAGAGCAGGTCGTCTCCCCTCTCAGGCGCAGCTAAAAGCAGTGGGAGCGATGCCTCTCAGCGCGATTATGATATTATCAACACAGGCTGCTCTCTGCTGCACAGCATTAATGGGTTTTCTGTTGGCAGTGCCAAGGAAAGCCACGCTGAGCTGAACTTTGATCACACAACAGGCTTTGTTCTGTGTTCAAAGCCTGCCCTGGGATGGGGAATCCAGTTTAGAGCCAGTTCATCTCAACACTCTCACACCAAGACTAGCATCTGGGTCTTTGACAGCAGCAAAGGATTTTCTATTACAGTGGATCTTTGTGGCAAATCACACATGTAAAGAAACACAAGTGTAACTTGTGTCTCAAGTATTATCTATGCCGATAAGATAACATTCATTTATAGTGTTTGTATCACTAAAATAACAGAAGAGTGACTGTTTGCTAAGCCACACCCCCCTTAGCTACTGTTGCTAGGTGTGTCACCTTCTCGCACAGTACAGCAGATTTACTGCGCAAGATTTGCAGCAGATATTGAAACAGTGTTTTTCAAATGGCAGGTGTCTCTTTTCCAGCTGACCACTTTTTGTTGGTTGGAAGTATGACTGTCACTAGCCATTTAATCAGTTGTAGCTAGCTAGGGTAATTAGACTAAAAAATAAAAAAATCACGTTTTAGCTGATTTATTTTAAACAAAAAAAATCCTGTTAAAAAGTCTCAAATACATACAGGATGCTACAGTACATATATTGCGCTGAGGCTAAAGTTACATGTCCAAAGCAAAATGTTAGCATCCTCACTAGCTGATAATCAAGAGCAGAATTATTTGTTGTTTTGTGTGTAGTGTGGAGCTACTTGGTGCTAGTATTATGGTACAGTAAATATGTAATTATAATGTTATTCAGCACAACTTGGTGGTGGTGGGTGGTTTGGATGCTTACTATAGAAAATGTACACTTTGTGTTTTCAAAACTGAGAAGACAAAATACTTAAAGGATGAGGAATAACTAAAGAGTATGGCAAATGCAACACAAGAGATAAAGAAGTGGATGATTTATTCAAGCTGTAGGAAGGATAAGAGGGGATGCAGTTCAGCAGTGTTTCTGAGTAACTGATTTAATATGTTTCTCAAATATGTCTTAACTTGCTTGTTAAATTTTGACCGGGAATAAAAAAAATGGCTCTGAGGGCATTCAAGTACTGTTGCAAACTGTGACAGGGCTGATTTGGTGAGAAGACCGGAACTTCAGTTTTGTTATGATGTAACAAGAAGACATCCCGGCACTGATCATGTTAAGGCAATCTTGTATACGAATAATATGTCCTCAAGGAGGCACATACAGAGAGAATAAAAGAGGTCCCAGAGTAGATCTGTGAGGAACTCATCTAAAAAAAAACACAAGTTGCTTACAGACAACTGTTGTAAGAGCAGATGAAGATGAACTCTGAGATTGGTCTATAGCTCTGGGGTGCAGCAGGGTTAAGATTTCTAACAACAAAACCACAACATCCACTAGAAAAGGTTGCCAACCCTGCTCTAAACTCTGACATACAGATGCTTTGGTTTCCACATGGTAATGTTAGTGTAACCCCACTTAACAATACAGTCAACTAATGACAGACCTCTTTAAATGATGCTGTTTTTCTACAGTGTATTGTAAACTAGATAGGGGGGTATGCTATGTTTAAAGCTTATTTTAGATAGACACACTATTTAATCCATTCCTTACATGTTTGCTCTTGTGTTTTTGGTTTTGGAAATGTTTAAAGAAAAGACTCCACCCTCCAACTTAGTGTTGCTAAGCTATGACAGGACAATCCCTGTTCGGGGGTGAGGTTTAGTGAATGATCAATGGACATAGCACAGATTTGGAGTACATCTACACTCCTGTAATCCATAGCATAGCATTTAAAGAGCACACATCGAGAGGGAGTGCGAGTTTAGCTGAGTTTATTCTTATTCACATTTAAAAGATTCTCATGGCAGCACTTTTTTCCACCATACGTGCAAGACATCCAGTCCCATGAAAAAAAAGAACATTAAAAAAATCTCATTATAAGACCATAATTTTCAAAAGTATCCGGGATAAAAACCCATATGAGGGTAAGATGGCAGAAAAAAGAAAAAGCAGCATTTTTAAAACTTTGGGGTGGAAAGAAGTGTCATGTGCTTTGTTTGTGTGTGTGTGTGCTGTCTCTGAGCAGGCACATTAGCAGTTGAAGACAAAGCTTCACCTTCAAATCAATCTCTATCAGCATTACAGGAGCTAGAGAGCTGACAACAGCAGGCGGGTCCTTCGAGTTCACCAAACATGATGGAGGCTTAAATCAAACTGGAGAAAGTGACAGCGAGACAGAGGGAGATGAAGAGAGTGAGAGAAGCTGGCAAGAGAAAATGGTCAAAACAGACTAGAACTGTGTTGTTTGGCCTATAGGTGGGAACTGCCTACTTGTCAGTGAATTGTCTTCTTACTACAGACAGTGTGGGCTTTGTTTCTACGCTCACGACACACGCAAACACTATATATGTAATCCATGTGTGCTACACTGTACACAGTATCAAAAATAGAACTGCGTGTGGACTTTCTCCCCCTCTCTCATGCTCGCTCTCACTCTCTCTCTCCTGTGGCTTGAAGGGATTGTTGTCTCCACAGAGCCTGCTGTGTTGCTGGGAATATAAATATACATACCAACATGTTTCCGAGGAAGCCTCCACAGAGTGTGTTGGGTAAACTGTTGCCCAAATCCACAGCACTGAAGGCCTTTCTGGTTGAGGACGTGTGTGTGTGTGTGTGTGTGTGTGTGTGTGTGTGTGTGTGTGTGTGTGTGTGTGTGTGTGTATATATATATATATATATATATATATATATATATATATATATATAGGATTAGCAGGAAACTGAATTGCAATATTCTCTTTTAATATCTCACTCTCCATTTTAGTCATCTGTCCAGGAGAAAAACAGCAGTCAACAACAACAAAAAAAAGAAAAACAAAAGCTGAAAATCAGGAGATAAAAATCATCCAAAATGGAAAATCCCCAACTGGTGTAAACAAAACCCCTCGCAGCGCAGTCTTCACCACCTGTTCATAGTCAATGTCATAGTCCACATCCTCAGCAGATGTCTGATGGTTTATGATTAAGTTCAGTTTAAAGGCTGGTTACAATAGTAAGAAATAGGCTTCAGTTTCTTCCCATCTGTGTGTATGTGTGAATGTGTGTGTGGTCACTGGTACTGGAGGTAGTTCTTGAGAGTCTGTGGCAGTGGGAGTGTGTCGATATGATGGATGCGCTCTCTGCCCAGAGCCAGTCGAGCTACTCGTCTGCACAGGTCCATCAGGGGCAGGGGCTCCGCTGTGGGGGAAGAAAGAAAGAAAGAAAGAGAGAAAGAGAAAGAAAGAGAAAGAGAAAGAGAAAGAGAGAGAGAGAGAGAGAGAAGGTTAGGGTCCAACCAGTGGGTACAAGCTTACAAGTGTGTCAACAGAAACTTTGGATCTGAGTTAGTTTGTTTATACTTAAAGCTGATTTTTAGTTAGAGAGCTGTGGTACATGTATTCGTACGTGTCCACCTCCTCAAAATGTCTCCTACCTATATGTGAGAACAAAAACATTTGCTTATTGTGAAAACAACATGGAGGAGGTTAAAGAAATAGGAAGTGATCCTCTCATGTTCACTGACACTTGACACGTTTTTGTGAAAAGTGCTTAGGTTGAGGCAAAACATCTTTCTACACACATTAGCTAACAATAGAGAGCAAGTTTTGTTGGTTGTTTGTCAGCAATGGCTGAAGAAAATGTCATTTAATCTGAATGTGTACGGTCACTCATTCTCCACCTCTGCGACTGTTAGTTGAGAAAGTTAACCGGTGGGTTAACGATCTGACAGGATTCCCTCAGCTGGAATGGCCAGACATTTAGACATACCTGATTGTAAAGGCAAACCAAGTATGTATACTAAAGCGAAACCAAGGGCATGAATGGTCATGCACAGACTGTACAGGAAGAAACAGTGCACAAAACAGGCATGCAGCTCTCAGCAGGTAACAACAGGTAATTAACTTCACTTTTTAATGGCCATACTCCAAGAGTCTGTGGTTGTTGATTTTTACACAGCATAGAAAAATATGCTTAGTACAAAGCATCTGCAGCACAATATATATGCAGACATGTGAATCCCACAATATATATACTTATCACAATATTCCTGACGCTTAAGAGCTGCACATAGCACAATACAATATGCAGGGTAGACGGGCAGAGCGACACCTGCAAGTGTGAGGCAATGCGGCTTGTTTCTGTTGGCCACTCCACTGTCAGCAGCCCAGGAGAGATGCTTCATGATGCAGCAAGGATTTCATGACTGAACTATGTGTTTCTGTATATACAGAAAAATGTCAGGTTTACAGTGAAAATGATGACAAATGTAACAAATAGCTTAATGTTTCTGTTGAACAGACAAATCCAATTTGATTTACAAAATTCTGAGTGAGGTACAGCCCTAGTACTTACTGTGGCTGTATGTCAGTGATAGAGATGGGCGTTTTGGTTACTTTTTGAAGTCGATTAATTGAGCCAATTTAAGTCGATTAGTTGTGATGTCATTGTTAATACATGTCCTCCACCAAACCAAAATAATATGTTGTCATGTCAAGTCATGTTTTTTGCAGATGCTCTAACTTTACCTCCTAAGCTGCACTCATCAACAACGCACATCAGACTAGCAGCAATGTATCTTATCTGTGCTGCGAGTCTGGAGCACAGAACCGGAAATGTTCCGGTCACCGTCCGTGTAACAGCAGGTGACAGTGACATAAAACTCAGATGTGAGAGCTATCCATGCAGCAGTTGTTGTTACAACTTTGTTAGAGCTTTTTTTAGAGCTGTAGCTGCCTCATTGTACTTTTTCTAAATCTGGCCAGTAATGGTCTTCCGTGAAGGCACACTGTATTCAGGTTCCATGAGCCTTTGACAGCTCCACTCCTCCGACAACGCTAAGAGGAAACATGTCGTCTGAAATCTTTTAAGTCACCAAAGCTATTTGTTATTTGTTCCTGTTGTTTGCTGTCACATGAGCATTTAGGTACAACAAATCCACAGTGTTTTCTGCTAGTGCCAGCTGTTAGCAGTAAAACATTTTCAGCAGACTACTTTCTTAATGTTTCAAGTCACGTTACCGTCACTTTTTATAACGTTATAACTATAATCTTAAACCAGATAAAGGATTTTTGTCATCAGATGTCTGGATCTTTCTGGAACAGAGAAACAAGCTGTTTTGGAGTTAATGAGACCTCTGTAGATAATTTGGCTCAGAGTAAAAATCTCCTGAACGATGAACATTGAAGGAATCCTAACCTAAAAACAAGCTAAGCATCTGGCAACAACCTGAGCTAACGTTAGTGGCAGCTTGTTTAACAGCCCGCTTCGCTTCTTCTTATTGCCGACGTCTGTTCCAGTGTTTTGCTTGCACAGAAACAGAGCCATAGTTCTGCCTCTCTATGAAATAAAACAAATCTCTTCCCACCCCCAACCAAATAAAAGCCAGTCAATTCTTTAAAAAAAAAAAGGTGTTGACTATGCTTACCGTTTCGACTAAAGGATTATTTGTGCACATGCCTAGTCAGTGACTTCATAAACAAAAGCTGGTTAAAACTAAAGCAACAACATTATGGCCAATTTCCTTTTTCAGCTGTGGATTTAATTCACTGCTACTCTAATTACACTGCTATCATCTGGAAATGTTAACAGCAAGTGGAAAGAGAAGCAACAGCACCAGCTAACAATATTAAAATATTCACACTGCACACACGTCACCACTGCTCTCAGTGTGTGCCAGTGGAACGTGACAACTTCCCTCCCACCAATTTTGGAGGCAAGTGTTGTCTATGTATGTCAGACAGACAGACTCTTAACTGCTGCCCCTTTATGAATGTCAAGCTGCTCCACCTGGAAGCACCATCTGGTGGAGCAGAAATCCTGCTGTTTGGAGTCCACTTACACACTGTGTGAAGGACATGAGCAGGGGCATTTACACATGCATAACATAATACACACACACACACTAACTGACAGACTACAGATTTAAAATAAAAACTTGTCTGAGTTTCCATGACCTATCCTGCCGTCACAGTCAACATGACTGTTTGCACATTTTCAAAAGATGGCAATCACACATGCCCACAGACTTGATGTTATAATTTATTGATAGAACCAGCGTTTTACAAACTTTTCTTCTGGGCAAAGGCCTTGAAACACTTGTATCAATAAATTACAGCATCAAGGTTATGAGTCAGATTTTGCATCTGCGTTCAGTCTGTAGTCAGTTACTTCTAAACAACTGGGGTGTCTCCCATGTGCTATAGTGTTTTTAATCTCATCTCAGTACAGCGAAATTTAATTAATTAGTTGATTCTGTTCATATTTTGCACAACAAAAATACATTTGCTACTATGAAGGGGTTGTTTAAAAAACACAAGCCTTACATTTATATAGACAGACAAGCACACTAAGCCTCCTCTGTGACAGACTGAGCTATTTCTCTCTGCCGTCTATTAAAACTGCACCACATTACCACAAACTGAGACCCCCTACCAAACAAATATGGAGCAAATATGTGACGTCTAGTCTGATTCAAGGAACCAGAGCAGACTGAGTCTATCAAGGGACCTCAGGCATTGCTCTGGGCAAGAACTGCTGCCCTTGTGGCTACATGACTACTGAATGGTGAACATACAAACACGGCTGAAAGGAAACAGGAGATTGTCTGAAGCTGAGACTGGACAAGAATCAGATCAGAGAACATTGTATCAGCTTACATCAAGATGTTAATTTAAAGCAGACCAGCACAGAAATCTTCACTAAATGTCTGTTTTTCTTTGTAATGTTATTTGTGATTAATGGTTATCTTTTCTCACTGAATTCCTCTGCTATGGCCTGGAAAGTGACCTTTGAAACAGCAGTGAGGGGAAATAATAAAAATCCACCGGTGAACAACAGCTGACAGGGTGTAGAGAATAGAATACTGCTATTTGGATTTATTTGACTCTCCATGTGCTTAATGAAAAGCCTTTGTAAGAGCACCATGGGGACATGCGGCAGAGTGCGGATTCATTTGTAGCCACATCAACATGGTAAATGCCCAAATCAGAATGACATGTTTGAATGAACTCGGACTGAATACAGACAGTGTGCAGTGACGTGTGCAATGAGACTGCACAGCTGATAATTCTTCACAGCAGCTAGAGAAACACTTGCCAGGACAATCACATCACATCCCTCCAACAGCTCATTACCCTCTGTCTGCACAGGCAGTTCTTCAACACATCAGCTTACAAGATTAGAAACTAAGAGTAATACAGCTGGTAGTATAACCAGGTCTCCATTCATCCTGCACCCTGTAACTGCCTGAACTCTGCTCTTATAAACAGAGGAGCCTGACATCACACACTCTCGGTGCACATGGAGCCTCTGTGGTATTAAGGAACCCCGGAGACGGATGCACTTCCTGTTTGGGTCTGACAGCACCTATCAATCAGTCTACCCTCATATCACTTGCTCATCAGCACAGCCCCCGCATATACGTAGTTTCCATAGTAACCAGCTCCTTTCACTGTACTGGGAGTGTATGGTCACAGATGCACACGTTAGACTCACTTTATGTGTCTAGAGGTGTTGCCAGTGTTGTTGCCAGTTTAAATGTTTGATGAAATGTTGCTGTTTAGCATAGAGACAGATACAACAGTGTGGACGTAGACAGCTGTAAAGAAAAAGAAACTCACTTTTGTGATTTCAGCACATGTACTACTGAAAGATGAGTAGCCTTATCACAAGAGATCCCACAACAAGGAGGCGGCTACAAATTACAGTCAAAATATCAACTTTAGTTGAATGAAGATTAATCAATTAATCAACAACACTGGCTTTCTGTGGAAGTAAGTATATTTACTGTAGGTTTTATAGCTGTAGCTTGCATCTATGTAACACTTGTTTTCTCCTCCATTGTTGTACCTCAGAAGTTACTGCCTGCCTGTGTCATCAGGAATTAGTAGATGCCAGGTGGAAAGTGTAAGGGCAACACTTTCATTATGTCAAAAGTGAAACATGACTGCTCGCAGTAGTAAGATTGATGCTACCACAGACAGCAGCATTACTCTCTGACAGTGCCCTCCTGAGAGAAGTGATGCCGTGATGATTCTACAAACTTCCCGAACACCAGCCAGTCCCTGCTGGCACAAGCTGGTAAGGGTTGCCAGAGGTGACAAGTGGTCCTGTCAGACAGTGGTGATGAGCACCAACAGGAGGTACACAATATCAACAGAGTTGTGGTTGAAAAACAGTTTCACACTACTTCTGCTCAAATAAGATCAAAATATGGATGAGCATTTAATTACGACTTTACATATGGCTATTCCATCCATCCATCCATTATTTATACCACTTTGAGGAGGGGTGGGGGGCAGAGCCAGTCCCAGCTGACATTGGGCAAGAGGCAGGGGACACACAGAGACAAACAACCAATCACCCTCATTCATAAAGTTCATATATTCCATATATAGGTATTTCTGCTCTAACACTAATTTGACGCTACAAAATTTAAATAATATTTACATTATATGTCCTTTCTAATCCATATAATGATGCACATTGAAATCAAAGTCTGTATGTGTACCTATTTAAAGAAGCCTGCATGTCATCTTTCACACATGAAAACCCAGAATGACGTAGAATGAACAGACAGGTTTAATATTTAATCCTTCTCATTAGCCTGAAGCATTTCAGTTAGGTGAACAGTGGAGCTCTTTGTTCATTTTCTTCATCTTTACATCTCCCTCCCATCCATCATGTAACTGTTTATCTCTACACTCACTCTTTCCTCTCAAGCACTCATGTCTTCTTTGTAATAGCCGAAGACTAATTCCTGACAGATATATGGCACAGTGAAGATGAGATGTGTGGTGTGGGAGATTGTGGTTAAAGACGACTGAGCGCCTGCCTGGCCGGCGCCCACACCTACGTGACACCTAATTGAGAACAAAGTGGAGGAAGGTGGAATAAGATTTTGGGATGGCAGCACATCAGTTAGTCTGTCCTCACTGAGGTGAGATAGGATATAGGAAACCGATGATTCCCTCCAGCTTCCTCCACTCTGAATTTGTGAGGATCTGCATAGATCAGTTCACCATGAGGGACATCACGACCTAGTTATGTCCTACTTAGACTAAGGGGTAAGACGGGTCCATCTTTTTGGCATGTGTGTTCCAATTTACTCTTCTTTAAACTCCACCTCCTCACTCTGCATTCCTTTCATTACACAAGATGAAGCCAGGTAAGGGTGCAGACTCCCAGCCATGCTTACCTAATAGATTAGCATAAAACTGTTGGGGCTGTCTGACCTAGTTTTAAAGATGACGAGTGTATGTGTCTACATATACAGCCCTTAAGGTGCAGACACACCTCCTGTACCAAAATGCTGTTCACCGACAGGTCAAAGGAGAAAAAAAGGGGAGGAGAGGGAATGTATTTCAGGATGGACAGAATTAGATCAATGATGTATGAGATAAAAGAGAAAACTGGAGCAGAACGATGAGCTGAGCAGGAGGGAGGATGCAATAGAGCAAATCGTTCCCTATATCTAATTGGAAGACGCAGGTGTCCAAATTGAATCGTTGACTCAGAGCGGAAGGCAATTGCTTAGTGAACTAGTCAGAAGCTGATCTGAATTCCTTCCACTGACAATATCTCACTTCCTATTACTGACTTCCTATTACCTCACACTGCCAAGCTAGTGAATTCCAGACAGGAGCACGGACTGCCATCAATTTGGTCTCTGCACTTCGTGGTACTCTCTCACTCTGCTCAGGAAATGGAGGCTGAGTAGACATGATTATAAAGAGGACCACTGTAATACTGGAATGCATTGATAAACAGCACACAAGTAGGCACACTACTCAACAATCATGAGCACGCACACACACACACACACACACACACACACCTGCACAGATGGCACGCTTATCCACTTATCCTCGGAGAGATTTCTAGACTAAGGTTCAACAAGTTTTTGAAGAATGAGAATTTTTTTGACTGAAACTAGCCATAACATTTATCATACATTTTATATTATTAAATTTATCAAGCTCCTTTAACTTTTTTAAAATTCTTGTTTTCCCAAACCAAATAATACTTAACTACTTCTTTCCTGAAAAAGGGGAAAGTAAAAGAGAGCCACTCTTTTACTTTCCCCTTTTTTCACTGAGTGGTTGGACAATAAAAACACATCCACTGCAGATTACATTTAGTTTGTTGTTAGAAAAGCAAACTGTGATTTCTTTCCATTGGATAGCTTTGGGACATGACTTAAGCGCATATGCCAGGAGGGTTTGTTTACACAGTAGAAGGGCTAAAGGAAAAGGGTACAATAATCCCAACAATATACCAGGCTTTGTTCACTCAATCACTGCTTTTGTTCTGCTACCTCTGTGTTTTTATCTGTCCGGTTCCAAAACCAAGCCTATTTGTCCAGAAAAGGTTCAACAGGGTTAGACTTAGTACATAAAATCGGATGAAATTCTGAGGGGAAATGGACGCATCACCGGCCCTGTTCAAACAACAGACGGCTCTCAGTGAATACGAACACAGACAAAATCAAACTGGAATCACTACTTGTTGGTGATTTAACAGCTTGGATTTTTCAGTTATTCAAAAATGGCCTCAAAAATTTGTCTAAGACTCTCTAGGGTGAAGTCCATACATGAACTGATCTAATACAACTGACTCCTTTTCTTAGAAGAACAATAAAATAGAACACAAACATTAAAGAAACCCTAAACTCAACTGAAACTATCTGACTGTTAGGAGACAGAATGTGTGGTGCTTGTACTTGATTTCACAACTTTGAAAACACCAGGCATGAGGTTTACCAGTTGCATTAGACTTTGAGGCAATATGCTAATGCATTAGGAAGAGCCTCACTTAACTGTGCACACATTGCTCATGGTCCAACCTTATTCACTCATAACTAACTGTATAAAAGTGGCAGCACAGTGCACAACACAATAACACCAGGAAGAATGCTGAAAAACAAGATGAGACTTATGTCCCTGCGTCTATTGCCCCAGAGCATGCTGGGAGGCTTCCCTCCGGCTGTCAACCTCATATACAGTGCAAAATCAGCAGTCAGCTAATCATATGAGGGTTAATAATTGTTTTGACTATCCACTCACGTTGCCTTTGTTTCAAAATAAGAGTGCACTACAATTAACAAATCAACCCTCTGAATATGTCTGAAGAACCAAATAGCTGGTTGCAAATTACTAGGATCATTTTAGCTTAGTAACATGTTAGCCTGGAGATGTAAGAGTTGCATTTTAGTCACTTAGATATACTATATGTGTTTGTCCAAATTTGTAATCCAAAGTAGCCTTCTGTAAAGCAGCATATTCCAAGTTACAGCTTGTATCTGTGCTGTGAACATTGCTAACAGCTCTGAACTGCAGAGAGACAGAAGGAAGACATTCCATTTGCATAGGTCAAGCCCTTAACCAACAAACAAGTGACAAAGCTGGCTGGTCAACAATTAACCACCCACCTACCTACCAAAAAGTCAGCTTAGCTGTTTCCACAGCAACCTGCCACCACAACTGGGTGTGTAAACACTGAAAGAGAGGATTAGTGTTGAAAAGGAAGAGGAGGAAAAAGAGAAATACAGTAGAGAAGAGAACAGGAAAGAGGAAATAAAACACAATAAGAGCTGGAGTCAAATAGGGTTCATTTGTGAAAGGGGAGGGCAGTCATGTCAGAGTGTGTGGAACGCTTCCTCCTATCTGGTCTGTCTTGTTCAGGTGTAAATGAGTTTGGCTGGGCTTGTTTGCCACTAGGCTGGGCAGGCCACTGTGGTGTCATGAGGCTGCTTGTGGTTGAGAGAAAAAGATGGCTTTCCAAGAAAAGAGCGAGGAGGATGGCAAGATCCAGCAACCCCACTGTCTTGTGCATAAAGACGTTAGCAAGTCAGAGGTATTTAAAAAAAGAAAAAAAAAGAATCATGTCTCCACAGGCTTGCCTTTCAAATGTCTCTGGGACTGAGGGCCACAGGACTTGCATGTTCAGGAAAGATGAGAAAACTGCATTAATGTCGGGTATTAAGGGACAATACAGACAAGAGAGAAAAGTAAGTATACTTATCTCCTCTCCCTTCTCAGGGAGTAAGAGATTGAGGATAAAAGTGTTGACGTAAGAGGGAGAAGGAGAAAGAAGCAAGAACGTGAATAGACTACAGGATATGCTAAAGACCAAGAACCCAGAAAGTGAACAAAAAGAGAATCCTTTGAGTTGATATAAGAGAATGCATGAAAGCAAGATGTGGGAATAGGAGAACACTGCCATCTCCAAGCATACATATTGATGATTCCATTGTTCTCTATATCACATCGAGAAGTGCCTTAAACGTGATATCATACAGTAATCTCATGTGCATTCTGTCAGAACACAAGCTCTGTGTACATTCATGGCTTCAAAACACAACTGATATCACATACATTGTCTTTACTGGGCAAATGTGCATGAGTGAGTAATGGCAATACGATTCACGCGGATTAATTTATCAGTAATCTGTCATCTTTGACATTTACAATAAGGCAGAAGAAAAAAGCAAGTGATTGATGTGACTTCAGGCTCATAAGTTGGCACCATTAGCTGATTCCATTAGCAAACTTGTTTTTCCATCTCAAAGCTTCATTAGTTTAGCCAAAAAAAAAAAAAAAAACCTGACAGATCAAACAATTTATGCATTTCTCAAGATTCAACTATCCTAAGTCATGACTGATACTCTAACTCAGTGTTTCCCAACCTTTTTGAGCCACGGTATTGTCTCACTTGCAGCATGTCTATGTACTTTTGTATTTAGCTCGATACTGCCTCTAGTGGAAGAGCATGTAATTGTTCTGCCTGTCACTACACGCCGCTCGCTTAGAGTACCAGTCAGGTTAAATTGGATAATCTTCCACAGTACACCTGATGATTTCTCACAGCACACTGGTTGGGAAACACTGCTCTAACTGAATATAATTCTAATGGACAACAGAAGGATAAAAAGGTATGGAACTTTACATTACACCCCTGCCCTTCCTTAACATATACTACACAGTCCTCACTAGGTGAATAATGGGGTATGTCTGTCATTACATTTTAGCCGATCTGATCGCAACATGACACCTTTGCAAACACAAGAGACTGCATCCTGAACATTTTGATTCCACACTGGGATGTTATCATGAGTATTATGCTGGTCAATGTGACCATTATCTGATATCAGGTCACATGTGACAATGGTGGAGAGGATCATGCGTAATTTTACAAAGCTGGCCATTCATTTTGTTATTTATGTTGTCACATATTGTGGACTCAAGGCTCATTATCAAAAGGTGTGAGGAAGAATCATCCATTAATTTTTGGATTGTTCTTTAAAATCTCAGCCCATGTGAACCAAATCACATACAAAACAAAGAACCTGGCAACACAGGTTTGACTGAATTCTGAAATTTTGAATTCTTTCTGCTTGCACATGCAAGCTTTTTAAACACATGCAAACACACAAACACCTAACTCGATACTTCCCACAATGCAAGGCCAGACACTGAGCTCAGAGACACACTGGGACATCCTCCAGAATTCCTCCTCTACTGGCTGCTGTCCACCAACACACACACGGCTCACAGCCACGGACATGGTGTCCATGCCTCACTGTCTGCAACGCCCCCAGCCTGCTTTGGGTCTTTGTGCAACAATACAAGTGCGGGAGGAGGAATGAAGGCTGGTACACAATCTGAGGTGCAGTTGTCATAAATGAAATGACTCTACAAGTTGGCATGATGACATTTAGCAGAAAAGTGTGACAGGACAGAAGGAAACATTGAGAAGGGCAAGCTGACTCAGACACACTAATCTTATTGGTGACTTAAGGAGAGTGGTGAAACAGATATTCCAAATTACATCAGAGAGTTGGACACTGTTTTCTTGTTTTGCACTCTGAGGGTGTTAAAGTTTGAGCATGACTGTTCGAAGCCTTGAGAGCGTCCTAAAAAGCCATGGTGGGAAGCAGACTAGAAATAGTACACAGAGCGTGTTAAGCTGCTTCCTATTGGTAAACAAAGCAGCAGTCCCTCTCATTGTGGGCTTTTTATAGATCAGTGCAGACAGAAATGAGCACTGCATATCAATCCTCCAAGCTCTCTCAAGAAAAAAGGACAAATCTATAAGGGAAGTCTTAGTCCTGCCTTAAACCTTACTTCCTGTGCACCTCTGAAAAGCCAAGACCAGGTCTAAGTATTTGGAAGTAACACCATTACTACTTAAGGACATACTTGTTGAAATCGTAAAAATCCCCCGTGTTTCACAGATATTAAATAGTAAAGATACCATTTTCAACCTAACTAAGAAATGCATGACTGAGAGGGTTAGGGAGGGCCATCAAAATGGCTCAGCTGCCTGATCCAGACTCCTCTGTCTCTGTCTGTTTTCAATACAATTACACTCTGTCGTGCAACCAGACGACTGGCCGCAGCCCATATCACCCTGTGTTTTCTCACTGCTCTCTTAGGTTGTTAGTTGATGCACAAATCTCATCCTGGACCATTGCTGTCCTGATGAGCAGGTCTGAATATAAGCCACAAACAAACATCTCTACAACTGAAAAACTATCCCTTTCCACTTTTCTGCAGTGACGCAAATGCCAAGAGCAGCACTAAAAACAGGCACTGGCCTTATTTTCATAGTGATTGGGTAAATAGAGGGTTATGAGTTATTCAGACCTTACATAATTCAAGGTACTACAGTTATAAATAGAACTCAAACATGCATGTGGATGTTTACTACAAATCAAGTTAAACTAGACACTAACACTCAGAGCTAGGGATGCACCAATACCACATTTTTTCAATCCAGTTACGAGTACTTACATTTGAGTACTTGCCAATACCGAGTACCAATATGAGTACTTATTAATGCCATTACACTTCATACATTTACTTGAAAACATGTTTTATTTTCATCAGATATTGTTTCATTCTCTGGCTGTAAGAAATTGCTGTGACTGACATTTGAACATTCCATGATATATGGCACTGCCACACATTTTACTCAAAAAGAAGTACTGTTATTGACATTTTAGGATTCAACTGCATCTTTTTTTAACAAATAGCCTAGCCACATATTTCACTTAAATATAGCCCTGAAATATAACTGTACCAACATAAAACTGTGGCAGAGCAACTAAGGCATTATAATGTAATCAGCAATGTCTGTCTGTGAGAACTAAGTCTATTTTGAAAAAGTGATGGGCAGGTTTTATTTAATGAAAAGCAGCTTCTCTGCATTATCAGCTGTCATTCTGTTTCGTTTTTCATCAGCAATGTCTGTCTGTGAGAACTAAGTCTATTTTGAAAAAGTGATGGGCAGGTTTTATTTAATGAAAAGCAGCTTCTCTGCATTATCAGCTGTTAGTCTGTTTTGTTTTTCATCTACAATGGGGGACACTGAGCTAAAAAGCCTTTCACTTTCCACACTGCTGCATGGTGCTGACAAGTATCTCTGTGACATTTGAGCCCAAGTGGGGAACCGCACTTTATTAATCAATTAATCAATCTGCTGTGCAGTTAAATTGATGAGGGACACCGCTTTCCTCCCTCCTCTTGACAACTTTGCAGAGCATAATTTGCAGTCCGCTTTACTTTTATCACCATCATCTACTTTGAAATACCTCCACACTGCCAACATTGCTCCTCCTTGCTCTCAATTAGCACCTGACCGCGCAACTGAATGTCACGCTGCCGTAAAGTGGTATCGGGTGCTGTGGTATTGGCACACTTTGATGAATATGAGTACGAGTACAGGAACAGGGTATCAGACAGATACCCGGTGCTGGTACCGGTACATCCCTACTCAGAGCACTGCATGATCTTGAAAAGTTGCATGACTAGTGTTCTGATAGTAAAGGGTGAATGCTAAACTGAAACATGGATTAGACTGATGTTCTAAATGCTGCCATTTCATTTTTCATCCAGCTTCAATACTCAGCTCAATGGAAGCAAACAAACAGCAAAAGGAA
Source organism: Lates calcarifer (assembly GCF_001640805.2). Lineage (NCBI taxonomy): Eukaryota > Metazoa > Chordata > Actinopteri > Centropomidae > Lates > Lates calcarifer. Next base: position 22,980,077 of record NC_066853.1, read on the forward strand.
TTAGCAGGTGTTGAGGCTAATAGGAGAGGACAGTTAAGAGATATAAAGACATATGGCAAAAGTTCACTTTTACATATCACCTCTCATGACAGTGCCACTAATCTTTTGAGCCAGCCACTATTTGGCTAAAAGACATTGAGAAAATAAAATAACAGCTCAACTCACACAACCCCTGTATAGGCACTTTTTAATATTACCGTGTCAGACTGGCTTTTTGTATGTGTGTGTGTGTGTGTCAGAGTTGTGCTACTCACGATCTAGTCCGTTGACATAGCGAATAGAAACCTCACAGTGTCCCCAGACAGCACTGACAATGGGATACAGTCTCTTGCCCTTTAACCCTCTAAAAGCTACTCCCAGATACTGTCCGTCTACCATGAAGCTCAGCGTTCCTTCGTCCATATCCAGTATTACTGTCAGAGAGTCTGGAAGCACAAAAGACTCATCTGGCTCCAGGAAACAGGGGTACGTGGGTGCCGACGTGGAAACGGGTCGGTTCTTTCCATCATGGTAAAGTCTGTTCCGACCCAGGTCCCAGCCCCAGGACTCAGAGTCTGAGCCCACCAGAGCCATGTAGCCCACTGAGTGTAAAGGTGCTTCAGCAGTGGCCACGCCTACAACAGCATGGGTGCCTCTCTGTCTGGCCGGCCAGTGAATCCTCCAAACATGGAGGCCCCTGGTGTAGCCCACCTTGCCTCGGATACAGTCTGTGCTCTGTGCTACAGGGTGTCGGTGGAACGTCAGCTTGTCGTCCTCCTTAACAAAGACATTGAGGGAGCGGTCATCAGGGTTCCAGGCATGACGAAGTTGAGTCTCAGGACTGGCCGGTGGCATGTCCAGCAGTAAGTCCAGCCTGGGGGGCCGACAGAAATCTGGGCCCCGCAGCTCGCGGCGCACTGGCTGATATGAAGGCTCTCCGCGTACATCCACTGACTTGATACTACCGGAGATCTTCTGGCCCATGGCTGGGTAGGTCCAAGGGAGGAAGGGACAGAGGGGAGGGAGATGGATGGACCGAGGGTAGTAATGAGGGGACGGCAGGTCCTGACGTTACCTCATGGGCGCAGCAGCAACACAGTAAGTCCTGGGTGGAAAGATGCTGTTGGACACACTCTTCAACCAGGGGGAACCACACTCCTGAAACACACACAAAGAAAGCATTATGAATCTAATTTCACACTTAGCTTTAAAGCTGCAATGAAGTCAATTGATCAATTAATAAATTAGTCAAATATAAAAGAAAATGCAACTTTTTTTCTCCAAGCACAAATTTCAAACATGAAATAGTTCCAGCTTCTCAAATGTGAGGATTTGCTGCTTTTTCTTGCGTTACAGAGAAATAGTCATACAACAAAAGTCAAACAATGTACTTGCTTCTATGCAACTTACTGATAACACCAAATTTAGGTAATTGCAGTAAACTCAATATAATTGGATTTGGACAGCCTGTTTGGCTAAAACTTTTGAAGCTGCCATGTTTAGCCTGATAAACAGAAAAAGCTGTTGTTTCACATGTATTTACATTAAAACACAAGGACTGGCAGAGACAGAAGCAAACACATGGCATCAACAGTGGTGGCTTCCAGCCAGAGTTGCAAAGAGGAGGGGAAATGACAAAGAAGGAGAAATGAAGGATGAACTTCTCTTCTCCTCCAGCACTCCTGTAGAAACAAATTTCCTCTTAGTTTTAGTTGTCAATTTGAAACACTGACAGTTTTTGTGTGTCCAAATTATCAGACGACTTATCACTGGATCCTTGACAGTAATTTGAACAAAACAATTAATTAAAAAAGACTGCAGCAATCTAGACGTGAGCTGACACAGGCACACAGTGACACAGGGAGGATTTGCTGAAACACACTGCTGACTTTCTCTGAATATAGTCATGCAAGGCATACTCCCTCTTCTTAGCCAATCCTTTGTTCACAAAACAAAAAAAAATGTGATGCAATTCATATTTATAACCCTTTATAAGAAAATATAACATGTACATGCTGAGCTTTCACAATAAGCAGACTGAAAGCCCTGAGCTACGAAACACATCTGTGTGGTTTCCCTTTATGACCCAGTCGACACCAGTCCTAAACCATAAGCAATCCCTCAGATGTTTTTCACACTCCCCTATAGTTTCTTAGTAAAGGACTCCACATGACTCTTCCAGGGAAAGTACAGAAAGTAACTGGTACAGATCCACCAGGGGAGGCTTCATTCAGACACACAAACACACACAGACAAAGGGAATATAGGATGAAAGAGATGAAGGGATCAAATAAGAAAAGGTTTGTACATTTTACACTGAAATGCAACTTAAAAATGTAAACGGCAACAAATAAAAACTATTTCAACTAAGTAAATGATTGCAGCCTCAAAAGAGCTCACCAAATCTGCAAAACATGAGAGAAGGTTTCTTGCATTTCAATAAACAGCTGAGCGTTACTGCTTAAACGACACAAAATAAAAATGTTGTTGTGGAGGTGAAAGGAGATGCAAGTAAAAAATTGTAATGGATGACATTGTGATGAATCTGCAACGCCATTAACAACACACAACTCTCAACAGACACACCTGCTAGCAGACAAAGTCATTTGCAGAACACTGTCTATGGCCACAACCCATGTAGAGTGACAAGCTCTTACATATTAATTTATTCATACTACCAGAGATGATGCACAGAGCCATTTTGAGACAAATAAGAGGACCATTTATCGGACAGCATGATGTAGCCCAAGACAAAAAAAAATAATAATCACAGTGGTACCACTCAGCTGACATTTATTTGTGTGTCTGTGTAGCACATGACATATACAAGCCCTTACTGCTAAAGCACAAACCAGGGATCCATACTAACTTTTCCCACTAGTAGAACTGCCAACTGAAAATTTTAAGAGCACCAGCTCAAAATTGAGGAGCTCCACTTAAATCGACATGATGCAACACATTTTATTTTTATATTTTTCCACACTAAATGTATTACTGATAATTGCTTAAGTAACAAATAGACGATCAAGAGAAATGTGCTGTTATATTTTAAAGGAAAGTCACAAAGTGAAGTAGTGCTTCGAAAGCAAAAAATCATTAAGTTAAACAGTGCTTTTTAAACATAGACACCAACAACAACCATAATACATTTACAAATGTAAACAGAAAGTATGTGGTCAGTATATTACATTATTACAGCACAACAGCCACAACTTGTTTCATGTCGTTGTTGTTGTTTAGAAGTGTTTCATGTTTAAAAGTTTGCAGTCAAGTCAGGAAATTTTCCCCGTTTTCCTTGCAAATGTTGGGCCAGACCAAGGATAGAACATCTCAGCTATGTAAATTCTGTGATCCATTCCTGCCATTTTCAAAACAAGATCACCTACTGACTCCTCATCCCTATCGGAAATTTGAGACTGCAATGGCACAGGAGGGTTTTAATTATCTTTTCTTTTGAAAAATGCATTGACAGTTCATTTCATTGTCCCCAAAGGGCCAAGAGAGGACGAGAGTGCATACAGACCAGGAACAGCCCACATTAGCCCTCTGCTCCAATCAAACAGCTCTGTAACTCACACTCATACAATTCAAATTCTTGTTCCGTTTTGGTGTTTCACATGATGGTGATTTAAAAAAAAAAAAACAAAAGAAACCAAACAAAAAAAACGAGGGGCATATTTGCAAGTCACCAAAACCGGTGGCAAAATGAGACTTGATGGTCGCAGTGTGGAGCCCTCACCGAATTTTTCTGGCAACATTAACCATCAGCGGGGAAACACTGGGCCAAGCAATTAGGAGACAAGCTGCGGAGAGATGATTCATAGGGAAATGTGATGAGAAAAAAAAGAAATTTGTTATGTTTTAGATCGCCTTCCAGATTCACAGTGACCAATTAATCTCCAATACATACAGTGACGCACACTACAACCGGAATCACACACGTCTAAATTTGTAGTCACTCAATCCAGTGTGGTGTATCTGAAGCAGTTGAAGTCTAGAGGGCCTGTCTGACTTTAAGTCCAAGTCTATTATTACATTATTAGGTGTGAGTTTTTAAGTATGTGTTACAGACGTGTCATAGTGGTGACGGTGGCGAGCAGGAGGACTGCTGGGAACAAGGACCTTCACAATGAAAATCAGATGCTCCCTATTTCATTGCGTGCCTGTGAATTCCACAGAGTTAGAATATTACAGCAATAATTTAGTAAGAGAGGATCAAGTAATTAACCAAGAAAAAAATGAGACTGTTTTCAGCTTATCTGTCCCACACAACCAATAAATTGGTAACAAACAAAAATGATTAATGGAACTAAGAACCTGGATACAGACTGCAGCAACAATTGGGGATTCCAGCCAGAGGGTGTTTTTGGGAGGAGTGATTCTGTCAGCCTCTCTAAAGGAAAGGCTTTGGGAATATTTGATGCCATCCACACAGAGCTGATGACATCAAAAAGGCACTTCCAGCTGGTGAATATCAAACTTCAAATCAGCTTCACTCCAGTGCTCGACCAGCAGTGCTGCCTGTGTCCTCCTGTGCACAGAGTTGTTCCTCACACACAAACATACACACGTGCGCACACACACGCACACAGACACACACACACACACACACCAGATTGTGACTGACTGAGTTCTTTATCTACAACATCTGTAGACAAGAAAAAGAACAAAAGCATGGCAGTCTGAGAGAGGAGGGGCAGTTTTTACCTTGATATTGTGACATAGAGACTGATGATTGCAAGATGAACCAACAATGAGTAAGACTATTTCAACACTGCCTGTAGCTGTCATGAGTTCAACAAATACAGACACTGCACATGCTTTGTGACCGAAACTAGAAATGAAATGATTCGCTGAATAGTTAAAATGAAAATCTATTTCATTTTTCATCTCAATTTAAGTAAGATGGATATTTTAAGTAACAAACTAAAGATGTCACTTTGGTCTGTAAAATGTCAAAAGATAGTGAAATACTGTCACAATTTACTTGAACATAAATGATTAATCAAGAAAATTATCCACAGATCCATCAATGGTGAAAACAACCGTTAGCTGCAGCATTCAATCAGTTAACTTGGTGACATTAAAAGTATGGCCTGTATAACCAAGTGTATTAATTTCTTATGTAAGTGAAGGCAGTCCTTAGCTCAGCTAGGAGAGACAGTCTGTGCTATAAACAGCTGTAGAAACCTTATGTTCATTGAAGTATTTCCTGAAAAACTCATTAATGACTTATTAATGAAAATAACCTTATTCAACTCTTAAATAATACCACAGCTTATTATACATGTTAACTTCCTTACTCACCCCTTTGGAAGAACTGCATAAAAATATGAACAAAAAAATATTTGCACTTATACTGAATAATATATTGGAGAAAATCTAAAGAGCACATTTATATAATGCAACTGAAGAGATAGGCTTGAAACATTTGAATTTAAAATGATTAAATTACCCCCTAAAAGCATCTATTATACCAAAACTACACCATTACCAATAATTGTTCTCAGCACAATTACTTAAAAGCTTCCACCCTATATTTGAGAAAGGGTTATGCCATACTAAAGTGGCTGCAGTACCGATATCAACCCCCAGATAAACTAGATAGCATGTTACAACAAATAATATGGTTGAATCGTAATTTGTTGATAGATGATCGTCCCTATGCAAGTCAACTACTATATGAATATATTTGCAAATGATGATCATTGCATCAATATCTAACATCTAGGAAAAAAGCTATAAATTAAAAAAAAACATGCCACCCATATGATAATATATCATGGATGAATTTGGAGACAAAATCATCCAAAATCCAACAAATATTATAAATAAGTGGGAAGACTCAAAAAGATACATTTGATATCATCTATGACTCATCCATAGATGTAACTATACATAGAATATAAATAAAGATAATACACCAAAAAGATCTGTTTTGGGCTGACAAATTGGACTGTGTAGATTCTGCAATGAGGAGTTGATATTACATTTGATGTGGTATTATAATGTATACCAATATATCAATTTACAAACTGTAATTTTAGGTAGTTAAGTAGTAGCAAACTAGAAATCAGTAACATTGTACTAGTGTTTGGAAAAGCATTAATAAAAAAAAATATGCAAATGTATCAGATTTTAAAATCTTAAAACACACTGGATGATAGAAAAATTAGCACTTAAAAGAAAACTACAAACCTTGAAATTCCTAAAGGGGTGAGAATAGCTAAGCTGAGAGAGGAAGGATGGGAGTAAATGTGATTTTGATTATGTGCAGGTGCAACTTAAGGTCTCTCAGCATAACCAAGTTATGCACCTTTGGGCTGTGGGATGAGCAGGTCAAGGGTGGCCCCAAGTGTTGTCCTCACTACTACATCCAGGTGTAACACATGTATCACATATAGTACCTACAATATACAGTCATGGAAAAAATTATTGGACCATCCTTGTTTTCTTCAATTTCTTGTTCATTTTAATGCCTGGTACCACTAAAGGTATATTCCCTGAAGAATACAATGAACACAACAAAAAATGCAGCTGAGTACATAATACTTTATGTCCTATTTGACATGCTTAAGCTGAATTGTATTCCCAGGGTATATAAGAGGCCATTTCATGTCATAAGCAGCACTGCACATGCAAAGGCCTGGAGTGGTTTCCTGCTTACATTCAAGCCGTAGCACAACTCAGAAGTTGTCAGCTCTCACATAATGCCTAAAACAAAAGAATTATGTGAAGCCACAAAAGCAGCCATCTTGGCATTGCTGGAAAGTGGCATGAGTGAGAGACAGGTAGCCAAAAAACTGAAGATCTCCAAGACAGCCATTCATTACACCAAGAAAAAACAAGCCGAACATGGTACTACCAAATTGCTAGCTGGTCGAGGCAGGAAACATCTTTCTACCCCACGAGATGACCGTGCACTCATCTGTTCCTGTGTCAGGAATTGTCGTCAGACCTCCAGGGACCTTAAAAATGAGTGGGCACTGTCGAGAAATGTGACTTGTTTGACTTCTTGAAGCTGATCTGAAGTCACACAGGGCACGGAAGAAGCCCTTCATCAACGAAAGGCAACGGAAGGCCCGGTTACGCTTTGCTAGGGATCACAAGGATTGGACTGTTGATGATTGGGCTAAGGTTCTCTTCAGTGATGAATCCAATTTTGAGTTGATGCCCACTCCAGCCAACTTACTGGTTAGGAGGAAGCCTGGATAAGCCTACAAACCAGACTGTCTTGCCCCTACAGTAAAATATGGGGTTGTTTCAGTATGGGTGGAACAGGACAAATGCAATTGTGTGAAGGGCGAATGAACCAGGTCATGTACAGGACTACTCTTGAAAACAGTCTGCTTCCATCAGCTGGAAAACTCTTTCCTGCCTCGAATGACTGGATTTTCCAACAAGACAATGCCCCTTGCCACACGGCAAGGTCAGTTAAAGCCTGGATGGAGAACCAAAACATTCAAACCATGCCTTGGCCTGCTCAATCACCAGATCTAAATCCAATGGAAAACCTGTGGAAAATCATCAAACTCAAAATGGAGAACCACAAGCCCAAAAACAAAGCAAATATGTTTGAATTTGCGCAACAGGAATGGGCTGCTGTGACAGCAGAACAATGTCAGAAGCTGGTGGAGAGCATGCCAAGACGCATGGCTGCAGTCATCAAAAACAATGGTTATGCAATCAAGTACTAACTCCTGTGTGTGTCATGTGACTAAAAGAGACAGAAAAGAAAACATGGAATGCCTAGAAGCACTGTTTTTGGCAGTACAATGCCATAGTTATTGATGTAAGAACTTAAGTAATTTTGGTTATTATCAAGAAAACCATGGAAAATGGCTAGATATCAGCTCTTAAATTAAACTCTTATGAGCTATTTTTGTTGTTATCATTATATTTGTCCAAACAAATATACCTTTAGTGGTACCAGGCATCAAAATGAACAAGAAATTGAAGAAAACAAGGGTGGTCTAATAATTTTTTCCATGACTGTACATGTACTGTATAGTGAAAAGAAAATGACCTCACTCTTTTACTGTGCAGAACCTGGAGTTGAAGGAGATATTGGAGAAGCTGGCTTAATATTAAAAGGTAAGCGAAGTAGCTGAAGAAAAGCTGGTTCAGCAGAAGGTCAGAGCTGATCAGGAGGATTAGCGAAGAGATGAGAGGCAAGGAGAAGCACAAGAGGAACATGAAGGAGAGGAGAACTGAGATAACTGATTATGAAGGAGAGAAACACTGATGGGGGCAGGTGGGAAACCAGTAATAGTGGAAACCCTGAGAGAGGAAAAAAGTGCAAGAACAAAAGGATGAGAAGTGCTAGTCTAACCCTACACTTATTCGGATTAACAGAGTTGAATTTAGTGGCAGGGATTATCCAGTCCCAAATACAGCTGCCACAAACCAAGAACTATCTCTGCATCATCTCCCCCATGTTTGACTTCAGTTGATCTGCTCCACTTCTTTAAAAAAAAAGCTCTGGGCAAAGGAAAGATGGGATGCAAGGAGGAGCAAGAACTGTTTAAGATGCAACTTCACCACAATCCATGGCACAAACTCGTTATCTCGAGCAGTGACATGAAGAAGGCCGCTGGTAGCGTGACAACCATTGTTAGCATATCAAACACGCACAGCCAGTCTTTAAAAAAAAACACACACACACACACACACACACACACACCACTTAAGGGCACACACAAATGCAGACTGGTAATGTGGGGACTTTGAAGTATCACCCACTCAAAACACACACACACACACACCCTTATCTGCACACCAGCATCGGAAAATCAGCTGGGGGCGATGACAACATGGGTAAGAGCATGTACACAGCCTGTGACTGTGACAATGACAAACTGACAGGCTCACTTAGTATCCATTGCAGGGATGAATAAATGAGCAGACAGACCGTTCACAGATGGCAATATGCAAACGGACCAATAAGTGTGACCTTTACACTTCCTCTCACCATGTGTTTTCGGATTCCAGTTACATGTTCCTTAGTCTGAAAAGAACATTAAAATATTCAATATTCTGTTCTGTGCGGTTTTAATTATTTGATATTGACTGGTATATAAGAAAACAACCATAAGTACAAGATGAGTGAGGGGAAAAGTGGATAGAAATGGCATGTCATTAAAAATGTTTTTCTGCAGTGTTGGGTCTTTGAGTGCAGTGTTTTAGGACTACAGTGACAGATTGCTAACTAATTTTTTTCATCTTGGACAGATGTGAACTTTATGTGAGGCTGGGTTTAGGAGCAACTTTTAGCATGGCCACATCTTGTTTATTGTTTTGTTACTTTTACAGGAGCACTGCAGGATGACACAAGCTGATGACATGTCTCTGCTTGAGTGTCTTTTTAAAATATCAAACAAACAATCTGTCTCAGATTACAAATAAGACTTTATTAGACCCATGACATGCAGTGTGACGTGAAATGAAATATAATTAAAGCAATGTAACAATGTCTCTCAGGCATCAGTAAGGCATAAAAACTTCTGAAACACGCAGGTGAAAGAGTTTGAGTTGTCGAATTTAACCCTAAATTGTTAGATTTGTGGAGATGAGCGGTGACCAGTATTTAGGTTCAACAATCAGCCAGTTTTTTCCCCCAGCATTTTTTTGAAATTGTATTTCATTTAAGTTTGTTCTGGGATTATATATGACTGCAGATGTAACTTCTCCATTAGTAAGTGAGGGCTAATAGAGCTACAGCTTATTTCTTATTATTTTGGCAACACATGACACAAAAAATGACAGTGACCTGCCTCATGCATGGCTGAATGAAAGTGTTTTCTTGTGGTTGCTTTAGAAAAGATTATTAGCAGCTATTTCTGTCAGACTGCCATGTATTTATGTTTGCAATGCAAATCACTGACTATTATCAGATGTCACAGGTTAAGTTATTGGGAATTGCACAAGCCTTGTATATAGACTATTACCTACAGCAGATTTATGAGCAATTATGTAAACATTGAGGCAAACTATGAAGGCAAAAACTTCAGATTTTGGTGTGGGCCAGTGTTTGTCTCCCACTGACTTAGAGCTTATTAGCTCAGACTTCCAGGTTATCGAAAGTGTAATTATGAGTCAGGACTGCACCATCCTCATGTACCAGCAGAGTAACACAATACAGAAAGTCTTCAATCATGTGTCACTCTCCCACCCCTCAGACACTCACATGTATGAAACACTACACTGAAGGTTTAATGTTGGCTACGGCTGTGCTGAGCAGAACTGGCTGATTGAACACAGTCTGTCCTTTTGACATTCAGAACCAAACATGGAAAATTCAACTAGTTAAGAAGTAACAAGCAGACACTCAAGTAAAGAAGCCACTTTTTGTATCCAACCGGTTAAGCGTGTAAAATACAGACATCTTAAATTAATATCCTTAAACTTACACCTAAACTTTTTACAAAACAGAAAGAATTGAACACCATATTGAACTTCATGAGACATGCAGCAACTTTGATGTTTCCTTTCATTCACTTCAAGACTTTTCTGGGACATGCAAACACCCTGAGAATGCTGCAGCACACAGCCAAAAAGACTTTTAGAAACTGTCAGTATGGGATAAGCCCAACAACAGTCTTGCCAAGAGAGACAGGAAACCAGAGAAAATGTCACTGACTGAAAAGGGACACAAACAAGAGGTCAAGAGACAGAAGTGGCCTGTGAGAAGGAGACATCTTACCATGAAAGCATTTCTCCAAACAGTCAGGCGGCTCTCACACAGCAATGTGAACACGCAATCACAGCAGCCAAGTAGAAGAGTGGGAATACTTGCTCCTCAGTCTGTAGTCCAAAATGAGGTTAGTACACAGTCAACAGCCAGACGAGTGTGGGACAGGGCAGAGACAGACAAAAAAAAAAAAGAAGAGTGTTTGTGTATGTCGGTAAGTCAGTGAGTTCCTGTTTGTGACGCGAGGATTGGGGAGGGAGGGAAAAAAAAAAAACAACCTGGCTCCAGTTCCCAGCTAAGACTGGAAAACAGCTGCTAGAGGGAGGAGGGAAGAGAGGAAAAGATAGAGGGGAGGGAGAAGGGGAGGGCTTAGTGTGGAGCACACTCGAAGTCTTTCCCAAGCAGCACAAAACCACCCACTCTTTCACAGATGCACTGACTGTGTGACTGTAGAAAACGGCAGAAAGAAATGTGGACACACAAACACACACAGTTCTACATTTGCACATTACCAGCTCATTTCCAATTCTCTGTTGGGCTGGAGACTGGACATTGGGCCAGTCAAGAGTTGAAGAAAACACCAGTTCTTCAGAAGTCTGTCTGGTGTGGAGTTCATAAAATAGCTGTAGCCCCCTGTCCAAAAACTGGCATGTGATTTTGCTGACTACGGTTTTAAGGATTAAGGTGTAAAGTTTCATCTTTTCATACCAGTATACATATCTGTATAGCAAGGTAACAGCTGTGCAGTCAGTTTTAACCTAGACGGTGTACATTTTATAAACATTTGACTGGGGAGAAATCAAGTTTAGTTATCTATCACAGCACATTTCTCAACACAAAATCAACGTAATCAAGCCATGAAGTAGCTTGGGTGAGTCAGACTGCCCCTGTGTGTTCTCACTCTGGAGACAGCAGCAGATCCCAGGAACAAACTGTGTTCAGATACAACATGGAGTGAGTTCATTTCTAATTTAAATCTCTACAGTGATTCTGCAGCCCCTGGATTTCTCCCCTAGTGATTGTATAGGAGGTTTACTGTGACAACACTCAAGACTCTGAATGAAAGTGCATACAGACTGATTTCTAAATTTACCAGGAGCTCATGTTCCACATATTTTCCTCTAAACAATGACCCCTTCTGCTTCTTCCTCTGTTCTAGGAGTGATGTAACGTGTGATAACTGGAAATTATTGCCTCAGGTTGTATTATCCAGTATGGATCTGAATCTTAAGACTCATCACATTGTATGATACTGAATGCTGCTTTTCAGATTTTCTCTGAAAATTGGGGTTTGTGTAGTTCAGACACAGTTCATGGGTCATAGTTCACTTCAAATTAGTGTTAAACTCTTTGTTTCAGCACAAATTCTGTATTTTTTTTTTTTTTTTTAGAGAAACACTTTTAAACTATAACTCTATAGCCAAGATGTTGATTATACACAAGACTAACCTGTTGGATGAACTGAACAAGAATTAAGCACTGAGACATATATTGCCATCTCTCTGGATCCTTTTTGGGCAATAAGAGCAAAAGCAGCACAGCGTTAAAAACACACACACAGACACACAGACACACACACACAGACACACAGACACACACACACACACACACACACACACACACACACACACACTCTTGCCTTGGGCCATGTAGCTACAGGTACCAGGGAGACAATAAAATACCAATGAATATGGACCACACAGTAGATTGCCAGATATTGTTGAGTTAAGTTAAGCTGGCTTTGTACTCCTCTGTATGCCTTTACAAATATGTTTTGGTTAGATCTCAAGCCAATAAGTTAGGTCCAGTGTTTTAAGAATAGGATAAGTTTGTGTAATAACGAAGTTATGTCAAGGTAACCCACCCAAGCCCTCTTTCTCTTCCTCTCTCCTTGGCTCTGAGACCATCCCCCGCTTTCTACCTATGTATCCGTGCCTCCCTCCCTCTCATCTTCCTCCCCTGGGAGACAAGAATGCCCTCCTCTCACTTGTTGCCCCCTCCACACACAACAGCATTCCTCTCTGCATGCTTGCACTCTTCAAGCTTAGATGTGTTGTGTGCTGGATTCTGTGCACATTAACTCAATATGACTTTGCTCAAATTAACTCCAGCAAGAAAAGCCACACTGGAGCTTTCACAATAAAAAAAATACTCACTCACCACATTCATAATAGATTCAATAACAGCAATCCACACTGAAGGCAGCTGCTGCTGCTGCTGCTGCTTGCCCCTGGACTACCTTGTTTTGATGTGGCCTAGGTTGTGTATTGATAAGAGTGCAGAAAGAAGCTGAATGACCTCAAGAAGGGATCAGAAAGAGTGGGCACAAACTGCACACAATATTCATCCATGTGCTTGTGTGCAGTGTCATTTAGGGGTACAAATGATTGTGAGAACACCTAGGACTGAATGTGATTAAAACGCCTACAGCTGATTGGGTTTGGACATTGAGATTGTGGAGGAGTACAAATATCTGGGTCTTTACCTCAACAATAAACTGGACTGGTCTCACGCCACCAACGCCCTGTACAAGAAGGGCCAGAGTTGTCTCCACCTGCTGAGAAGACTGAGTGTGAAGGTCACTGCTAAGGACCTTTCATGACTCTGTGGTGGCGTCTGCCATCTTATATGCAGTGGTCTGCTGGAGCAGTGGATACACATTTATGGGGTTTTTTTGTTTTTTGTTTTTTTTAATGCTGATTGCTGCACTTTATTTATTTTTACCCTTCTGTGCCTTTTTTTATATTACATTATATATATTTTTTTCATATATTTTTTTTGTCACTCTTGTTTCTTGCTGCTGTAACATGTAAATTTCCCACAAGTGTGATAAATAAAGTGTATCTTATCTTATTGTAAGGAAACACAGGAAAGTTTCAACAGCAATAGGTTGTTGAGGATAAGTCAAGTCAAATAATGAATAGATGGAAGAAAAGAAAGGACAGGAGGGATTGTAAATATAAGAACTATGGAATAAAATATAGTAGTACACAAGACTGTTAAAGCCTGATGGAAATAAAACAGCATAAAACATATCAACTGCACTGTGAACAAAAAACATCCTCCTTTTGTCTCCAACAGACAGCTGATTTTTACAACATATAGATCAAAGAGTCTAGTCAATCAAAGTGGTGGGCTAGTAGTCAATAACAGACCTCTTTGTCCAAATGACTTCCTGCTCCTCAGACAAAGACATGCCCAGCAGCTGAGGATGAGTGGTAGTTTGCCGTCTCCATGTCTCTGTTTACCCCGGAGAAGAATCTGTTGGCAACCACGTGTTGGAAGTAGGAGCCAAAGCTAACCCTCTTTGAGAATCCATCTCTCCCTTTTGTCCACATAGACACACATACATATATACACACACTCGCACACATACGACTGCAATCCAAAAACCACTGTAGATATGGAAGGTAAACCTGCCTCCACAGAAATGTCTCCCACTGTTTGGGTATATGTTAGACTGAATCTTTGAATTAACTATGCAGTTTTTACACTGCAATGCCCAAATGACCAGTTACCACACACAGGCCTTTCTGTGTAGTTTACATGTCAGCAATGTCATCATTATGTTTCAACAGATTTTCTGAGATTGCTCAGGTTTATTCCCACAGTCCAATGACAACAACATGAGTTGAATATGAAACTCGATAATGAAATGTCGATAATGAAAACGATCAAAGTTAAAAAATATCTTTCACACACTGGGATTTAATCCACTCTTTAATTACAAATCTTCAGGTCACTGCCATCAAGGCATACTGGGAAACCCCTGTTTGTCTTCATTAGATGAATGAAACCATAAAAGTCTCCTGTTTGAACATAGCTGTGGACTGAGACTGGAAACCTGGCAGAACGAGCTACTGGTTGCTTTAGCACTGACTCATATCTTTCTCATGCTTTCATAAGCCTGCATACACAAGTACACCCAGACCACACCAACAGTCGCTTCACACACTGATGGGATTAGAAACCAAAAAGTTGAACTGCACAAAGCCAGAGAAAAACACAATTATTGTTTGACAGTGGACACTTACTTATACTGTACACGTTATTCTAGTTATCATGATGGGTGCAGGCTCCACTCCAGTCAATGTGGAAATTAAGGAGAGTGACAGGGCAGCATGAGTCACTGAGTTCACCTTAACTAAACTGACAGTCTCTATAGGGGAATTTCAGTTGTATTGCTGCAGTATTTACAAAGTAAGCTCACAGAGACAAAACCTGTTGTTGCTACATGGTGGTGCTGGTTGGAGCTACAGGATCTACAAAATTTTGCTGCATACAAAACAAATCACCACACAGAAAACAAAAACAACTGTATGGCATTAATGCAATCTACAGAATAAAAATACTACCTTATTTAAAATGTTCTGTTTTTGTTGACACGTATTTTCCTCATGTTTTTATTCCATTCTAAATTTGGCATTGTACATTGTAGTTATGCTATGTTGCGCAGCATTAAATAAAAATAACTAGTTTATTTACATTTATGAAGAAGCAAACAGAAAAAAACCCAATAATGAAATGAAACCTGTTATATTAGACAAACAAATTACAGGTTGAAATGTTACCAGTGAGTTGAACTGACACTTGTCGTACAAGCTCATACATTTCTTGGGTGGCAATGTCTGTACATGTTAGTCATGTAATAATGAATGACCTTTTCAGTGTGTACCCTGCCTCTTGTCCAATAAGCTCCAGACCCTAATAACACCCATACAAGAGCCCCCTTACAGGAGCAGCTACTCATTTCTTAGAGAACTTCTACTGTTGTGTATACGTAACTGTCTGGTCCTCAAATACAACAACAGCCCAGACTCTTTTAAAAAATAATTTCCGCAAAGAAAACATGTTTTATAATCCATACCAATACAGTATTTATTAAAAAACGGACTATTGCATTGAATTACATCACAATCCCTCCCTCAAACACACTCACAGTAAAATATACACTGTCTTTTGTCAAAGATGGGGTTGTTGTGTTGAACTGCTTTGGTGCATGTGACACATGTCAGTCTCACATGCATAATGTTATTCTGTCAGCATTCAGCACAATGTGTCTGTTTGGCTACATGTTAAATTGAATTCTGCTCTTCTGTATTTTCAGCTTACACTGTCAAAAACCCATCTGGCTCCTAAGTGCAGTTTGCAGCTGTGGGACTCCTCTGTCACTCCTGCATGGTTCAGATAGCGCCATAACAACCTTTGCCACATGGTTTTGCTGTATGGTGCTCTGAGGTTGTTGCCTGTAGCACAAAACACCTTTATCATCCTGGTGTCCGATATCTACCTAGTGTTTTACTTATGTGATGTTTTCTGTAAGATCAGATGCTTTACTATATTCAGTTTTGGGACATACTTGATTCTGTAGCTTTAATTCTCACACAAATACAAAAACATGGGTGAGTCTGTACTTAGGCCATGACTGAAATGTAAAGTGTGGCACCTGGGTCAGTGTCATAGGCTTCCACGTGCTGAAACCTTAGCCAAAATTCTCTAAGCCTGCACACTACATATCAACTGCTTTTTTGCAAGACCTGTTGAAATATTTAGCAGTCCCACTGGATCGGTTTCCCTGTGCCTACAGGTTATCCAAAACCAGTCTGATCAGGTTTCCACAGCAGGGTTTAGAATGTGAGGTAGATCATTGAAATCAGTCAGTCTGTCATCACATCACCAACAATCAACCACTTCCTACTGCCAGTGAGACAGGTCATCACTTTCAAACAAAGACATATCACTTGCTGGGGTCACTATGTATTCAGTCTTTGCTGAAAGAACAGAAAGTCATCCTATCACTACCAATATCAACACAATGCATAGCTGTGACCAGCTCTGGCGTTGGAATATAGATGGAAGAGCATTGCTGAAGTATGTAATAAAGGTGGATGAGGAAAGTTAGGTGTGGAATTGGAAGCTAACCTCTTAATCCATCTGAGTGCAGGCGTCTTCAGAAATGTGCATATCTGACAAGTCGACAGGGCACAGGTCACAACATCAAAGCGCTGGTAATTTCCTGTAGAGAAAAGCAGCAGAGGTTTGATCAGGGTAATGCTAAGACACATGAGAAGACTGTTGTATTATTAATTCAGATGACATACATGTTTGCCTTGTGGGTCACTTCATACCGTTCCATTTAGAGCAGCAAAGGGCGAGGTGCTACTAATATTCTAAACGATAGTTGCCAGGTCATCTTAATGAGCTCCAACGCAGAACACTCAATGGCACAATTAGAGGCAATACCCTGACATAATGTTTTGCATTATACATGCTAAGTGCCACTACAGTGCTGGTGGATGTTCTCCTGAGAAAACCTGTGTTTGTTTGGGTCCAGTTCAAATCCAGCTCAAGATGAAGCAACTCAAAATAAAAGGACAGTGACAAAGGGAGACGACAAAGGAAGGAATAAAGGAACAAGAGGGAAGAGGGGGGAGACCTCTGCTCTTTTGAATATTCATGAGCCTGTGCAATCTTAATGTTCATCAAATTTTAAGATGACTCCTCTTCAAACATTAAATAGCCTGGGGGATGGGGTCCCCTGCCTGTCACTGGCAGCTTGTGTTGACAATCAGGTTGGGGAAAAATTGATGCAACAATTCTTGTGCAGTCTATGAGTGAGACAGATACAGTGGCCAAGAGAGCTCAGTGTACTGCAACTCAAGAAAACACATTTAAATAGACAAACAAGCAAATTAAGAAAACATCAATTTGACAACACAGGTGCTGCAAATAAAAACTACCCATTTTTGTCTTATTAAAGTAGGCTTCAAGTAAAGACGTTAATGTTAATCAATTACTCGTTCATAATGCAGCCCTGAGAGCTGTATGACTGATGGGGGATAGCACCAACATTACTCCCTGTGGTACACCACTACTTTTACTCTTCTAAAATTCCATCTGTTAAGTAAATATCTCAAAACATTGGCTCATTCTCCATAACAAGTGTAGCTTCAGAGGATCAGAATTTCAGTCTGTTGAGTCCTCAAGTGTCAAGCGGCAAAATTTGAAGCGATAGCAGCAAACAGTGTTCAAATGTGCTTAAGAAATCAAATAATTTTTAGCTTTTGACAGCATTTCTAAAACATGTCCTTGAGAAGAAAAAAAAATTGTTAACATGGACAGATTTTTCCAGTAACCTGTTTTCCTGTGCATGTAAATGCAGTCAGTGAGACATCATCTCTGATTCATATGAACTGCCAGTCTCAAGTCCCTCCTTTCACGGTTGTTTTACACACACACACACACACACACACACACACACACACACACACACACACACACACACACACACACACACACAGAGGCAATGCTGGATTTATTAAAAGACTTGATAATTATGCATTCAAATGAGCAATGGGGGAGTGTTTGGCAATGAAAGGAGTGCTGAACTGGTGCAGGGTGGGTTTGGACAGAACCAAAGTTGTAAAATGAATCTGCTATCAATGGGGCCTTGTGGATTCTCACACTGATTAAATGATTAAATGAACCGCAGAACACCAAAGCACCAGCTCCTCTCTCAAGACACTGAAGTCCCATAAGGCACAGAGTTCATTAGGAAACTTAAGCTAGTAAAAAAGAAGTTACAGTGTATTAATTAATCTACCAATGAAAACTTAATGAACAGTAGATCAGTCAGGAAAAACAAAGCCACTCTCAGAAGACAAAGCAAACTTTAAAAGTTTGTCAATAATCCCAGGAGCAGTCTATATTACTGTGGTAGTAGACTATAGTTCAAACAGGATCCTTCTGAACTAAGCTGCAGGTATAATGCCTTCATAAATTATCCACTGCATCTCTTCCAAATTATCAGCCCCTGAGAAAACAAGTAAACACATGCATTCAGGCCTGATTTACACATATTCACACACCCAACTAACTGATGCAAGCCCAGACAGTGTGTGGTCTAACTAGACAGCAGGATGGCTTACATGGCTTACACAGTAGCCCTCTCTCCAATGCCCCTCACTCCTCACCACCTGTTTCCTCCCATTCTGCCCACACAGATCCAGTAACAGTCAGTGAACTGCTGTAGTGAGCTGACGTGGAAACAAAAGTTGAGGTGATCTAAATGACATAGAATTCATCAGCTTATAAAGTGATAACCACAGAGGACACAGACCTCAGCGTATCTGTGTTGCTTCCTTTCCATTAAACTACCACATTCATACTTTTAATCCAGTATGATAAATGGCAAGGTGATGTAATTTGTCAAATGGTTTTGTCTGGTAAAATACTAAAATAATTCAGGTGGTTGAACAGCAAACAGTCCATTTCTGGCATTTTTCGTGAACAACTAAATAAAACACCATGGATGTCTTCCAGGAGAGATGGTCTGAGAATGTGTGCCAGTATGCCCATATGTAAAACAGTATCACATCTTTCTCCTATCTATGATAGTCAGCTTTTCATCGCCTCTTCCATGTTCCATTCCATTCTTTCCACTGG
Organism: Lates calcarifer; assembly: GCF_001640805.2. Lineage (NCBI taxonomy): Eukaryota > Metazoa > Chordata > Actinopteri > Centropomidae > Lates > Lates calcarifer. The sequence goes on from NC_066853.1 coordinate 22,999,191, forward strand.
CCATTTGGAATGGCTATAAACAGTTCACCCCTCTGACATGAGCAACACATTTTACAGAGTAATTCTACTGAGGCATTATTTAACTGTAACTTTCTATTGTCGAAGCAGTGCACCGATGTTTTTTAGTATCTCCTGTCCTGCCAATACAGCCCTTGTCCTTGCTATTTTATCACCCAGTGATAATGAAAAGAACAATCAGTTTGCAGCAACATAAGTACAACTCCAAGTCAGCTCACACACACTTGGGAGTGTAGTTTAACAAGCTCAACAGGATGTAAAAAAGAGGCCAGCTGAGCTAGCAAAAGATGTCCCATCAGTGAGGGAGGGGGGGTTATGAACAACTGCAGCTTTTAATGATTTGACATCTTTAATGATGGTTAGAGGGGAGAGGGATGAACCATTTATCAGTTGGAGGTCCCTGGGACGCTTCAGCCCTCAATCATTTCCGCCTCACCTATGTCCTCGTCTTCCAACTCTGTTTTAAGCCAAACACATTCTCAAGTGACCAATAACTTCTCCTGTCTGAGTTAGAGTGGTATATGGGCCTCGGCTGAAATAGCAGCCATCGGAGCAACATTAATTTGTACAGTAAAGACTTCTTCAACATACAGCTTGTAAATATGGCTGCAATACAAAAGAGAAAGATTAATATGAAAACCAGCAAAAATGCCCCAAAGCCAGCCAACGCAATTGGTAACCTATCGGACAGAATTATTAGCGCTGGTCACATTTCAATGTACAATCAGTGTATTCATAAAGCCATTCTCTTAAAAAAGAAAAAAAAGACAGGAGAAAGTTGGCTGTGGAGTCCAAGAGTTCAACTTTTCATTTGAAAAAACAATAATTTGCTCAGCTGATCCTCTGTACAGGAAAACAGAGATGAATGATACACAGGTAAACATACTCACACCTTTGTTATGGTTATGAGAGCCTTGTGTTTCCTGGTAAGAGGAACACCAGTTAGTTATAGTTATAATACAAAGGACAAATCTGCAAGAAGCAGCAATACACCTGTTCGCAAAATTTTTGTCACCTGTCTCCAGAAACAGCCAAAAATACATTTAAATGTTTTAAATGTGCTCGAGTTTGTTCTGTTGCAGTCACCATTTCATTTCATTCAACTGAGTCCTGCATTTACCATCTCTGCAGAGCAAGGGCAGAAACTGCCTCGCTCCTTGACATATTTCCTCCACTAAATCAGCCAATTAGCAGCACATTTTAACAGTGTAAATGGTTATGCTCAAAAATTACTTGACATGCTCTGCATGTAGGCCACAGAATGGTTCTGATGACATGGCATTTAACTAGGAGGCATGTTTGCTGATCAAAAGGGCCTGTCACTTTAGCAGCTAAATTAGCTCAATGTGCCGCAGCAAAGCTTGTGGCCTCATCTACCCCTGAGAAAATAAGTAATGTTCTCAAGCAATCCTAATTAAAAATGCTAAGCAAAATTTAGAAAAGATGGGGAAAAAGGACAGTGGTGTGAAAAATGTCTGTTCCATTTTTGTGTTGCTTTGATCTAACCTCTTCCTTTCCCAACACCTCTGAAACATGTTCAGTTCATCCTGACCTCAGGAGAACCCAGGGGGGTAAGTAGCTGCCCATGTAAAAATAGAGAAACAGGAAAAAGGGTTCTTTAGAAGGAACCCACCACTGTGAACAAAGCTCCTGCCATCTTGCAGGGGGACACAGCAGGCAACAAATCAGCTGAACATCAGTGGAGCAATAGGATTCCAGTAGAGCATATCCACAAGTACATAGGACAACTCAATTATTCATGTCAGTGTAGTGTGGCTAAACAATGGCTAGGCCATGGGATGGTTGAAACCAGAGGTAGGAGTATGTGAATGAGCATTATTAGCAGGATAGCATGAACCACTCTTGGTTTCTGGATTTAAAAAAACAAAGCAAAGCCAAAACAAACAAACAGTACAATTTGCTTAGTTTAATTTCCTACTAATCCTGTGCAGGGTTAGTGGGAGGATGGGGGGCTAGATTCACAGAGGGTGTTTACACAAAACAAAGAATTCTGTGTCCATATGTGAATTACAGAAGGGATGTTCACACCTGCTCCATAATAATTTTTAAATTTAAGTTTCTTTTAAGTCAATTTACCATTATTACAGTTCTCATAAGCCACTTCTTCAGTATATTAACATGTGCATATGTCATGCTCTTGTTATCCCCATTTCTTTACAGCAAGCAGCCATGTATGACTGCAGTTTTGCACAACACTTACACACCACTGTGGAAAAGGTCACCAGAGGTAAGATGATTCACAGTAGTGTGTATGTGGACTCTGCCCTCACAATGACCCAGTGGTTTGGGTACACTGTTTTGCATGGCATATTGTTATGGCAGAAAAACAGATGAGGACGAGGAGGAGAAGGCATACAGTGGGAGGAGGAAAAGGCAGCTGGTAGACAGAGGGGTGGGTAGGAGGATGTCTGGGTTGAAACACTGAGGAGGAAACTTCCTGCTTCCAGGTCAGATTTAACCTCTTCCTTTAAATAAAGCTGAATACTGCTGAAGTCGAGCTGTCAGCTTTTAAAGGTAATCCATGTGCAGGACATCAGGTCAAAAACACCTACCAGACCTCTTGCTATAGAGTGAAACAATGGCAGAATCCTATCATATTAGATAACAGCACAAATATATAAAATTTAGCCTTCTATACTACAAAGTTCCATTAAAACATCTATTTTAAGACAACAATTACGTACAGTTTTAGTCTTAGTTAAAAGATATTCGTTTGCACACCAAATTGCCTAAGGCAATTGTTTAGACTGTGACATAGCAACTTCATTGATCACAAAATGAGATGCCACTGGGACCAGCAGATGAAGGATGACTTCAGGCTTATACATTAAATTATAGCACATCCAAATGTGATGGATTTTCTGACTTCTCAAAAAATAAATAAATAAATAATCAATGACATCAGACTGTTTTCATCACCAGTACTATAACCACATATTTTATCTGTGCTTGTAAGAGCTTGGGATAATGGCTTCAGTTACAAGAGACTTTCTACACCTTAATTAACTAAATGCCTTAGAGAGTGAGACTTTATTGGGACAATCACCACAACCATCCTCAGTTACACTCCACCAAGCCTCCTCTTCCACGAGCTATCGATCACTCAGCTATTCTACCCAGCTTCTCAGTCTCTGTGTCTCCTTATGTGCCACTCGAGTCTCACTCAATCTGCCCACCATTCATCACCACTTTCAGGGCCATTCTTTCAGCATCTGCATCGCTGGGGGGATCCATGTTATTGACATCTACACATCCGCGAGGGTCCACAGCCAAAATCTGTACAGACTATATGTCACTACAGAGACATGCAAGAGGGCTACATTAGAAAAGCATCTCAATGGAAGTTCTGTACCACTGTTGTAGCATTAGATGGAAATTCTACAATCATCTAATGCTATACTGAGTACATAGTGCATGGTGAACATAACTGCTGTCAAGAGTAAAATTACAGCACATCAAATAAGACAGATTTTCTGACTTCTCATCATAATCAAGGACACCGCACTGCTTGCAATTGTCAGTACTACTACACAGCCACTCCTTTCATTGATAGGAGTTTGTTACTAAATGCAGCACATAATGCAGAGGTTCAGTGTACAAGTATAGAAGCATGTGGGTGGAAGCTTCTTCCAGGAGGAGCACTTTACACTACATTGTTCTGAGACGTGAAAGATAAACAGCCCCAGTAACTTGTGTGGTACATCCCTCACTCTGTCGCTCTCAGGGGGGTGGGGACTTCTCTCTGCCATGAGGAACATCTGTCATCTGCCTGAGGAGCTGGATGAGAGTCCAATCTTCAGCACCGATCACTCGCCCGGCAGCGACAGGCAACACTGGCTAACACGAGCAGTAACTTGTTCTAATCATGCACACCATGCCTAAAGGAGGAAAATGATGAGTAGGATTTGTTTCAAATGGATATGTATGATATAAAAGTCCTTCTGCTGAGAAAAGGTTTCATGTCCCATCTAATCAATACTGACAGTCTGAAGCCAGTGGCACTGTGCTGTTGTCAGAAACATACTGCTGGCAAGATGGAAAGTTAGAGTGTAGCACTGCCTTACCTAACATCCCTTCCTGTAGAAACAGCCCACAGAATGACCCACAGGCTACCTGCTGGTGCACACAACTAAACCTGATGAGACATGGTGCTACTCTGCATGCAGTTCTTACTGTTAAATCAACCTTATCAAGACATGGCAATGAAAACAATTGATGTACATCAATTATTTTTGTTTGACAGTGTCATAAGCAATAGGGCAAAACTGTGATACCTGCAGTCTTTACTACAGGTACAAAAGTGCAGCTTCAGTGCTAACAACAATTACCCTCAACCACTAACACACATGCAAAAGCATTTAAATGATTTTCAACAGCAACTAAACATGAGAGGCACAGATTTAAAAGAGCAATTCAGTTTAGTGTGAGCCACTGAAGTGATTAGAGTCTATTACTCGGTGCAAACACAAGGGCACTGCTGCCCTTTTAAAATGACCTGCTGTCCTGTAAAACCCAGGCGTGGCCCTGCTCAGCACTGGATTGCTTTTAATGGGATTTCACAACATTAACATTCTACTGAGTCAGCATCAGCGCCCCTCTGCTGAAACAGCCTCAGTGTGTGGAACAGTGGGGAGCGACTGGACATAATGTGGACGAGGTGGGCAATTATCAGACAAGCTTTGACTACAGAGAACCCTTTTGTTCTTTAATGGTTGATTAATCACTTAAATTAATCACCAACAATTTACTACTTACTATTATAATAACTGCATCAGCACTAATAGTAATTTTTGTGCATTTTTTACGCAACAATACCAAACACTGTCTGGTTTAAGTTTTACATTCGTAAGAATTTCCATTTGTCATTGTCTTATTCTATAAAAGCTCAACTATCTTTGGATTTCTGACTGAATTGGATAAAACACACAGTCTGATAGCATCACCTTTGACTTTAGGAAATTTTTATGGGTTTCTTAACATTTTATATGCAAAGTAACCAAAAGAGTAATTACAAGGATAATAATCAAAAACAATACTTCTTAAGTTATAAAATTAAACCATAATGATAAATACATGTTTGCATGTTGCAGTTGAATTAGAATTTTCAATAGCTACAATGGCAAAAAGAACTGTCAGAAAACCAGTGTCAGAATCACTGCACAGGCACTGTTCTCAGCAGCTCGTTGTTATAAAATATGTAACAAGCACTACAGCTTGTTTCTGAAAAGTTGTCCACACGGAAATGCCACAACTGGTGCAGTCTCTTCATCTGTTTCTTTCAGTCTGACAAAACAAAACTACGGAAAATAAGAGAAAAATATGTGCTGCCTTAATAAAGTGCTAACCTCATACAGACGAAGTTAGATTCTGTGGTCTAGCAAATGCAACTTCTTGGTGGTGAAAACTTATCACAAGTGTTGTTAAAAATGGATTTAACATCAACATCTAAAACAAAAGTAAATCTAAAGTAAAGCATGCTGGAACCTCATTTTCATGATCAATGTTAGGACTGGGTATATGACGGCAGCAGGAGACTGGCGAGAGTAAGCAGCCGTTACCTGGGTGTAACCCACAGCTGTCACTGCCGCTGATTTGCTGCTTGACACAGGAGAGACGATGGAGTAGTACAGCAATCATTTCCCACCTCATTTATCAACAGAAAATCACTAAATACCTTGACAATGACGTGGGCATAATAGCTGTATCATCCATTTACCACAAAGTGCACAGCTACTCTATCAGGTTACTACAGCTGACTGCTTGTTGCTGATGCTGAATATTAATCTCCAAGACAATGTGCCATTTTCATTACTGTGCTCGTCTTTAGCAGTGTGCTCTCATATGCTCCCATTTCATATGCTGAGTTCACAAAGCAGACTGTTGCTGTCCACCTGTGCTACTGTTACAGCAAAACTTTGAGGTTTGAGGTCATTTTAGAAACAGTGTTGCTGTTACATTGTTTTCCACCAGTAAGCACAAACAACTTTCTTAATATGGCTAAAAGTTCTGCTCAGCACACTCAGTATTTTGGTCAGGGGAGGACTAATTTAGTTGGTCCTTCTCAAAAATGACTTTATTGTGAGAATCAGTCAATATATTGTTACTGTATTTTTTTAACGCTCAACTTCTAATATTAGAATGTGCCTCAAGTATTCAACATCAGTCACTCTATAGTACATATGTCATAAGTGCCAGAGGTCTCTCTACACCATTGTCTGATTTCAGCAGGAGAAAAGAAAAAAACTGAAACTATTTGTTTTTTTATTTCACCGACAGTATACAGAAAGAACAAAATGACTAACATTCTCTTGATTTACATTTTTTCATGTGCAGCTGGAATGAAATACTGTTCTGTTGTTTCTGTTGAAGCAGGAGAGACGACAATATGGGTGTTTTTTTCCTCTAGAGGCACAGAAACAGCAACATGACCTGACTGCCTTCAGTGTGATTTACAGCTAAAAGGCTAAATATAAGTTGACCATTTTTTTTATGGTTGTATCCCACCTCTCTCAGTCTGTTGAAACACATGATGCACGTGCAAAAACATATCAATGACTGGGTTGCAATCAACTGCAAACTGTACAATAGGTCAGGATACAGTCAAAGCACCAATAACCAATGCCCTTTTATTTGCTTCCTGGTAGACTCTGGATGAATTAAACATGATAAGAACTCCACTATTGACTTCTGTGAACCTGGGCACGTTTATTCCACCCACCCACACGGTAACAGGGAGGTCAGCTCATGTCACAGTGGTCACGGGGTCAAATCCCAGATGGTGAGCAATGGAGTGAAGGGGTCCATAGTTCCATTATGATGGGAGAATATGAGCTGGCTTTCAACAGAATAAGGAAGCTAATTAACATTCAGACCATTTGTCATACTGACTACGATGAAGTCATCCTAGAGAAACTGCTTACATGTTAAAAGACTGTTGTTTTTTTGTTTATTACACAACCACAACTGAAAACAAGAGCAACCATCACAACAGTTAGCCTAGCTACCATCTATGATCAACCAGTTATGTTCTCCATCTCACCATCTGTTGTGGTCCACCCACACAAATCTCTCACAACACTTGATCTGGACAGTAGCCTGCCAATGCCCAGGAGGGCAAAGCAGATGGTGTGGTTACAGGCAAAGCATTTAGCCTTTGAATAGCAGGCAAACTTCAAATCAATGAAGTCAAATAGTGCACTTTCAGGTGCATCTAGGGCATTAGGCTGCCTTGTTTGCTCACCTGGAATAATGTTGGCCATTGCTTAGTCAAAGCAGAGCTTGGAAAAAAGACTGTCTTCCTCTGCCAAGTTCAAAACTCCACAAAATATTAACAACTTAAAATACTGGGAACAGAGCCAAATAAGTCCATTCTTTCATATACACTTTGAAACTATCATTTGATCTATGCATGATTGAGACATAAATATGTTCCCTTAGAGCAGCTACTTGGTTTCCAACAGACACTGCCTCATGTGAACTGTTCTCTCTTGGAGAAAAACAGCAAGTCAAAATCTCCATTTAAATACTGCCAATTTAGCATTGGCATCATCTACTCACACTGTAATTACAATAAAAATACAAGTTAGTACATTTACTGTGTCTCTAGTGCCCTCTCCAAGTTTCGGAACACAAATGACTTTCGAATAAGTTTATAAAAGGCTACATGTCTAAATATTTTGTATTGATTCCTACCCACTGCTGCAGCACAAGTTCTGGCTGTTAATTTAGTGCGTGACTAAACAATTCAACAAGTTAAATTGTTTTTAAATAAGTAACACAGGTGATTTGCTTTAATAGTTTTATGCCGAAATTCTATGTGGACATCAAATAGTCTACACATATCTTACGTTTAATTCTTCTGCGCGTGTCTGTCTGTCAAGGAGCAATGAAGCACTAAAATGACATATTTTTTACTGGAGTTTGGGAAAGAATCCGTTCGCGAAGGGAATGTGTCGTTGCCTCAGAAAACAAGAGCAAAGTTTGAGACGGGAGTTTTCTGCTTCTTGCTAAATAAAGCGACGGTGAAATACAGTCACGATGGTTTTGCAGCTGTTTTCGACACAATATTACAGTCATATGGACGAGAAAAAGCTAATTTACCGTACGTTACCTTCCAGTCTTCGTATCCAGTGCTTCTTGGTTTCGAATAAAGCGACCTCAAGAAAACCTCTCACGACGCCAACTTTGCTCTTTCCTCAACAAAAGCCACCACTCGGACTTAAGAGTGACACTTAGGGAGGGTAATGGGGGATTGTTAAGACAAAATCTAAAAATACTTATACGAAGTCGACGTTTATCTGTATTGACGAAATGAAAGAACGCTTTGGAGGCAACGGGCGGCTTTCTTTGTTCCTCTTGCCCGCAGCCTGTTCCGTGGATATTATCACCGTTCATGTGTCCCTGACAGCCGCTGATTGGCTGGAGCGCCGGGATCAAGAAAAGGTGACTGGTGTCAAGCCACTCAGAATAACAACACGCTTTCCGATCACGACGTCAACAAAAAAAGACTTTTCGAAAAATGCCATTTTTAAAATTTAACCTCATTATATCTGATAGTTGCATCGCAATTTATTTACCCATTTGATGGAGGTTGTTCGTTTATTATATTATTCTGGCGGTTATTTTTTCCAAAACGTGATTAAATCCATGCTTTTATTTTGTATGTAGTCTTACTATACTTCCTGTTAAATTCCAGCATTTAATTAACTTGACGCAGGGTGGAGGCCACTTCATGCCGTACATAGTTTTAAACTGTGCATAATCACTATCTGTGTGCTGTCTTGTGTTTAATTTAATTGCACTTGAAGCACAGGCCTACGTATAACGTTAAACTCTGAATAACACTTTCCATTTCTACTCAGACTCACTTTCTATTTTTGACGTAAAAATATGGTATTTATGGTAGTTATGTAACTCCTTGAATGTCACCTATAACAATATCATCAGTAGGTTTAAACACGAGCAAGCAGGCTCAGCTTTTAATAAAGGCCTGGATGAAATCAGGCTCATTGTGAAATCTAGACCATTGGCTCCCTGAGCAGCTGGCCTCAAATCAGTTCCAAAGAGATTGGAGAATTGAAGTTGATGGCTTTAACACAGCAGAGATCACTTTCCTGTCAGTATAAAACTCAGCTGACTTTCTGTGCTGCTCTGCAGTGAATCATCTTAGGAAATGCGCTTATTCACTTTTCAGCTGAAAGTTAGATGAGGATATGTCATGCCTGGCTGTTAAATATAAAACGGTGGCCTGGTGACAGTTAGCTTAGCTCTACATAGACTGGAAACAGGGTGAGCCAGCTAGCCTGCCTCCGTCCATAGTTTAAAGATAAATCTGCCTGCCAGCACCTGTAATCAACACATTATACTGAGTTTGTTTCATTAATACAAAAGTGTAAAACATACATACAAAGTGTAAAAATACCACGTTGGTGTTATGGGGGGTTATGCACCAGACAGGAAGTCACTGGTTATGGTAAAGAAATAAACTAGTGCAGTACATTACCCTTTGTAAAACCTCAACTTGTCATTTATAGACTTTTTATACAAATAAAACAATATATTGTCACATTTAATAACATGTAAATTAATGTGTTTAAGATGTACTGGCAGGAGGATTTGTTTAACCTATATACGGAGCCCAGCTGCCCTCCCTGTTTCTGGTGTTTATGCTAAGCTAACTGTCTCTGGATGTAGCCTCATAATTAGCTCATAGATATGAGAGTGGTATTGTTAATCTTATACATGAGTGTGGATAAGCATTTTCCCCAAAATGTCAACGTATCTCAATCTCTCCTACTGGCTGTTACCACAGACAGTAAAATGTCTGTTACTCAGAAAGTCAGAAAGTTGATCTCGTTGAGACAGAGACGGTTTCAGCTGAAAGTGACTCAGAGATCCCATGCTGTGTGTGTACCCACAGTGGATTTGATGTTGTGTAAGAGCAAGCTATTGTCTGTGAATGAGGCTGTGAGAGTGCAAGTTAGCTTGTGTGTGTGTGTGTGTGTGTGTGTGCCCGTCTGCCTCCCTTTCAGTGTTGACTTCAGAGAAAAAAGCTGCCATGGCTGCTCTCACCAGATCACACTGAATCCTCCCCAAGTCCTCCGACAGACACTTTGCATCAGATGTTTTTATTCTCTGCCTTTTATTATGTCGTCTCCCCTGCATCTACCCTTCCTTTCCCCCCTTTTTTTTCTCCTTCCATTCCTCCGGCTGTCTCTCTCTATCCAGTCCTCTCGTGTCACGTCTTCATCCTGTGGGTCTTTCTCTCCCTGGGCCGATGGAGCCAGCCGTAATTGGATGGTGCACTGACAGTCAAACAATGTCGCTGAATCACCATGAGGACTTCTGCTTGTTAGAAAATACAGGGGGGTACTTTGTCTAGACTTGGCTGAACTTCCCTTCACTTTGCCTCCCATATGTAGGTGATTTGTGTGTATGTGAAAGAGAGAGAGAGAGACAGAGAGATGTCCCTGAATTCACCCAAGCCAGTGTGCTTCTCACAGTGGGTGGTGGGTTCAAACAGTTGCCAAAGTTAAGTGTGCTCATGTGTTTTGTGGATGCATTGAATACTAGTCTAGAGTCACCAGATGATTTACAATTTTTCATACCCTCTGTGTGTCATTGTTGGAAATAATTGCATTACGTATATACAGTATACAGTTTCTCTACAGTTTGACATTTTGTGGAAAAAACTTTTATGTTTTCTTGCTCAGAGATAGATGAGGAAAAAAAGCATTTTGATTCTGAAGATTCCATTACCATTCTCATGTCTGTCCTTTAAATTTCAAGCTAGAGCCAGGAGATGGTTAGCTTAGCTTAGCATAAACTTTTCTTTGATGTCTCCTATTACTTGAATAACCCTTTTTAATCATTATAGTGAAAATAACAAGAGAACAAGATTGAGCTTCAGGAATTGGATCACTGAAACAGTAAACGCAAACGCATCTGAGAAGTGAAAAGGTGTGTAATAGCTTTGGTGACTTTACAATATCCCTATGATAAGTAGAGGCTATGTGCTTAGAGAAGAAACAGAACAAGACCTAGGGAGGCAGACTGAATGCATTTTCTTTTTAATCCATGCACGCAGTGTGGTGTGCATAATGCCTGGTGCACGTCAGCCTTATGCTGTAGTTGTGGTTTTCCACTTTGACGGTGTGGGCAGACATCTGAAGCAAGCTCAGTGAGAATTGTTTGTCTAAGTCTGGGGCCTAGCTGCTCATGAATAGTGAGCTAGCATCTGTTTCATCCTCGGGTACAGCAGCAGCAGACAGACAGTCGTGCTCTGCACAGACTGCTCAGGCTCAGTGTGAGGCTTCTGTGTTAAACCAGTCGGTGACTCACCTGGAGGACTTTAGACACCGCTGAAAACCTCACATTGCTGGTCAAGGTTAGGATGAGGACGTGCAAAAGGTAATGTGGACATACAGAGTCTCCAAGGGTGTGGAGGGATTGAGATTTCATACAGAAAATGGATGAGCTGTCAAGAGGTTCTTTGGTTAAGTTAGGTCTAATTGTAGCCTAGATAGAACTATAATTAAAAGATCCCATTGTAAGATATGAATAATACATATGAACAAAGAGCCATTTTCTAATTCTACACAAAAGCACTGGTGTTACACGTGAACTGCGCTGAAAAGGGCACTCCAGTGATTTTACACATGAAAATAGTTTTACTTGTCACAGAGGGTCATACTCGGACAATGCAAAGAAAGGAAGGCAGGAGGAGGATCATGGGATGGAGGATGAAGATGATGCCTCTTTCATTCCTGCTCGTTGCCCAAACGCTTGTTCTTGCGCTTTGTAATTTCGGTTGCGAGGTACAATCCCACACAATAAGTGCGTAATGCTTGTGTAAAGTACATAACACCCGTGCAAAGTGTGTAACATTTTATTAAAAACACAATAGAAGTTAGCTGTTAGCTTCTAGGGTGCTTCCAGTGCCTTTAACCGTTCTGACTTGGAGCTCGACAGAAATTAATGTTACAGAGTCCTGTAGTTACCACTTGTGGCAGCAGAGGCCACTGTTGATGCGGCTCAGCAAAAGCTACATCGTGTTGTTGATGAGATGAGACAATGTGACTTTTAAAATTCTTCCTTGTTTTAAAGTTTGGAATTTTATTGTCTTGTTTTAGATTAAAGATAATGTGCTATGGTCTGGTGTGATCACTAGCTTATAGTGGCTAAACTTTAGATAGATACAGCTGTGTGCACTTGTGCTGTGGTTGAACAGGTTTTAAAATTGACCCCTTTACCGTCACCTGTGACGGCAGTGGTGACCGATTTTAGCCCCCTTATAGAGTCGGAGGGAAACAGTAGTAACATCTTTAGCCTCCATAATGTATTGTTAGGACAAATCACATTTGATTGGATAAATCTGTGCCCAAGAGCTGAAGATAAATCGTAAAAATATTTTATTTGACATTAAGAGAAAAGACTTTAAAGCACTCAACTAACTGATTATTTCAACATCTTTTTGGTATAGCTTAAGGGGTAGCTGAAAAAGTAACACAGGCACACACTTTATACCAAAAAGCCTGTGATATGAACTTAGGTGCAAACTTTGAAAGATGCAGAGATTTTCCAGGTAGGAAAGGTAGCTCTAATGGAAGATGCTATTAAATTGCATTATAGGATATATTATATATATATAGATATATAGGATATATAGGATCCATTGTTTTAGGAACTAGACACACACAAGGGACTGAACATCTGGATATGTCAGCCTGTGCAAAGTGAAATGCAAAATTGTTGGAATGACCCTTTAAGGACAGATACTGCCTGTGCAGGACCTCAGGCATGAGGAATCACTTCAGTGAAAGGGGAAATAAAGCATGAAAGAAAGCATGTGACAAAGTATTAGGCTACAGAAAGGAAACCAAATCAAGAAGATGAAATGTTTGATCTATATGTAAAGATGGGAGAAAACAACAACTTTAATGTTTCCATATAAGCCAGACCAGAGTAGTGCCCAGATTCCCTTTTTTAGGATTAAGTCTGACAACAGAAAACACCACATCACAGAGCCAAAAGCCTGTTAGAGACAGTGGAAATGGAAAACAGCTCAATTCTGTCTCTCTTTACCCTCTGCTCCAGTTCAGAGGTAAAGAAGGTGCCAGTCATAACACCCAACTGGCTCCATCAGGTTTTCTGCTGTTGTTTTGCAGTGTGTCCCAAAAGCTCAATTTACAATTGAGGCACAACCAACACCCTGAGGCACTTTGTATTATTTCAAGAGCACTGGCATTGCAGGCACATTGTGGAGCATGTTTTGGGAACACATTCCTCCCTTTCAGTCTGACACAAAATAAATATGTGTGGTGTCTGACTCAGGCTGGTCCTGGTGGAGCTAATGTGATGATGTGATGCTGTTGTTGAGGCCAGGAAATGAGCTGTGAATTAGGTAAGTGTGTTTTTCAGCTGCGGTTACCATCATTCACCTGGCATCAGTTTATGTTCTGCTTTAGGTGGCTGCTTCTTTTTCATGTCACAACTGTGTCTGTGATTCAGAATTTGGTAATGGATGTTTGTTTGTTTGTTTTCATCCTCTCATCTTTTGGATTGAGGAATGAGGCAGCAGCAGGCTGTCATCTTTCACTATCTGCTCCATTGAGCTGATGGTGTGCAGGAGGAAGTTTTAAACAGGAGCTCAGCAGGCCAACACTGCCACCTGGTGGCTAGAAATCACATTTATATTTACTTTTTTCTAAAACAACTTCTAAAGCCTCAGTACAACAGAGCTGGAAGTAAGTGCAAAGTACTAAATGTGCTTGATAAATCCCAAAAATGTATAATCAATTAATCAATCAATGACTACTTATATGGCAAAGGGGGTCATCCGATCAGAGTATTATCACTTACTTTACAGTTGCTGTCAGCTTCACAGAGATTTATAGTGACTTTCAGCTCATTGTTTTGGTTTGTAGAAAGGCAAGAAAGCAAACAGCAAGCAGCTGTTTTAAGCAAAAAAAAAAAAAGAAAAAAAAAAAGAAAAAAAAAAAAAGCTGCAATAAACTACTTCAACAGCAGCAAACAACAGACAAAGGTAGTGAGTCACTGCAGCTATCCCTGAAATCAGATTTGCCCCCAACCTGATCAGTCAGTGGATGACAGGTAGTTGGCTAATTACTTTTACAGATGTAATACTAAATGGGTTTCGACCAAGAACAACCACAATGATCACAAGGAGGCACAAAACATCTACAAAGAGACAAAAAAACAAGCATTAAAAGATGTAAAATATGGCTGTTGTTCATGGTTATTTTTCCATTTGTTTCAATCTGGGTGTCTCCTATGAAGAAGAGGTCAGGGGCACTTTACATGTCTCTGTATGGGGCCCTATTTTTTCATAATCTGTCAATGGATGTAGGTTACTTGGAGTTACAAATAGCAGCTATTTATTCATATTATTTAATGCTACAAATATAATTTTTAATATTATATAATATTAGCCTTTATTTGGACAGGACAGTTGAGGGTGGTAGGAAACAGGGAGAAGGAGCAGGGAGAGTATCCTGTGACCAGCTACTCAGGCCCACGTGGTATGCACCCTAACCATTCAGCTATTCAGGCATCCCATGTTACAAATATTTAAACTTATTTGTTGTTGATTTATTACACTGATTAAAAAGTATATGCATATGATGTGAGAAAATAAGCTCTGAATTTGAGAATTTCATTATTTCATTCAAGGACAAGAGACACTGAGACAGTGTCAAGCAAACAAATATTCTGACACTTAAATATACTTGCACTCTTTCCATTTTATTGACTTTTTGTTTTACAAAAACAGGTATGAGAGAATGCATAGACTAAGCCAAACTCACACTTGGCTCATCAATGACAACATGGAAAAAAAACGAAACAAAAAAACAAAGGGTGTCAGGAAAAGGCAACAATTTATTTAAGAGATAAAAACAACACTGTTTGCAGCTATTCTTCTGAGTGCATACATACTCCTATGGTCTCTTGCACGCAAAACACGACTCAATGGCATACGACTGTCATTTAAGCAAGCACACACAAAACACACGCACATACACGCACACACACAGGCACACAATGCAAACATGTGGGTGCAAAACAATAACCATAGAACGCACAGGGAAGAATGCATCATTTGACAAATAACAGACACTGATACAAGTGAAAGAGATGCATAGAAATTTACAGTCAAAAGGGTCAGTTCACTCAAATAAGAAAAAAATTAATTTAAAAAAATCAGATTTTCAGACTCACCTCTGGCATTTTTTTTACTCTGGGTTTTGAAATATCAACCGCCATCTCATTGCAACAGAGTTGGAAGGAATTCTGTTTGTGGTTCTCACAGCATTGAAAAACTAAACAGAATCAAAATTCCATTAACTTTATGCTGAGATGATGCACAGATATCTCATGACCTGGAAAAACTATCCGCATGGCTAAATGCCACTAAAGGTAAGAGAGAAACTGCTTTATTATTTGGGTAGACTGACCCTTTAATCACATTACGTACAACCAACTCACACTATTCATTCCGTTTTAAACCCATAGGAGTGTAGCCAGCACCATGATACACAAACCAATCACTACTAGCAGCAACAGAGTCACCCATGGACTCTCACTACATGAATAGTGTGCGTTGATGGCACTGTCTGCAAGCATGAACACATCTCTAATAAGATCTGTACAATGAGGCTAATCTAATGCATCCTTCATGTGTGCTGTAAAACTGTTCACTGTTCACATTGAGGATCACGTCAGTTATTTCAGTAGAGAAAAGCATCTGGGGAATGCAATGCAATCTAAAGTACAATGGCACTAAGAGAGTGAGTGTAGTTGAGCTGCATATTATGCCAAAAATGCCCTCACTGCTTACTGCTGCACACCAGCACTTTGACCTATGAAGCAGTCAACTGTTTGGATACGTTATCACTGCGGGCGAAGCCAGGCCCTTTTAAGTTTGCAGTTAGTGGTGAAAATGCACACAGTTATCAACAGGCTGGGTTTTTGGGTCATGTGACTACTGAGGGAAAGTTACTTCTGTGGTTGCTAGGATAAATGAGGTCACAGCAAAACACAGTTTCTGTCACTTGTACAGTTTGAAACACGACATGAAAATGCCAAAAAAAAAAAAAAAAGTCCAAAGCAGAGATCAAGCACCTTCCATTCCATGAGAGGGACGTTCATAATTACATAAACCACTGACAAAAAAAAAACGGTTGAAATGCAGTGATTGTGTTTTCTAAAATCTCAACTAACCGATGGACAGAAATCAATAAAACAGTTACAGGTTGTTTTTTTTTTTACTTTTCTTTTTATACTGGTCTGCATTTAATTAATGTGCGCTTAAGAGGAGCATACTGCTGACCACTTCCTCCACACACTGGTTTAAACTGAAACAAGTTTTCCAGAGTAAACTCAAGAGGATTGTCCTCGCCTGTAAAACTTGCCTGGATTCTCAAAAAACAAAACAACCAACAAAAAAAAAAAACAAAAACAAACAAAAACAGAGATGAGATGAGGATTCTAGCAAAAAACAGTGAAAAGTGCAACAAGAACAACATCATTGTTTGAGAAGAAGGTGACAACAAATGGCAAAATCCCATCTCCTCTAAAGGAAACGCACTAAATGTTTTTGCATTTTGCCATAACCAGGCAAACAAATGCAACACAATCACCTACCTAGGTATTTTATATATCTATCAATATTACAATTTGTTAAAATTAGTTAATTATATATATTTTTAAATTCACAATATGGGTCAGTGTTTAACTTCCTTGCTTTTAGTAAAGTTATTCCTTCCTGTTATGTACATTCCAGTAGTTAGAATAGTGGATTATATTCTGGTTTAGTTTGGTGATTTTTTTACCCTCTATCTAACCATACTGATCACTTATCTTCCACACAAACATGTACGTAGGTCGATGTCACTATGCAGACTATGCATCACTTGTAATAGGCGAGCAGATATCCGTCATGTTCAGTATGTAGTGTAAAGAGCAGTAAATGCATGTAGATTCCTGCATTATGAGGATATCGTGACCAGCATTAGGCCAGTAAAAACCCTTAGGTGAGCGTGTCTATGCTCACGATATGTAAAAGGTTCACTAAGGGCACCTGAAATCACACAATACCAGTGTACAACTACATTTCTACATCCTTTGTTGTAACAGGTCAACCAGAGCTCCACCTCCTCCTACAGCCACTGTGCACCTTAAGTCTACATCATGTCTCCACGCAAGGCACGTCACCCCTTCTCCTCCTTCCTCTCCTCCACCCATTTTCTTCTGTTCATCCTTCTTCAACAAGCCAAAGCACTGATTTCTCCTTGTTCATACTAACTTCTGAACGCTCTGCAGAGACTTCAGCTCACTACTGA
This sequence comes from Lates calcarifer, assembly GCF_001640805.2. Taxonomy (NCBI): domain Eukaryota; kingdom Metazoa; phylum Chordata; class Actinopteri; family Centropomidae; genus Lates; species Lates calcarifer. Next base: position 23,016,590 of record NC_066853.1, read on the forward strand.
GTCTGGGCAACGTTGTATTCTGGGCCTCTGGGGAATGCAGGGAACACTGCATGACAACAAAAATGTTTTAAAAAAAGATCATCAGCATGGGAAAAAAAGACTACAGCTGGAATGGGTCTTATACCCACTATGTAGTAAGGACTGGAATTACTGTATTTCTCTTTCATTATTAGTATTGTTAGAGGCAGAATATACTGTAACTCTGTTTCTTTCGTCAGCACTGTGAGACTGAGCTTGCACGAGCAACATACATAACCGAAGGGAGAAAAGGATGGAATGAAAATAAAAACAGGGAAACTGTTTCTTTGCCGCAGCTAAACCCACATCCCCAGACCAATGGAAGGATCATTTCAAACCTCCGTCTTGTGCCAGACCCTTTGGTTGTAAAACAAAACTCCCAACTTATTTAAAGACCGCTTGCATCACTAAGACAAAGGTCATCGTGCCGTCTCTGTCCTCTTGTGGCGAGCAGGTTGCTGTGCTAACTGGTGTGCAGTTGCTCTCGTTCTTTTTTCTCCATTATCCGAACGGGGGCAGGGTTACATATACAGTCTAAACGGTGGGGGAAGACTTTAACCGTTCAGGAGGTAGACCACCAACTCGTAGGTGCACATCATGATGGCGGTGTTGGGGATCTGTCGTACCAGGTGGGTGGTGAGGCCGCGGTACAGGGCGCGGTAGCCCTCCTCTTTGGGCACTGTCATTAGAGTCTGGAAGAATGAGCGATACTTGGTGCCTTCCTCGCGTAGCCTGGTGCGGATCACTTCTGCAAAGGCACAAAGAAAGAGGCAAAGGGTTAAATGAAAAGGACCAGCAAAGCAGCTGATGTTAGCTTATTGCTAAACTGACTCTCACCATGAGGATAAGCGATAGTTGTGGCACAGGTCTTGGAAGTGGCAGCAGCAAGCATCATCCCAACAAAGTCAGAAGCATCTTTGGACGCCTCCTCTTCCTCATCCATGTTCTGTGGCGCCTTGGCCTCCAGGAGGCGGCGTTTGATATTTTCATAGATCACAAAGTGGATCACAGTCTCTGAGATGCCGGCGTAGGACGCCGACATTCCCCTGTAGAAGCCTCGCAGGCCGTCTGTCTGATACACCCGCCGCACACACTCAAACGCACTCATCTTGCGCTCACCTCGATTCCTGAGAACAAACAGGAAGAGGACACATTTTGAAAAGTCCCATTTACAAGGACTAACCATTTCCACTTTTTCACTAGAATCGGAGTAGCAAAATATTACACAATAACAACAATTCTGATATTTGTTTGCAGATTAGGAAAGTGAAGTCAGGAAAACTTATGTAAAGGCAGACTCTTTGATTACACTGTAGGGCCTTGTTATGTGTTGCTGTTCACCCTTCTTTCTCTTTGTTCCCCGGTCAGATTAGTGGGTGAGAAGTCTTTTAGGATACTATTACGAGGAATCTGAAAAGCCATATACATTTAAATCCAACAAACAGAGGCTCTATAAAACTGGAGAATGTGTATAATAAGGTTATAACTGTTAGCAAGAAACTTGCTAACAGTTGCTATGGTTTCAGTAGTTGGGACACAACTTGGCTCACAGGCAGCACAGGGATAGCATACAGATGTGAAAGTGTCTCCAAGAATTCCACACCATACTTTTTAAAAATAAAAGGGAAACACATCACAGGGTTTATAATAGTACATCAACTGTTGGAAAGTGAAATGTGACATCTATAAAGCTCACACCCTAGTGTCATGTTTACCTAGCATCCAGCTGTAGACGGGTCTTTATGAGCCATATTGGATTGGTTGCTGTGATGGCTGTGAAACCTGCAGAGGAAAAAAAAAAAAAAACACAGGATTACATTCTACTCAAAATCTAGAAAGGGCACAGGTAAACTGTGCCTCAGGCAGAGTTCTCAAACTAACACACCAATGCTCTTTAAGCTGCATTCAAGTTGGTTTAGTTAAAACAATGTAAACATGTTCTTCTAATAAAAAAGAAAGTCACGGGGGCAGCTTAGAGAGAGAGAAAGCTAGTCCCTCTACAGACTACCCTATGTGTGCTAGCAGGGGAGCAACTGAATGTCATAAAAATTTTATGTCTCATGCAAACAGCTGTTTAAAAAACTGCCTCTTATGCAGTGACCTAGATGATAAGGGAGAAGAGGACAGAAATGCGTAGAGAGAAAGAGAACCAGATATATGTAAAAGGAAAAGCACAGATCTGTGGTGAGTACTCACGCAGACCCAAGTAACTCCTCACAGATGCAGCTAGAGACCCCTGGTGGTGCGGGGGTCTCATGCCCTTGCGAGAAGAGAGCTACGGTAGAGTAAAAGCCTAAAACAGACACAGGCTTGTGTGTAGCAATATGACCAGCATGCAACCATTTAAGTTAAACCCATTCCCCCAGGAATTAACCCACCATATTCATGTGAAATAATCATCCCGCAACCAAGACAGCAGAAGGGACATGTTGGAAGAATACAGCTAAAAAACAATCATTAATACAATATTGGCAATGAACTACTATGGAGCTAAAAGTGATGGTCAAAGTCATCTCATGACCCCTCAGACTTATCATGTGACCCTTTGGAGGGGCCCAGTCCTTGGGTTGGGAACCACTGGGCTAAACGAGCCTACTGTATACAAAGTACTTCCACCTCAAAGAGCTACAACTGTAAAATGCTGCTTACACATTGATGCATCACTATCGGGAGCTCCACTGAAACCCCAACCTCTGGGTTGTGTTACAGAAACAGGGACAGCATCTCATTCAAAACCCCACTGATGTTTGTACCTATTCTAACATAGGCTATAGTATGTTGCGTGACTCACTTTGTAGGTTTAGGTAAGGATGGTAGTAATATTCTATGGTAATATGGCAGACTATTGTGGCAATATTTAGACTATTTAGTGTTTTTTTTTTAATCAAACATCATTTCCCATAAGTCCAAAGTGTTTGCATGCTAAATGTCATGGCTCCACAGAGAAGGTCAGTCCATGGACAAGTCGTTGTGGTTAATTCAGACATGTCTGTAATAAGAGTAGGACAGAGAGAACTGAATGTTCTGATGATGCTGCTGCATTTGTGGTTTCTTAATGTGGTTTGTACAGTCATCATTGTTTCAGCTTGTTAAAATCACAAAGGTTTCAGGTTTTTTTTTTTTCTGCCTGACATGTCATGACCAGCTCTCCATTAACAGTCCAATAAAGCTGTACATAATAATACATCAGTTACAGGGAACCATACTCTTTTGATCCTTAAGACACATATTTCTGTTAGTAACACTGTACTTTTACTCAAGTTGGGAATTTTCATATATTATTATTAGTATAATTTGTGCTTTTACCTGGATATCTACATTGGTATTTGAGATATTGGAGAAACATTTTTGGGAAGGATCAAGCAAATGTGGTTATTTATGGGCTGTGAGAATAAAAATGGCCTGTCAACATTTTTGTAAGGCTCCAAAACTAAGATCTATATCCTGTTTTAGCTTGGGGTTATCTTTCTACCAAATGTACATCCATTGTTAGTCATGGCAGATGCCAGCTCTAACCTCTGCTCTAGGTATCATGTATCATTGCACAGACTAGATTAATCACCGGAATGTCAACACCTCATCGCTCTGTCAGTTCAGCTAAGTCAGACTGCCACTGGACAGAGACACACTGACAAATGCTGACCTTGACTGAGCTGTTGAAAAGTCTGAGTCATGGTGTGCTAAAAGTGGCACCACCATGAACCTGTTAGATTTTCACGCACACGCACACAGTAGAGCTGCCTGTCTGACCCACATCGTAATAGTTTTGCATTCCCAGCTGGATCAGAGTGACACAAGAGTAGAACCTACCCCCAACATACATGCCATTACAGACTAATATATATTTAAATCTAGCCTCTTAACATTCAATGACTTTAATTAAACAATGTAAAGATTGCTTAGATGGCAGTGCAAGTGGGGGAAAGGTCAAGGAAATGGGATAAGCTTGTTTTTGCATCCGCAGGGTCTTCGGGAATATCAGGGATGGTGCACTTAGACAAATCAAAAATCAAATTTTGTAGCATTGAATCAAACATAACACAAACTAGTTCTACCACTCCTTGCTCTTTACAGAGGGATCAGTGAAAAGGGAAAGGCTGGCAACAGCAATCTAATACCTGAATTACACAAGCCTGCTCTTACATGTAACACTCCTGTTCATTTAAGCTTACCAGCACTGAACCAGACCAGGTCCATTTACTCAGCATTTCTGACAAGCTTGCTGGAAATGTTCACTAGGTTACAGTATTAGTTAAAAAGCATTACATGGTGATGCGAATTCATCTGTTACCTCAGATATATAGTTACCTGCCATTCCAGCCGACACCATGTGTACCTGTGTGGAGTCAGGTTCCAACACACCGTTCAGTTTCTCTTTGGCAGTAGAATAAGCAGCAAAGTAGATTGCTCTGTTGGAAGTAGAAGAAAAGAAAGGTCAGAGCATGATACACCTGTACAAGGCTTAACAATTTATATAAGCCACGTTCTTGTGTTTAAACTAATTAGCCTCAGTTTATTGTGTGCCTCCAGTAGTGATGTGGCTTATTAATTTATACAACATTAACAAGTAAAACTGTCCCCATGTCAGGTTCAGCTTAATTAGGTGTCTCAGCAAATCAGCCTAGTAAAACAAGGAGGCTATTCAGTATAAAAGCAGCATCATTTGTTTACACTGATTATCTTTATTTGTTTTTACTAATTAAGAAGGCCATAATGATCATGTTCATACTCATATCTAAATATAAGCTGCTTTTGCCTTTTCCCTTTCGAGCAGCCATAGCACTGTAGAATGTGCCGCCTGGTTAATTTCTACAATCATTAGTCAAATGTGCTTAGTCAGATTGTTAATGGTGCTCAAAGTTCATTAATCACATTAAAAACCAGTGTTTGTCTTCCTTAAATCTGCGTCACAGCTCAGAAGACCTTGTTGTCTTCACCTCCACTGATCTACAGCAGCGTTCATTTATGTAAGATGCTAACCAAACACTCTACAAATGCTTAGCACTGGCACCTGCTTGCTGCAGCATTAGCCACTGCCCACCGCCATTAGCCACCACTTTGCTCCTGTCATTACTGGGGATAATTAAAGATCATGACAATTATTCGTTACCTAACCTTGTGTATTAGCTAAAGCTACCTAACTGCAGTCAGTTAAGAGTATTTCCTGGACATAAACTCTATTCTGTTCTCAAAATGCTGCTGCTGCTGTTGCTATGTTTCCAAAGGAGCAAATCACCATCCAGTAAGCACAGAAACTGCTGAGAAAGCCATGAAGATGAATGGGGCCTAAATGGCCATGGATCCCTAATTCTTCTTTGTCACCAAGTAACCTCAAGGTTCCCTGTGGCGGTTACATAATACCAATGTTCCTCAAGGCTGTTCCTCCCTGTAAAACTACCCATTTGTACATTAATATTTATTTACTACCCACATCAGAAACATGACACCACATCCTTTTTCAGAGCCCAGTGTGAGCGAATGTCACTGAACAGAAACGTAACGGAACCATGACTTAATCCATGTTGATCAGATACTAGGACACTGTATCTGACTGACATGGAAATGGTTCACCCAAACAGAGAATGACCTTTCTTGATGCTACTGATTACACCTGTCCTTTCCTCACTTTGACATATTAAAATGTCTGCTGTGAAAAAGGCCTACTCACAGCAGCCACCAGTTGGTTTGTTTGGTTACTAAGTAGTGATGAGGGGCAGAGGTACCCCATGAAAAACTACAGTCAGCACGTACCTTATGTCTGCTTTCCTGCTAACTGTTACATGCCAAATGTCAGAATGTTGACATTCAATACTTCCCACACATGTTAACATTGTAACTGCAGACATGTTAACACAATGTTAGCATTCAGCAACTGAGTACAGTTGAGGTTGATGAGGTATAGCTTTGCATGGTCATAGACGTTTAGTCTGATTTTTGGTGCATGTAATGGGGAATGAGCAGTTAGTCATCGTATAAAATCAAACTAATAGCCCAGAATATTCTTAACAATACAGACCAAACTCTAGAGATACAGTTATTCATTATCAATAATGTAATGAATATATTTTTTCAATTAGTCAATTAGCTATAAAAACAAATTATTCGCTCTGGGACAGTAAAAATATCCAAAGACTAATACTTGACCAAGACTGTCTTCACTTAGGGACAGCACTAACACCTTCAGTCTTTCAAGTTATAATCGAAATAAGGTCACACTGTTACGAATATGATGAACAGTTGTGAGTCAGCTTACCTGGAAGGTGCCACACCCACCAAGTTTGGCCCCAAGCCTCTGAAGAGTGAGCGAGGTCCTTCTTTCTCCAATATCAACCTGATTACGAAACACACAGACAAATACACATTACCATTTTACCACCACCATATGCAGGCTCTAGGGTATTACTTATTACTGCCGGGTGACCACTTGTAGGCTAGGTCGATTACTTGGGGCTCTTTGTTTGTGTTCCTTGAGGCATTTCTGAGCAGTTTTTGCAGTGTGGTGGGCACATTTTCCTGTGGAAGGGTGCTGGCATTGGGGAGTGCTGTTTCCATGGGGGGCTGTGCTCAGTCTGCAACAATGTTTAGTTGGATGGAATGTGTCAAGTAACACTCAGGTGAAGGTCAGAATTTAGTGTGTAACTTGCCATTAAAACTACTTAACACATTGGTTCTCTCTACAGGATAACCCCTCAGATTTTAGATACTGTCTGACCTTTCCTTTGCCCCCACCCTCAGCAGGAACTTTAGCCTACTTTCAAAGCACTAAACTAGTAGGGATCTAAGAATAGAAAAATTGTCAGTAGTCAGTCATCAGTTGCTTTTCTCGTTCAACACTGTTGCATTGTTGGGCGCTATCAACACTGCTGGGTCTCAGCAACGCATAAAGCGCACACACACACACACACACACACACACACACACACACACACATAATGGGGAGCATTTTTTTCCAGTTTAACTAGTTGCAATATGTGCCAAGTTGCATTTTTCTTCAAAAATATATGAGCTGCTTTACAAAAAAAAGAGAAGGCAGAACAACATAACATGGATGCATCTGCAGAGGACAGGACTGCAGTGTGCAGGGGCTGGCCAGATGAACATTTTAAAATTTTCATGCAGCCTCACTGACCACACCCTATCTGCTATTTTACCCGTAGCATGTCAACAGTGTTGTGCGATTGGTTATAACCTGCATGTTCTTCAATCTACCTCCACAGAGCTACACCAGTTTCAGCGTAACTCCATGCTTAACTTTCGGTTTGAGAAAAACACAAGACATATCTGCCCTCACTCTTTCTTGACAGCGGTTTAATCTAAATTATTCAGTTAGGAATATACTGTCAGCCCTACACAACAACGTTACAACTGCCACAGTGGCTGGGCCCTCATTTAAGTGAGACTTGGTTCAGTGAATTTGAGGGGTGGCACAGGGCCATCACACACATTTTTTCCACAGGCTCTGAACAGCCTCCTGAAGTAGGAAAGGTCTGTTGTAACAATGAGTCATAAGTAATCCCAAGTTTATGAAAATCTCACAAGATAAAAAAAACAAAGTCATAATAGTTGGATCAGTTATGAAATTTCCTGTTTGGCTAAAGCCACTGATGTGTGCGCTTGTGTCGTTTTCCCAAAGGGTGAAGTTGAGGAGTAAGGTTTCAGGGAGTGGTTGGCTTTGCCAGGGGGCGTCAGCCAGACTAAACGACAACAGCAACAACATGGTGCCTGTTGAAGAAGGAACCATGACTCTGTAGCCAAGCTTCTCTGGGAGAGCAGTGAGAAAAAAAAAACATAAGCTGCAAACATGAACACCTCCACTTATTTTGGTGAAGCTCAAATAATAACCAGCTAGCAATGTTTACTGAGGCTTATGTTTCTGCAAAACTTTCATGTATATTAAACATGTACTGTATGTGAGAGATGGTAGCTGTGGCAGTGTGAGAGTGATAAATGCTGAGTACCCACTTGAGACAGTGCAGGGGGCCTGGCGGGGACATGCGGGCCACACTGGCCCCATTGACGGTGCTCAGCTGAACCTCAGACACATAGAGGGTGATGGAGGATGACTGCAGACGGGTCTTCACTACTTCCAGTGGACAAGTCAATATGGCTCCTACCGTGCCCCCACATCTGGCAGAGAGACAGTGATGAAAAAGATGGAGTTGAGATAGAGAACAATCACCAGTTTCAGTCAGATACTGAGTGTCCTTCTATGGCAGCAACAGTCTGGATGGTTATAGGTGTGCAAAGTGATATTTCTCAGCATAAATAAATCAGTCATCTCGCCCAATGTCAGATGGGCCTGGCTCACCCTCAAGGGATGAGTGGTATAGATAATGGATGGAAATAAATTAGTCAATGGTGTGGTTGGTGGAATTCAAAAGCTCCCTGGCATGTAGACAAGAAACAGCACAGTGTGGGAACAGTGAGAGCCAGTCAGGAATGCTTTGTGTTTCTTGGGGAACAGCAACAGCAAGCTTTTTCCTCACAGATGTATGTATTTTTATACAACGATTTATCAAAAAGGTGTTACATAAGAACTGCAAAAAGATACTGTCTTTTGTTTTAGCAAGCTTCATCATGGGGACAACCATTTAAAACCTTTCAGTCGATATGAAAATGAACATTTAAAGAGATATTGTGTCTCATCTTGCTGTCTCATTTATCAATACTTGCACTTTGACGACTGCGATTTGCAAAACATATCATAGAAATGTTTTAACAACACAGATTCACAAAATCATGACCCAAGATCTTAAGACATGCACAACTTGACACCCTGTACAAACACTGTTGAACCCAGGGCATCATTTTATGACCAGCTCAAGTGTTTACTCATTAAACACATATCAAGATGACGGATAAGAGAGAACATAAAACAGTACCTGGATGGACTGTGTAAATAAACTGAACCTGATGAGACTGTACTGAGCAGGGCAGGGCCAGGCGCGAGGAACTCAAAAGCAAGAGTGACAGCAGTTATCTATGGTAAGGGTTAAATATCAAACAGTCCTGTCAACAACGTTCTTGGCTGAGGTGAGCTAATGGGTGGCAGGCAGCTAGTATACACCACAAAGAAAGGAGGACATTGGCAAAGGAAAAACATGCATGGATGAGGAGTCAGATTTGATCTCACTAGGGTCCTGGAAAGAGGACTGTAGCTTTATAAACAAAAAAAAGGGTAAACACACATAGGATGTTAAGGCCTATAAAACTAGAAGCATACTTCATTTTTCTGGGATTCTCTACTTTAGTAAGGCTATAAGAAAGCAGCAGGAGCCACAGCTGATGTTAATAGTGGCAAATGAAGTGCTCATTTACCCACAAAGTAAATAATTAAAGTAAACGTCATGAATCAATGTGTCTGCCTGAGGCAAGGTAGCATGATTCTACTAATTCTAATTTTGCCAGGGGTCTGTCCAATCATCAGCAAGTTGCTTCACATTTTTAAAGGTAGTATGTGCAGTATAACAAAAATTGTAGAAACTTCCAATAACAATTCAAGGCTGTAACTGAATCAGATTTGAACAAAATTCATACAATTATAATACCTGGCGGACCAGTTTAACAGAAAAGACTAGGCTGCACTCCACTATGTCCACACAGCTTGGATGTTGCATCAGTCACATCCGAGCATGTTTTGTCTGTGGTTTCTAAACACTGAGTGACCTTTAGTGGCAGTTTGCCCACGTTTGTTTTGATGCACTAATGTTAGGACCGAGGACACCGAAAGTGGATTAGACTCACTTCCCGGAGTGGCGTCTTTTTGAAACGAAACTAACGATGAGCTTTACATTTCTTTCTCACGTATAATACCTGCTGAGATTACTAACAGTAAATGCAGAATGCGTTTCCTCAAACCAGCCATTTCATTCATACATTCAAATGTCATTGTGACTTGTGACATTGAGCTCAACTCCTGCGGGCGCACATGCACAGCTACGATTGGTTAGCTGACATCTGACACACTGATGCTAACACAGATCTTCAGGGTAACGTTATTTTACAACCAAACCCCACTATCGTGACCAAACCAATACAAACATCCCAGTACGTATAGCTACACCATCTAGCAACGACGGTTAGCCCTGAACATGAAGCTAACTAGCTCCGCTATTGCATGCATAAGGCATGGGATTATACTCACCCTCCAGCAAACAGATGAACTAAGGTATCTCTTTGACTCATTATGTATCATATTCGGGAACCGTCCACGGGACACCACACGGGGACAACGGGAGCGGACGTGAAGAAAAAGGGGAATACTGACCCCAACCTAGCAAGCAAACGATACTCAGTGCGTCTGTGTTGTGGTGGAGGTCAGCTGCATGGAAAAAACCGATATGTAACAGCTAACTTAGCTAGCTTGCGTTAGCTGCCAGAGCCAACGGGTTTCCGGTGGTAAAGGTCGATGTCAGAGCGACAGATTAGCGTCTCCTCCTTGTGAAACAAGATAATGCTTCACCATAGTGTGCGCATCTTTTAATGCTGGTAAATAATACGTATTTTACAGTTGTAACAGCAAACGCTGACACTACTCGGCCTGACTCACGTTGACGTTCCTTGGCTCACTGAGAGCCCTGAGGGTCAGGTCGCAATGTTTATCGTCGAATGGGAAGCCGCAAAACAGAGGCGGCGATTGGCTGAGGTGTTCCGTAAACCCGCCCCATCACTACTCCTTCACGTGATATCGCTTTTATTTTGAAGGGCAGAGATCATCAGTGAAGGGATGGCGGGACTAAAGACTGACTTTAGCTAATACACGATAGACTTCTCTCTACATCAGAAAACGAGTCAAAATCTGTCACTTAGCACAGTGTACTAGTTCACGTAGAAGCAAACTGCGTATTTGTAGTGCTGCATAACTATTCGTCCGCTTTGTAAAAAACAGTACACAGTATGCGAACTGTAGTTGGAAAACTTGTCTGTACATTTTGTAACATTCGTGCGTGTCTCAAACGATATAACTACGTAGATTGGAATGGAGTGAACTCAGATAATGCGCATTCAGTTTTCAGATTACATGAATGATTTGCGATTTAAATTTTTAAAAGCACCGCCGCCCGAACAGGGACTTGAACCCTGGACCCTCAGATTAAAAGTCTGATGCTCTACCGACTGAGCTATCCGGGCTCTGAAAAAAATAAGGAGTCACTACATCTTTGAGAAGTAATTGGGGCCTGTGGTTGTGGTGATTCTTGGATAATGTTGTGGATGCCTTAAGTACAGGGCTAAACCACATTTACATCCTCTATAAGAGCGTGCAACAGTATAGATTCTTGATTAAATTTCCTCATTTATCATTGAGGTTCATCAAGGTTAACAAAGACATGTAACATTTAAAAAATTCTGTAAGATAGGTTACAAGATTCTCAAATCCAGCTTTGTTTTCCTTAAGTCACCAAATCCTATTTATACGGTGTAGTAGATGAGGGAATACCTCCTGAATGTATCACTTAAATTCTGGCAGGAGATCCTGTAAGGAAGCTGAATATAATTTACCAATCAGCATTCCTTTCAGGCTGATTTTTGCTTCATCATGCCCTAAGCATATCTGTGTTGTATTCCAGTAGGACATACCAGTTTGTGTTTGACTCACGGTTCATTTAATATTGTTAAATTTCTGTGAGTTCAGTGGTGTAGTTGGCACAAATGCATGAACTAATCTCTCCCATGGAACTGTGTTGTGTAACACTACTGGACTTGGAGGGAGTAAAGTTTTTGAAAGAAAGGATCAATTGTTGTAGCTTGTAAATTGCCCCAAAGCTTATGTATTATACACCAGATATGATGAATTTAGACACAGAGAGGAAAAATGGTCCTGCCCACAGACTATTTTGACCCCATTTCATATTGGTATATGTAACCAAAATATTTTATACAGAGGTTCTTTGTGCTTTTAATGTAGGCAACTGTATGTGTGTGTCAGAGAAAAAGACAGAGGGAGGTGAATTTAGACTTGAAAGTCAAGTGTACACAGAAAATGAGGTTTACTAATTTGGGCAGCAGAATAAAATCCATACGCCACTTAATTTCGTAACTGCAGATGTAATTTAACCAGAGCAGATCATGTGCCACAGTTTCTCATGTAATCACGTTACTGTTTAACTGTATGAAAGGAAAAAAGAGGCATGGGAGTGTGTCTGCTGGAGTCACTAATCTGGTATTAGGTTGTCTTATGTTTCCTGTGTACAATCTGTGTTTTTTTCATATACAGTCATAGATCAACATTAACACACATAGCATATAGTATATTAGCAAATTATTATTATTATTTTAATAATAAATCAGAGTGAGTAAGTATGAAATCCAAGAACTGAATAGCTTATCCACTGTGTCTGTAGAGCGGTGCTTTGAGCTAAATACTAACATCAGCATTCAAATGGCTCAAAGTGACAATGCTATAATCTTAGGGTCTTGGTAATTCTTACCATGTTTACCATCATAGTTGAGCCTGTTAGCATTCTTAAATTAAATTAGCACTGATCACAAAGTGCTGCAGAAGAACAAAAAAATCACGAAAATCATCTGGAATCCATTAATGTACAAAACTGTGCCAATCCATCTTGAAGATCAAGTTATTTCACTGAATATGAACACTGATCTGTTTTGATCTTTGATCTAATTGTTAGAGAAAGAGTCAGGGGATCACAAAGTCTGTAGGATTTATCATCTTTGGACAGCCAGTCTGTATTTGGAGTTTGAAAAGGAAAGGCTTTACTTGTCTCTGCAGTTGTTTGCAGTTCATCCATTTTTGGGGCACAGGGCATAATGTTTCTGCAGGTCCTAGCTATCTTAAATGTAGACAGTGTGATTTACATCTAGAATTATTTATTTGTAGAATTGGACATTTGATGACATCAGCATCAAATATTTGCAAAATAGAGAAAATTTGTTGTCTCTTCTACCAAAATCTCTTTCCTGGATGTCAGGTTCCCAAAAGACTGTCTCTACCAGTTATTCAGTTAGTGTGACCATTCTTTGCAAGCCCTTCAAACTGGACCGTGCAAACACAGAAAAGCCAAACACAAAATTTGCTATACTGAGAAAGTTAGTGATTCTTGAGCTGTGGGTGTCTGTTTGTAAGGGAAGTGTATTTTTGGTCTGCTTGCTCTGTGTTTGCTTTGGCTGTTCATGGCCAACATCTTGGTGTCTTCCATGCAGGTCTGTCTGGAAATAGTCAAATAAAAAAAATACTCTGTTCTGAACTCAGCAAACATTCCTTCAGGAGCTTTTGGTTGTCCCAGCCAAGGCATGTTTTGTTAAAAAAATATCATTTAAAGAATATGCTTGACATCTCTTTGAACCAAAGCTAACCTTTGGCCGATCAGTTATCTTATACATTGACAGGACACAGTGCATTTATCAGGATGGGTTTGTCTGTTGCTTTCAAGCCTGGGAATGTGTAACATCATTGCTAAAGAATGCTTAAAGTGAGAGTACGTCACTATTGAAAGTAGAGTTAACTCATTTTTCCATTTACAAATGAAGTCTGGAAAGCAATAAAACACAACACTCAGGGGCTTTGCTGCCACAGATTTACTTGGTCTCATATGACCAGCATATTATGGTGGTTAAGGTTAGCTTAAGAATCTTTAGCAAACAATCCTTGTATAACAGTCATTACTGAGTGACCTGCTGATATCTGTAAAATATAAATACATTAAAAACAAGCAACAAGTCAGCAGTAACTGTACACTGATATCCTGACATTACCCACTCAGGACAAATTAACCACTTGTCATGAATATACTGGAGAGGCTGACAAGGTGTGTGTCCCTTTGAGCTGAACACACAGGTTCCTATCCCCTCTATATTAGGGAGAGACGTTGAATCTGTAGCTGTGTGGCGACCATATTAGGGTGCTCCCTTATAAAGGAAATTGATTTGGGGAATCCCTCACAGTGAAGTCATCCATGGCAAGTTTCTGTGTGTCACAGTCACCATATTAGGACACTAGTTTATATACCCTGTATCCAAGAAACACCAGACACTGAGCTAGGCATGGGTACACGAATATACTGTATACTGAATGTATGAGTAAATGTATGAACATATTTGTTTTATCTATTTACAATAATTCTGTCATCATCACTAAGGAAGCTCAGTCACTGAGCAGACGTCAAGGTTTTTTTTCAGTATTTACTCAAAGACCCACAAGATCCCATTTATGGAAAAATGTGCAACACTTCCAATAGACAAAATGTGTTTTTTTTTCCTATGTTTCACCTTTTTTGACTGACTCTGTATTTGGCCTGTATGGTTAGAAATGCTCAGAAAAGAAGAGGGGAAACCAAACCTTTTACACCATTACTCTTCTAAAAATATTTTCTGGAACATGCAGTAGGTCAACACAGCATCAATGATTAACCTTTGTTTAACCATTAGTGCTACTGAACTTTTTACTTTGTTGGGAAAAAAAAAAGTTTCCCTAACAAAGTATTTATGCAGGTTGATTTCCAAGTATATATGTAAATGTGATTATACATCATTCAGTGATCGTGAAGTGTGTGTTTTGTAATGAGGACATAGGATCAGTGTTTGTTTTTGTAAACCAGTAGTGAAATCCATTAGAAAAGTAGTTAAACTTTAACCATTTTCATGGCACTGGGTTCATCTATATAATACATGTGACAATCAGCTACCCATGCTTTCCTCACATGTGTCCTGGTATCCCAACATTATCCACTCAGGGCAAATTAATTAGGTTATCTCCTCAAATTCAAATTTACTTTATTCAGTGGTACAAGATACAGTCTCTGATTTGTAAACAGCAATATCCCCAATATCCCAACATCACTGATGATTGAAATTTGACTGTGACCCTTGCTGAAAGACTGCAAGTTGAGATGTTGGGATTTCAGTGCTCCAACAAATAAGAAATGTTAATATAAGGTATCACAAGCTACCTCTGGTGGAAATAATGTATGTGTTGTAAAGAATTATTAATATTCCTCTGATCTACATTTGTAAACTACTGCAAGCCTAGTTTGCATTTTGCATTTATCATTTCACTGTGTACCTTCACATTTTTGCATATTACATATAACAAATGCCTCTAAGCATAGACAGAATGTTGCAGTGTGGTTTAGTAAGAGATTAAATATGTGGGTACAGGAAAAAAAACACACCATTTTATCATTTGTCCATTTTGATTTTACAGAAGGCTATTTCCTCTCTCCCAATAGCTTAAAGCATTAAAGAGGCTAAGTTTTCTCTGCTGCCAAATGAGATTTTTTGGACAGGAGTGGGTGGTGATGGTTGCTTGCCATGAGTTTCAGCCATCATTGCTTTTACAATACAGGAGGTTAGAACAAGCTCTCTGAGCAGTGCTACTTTTTCAGGGCAACCTGAACACAACAGTGAGTTGCTATTGGAAAGTGATGAGATGGATCAGCCAGGCCGCAGCTAGCTGGTTAGCATGCTAACTTCAGTGGAAGAAAGGAAGTGATAAGACTGGCGGCAAAATATTGCTGTTGCTTTCCACCACCAGAGACAGTTCTTTGCAAGTAAAGGAATGAAGTTTGATGCTAATTTGCAACATTTCTTCTAGACTGGTACGTCAACAGCTTAATGCAAATGTTGTCTATGTAGCAACAAATAGCTCCACTGCTCCATTCCTGCCACATCAGTTCAAGTATAAAGTGCGTTCTCTGTTGCTTATCAGACATTTTTTGGCAGAAAAAATTTTTATTGTCCATTTTAACTATAACTTTAAAGAAACAGCATACTAGTATTTTATCTGCAAGCGTTAACCTTTTACCGGCCACCGGGTGGTAAAGCATAGCATTACTGATGAAAATATAACTGAAAAAGCTCACCAGTTTTTTATTTGCAAGCTTAATATCCACTTTCCTGTTTCTAAGAGGCAAGCACAATGCACAGATAGTACTATGAAATGTTACATCAATGTAGCAATAAAACTGACTGTATATATATTTAGCAATTTTGGTCATTTTCAAAATATAAAATAAGCCCCATCAAAAAACCCCAAAATTGAGAAGTAATAAGCAGAACAGGTAAAGAGATTTTTTTAAATCAATACATCCCATGGTTAAGCCATAATTTTACTTTGTGGAAATGAAACTGAACATCCAAGGACATTCCTCTGTAGCAACTGCACAAAAGAAAGGATTACAGCATATATTTTGTTATATAATCATCTCCATTTGCATGAGAGATGAAACCCATGATTTTTTGAAAAAGAATCAAGGCAGCCACCAGGCCTTCACTCACTGCAAGACTGTTGGAATTGATGCAAATCAGTATCTCATGACGTTCACACACTCACGTCTGGCTGCCAAGCATAATTTGGATTCTCTCAAAATTATATAAATGGAGCATTAGCCTTAGTATCAGGCTGTGTTTTACTTTTACTGTATTACTATATACAGGATACACCTTGGGTATTTAATGCAGACACATTGTGCATTGTTATACTTCTTAAGTTTTCAGTAGCAGGCTTTCACATGGCAACACAAATACGTATACTCACACGCACACACATGCCATTCCCAATCACCCACATCATCCCTGTCATTCCTGTCCCATGACTTCCATTGGTGCAGAGTAGAGTGGGTAGGAAAAAGGTCGAGTTAAGTGGTTGCACGTTCAGCAGCTCGGCTCATATGACTGCCGTACCTTCAGATATTACTGCAGCAGAGGAGCGAGGAAGCTATAGACAATGATCCACTGAAGGCCTGTGAGCTTCCTCTGGCATGCCTGATTCAGTCATCAAAAGTCACAGACTTGGTTCGGTTTGGTCCAGGACACTTCTGTAGATTTAAGAGCCACAGCAGATGCCACATAATTTCTTCAAAGAACGAGTTGTGCCACAAAACTACATTGTTGCCCTTATAATAATACAATCTGGGTGACTTGTGACTTGCATTGAAAAACATAAAGAATAAAACAATGCAAGCAATTATAGTGAGCTGCAACAATAACCAGTGTTTCTGAAGGCTAGTGAAATACATGTTGTGAGTCATATCAGCTCCCACAAGAGCTTTCTTAGTTTCTTGCACATTATTACAACACACGTAGACACAACAGACGTTGTAGGAGACAAAGTAAAAAAAATGACATGGAGACAAAGAAATAATTGTAGAATTTAGGAAATACAGAGAAATGCAGAGAGTTAGATAAAAAGAACATCACCCATGTATGTAAAGTAAAAATGAAGCCGTAGCTGGTTAGCTTAGCTTCGCTAAAAGACTGGAAACATGGGAACAGCTGGCAATGTGAGAGAGGTGGTGATAAACCTGTGGGTATCTAACACCTGAATCTGCAACTCTCCTCATTGTTTTATTAGCTATCCAGCTGCCACTTTCCAGTTTTTGTTCACTTGCACAGCATTGTTTCTGGTTGCAGCATGTTTTAAGTTTATGACTAGCTGGTGAACATAATGGAGCATTTAACATTTGACCCACGAGACAGAAATTTCCCTCAAGAGTTATAAGAGACCAAAAACAGAGCTAACAGGGTGAATATTGGACTTATTTTCAACACTTGGTCAGAAGCATGACCCCAGATGAATGCTAATATTGCCCTATAACTGCCTTAGTCCATAATGGAGCAACTGTTTGCTAACAAGACAGCCACATCAGTTTAAAGGTGATGATATCTTTATGTTGCTACAGGTTTAAGAAACGCTGCCTCAAAGACAGAGTAAATAGTAGAGAATAGAAGCAGACAAATGAAACGACCCCATTTGTCTGCAGCATCCATCAGGTGGTATCTGGGCTGGCAGCCTAACATACTGCTCGCTGTTCTGCATCAATAACATTCAGCCAACAAATTGTGCTAATGAGAAGCTTTTTGTAGACCAGGAACAGATTCAGTAAATCAATGGAACTGCACAAGTGCTGAATGAAGTTGCCTCTCAGAGCTTACACAAAACTTTAAGAATTTTTTGTGGAAATGATGGTTTCAGTCAAATGACATATAAAACTCCTGCAGTCCTATTATGTGATTTCGTAGAATTAATTTAAAAAAATCTTAATTATTGTAATAAACTGAAAAATGTTGAAATGAAAATGGACTTTGGCATTCAAGCAGGTGAGTTGCACTGTGTCACCCTGTGTTGTTCTCTTGGTAACTGAGCACCAATATAAGCTTGTTCTTTGCTCAGCATTTGAGTCATGTCCCAGTGTCTCACTCTGACTGAGGCTGAATGTGAGTAAACTCAGTGTTCCTTTTCAGAATTTACTAACCACATGAGCAGACAGTGGTGTGCTGCAGCCCGGATGACACTGATTAGTGGCAGCAGTGCTAAAAGACACAGGCAGCAGTAGTCCAGGGAAGACTAGGCTGTTAACATTGCATCACTCATCTATCTAAAGCTATATCTAAAGCTGCGCATTTGCAAAACCAAAAGGAAGCAAGAGGTATTTCTATATAAACTGAAGTTCAATAAAGTAATCAGAGACATCAGTAAAATCTAGATAAAGATATATGAAAGGAAGAAAGCTGACTGAAGTTAGTAACATGCTATAACACTGTCCCACTGTGGACAGTGACTGTGGAAAAGTACTTGTGACTTCAAATGTTACAGCTAATACATCAGATGTTGTAGTAAATTAGTGCGCAAGTGGTTGGCTTTGTAGAGACCAGCGCTTTGACTACAGTGTGTGTTATGTCCATGTTGGTGGCGAGTGGTTTGAACACATCAGGGGGCTTAAAATACTCACAGGTTACAGGTTTCTGCAGATTTTATCAGTTGTTAAATTTCAATAAGATACTGCACTTTCAAAAGTGGTGTGCGGAAATGTGTGAAGGGGATTCACACAGTTTAATGTACAAATAGAAGAGTTTGCTGCTGACAGTGATGATAAAGAAAGCAATGGCAACACCATATAGCTTTGGGAAAGTCACATGATTAAGTTTTGCTTAAAGTCAGCATTTGGTAATAGAGATGAAAGGTCCTCATGTCCTACATATATGCTGCCCCAGTGTCTGAGCTATTAGCATAATTGTACCAGGGCTAGAAAAAGAGGAACAAATGGAAACATAAAAGAATTGTGTTTTGTTTTAATTTGATATTATACACAGGATTTTCTGAAATTGATATTTTTGTTATCAGAAACAATACACCACTTCCAATAGTTAACAGAGAGGTGGCCTTGAAGGCAACATCTGCATTGCTGTGTGCAGTCCAGTAGATGGGGCAGTGAGGTTGGGATTTTGGCTGGGCTGACTGTCTTCAAACCAGCCAGCTAGACCCGCTGTTCCACAACTGTCAAGTTAGAAAGAGAAATCTAAAGTAAACTATACCGGAAAATAATGGATGTTGCTTTCAAGATAAAAGGGTATTGGCTCTAAGGTGCCCGTGTTCCACAAATAAAGCCTGACATCCTGCATCTATTGTTCATAGATTTCTGCTTAAATTGTATTCATCTCTATTTGCTACACTGTAAATTATCCTTCAACTGCTCCAGTGTTCAGTAAGTCTTTATGTTGTTTAAAACTATTTTTATTTTTTTCATTTTTTTTCATTATTTTTTTATATACTCCCCCAGACATGTTTATCAGGTGTAACGATTAGGATCTTACACCAAAGATTTTTAATTACAAGTATCAGTGAATGTACCATAAATAAAACATTTGCAGGATTATAGATTTTGATGTCCTGTGTTGCAGTTGAGGAGATTTATATCCCAAATTTTGTGTCCACGATAGCTGACGTAAAATTGGAGTTTAAATTAACATAGATGTTAAACTGTTTAAAAGAACAGCCATATAAATGTTGAACGTAATGAGAAAAACATAACAATATAGAAACTATTATTTTGAAAGCTACCACAGGACGTCTTGCTTTATATTATGCGTAACTTTACGCCGGTCTCTGCCACTCCGTTGGCGGTCGGTCGTACAGGAGAAACCGAAGCGGCGGATTCAAGTGTTTGACCCGGCTCTATGTGGCTCTGAGAGATCGAGTTCCAACGGGTAAGAAAAATGCAATAAATACTTTTTTGTAGAGTATTTTGGGTGTTCCGCCGTGCGCGTTTAATGTGTGTTCACTCGTCCACTGCAGCGAGCACTATTGTTGATGTGGCATTTTAATTTCTTGGCTCGGTTGCTTGCTCCGTGAATAGCAACACAAAGCGACACACGAACACGATAACTTGTTCCGAGTACTGCACATGGGAGCAACAAGTAGCGAAAAATAAAGTCACTACAAGTCTAGCGTTACATTTAAGTACACGACACTGGCAATAGATCCCTGTGTAGTGCTCCTCATAAACCAGTCAGTGGGATTGTTCAACCGGCATGCAAGATTAATGAATGTTAGGAGCTAGCTAACAGTTAGCTAACTAGTTAACCAGCTGAGTGGCAACTACACATTTTTGTTCATCTTAAAATTCTGGCAAGTCAGTTTAGCTTTGCTTATTGACAAACGCATACACCAGTGTTATACCAGTGATATAACAGAGTGTTTGAGTATTGATAGAACGCAGGCTTTAATTTGACTTTCAAACAAAATATAAAATAGCCCCTTTGAATAATCAAATATATCCCTGTTTATCCGACAGTGCTTCTCCACTGCCAAGGGTTTTAACAGCTAACAGGGACAGATGTGGATTAAAGTTGATATTTCATTTAAATAACTGTCCTTTTTTGAGTTACATACATGCCGAACCAACCAGTGGCCCCCCCATTCATCCAAGACATAAGAAATATTTGATTTTTTAAAACTTTTTACAGGTAAGTTGCACACCCGTGAACTCCCAGTATTTTGGCTGGAATTTGGTGTGACGCATCCTGAGGCTTCAGGTTAGTGTGTGCAGGCGCAGTGAAGTGGGTCAGGAGGAGCATATTCGTTGGTCCAGTTCTGCCCGAAGCATCGTTTTACTGTACCTTAGTTAGACGTAGGCTTGAGCAGGCCGGACTGGCAGTATTTTTAGACTGTCTAATGGTAGGGTTCATTGTGTAGGGCTACATTTACTGCAGTTTTAGTTTGTTCTTCCTCCCCTGTTTCCAGCCGTTTGGCCTTACACTGATTATGCATGGACTTGTATGACTGACTGGTCGGTTTATGATGGAAAATGGTGCAGACTGTCATGGTGCTGTACATGCATGTGACACTGGAAAGCTAAGAAAGATAATGTGAGTCAGTGTTAACAGTTTGATAGCATATTTTGATTTTGGTTAAATTATATTACCTGAGTGTGTGCTCTTGCTTGAAATCTTGAAATTTGAACCGTATGAAAGCACTCAGCTGCTCCAAGTATGTTGTTGATATTGTTACGTATATTGTTGTTGTTGATGCTTTGATGAAATGTTTTCTGTACCTGCAAAGTTTCAAAACCTACTGACAAAAAGTGCAAAAACGAGAACTACGTGGGAGAAGTTTCTCATAACATTAGCTAACTACAAATGGCACTATCACCACCACTGTCAGTTTTGCAATAAAGGCATGCTGCTTCTTTCACATTGACAAGGATTTAAATGAAGTGCATCCGGGAAGCTGTAGTTTTAGGCATGTTAGGTTACTGCTGCATTTAATGTGAATTGGCTCTGTCTGGCTACTTTATAACATCACTACTGCTGCCAATACATGTTTGACTGGTTGGATTGGTGCATCACTATAAATTTCCATTGGTGAACTTCTTAGGTAATTTTCCTGGTCCTGGTTTTAGTCAGATTGGTGGACGCAGTGTAAGCGCACCAGAAATATAATTTGTGTATGTACACCTCAGATTTTTAGCTTTGATTCCTTTTCTTAGGTCTGCTGCCATCTCTTTTGATATATTTGACTGCCCTCATCTATTCTCTGTCTGTAGAGGAGATATTTAGCAGATGTTTTCAAACACGAGATAAAGATACTGCACGAGGTGAAAGGGACAGGTCAGTGTCAGTATTTTAAAATCTTCAGGGAGTTAGTTATTGCTGTTCAGTGCACTAGTTAATGCATTCAGCAGGCAATGGAGGAGATTTTGCTGCAGTTTTCATTAGAAATTACACTCCATATTCTCTCCTAACTAAATGAAATCTGAACACACAGACATTGTACACTTGTCTTTGAATTAAAAAAAATTGAAATGCCAGGAACCCCCTGTGTTAGAGCAAGGGCTGTGTCTAATGAGCATTTTCACAAGTGAGCGTTATCAATTTTTGCTCATCATGAGCACCAGAGCCCCAAGATTCTTTGTTTATTCTGTCCAACAAAACAACTAAGATCATATTTTTTAAGGTAAATAAGGAAATTCTGTCCCATGAGCTCACTCACTCTTTGTTTCCAGACAGCTGGGATGGCCCGTGGTCTGGATGGCTGAGGGACAGGGTCACGGACCAATTACATGACAAGATGCTGGCTCGCAACCGCTTCCTCCTCCTGGTGGTGGTGGGCGGGGCAGCGTTGGCCATCATCAGTTTGAGCCTTCAGTTCTGTAAGTGCACTGTTTGTGTTTGTGCTCTACTGTTTTACATCAGTTCTCTGGAGCCTAAGTCTATGCTAAAATCATGCTCAGTCGAGCAGGTCTTGTGTGTTCATGTTCATACATGCATTTCCTCCAACTGATTTCCCATTCAAGAGGCCCTATTCATACCAAAACAAAGAGGAATCCTCTACAGACTTTCTATAAATATCCAGCACCAACAGCGTGCCTCTGGATGCTCTGAAAGCCTCAGAGAGTCCGCAGCAGCTCTCTCACATCTGCTGTGGAATGTCTAGATGTACAGAATTGTGTCTTTTCCCCATCAAGTCATTGTTTGGCACCTCCTGTAGGTATTGTCTAGACATTGTGCTATAGACAGCCACAGTGAATGCGAGGAAACCACAGCTCAGTAAAAGGAGATGATCTCCCCTGGACTGGATGTGATTTGCAAGCCTCAGAGACGTGATTGGAAAAACACTGGCTGACGAGGCAGGCGGGGCACGTGGTACAAATTGAAATTAGTATTTGGACAGAAAATGTGTAAGATTAAGCTACTTTGTGGTGTATTCCTGAAAAACCTAATGCAGTGGAAGTGTTTTGGGTGATCATATGCTTGTGTCTGGACAAGCATATAGGATTAGACTGGCATAAATCACCCCTGCACACACAGGATTATAGTGAAATTCACTGTGACAGAGCTGGGTATTTTAGACCGCATCTTTGCCAGAATTTTCTGAGCTGTTCCTCATCGTCTTTTTTTTTTTAGGATACTACGCCATCAAATGTGTAAGCTTTGGGATACTGACAGCGCTCAGCTCTTCTTCATCTCTCTTCTTCTGTTGCCTTAAATACCATAAGTGATCAGAATGTAATGTGTGAAAAAAGAAGATGAGTGCAAGTGGGCTATTACTTGTATTTATCTAATGTTTGCACTTTGTGACCCCCCCCCCACCATTACACACTTATATTTCCAGCCCTCACACCTTCCCTCCCTTCTTATCCAGATAATAATGTGTGAATAACCGTGTAAAAGGAGGTTATTATTAATGCCTCGCTTTCAAACTCACTCTCATCTCCTGCCCTGCAATCTTCTCCTTTTGTGAAACACTCAGAGGCAGCAAAAGACACTATGATGAGTGAAACCACCCCTCTGTGACTCCAGACATGTGGATATACGTGCCATACATGCCTGTCCTTGAGATTTGATAGTATCTTTTCGGCACTGAAACTGTACTTGATTAGGTGGTTTCTTAATTAAAGGACATTGTTTCTTGTGGGAATGTTCACTTTCAGAACTGCCCTCACTTTATTTTATTTTATTTTTTGATTGTACAGTTGAAGTAAAGCTACTGTCATCATTTATTCATCACACAAAGAGACGGATTTGAGCCATTATCCAGGAGAAGCAAGGGGGATGAAAGCATACAGGATTTCTCCTCATGCTTAATAGATGGTCAGCTTATGTTTTTGTTCCACTTTTCTACTATTCATCACTCCCAAATCATTTTACGTCGTCGTCCGCACTCTATTCCGGGTCTCTGTCTTACCCATCTTGCTTTTAAGAAAAGCCCGTCCACGTGTTTATTATTGTTTGTTGACCATTACCATGAAAGAATGAGTGATGGATGATGGTCAGTGGCAGAGTAAATGCCTCTCTCTGGCTCCAGGCAGCCTGAAATTAAAACGAGGATGGCTGTGGAGAGGACAACTGCAGCAGTGGGAATTAACATGGCTGAAACACAGGAAAAGTGAACTATTTTTGTTACGTTAACGAGTGAAGGGAAAAGTGAGGCAGAGCTTGATGGGAGTTAAGTGCTGCAGGAGAGTCGGTGATTCACAGTGAGAGGTGAATATCATGGGAGGATATGAAGTTAGAAATAGAAAGGCGGGTTGCCTGTGAGGAATGAGGTCTAAGCATGGTGCCAGAAAGAGAAATGGGATTTGGCATTTTTGAGGGAGAGGACATGTAAATGTTAACACTTATGGTCTATATGTACTTCATCTGAAAAGCTATTTGAAACTGTTTGACAGTTCAACAATAGTGAAAATTTCTCACCTAATTTTTTACGACATTTCCAAAACAATAATCCATCAGCAAGTGTTAGATAAGCAGAGCTCCAGGGACTTTGCAAATTATTTTCTCCACATTCCTCCCATTCCCATTTCCTACAATGTCCACCCTCACTGTTGAACTGGACCAATCATCTCTGTGCTGGCAGTGACAGAGATGGTATACTTTCAGAGAAGAGTTGGGTCTGAAACCAAAATCTGGATACATTTTTTAGCAACAGTAAGGACAGATATGCACCAACAGATATAACAGAACTGGAAACATGGCTACCTGAATGTTACTTATGAATCTAATATAAATATATTCTGTACACAGAATCAGTTGTGTAACAGCTACTTCTGTTTTTATAATTGCCTTGCTAGCATTAAAGTCTTGATCAGACTTCTGGGTAGACATGAACAGCTGTAGACTTGCACAAACACACAGTTGTGATCATGTGAACATGGACACATTTAACATATGTGCAGCAGAACATAATGGTAACCTCCTAACAGCAAGAAGAACTGCACAATAGCAAGGATCTGGTTTGCTTTTCTGCATGTGCAGTCGGCATGCTTGTAGTGTGGATGGTCCACAGGGGCACAAATTTTGGGCTAACCCCAGACGTCCACACAGAAGTCCAAACAGACGTGGGCAGATGACAGAATTAAACCATGAATTGGCCTTAAAACTGCCACGATTATTAACAGTCTGTAATCTTCCATTCTTTCAAAAGTACTGGAAAGAGTTGTGTGTCAGCAACTGTTGACCCACACATTTAATAATAATCCTTTTAATTCATTTTAGTCTGTTTTTCAGAGCCTGTCACTTCACAGCAGGTAATTTTTCTGGAGAAGTGCACAGCGAGTGGGCATGTTGATGACATTGTCTACTTCAGACCTGGTCTCCTGCATATTTTACCTGCAGGCGCTTCCCTTCACCTAAACCAAACAGAATATTTCCAGTAGGTGAGAACACGTCTCACATGGGCTGTCCCCGTCTGTGTGCAGCTGCATGCGTGAAAGCAAAAGCAGAGAGCGTCCAAACCTGATTCTCCAGTCATTGTCCACAGTTTATATGTGAAAATGGCTTCAGTATTTCAGCACCTGACTCCAGGGTGTGATGGAAAATAGTGGAATAGTGGAAAATACCTGGGGTGGACAGTATGTTTCCGTTTCTGTATATAAGCACTTCATGTCCTGAATGTGAATCTGTGCAGTTTTTTCCTGTTTTGTAAATGAAAGTGTTTAGTACCTTTCAAAACAACAACATAATGTATTTTGATGAGACTGAATTTCACTGTTAGCCAGCCAGCTCACTCCAAATGCATGACAAATAGCATTTAGAGTAGTGCTGAGAGTCTGACTTTACATAATGAAACTGCAAAGGGGAGCTGTTCAGTCCTCCCTGCCAACATTCCTACAGTGACTCTCTTCATCATGGATATTGCACAAAATACTATAGGACACTAATAAAATATTATAGATAAACATTAAAGGCAAACTGTGATGGAAGCTGTATTTTCCTAATGCAGAGTTGGATCAACTGTCAAACATAGAATTCTGAAGTATACGTCACTTATCTGACCTTACTTATCCTCTGCAAGATTGTGTTGGCTGAAACCTATCCCAGGATACATTTAGTTAGAGTTCCAGGCAAGTCGCCAGTGTATCATAGGAGAAACACACTGAGAGACAATCACAATATGAGTGCTGTTCAGGAAGCTTAAATATATAATTATACAATATTCAGTATAATTATTTAAGATGTTTAGCATGATTAATGTGGGATTGTCCTCCTGATGCTGTCAGTCATAACAAATTAATTTGCACACATTGTAGAGCTGATGATGCAGTAAGACAGTCACAAAAACAGCCCAATCAATGAGTTAGCTGTCAGTTTAATTTTGATTATGATGAGTTGGTATGAATGTGAAACAGTATGAAATAAATCAAAAATAATGTCAGATTTCACTCTGTATGAGCAGAAACTCCATATGACAGGATTCAGATCAGTATTTGGGGCAAACAGGAGCTTATCGGTACATCCCTATCTTTATTACCAAGCATTAGTGCTTAATTAAATGTGTTGTGGAGGATCCTAATCCGCGCTCGGACAAGGTTTGTGCCCATGTGGATTGTTTATAAAGCCACATAGTTTTCAGTTGTAAATAGTTTTGTTTTTGATTAGTTCCCTGTGAGCAAGAGGCAATTAGTGTGTTTCCATTTGTGACACATTTGACACAAAGGCCAAGGTCTGTTTTGATGGGCAGCTGCAAGCAGCCATGTCCACGTGCGTACATATAGTACTTAGTCTGAATCAATATTTGTTACACTTTTCCACAGGTCTGTGGTTACCACAGTGCTGCCAGTACAGAACACTTTGGAGTCAGGTACTGTAAGTGGGGGCACGCCTTGTTATTTTCAGGCCAAACCACATTCTGTGAGTACCTGTTCACCCCTTAATCACTGTGGTGCGATACCTGACACAAATTTGTTTGTGTGCATTTTTGAGGCAGAACACCCTCTTTGCCTTCAGGTAGAAGTCAGACTGCATCTGTGCATAGTGATGGGTTTACACCAACACAGAGGTGAGATTTACCAGGAACTTCTGTGTTTAGCTCTGTATTTGTTGGTAAGGATGGGTGCGTGTTTGTGTTTATATACATAGTGTTCAAGCATAAAGATGAAGAGATGTGTGACATTTCTCAGTGTCAAATCGAGGAGTCCCATTTGTTTCTGACAGCCTCCTGTTGCCTTTGCAGGATCTCATGTAGGGGGATGGAAAGTTGGAGACACATTCTAAGTCCTAAACTTTTTTTACTCCAGTCACATTTAGTGTGGGTGTATGAATTTGTGCTGTGAGTGTGTGTGTGTGCTACAGTATACTCTGTGTGCCATTGCTGTGTATGCAGTTGGTAGTGTTGGGCAGCCAGTTACAAAAGCCCCATTGTGTAGGCAACTGTGACTGAGCTCGCCTCCAAAAGTTTGGTTAGTTCAAACAGGCGTGTATGTAGACGGGGAGCTGGGAGGTGGGGGAGTAGGGTAGCAGTGTATGAGCCACAGAGCATAGAAGGGGCCAGGTTGTGGTACTGAATGAGCTCCACAGTGTGTGGCTGGACCTCAAGCTACTGAGCTGTCGTCAAAATGGTCTCTGCTGTCGCTGCGCACCTTCTATTCTTCATCATCAGTGGTGAGTTATTGCAGAAATCTTCATATAGAAAGTCATATCTCCTTTAATGAAGACTTAATAGCTTGTTAAGAAATAGAGAGGATCTTCTCATGGATTGGATCACTTATTTAACCTGAAAGATATCTTGCTGTGCAGTTCTAGGTATAGTTCCCCAGTGATAAATGATAAGTATAATTTGTTTGGACATTGGCTTATCCAGCTTTCATTGTGTCTGTTTTCTGACTGAGTTTTGTGCCCGCTTGATCCTGACTAGAGTTTTTTCATGAATTAGAATTTGAAGTTTGCTTTCTTCAGTCACTTGCTGAGAGACTGTTCTTTGTTGTTTTATGACTAGTCCCGGTTGAGATCATTTTGTCCTGTATTTATCTACTATACTTACTTACTTATACTATACAGCTTGTGCTTCAAGTGTGTAGGCTGTTGAGATAAAGTGATGCAATAACGTCTCACTGTTGAAGAGACAGAACTGAGGAACGACTGCAGAAGTGAATATCTATATCCTGTAGATGTAGGCAGCCTCAGACACAGCTGCTTTATACTTTACCCTGAACATTTCTGTCTCACAATTTCCAAAAAAATAAACCTAGTACATTTTGCAAATTCACTTGCATTTTGTGGTAGTTTTACTTAAACATTCATGAGGCCCCATGTAGGTTGATTGTGTAAGTAATGGACTCACTGTTTTTAGGCTGCAACTGCTTATTATTTTCATAATCTGTTAATCTGTTGATTATTTTATGGGGCTCTGAAAGGCCAGAAAATTGTGAAAAATGCCCATCACAGTTGCCTGAAGCACAAGGTGATGTCTTGGAATTTGGGTTTTGGTTGGACAAAACTAACTAAGATAGACAATTTAGAGACACATTTGCTAAAATCTTAGACAAGGAAAAACAGCAACACTGGAGAAACTGAAACCATCAATTGTTTAGCAACTTTGCTTGAAAAACAACAAGTAATTACAACTAACTAAATGCTCCTGTTCCAGATGAATCTGTTAATTATTTTTAGGGTTAACATTACATAAACGATCAACAACATAGCAATTTTGTACTACAAACATAACTGAATATTTTACACAAAATGCCTGCAACTCTGTGGCCTTTGTAAGCCCAACTCAGATGATTAAAAGTGGAAAACTGTATATGACTGTGAACAGTAGAGATAGACAGTGTGTAATACCATATGGACAATACTCTCACTGTCAGAGTAGGTGATTTAAGTTTGAGGGTTGTTAAAGCAATGAGAAACCATTAGCTCTTTGTGTTTTATGATCAGGCAGACTGAATGTCTGCTCTATGTGTGTGTGCGTGTGTGTGTGTGTGTGTATGTACGCGTGCTTGTGTGTGTGTGTGCGTGTGGGTGACATAAGTAGGATTTGGACATCCTTCTTGCCAAAGGGGCATATGGGTTCAGCTTCTTTTTCTTCAGAATTGGATATTAGTGAATGGGCTCTCCAGTTCCCACAACACCTCTACTCCTATTGGACCATTTCTCCCAAGGTTCACAGGTCACTGGTGTCCAGGCAACACACTGGTAACAGTGAGGGGTTTTGGGGGTATAGAGCTGTTGACATGGAGATGAACTACGGTTGCATTGGTTTACTTCATTGCAGGCTCTCTGTCACTGCCCTGTCAGTCTTTTTTTTTTTTTTTTTTTAACTTTTATGAGTTATTACCTGTATATATTTCTCAAATCTGTACATTCAGCAGGTTTTAGATTTATATTATATCATTTATATTATCAGTTGCTAAAATCACTCCTCTGTATTTTTAGCTCACAGTTAAGCTCTGAGGATGTCAGTGTTAGTCTGTCTGCCAATCAGTTTGAAATATTTTAACAGCTATTGGATGGATTGCCATGATATTTTGACACTCATTGTCTCCTCTCCATTGGTCATGTATCCTACTTATTATGCTAATTTTTTTACCCCCATATTGAACGATATTGATATATCAATCACAATATATCATCTCATTAGTTAATATAATTTATTAACAGTAATAAATAGAATAACAATTTCCAATGCAAACATGTGTTATCTGCCTTAACTAAACATTAAAAATTCACTTGTGTGGTAACTTCTCAAAAAAATGTAATGTAGGTTTTTGTCTCAGATTTCTTTGGCAGGGCCTTTTCTATACAGGTGCAAATTAGATATAGATATTACTCATATCCACGCTTCTTTTCAGTTGCAGCCCTCGTTTTCAGACACTCTGTGTGGTGGCTGGGAAAACTTTTCAGGTGATTGAAAAGATTTGTTGCGCTTCCATCTTTGTTGGTAATGCCCAGTGACATATATTGCAGACAGTCTTAATCTGGGCTTCGTCGCTTTCAAGGTAACCAAACCACTTCCATATAATCGACGTGGTGTGATCTTTCTTGTCAACAGTTTCCAATCCGGAGGATAATGTGAGTTCTTCACTCTCACTGTACATAGGAATTATTGTGTAGGTGTGGGCATAAGTTGTGCTTCTGTCTGTGCAGAAGTTGGACACTGTAGCTGGCACTGGACAAATCTACTTGATTTCTCTTTCTTCTTTCATCTTGAATGAGTATTATTTTGGGAAGACGTGGAAGAGGAGGTTATTGGGTTGGGGTTAGCACAAACACAACAAGCTAATCATGGATGAGTAGCTTTGATTTTATGAGGATTGTGGGTGCACATGCATGTTTGTGGAACCTGGTGCAAGAAGCATGCAGTGGGTTTACGTCTTGTTCTCCTTATTTTTCCACTTGGCCTTATCTCTTTATCCCTTCTCATTTTCTTTATGCCTCTCTCTCTTCTTTCACACTCTTTTTCTACAGTGAACCTGATCCCCACCACCCCCATAGTGGAGGAGCGTCCCTTCCAGGCTATAGACGGAGGGCTTGGGCTTGTTCTGGGGAAGAGCAGAAAAAGAGTGTTCCCAGTGCCTCATACCCAGGAGCCCAACCCCATATCTGAGGCCTACGGCTACTGCAACACTCCCAACCGTACCGAACAGGCCTGGGAGGGTGAGACCTGTACATCGATACATAAAATTTATCTATTCTAACTAAAGACTGCAAGCCTTTAGTTAGATGAATTAGTTACATCTGTGTTTCTGAAAGACTTACATCTGAGCTGATCTGAGACCAGCAATAGCCAATGAACTTACTAAGTCAGTTCTTTTCAATTTTGCAACAGCAAGAGTCACAGCATCACTGTTTCAGAGTATTAAAAACTAATTTACACCAGCTCTCCCACTGCCAGAAACAGCTGATTTGATTGGCAGTGTATAAATACTTAATATAGTAATAATGTCAGATTTAGTGTGTCAGGACTCAGGGGATGGGTTAATTGTACAAAAGTAATTTCCACTTGATTGCATCATCCATAATGCTGCAGTGCGCTCTCTCTACAGCTGAGCAGCACGGAGCCTTGTTTTTTCTCCTCTACTGAAAAGTCAGCACAGCCCGAGGCGACCATATGAATATCCTTCACCGCCCAAGACAAGTTGTACAAGCCACTGCTAATAGAACTTTGCTCTGTTTATCTCCGGGTGGCAGCTTTTTCTCCTGAGAACAAAATCCATTACTTCTGTTAGATTTAGATTAGAAGTTATTGAAAATCAATCACGAACAACTATTCCTTTAAGCTGGGTATATATTCCCTGTGACATGCTCATTTTCAAAGTGTCCTGGTCTCTCCTATACTCTTAATTTACTGTTAAAAACACACACACACACACACACTGTGCACTCACGGACATTGAGCAAATTTGTTTGATGTTTCTAGTGCCGCTGCTCAAGTGGCATGGCCTCAAGATTTGTTCAATTAATCTTTGCTTTTGTTCTTCTACTCTTGGGTGATCTCTGTAATTATGTACTTTTTATAGTTAATGACCAGAATCAAACTGTAGACACAACACTGACATATTGTCACATTTTCAGCTTTTATAGCCAACCTGTTAGAAAACATTCGATTTTTTGCACTTTGAGCAGAGAACAGAGAAACATCAGTATTCATTTGGATTCATGATTCTGTCCACCTGATGAAC
This sequence comes from Lates calcarifer, assembly GCF_001640805.2. Taxonomy (NCBI): domain Eukaryota; kingdom Metazoa; phylum Chordata; class Actinopteri; family Centropomidae; genus Lates; species Lates calcarifer. Next base: position 23,048,242 of record NC_066853.1, read on the forward strand.
TTAAGTCCAACATTTACCTCTTCACTCTGATGTGGTCTCCATCAACCCCTGAGAAAAATATGTGTGTCTTTATCAGCTAAATCCTCCACTGTGTTTACCAGCTAATTGTTGGTATGTTTGTCTACTGTTTGGTGCTGAGCAGGTAGTCTATATTGGGGTTGAAAGTGACACTGATGAGGGTGATAAGGAAAATCTCTGTAGAGATCAGGGGAACTGCAGAGTTTGGTGATGATAAACAGCAGTCTTATTAATATGATTGAGTTTTTACATGTAAGAACTATCATGGAAAGGCTGTTTGATTTGATTCTAATGGTTGATGGACGACCACAAAGGATTTGTGGCTTTGCTAAAGGAAGAAGCACAGGATCTCACATTCTGCTTTATGCTACATGTAAATCAGCATCTCTTAGTTTTATTCATCAAGTTCACTGTTAGCAGATTTTATCACATACCTTTATGACATTAGTAATCTAGTGTCTAACTGAGGGAGATAGAGGTTGATCAATTACTGTAACATTTTCCGATCACACACTCTGCATTTTGTATTAGACACCTCTAACACGCTCTCTTCATTAAAAATGCGTAGTAGTAGTTTTATATGAATGTTGATGAAAGTCTCCTCTGACAGGTCACAGTCCTGCCGACTACAAGCTACTCTCTGTCCAGGTGATGATTCGCCATGGAGACCGTTACCCACTCTACTCCATCCCCAAGACCAAACGACCTGCCATTGACTGCACCTTGTCCACTAACAGGTACACACACCCATTGTGAAGCTTATAGCATTGAATTTTTGTGTGATATGTTAGCAGAATTTCATTTTACTTATAAGTTCGTCCCACCAAGTCATGTGATGCAAATGAGCCACAGTTAGCCTTTAAGCTGATTTTACCCTGAAATGGAATCATAAAAAAATCGTCTATACATACATCAGTGAGCGAAAACAGTATGAACATGGATGAACTGTTGATGGGGGTGATGTCCTAGAAATCTAATCTGCTGCTAATGTATATAATTATATTTTAACACGTTGAGTGTGGTTTGTCCTATTATGCTTCAGTTAAATAATACTGTGAACATGAGAATCAAAGAAAGAAGATTAATGGCTTAACAAAAAGCATTCTTATGTTTTTCATTGGATCCTAGGGTGTGAAGATAAAAGCTTAATGCCCACAGTTTTAATTAAACCAGGTCAGAGTAAAGGGCACAAAATGCTGACGGGATTTAAGCTGGATTCACAAGCAGAGTCCCAGCCACCTCTGTCTAACGCCTAACAAGGAGATGGGTTGGAAAGTCAGACAGATTGAAGTTCCAAATACTGCAACAGCTTTTGAGATCCACCTATTAAAACTTCTTGCTTGTTAGTAAATGAGCTTAGTGTGTTTAAGACAAAGTAGCTCTGGGTGATTTTTTTCCTGTGGTATTTTATAAGGGTTACAGGAAACAGTAATTATTAGTTTTTACATTTGAAAAAAAAAAAAAAAAACAGGCTTCAAACTCACAAAAACCCTAGCAGCAGATGCACATTCACAGTCCCTTGGTTTCACAGTGTCATTGTGTGTGACAGTGATAGCGGGTGCATTTGGTTTGCTACATCTGTTCTGCTGTGCTTTGGTGCAGATGAATACACACACATAAACACAAACACATTTACATGTGCATGAAGTCTGTTGAGGCAGAGTTGACGATTTGAGCGACATCCTCACTGAGCAGCTCTGGCAAAGCAGAACTGTTGCTGCTGCACAATGCCCCTTCAGAAATGTAGGTGGAAAATATACACATGCACAAATTAATATTGTTGTCTTTTTTATTCATTATGCTTCATTCTCTCTTCTGTATCTGTCTTTTCTTTACTGTTAGCATTATGTCTCTCCTCACATTGACTGTGCTCCTCTTTCAGAGAGCTAGGTGAGAATTCCTGATAGGAAGGAATTAAAAACCAGCCTGCCTCTGTACTTCAGCTTCAGAAGTCTGAAATCAGCACTCTCACACACAGTTTCTATGTTTATATATTATAAACTTTAAATTTATGTCAAGGCTGCATGTGGATACACGTGTTATGATAAAATCTGACAACTTTTCAATCCACAAAATGTAGTTTGGACAGATGGTTTTGATGTGTGCACCCACATCCTGTTGGATGATTTATTTAGACCTTGCGGTCAATAAATTCCCTGTGACCAATCCCCTTTTTGGGTTGTGTACCTGAGTTCAGATTTAGCCAACAAATTAATTTTGCATGAGGCTTTCACTGCAGCCACACCAGCTTTGCACATCTGAACAGAATGTGCTCGCTGTAATCTTAAGAGCTGGCACAGTGTACACTCAGTTGCATTACAGATTGATATGATGTAGTTGATCTGCCATGTACATTTGATTATTAGATATTTTCAATACCCTTGATCTTTGAACTGGAGCTGAAAGTAGGCCATCCTGCACACAAGCCTCTTATGATGGAGGTTTGGATGTTTGAATTTCAGCCTTTTTATTTGTGTGTGTGTATGTACTGAGAAACTAAGAGGAAAAAAAACACTGATGAGCCCTTGAGCAAGCACCTCTTAATCTGCAGGAGGCCACCATGTAACCAACTGTTGTAGCCTGCGGCTGTGGCACTCAGCTCCCAAATGCAATACTTTGTGTTTGTGTGTGAAGCAGAGTCATGTTGCAAACACTATTTCTCTGTCTCTGTGGCAAAGAATAAAATTACATCCATAACAAATTAGTTGTTAATGTGGTGCCTTCTAATATACTCTCCTCAGAGTGTTGTATTGCCATAATAGTATGAAACCAACTGTATGGTATCTACCACACAAATATGTAATGCCAGGCATAATGATCATCCTTTTGTTACAGCAATGACAGAACAGTCAGCATTCACCCAACATCGTGATTTATAATAAGCAAACAGGAAGCAGAGAGGGCATGGGCAACTTCATCATTTAGGGACCTCTAAACTCTATCAGGACAAAGAGTCTGCATCCATGCTGGCACCTCTGTGAGGCTGTACTTAGAGAGGTGCTTTGAGTTAACTGTCAACATACGGATGTTTACCACGTTCACTGTCCTAAGGGTTTTTCCATGGGCTGGGGTCGTTTGAATTTAGCCACGCCTTGCCAAGCCAAGCCATAATGACATGTTTCCATGACCGCCTCATAGCTGGGGTGGGGTGGGGGGGGGTTGGGGTAGCTGCTTCACACTGCTGTGGTCCCAGGGCCCACCCGTGCCGGTCTCCTCTTTGTCTGTACAGCTTTGTATGTGGCTGTGCCACTGATATGAGAAGATTTAGTTTTTAAGACTCTATGTTCAGCTCTCAGTACTTTAGCTGTGTCTCTCAATCTCTGTGATTTGAAGTTCTTGCGTGTACTTTCAGATATCTTCCTAATTAATTTTTCTCTGATTGCTCTGAGCTGTATTGGGGCTATGGTAAATGTGTTAGTCACCAAATTAGTAGAGCTTGGCTAGCGTTGTTATTCTGCAATAAAAACAGGTCTAATCAGCCAGATGCAGACATATTCTGCACTGTTTAGTCAGTGGATCAGTTTTAAGTAATACAGGAAGGAACAGTACAAACCACAGGGAGATGAAAAGAGCTACAGGTGACAGTCTCTTACTGTGGTTTGTGACAAGCAGATCTCCAACATGGCATCAAGGTTTAACTGCTTTACCTCACTGTGCAGTACAGTTTAGCTGGTACATCATCATAATCCAGAATACTAGACAAACTTATATTTTATTATGATATGTTAGATATACTTTATAAGCCTATTCAGAAGTTGTTGAACCATTTCACTCAAAACCACAAATGTGAAACTTGCAGTGACACTACAGGGTAAGTCTGGTATCACTGAAGTCATTAGGATTCATTCTCTGGGCACCATGAATGTCTGTGCAAAAGTTTGTGTCAGTCCATTAAGTAGATGTGGAGATATTTGACAGGTTAACTGAAAACACTGACCAGCTGTTGGCACTACATGAAAAGTCAGGGGTCTATCTTGGAGCCATTATCTGTACCTAATTTAACTGTCAGACCAACATTGCCATCTGTACAGATGCGTCGCTAGCATGGATAATACACAGTTATATGTCTTGTATTTTACATTACATTTTATATTCTCAGATTTACATTATTTGGCAATAAATTTGGTAACATGTACATATCATCTTGATGTGTCTATCTGGTGCATCTTTATTCTGCATGGTTACTCAGCAGCCAATGACAATATTTTATAGGACAAAGAGCACAGTGGTATAAGTACATTGCTCCTCTTATGATGTTCAGAATTGTTAAGATGTTCACCATCCCACACACACTGCCAAAGAAGTTCAACATCTACCACACACCCCCTGATAAGCTGACAACACACTGGTTTTCTACACTTGCTGAACTGACTGATGAACACCACCCTTCAACTAGAAAAGAGGAAGTAAGCAGTGAAATATGGTCAAACTTGGTGTGATCTGAGAGTGGACTGAAAATAGAATTATGTGGCTTGTTCTTATTTAATGGGGAATAAAAATTCCACATCTTGTATTCACTAAACAGCAGCAATTTACTCCATTATTCCACTGGGTACAGTTAAGAATTATAGGTGGAATTAAGCTGTTCTTGTTTACATATTGTTTACATATGTTTTCAGTATTATGTCCAGTGCACTCCAGCCCTGAACATTTTCCAAATCATATCAAGTTCGAATTATGTTTCAGAACAATTCACCCATATTTGTCATGATTCCAGATCTTTTGTAATAATCAACTTAATCAACTTTAATTTCCACCTTTATGATGTCGTGTCTGCTATCCCTCCTCCCCTCATTTCCCCTTCTGTTTGGGCTGAGCTTGTGTTGTGCATTTACTTTTTTTTAAATGTAGAGTTTAAACAAGGTCAAACACAAGAAAGCAGGCAAACACATTGTTGGTAGAGAGTTTGAAAGCTCTTAAAAGGTTGATGCTGCTGAGATACCACAGTGAGGCTGCATGGGTTCAGCACCCAGCAAAGTGTGTTTGGATTATTTGCAGTTGAAATGTGCCTCATTGTGCCGGCAGATGGAACATTAAAAGCCTATTTTGTATTTCTGAGTCCTGGTAATAATGTAGGTATGTCTGTTTTTATTTAGACCAGGGTGTAATTACAGGGATCTCAACTAGCATATGCCCTGGGCTGGATCCTTACAGAGAGCTTAGTTGTGTGTGTGTGTGTGTGTGTGTGTGTGTGCGCGCTGGCACCAGCTTGCCGACCCACTGTCTCCGTCTGCGGTTAACTGAGCTCTCTTCAGCAGGGCACATCCCCTCTCTCTTTCCTCTTCTACCAATTCAATCTTTGACGAGGTTTTTTCCCTCCTCCAACAATCATCCCATTTACTGTCTAGCTTTCTCCACCAGTTTAGAGCGCACCATCTCATTTTCAACACCCTCATTTATCCTACCTCTTTTTCCTCATCTCTCCATCCCTCCCTCACTCCTCACTAATCTCTTTCCCTGTCCTTCCCAGTGATAATAATCCCTGCCTAATGTAATTGGGCTCTGTAATCTTTGGTTAGCAACAATCAGCCTAATAGGCAGCTTGGCTGGCTCTTTGTCCACACTAGTGTCCTCGTCCGCTGACATCCAGCCTCCCAGCGTAGCCAATTAAATCTAGATTGTCCCAAACTCCCCTCAGCAAGCTGATCTGCTGATGACAGAGCAGAATGGAGCACTGGTGGGCACAATATTTCACTCACTTCACCATTCCTGTGTGCTTATGTGCCTTGTGGTGCATATACTATTATATAAGTGAAAATTAGTGCGATAATGCAGAGATAGGCGGGTGGATAGATGGTGACAACAGATGCTGATGCAATGTGACAACAAAAGGAAACAATGTTCTTAAAAATAAAAAAATAGGCTACAGATCTGTAATCAGAGTAGTGCTTTGAAGCTTTTATTTGGCAAAAAAAGGATGTAGTAAAAAATGAAGGCGTAGCTCTTCATAATATAGCTGCTGGCTGGAGATGCCAGCTTGTGTTTACTGTGCTCAGTCTGTAACAACAATCACAAGCGTGATTTAAGGGTAATGACAGAGGGTCGTTTTTTATGCCGTGTTCCTGAACCAGTCCATGATCACTATGGAAACAGTGTGTGTGTGTGTGTGTGTGTGTGTGTGCGTGCTCGCCTTTAATCTGAGCTGCAGCTCCCGCAGATATTAAACTGTAATCTTCAATCATCTCTAATCTATTAGATCACTGACTGCTCCTCTTGCTGCCCTCAACCCTGCGTGTCAGCGTGTGTATGTGTTTGTGCTCGCACATGTGTTTATATAAGTGTGTGTCCCAAGGCAACAAATTCTTTCATCTTTTTATATCTCCATCTTCCCACCCACACATATTGAACAGTGTTGCAGCTCAGCAGTGTTAGAGAGACACCTGGTGGTAGAGTATACCTCATGTAATTATATACTGAGCATGTAGATATCCTACTTTATATACAATCATTATGTTTTATGTATATTATCAGCTAATAAAAAGTTGAATTTTCAGTTTGCTTAACAGCTGTTGGTACAACCACTGTGTTTCTACTGTAAGTCAGACTGCAGAACTCTCATATTGGTTCCAGATGAATGCATTTTTACACAGAGCAAGGACTGTGGATATTATACGCATCACTTACACTGAAATTGGTTTAGGAAGGGAATTTATCAGGGCCAGGATGACGAGGAGCAATTACAGCGACCAATAACTCATTCAGTGTAGGACCTGTCCTTATGATTTTATGGTCTAAAAAAATCGTGGAAACTAGTGTAAGATGTGAATGTTCCCAGAGCACAAGTGACGCCCTCAGATTGCTTGTTTTTTGCTTGTTATATATAGGAAAAGCAGAAGATTTTCAAATTTGGCAATCTGAAGCCAGAATATTTTCTCCTTGACAAATGATAAATTGTCAGAATTATGTTGATAAATTAGAAATTTTCTAACCCATAAATCATCTCCTTGTTCTGCACAAATCTTATATACGAAGAATCCACAAAGTACATAATTTGCCAAGGTGATTGGCTGCAGTTCGTTTTCTTGACTACTATGATACAGTGTTTTAAAGCAGAGACACTTTTATTGGCTCTTCATTCTATCCAGCATATTCCTCAAAATATTATTTGTTTGTTGCCAATAGGTCAGACATACAGGCTTTAATCCTCAGGGACAGTGAGACGGTTGCTGTTACCTCTTCTCAGTTGTAGCTGTGGATTTAACTGGAAGCTGTGGAGTGTCAGTGTGTGGAACTGTTACTGTATCCTCTGTTTTAAATGCAGATGTTTTCCTCTGTGTGGTGCATTATTTGGCATAATGGCAGGGTTTGAAGTGGACTATTCTGCTTATATCACAGAGACACAGTATAAATATTGTTTAGGTGACACTATCTTTGTCTGCACTGTAATAAACCTTCTTATTCCAACAAACTGGAGAAGCTTAAGTCAGAACAGTAGAAATAAGCGATGCTGAGTATGAATTTAAAACAAAGCTGTGCGGTTATCTGAATGTAATGTGCACCCTTGTTTCAAGTCTGTCTCTTATCTATTGTCATCCCTCTCCACCTTCAGGAGTCCTTCCCACCCCCTGCTGAACTCTTTCATCAGTCATATGGCCCAGGGAGGACGTGGCCACTGGGAGTCACCACTTGGCTCTGTTCCACGTCTGCCCAACCACAATGTCTGTGAGATGGGAGAACTCACACAGACAGGTAGGCCAGGAAGATCTCACTACCAAGACCAGGCATTTTTCTTCTAATCTCAACAACCAAAACTTGACTCATAGACCAATAGTTGGTGTACAGTCAGCCTTAGAGGTTGATTTAGTGTCCTCCTTTTTGGAAAGTTCTTTGCCCTCTGTCCTCCTTGACAGTCGTTGTATTAATCAGGTATAACTATCACTCAAACTTTCATCTTGTCTCTCTTTTTCCAGGTGTGGTGCAGCACCTACGCAACGGGCAGCTCCTTCACCAAGCCTACAAGCGTCACAATCTCCTCCCCTCCAGTTGGTCGCCCCGCCAGCTGTGGGTGGAGACCACAGGCAAGAGCCGGACTCTCCAGAGCGGACTGGCCTTCCTCTACGGCTTCCTCCCGGACTTTGATTGGACGAAGCTGACAGTGCGTCACCAGTGGAGCACACTGTTCTGCGGCTCGGCCTGCGACTGCCCCGCCAGGAACAGGTACCTGGAGGAGGAGCAGAGGAGGCAGTATCGGCTTCGAGTGGCTGATACCGAGCTGGAGAGGACTTACGTGGACATGGCACGGACTTTGGGTATGCTTACCCGCCAGCTCAGAGCTGCAAACCCCATAGACTCCCTGCTGTGCCACCTGTGTCACGGTCTGTCTTTCCCATGCATTCCCATGGGAGATAGTGGCACTGGTGGATGTCTGACAATGTCGCAGTTTGCCGTGATTCGTCGGCAGCAGCTAGATGATGAGGTGGATCGGAGAAGAGTGGGACTGTATCATAAATACGCTATCCTGGCCATGTACCCCTACCTCAACCGAACAGCTGCTAAGATGGAACGTGTTGCTAAGAGCAGTGAAGCTGGTCGCCAGCCTCGAGCAGGCGGCGAGGAGGTCTTCACCCTCTCTTCAGCTCATGACGTCACCATGGCCCCATTGCTGAGTGCTCTGGGACTGGAGGAGGCCAGGTTCCCACGTTTTGCAGCAAGAGTGGTGTTTGAACTGTGGAAGAGTCCCACAACAACTCAAGGTCAGCTGAAGAAGAGAGCTGGCAAAGGTGACAAGTCGAAAGCAAAAGATGGGGAAGTGTTCATCAGGGTGCTGTACAACGGCGAGGACGTGACATTTCATACCACCTTCTGTCGCTCCCACGACCGCCATGCCAGCCAGCCCCTCTGCCCTCTGAAGAACTTCCTGTCTTTTGTCAGGAGAGACATGTTCAGTGTTGTCAACGCCACTTCCTACCAGGGGGCCTGCTACAGACGCCCTGGTTGACAGTTGGACAGATGGAGACGAGGGTGAATGAGGAAGGACGCAGAATTGGCAGTACTTTGAAGTACAACAAAACAACAAACAACAAAAGTACAACAATTGGTTGTACTTTTGTTGTTTTTTAGTTTTACACTTTTGAAGATGGTGCACTTTTATGCTGCTCATAGTGTCTTAAAATTCCACATATTTTTAAATGTAGTCTTTAACATTCATGAACACAAAGGGAGTGGCAAACATGCATAATACTGTACATCATATCTTGGTTGGAGGTCTTCAGTTTCTAACCTTTCTACAAACTTATTCAGTTTCTTTCTTGAATATTGTATGTTTTCACAAGTTAATCTACAAGAGATAAACAGTTCAAGGGGAGTTGTACGGCACTTAGCCACTTTATTCCTACATTCCATAATACCATGGAATTGTATAATTCCAGTGTTCCTAAATGCCTGCAGGAAAAAAGGGCATATCAAAGCTGGAAATGCTGTGCTGGATTTAACATTCTTGAGAAATATTTTGTGTATAATAATCTTTTCAATGAAAATACACTTTAGGCTAATTTGGGCCACAGTACTCATTATGACAAACTCAGTCGTTATTTAGCATTTCCTTGAGTTTTAATGTTTATTCATTGGAGTAGCTGTGACTTTAACGGTAAGATTTATTTCTACTTATTGATGTGGACCTTTTTTTTCTTTGCTTTATTAAAATTGACTGCGGTACACTGAAACAGTTTTTTTCCCCTTATTACTTTACAACTACAGGGCATATAGGGTATATATATTAATTGCTGATATAGCAGGTCACATTCCACTTTTTGGTTTTGCTTGAAGGTTTTGCTAATTTTAATGTATGGTTCATTCTGAATAGACATTTATACTGTAAAGCACATATGGAGTAAAATAAATGCTCTCATGTTTTCACTGTATATGTTACAGTAGTATTATTTTTTTATATCACTTGCTCAGAAGTGGTTTCTTCACTGTGTTTTGGTGTATCTAACCTGAAGAATCCCATCATGGCATTGTATGCCTATTTGGTATGTACAGTCACTTCAGAAAGTATTCAAACCTCTTCATTTTATTTCATTGTAGATTTTATTGTAAATTAATAAAATTGCAACTTTGCTCATCAGTAAGCACTCAGTAACCCATGAAGACGTGACTAAATGAATGCATGATTTTAGAACTTGCAAAATTATTAAAGATTAAAAACAGAAATTCTTTAAATTAAAAATTCATTCAAAGCCTTAACCTCTCTCTACAAACTTTGCACACTTGGATTTGGGCAGTTTATCCCATTCTTTCTTAGCAGATCCTCCCAGGCTCTGTTAGATTTCATAGCAAGTGTCTATCTCTGCAGAGGACCTCTGAGGCTCTGTTGGCTGTTTGGTTCTTGGTCACCTCGCTGACCAAGGCCCTAATTGCCTTTTTACTCAGTTTGGCCAGATGGCCATGTCTAGGAAGAGTCCTGTTGGCCCTGTAGTCTGTTACAAATCTTCCTTTTCACAACTCTTGAAGTCACTGTGGTCCTGGGAACAATCAAAGTTTCAGAAATGTTTTGATACCTTTGCTCTGATCTGTGCCTTGTCAGTTTTATCGCAGAGGTCTACTGAGTCCCTTGCACTTCATAGTTTGTCCTGACATGCAGTGTGAATTGTGGCACCTTACATATACAGGTGTGTTTCAATTCAGTTTGCCATGGTGCACATCAGTCAAGTTCCAGATACATTTTAAGGATAACTAAAGCAAATAGGATGCACCTTTTTATGTTAAGAAACATGTTTTCACTTCTTGAGTGTAGACTGATGGACAGAAATGACAATTTAATCCATATATATATTCAACATATTCAATCCATATTCACATCCTTTAGTTAAGTGGCAATTCAATAATGTAACCATATTCCATTGTAATTAGAAGTCCAGCAACTAGTAACAGTAGTTGAGATACAGTGTAATGTAGCAAAAATATTTTTGTTATAACCCTTGTATGGAAAGTTTAGAGGAACTTATTTTCCACACTGTCTACATATAAATTACCCAACACTGAAGAGAAAAGAACTCAGTACATAACAGTTTCTTACAGTACCACTAGATGGCATATTAGCTCTACAAAACTTAGAAACCTCAGTCTGGCCTATCTGCTACTATCAGTTACCCACTTTGTCAACAGGGCTACAGGGGCAGAGCACATAGTCGATACATTTATATAAATGTAAAGACCCTGAGAGCTTATTCCACCACCACTAGACAAGTCATGTGTCATCATCATTAGGAACATAATACAACGCTGACAAGATATCAATTGTACAGCTCATTTTCAAAAGTGCCTCCATGCTCAACCTGCCTTTTCCCCTCAGAATCGTCAGAATCAGGGGACTATCGACTGGAAAAATGCAATAACAAGAGTGAGTTGGGTAAATTACATTTGCAGTATATGGATGTTATATTTGTCCTGGCAGTAAAGGGCCATTAGCTAGTGAATCAAAGTGCATGCAATTGTTGCTGTAGACGGATCAAAAATGTCATCTGCTGAGGGAAGAGTTTTCACTTGTTACACTGTGAATCAGGGAAGCTTGCCTGATATTTAGGAAGTTGTGAATTGTATGAATTTAAGTAGCTTTTCACATTTAGATTACCAAAATTCTTTTCATGCAGTCACTGTTTTTTTTTTTATTGTTTGACAGGAGTGACATGAAAATGGTGTAAAGTATGAAAAGATTTAAACTCCGAGACCAGTGGATTAAAAATCACATTTCTCTCAGTTGCTGAGTCACACCCTAAACTGCAGTTCACATCTCAATCCCAAAGTTGAGTCAAACCGCATAAGTCTATGCAAATTTATTCCCAAACTTTCCCCGGTCACATCCAAACCTTCTCCCAGGCCATTTCCCTTGTTATGCCATGACGTCAGGGTTGTTAATGATAGGCGCTAACCTTCCCCAGCCAGCCCCAAATCCTCCCCCTCTTGTCCTGCCCTCTCCCACCAAGGCCCTGACACCCCTCTGCCACCCACGCCTCTGATGTCATTCCGCCAGACCGAGGTGGAGCAGCAATTTCCTCCTGCCGCAACTTGCTCAATCTTTGATGTTGTTACATTGCCTCCAGCCTCTGCTTATATGCCGATGTCTCTCAGCGTGTGCATCTGTATGTGAGGAGAAGGGTAAAGACATATCGAGGCGAATATACCTGGTGTTTGTTGATGCCATCTGCTTGTCTGACCCCAGAACAACATCTATTTGATATAATATACACACTGGCAACAAAATCTTACATATAGATTTCCAGACACACCCAAGCTGTCAAGCAGCATCAGTAGCAACACAGTACAGAAAACCCAGTATGCGTGTTGGTTGGAGAGATGAAGGGAAGATGGACGACTGACAGCTCAGACAGTAGTTGAGTAGCATTGTGGTCAACGCAGCGCAGGAGCAAAGATGGAAGAGAGGGAGAGGCTGTGGTTATGGTTCAACATTAACCTCATGGAATCAGCCCTAGACTCTCCTCTCTCCAAAACCACAGTTATAGCCCTAAGTCGAAGGAATTAAAGAGAGAGATTCGATTTCATGTTGTGAAGAGGTTTCAGAGGGACAACAGCTACCCGACTTGGGGCTGAAAGGAGGCTAAGTGTTGACCAGAGGTAGCAGCTTAGGTTCACACTAATGCCACCACGCGAATGACTCCAGCTTCCCATGGTGGGTTGTCCTAGCTCTATTCAACTATCATTCACATTTAACTCATTCACTGTCAGTCCGGCACATAATACCTGACCACAACTTTGTTGCTTTTACATGTAGATTTTTTCACAGAGTAAACAAACAACGTAAGGTGCTACTGAGCTTTAGAGGTGCTGAGGTAAGGATTTTGTTACCCTTGGACACTGCTAACCAGCTGTTTCCAGTCCTTATGCAAGCTACGCTATCCAGCTGTTAGCTGTACCTTCTAGGGCTAACCCAAATAGAGTGGCACACAGCGAACGACTCCAAAAACCTGGATATAAGTTAGCATTTTATCCCAAAGTCAGTGGGTTTAGAAGGTCTGTGGTTAACACAAGCTCAATACATTTTCACGTTTCATTCTACAGCATAAAATATGTGAGAAAATAATCCACTTGTGATTTTTAAGCTTGTATGTGTCTTAAAAAAGTGGTTCCTAACAAGTGGCGAAATGAGACTACAGATTTTGTCGATGTCATAAAACCATTGCGTCCTCGTTGTGTTTATATTCACACTCTTGCAAACTATCACTAACTTTCTGAGAAGAGAGGTTTTTGTAGAAGAGGTAAACACACTAATTTAAGGTTGAAAGCTTAGTGGTGGTGTGGTTCATTTACAGCATAACATTGGTGTTCATTTGTGAAGATTATTTTTCTGAACACAACGTGTAAGCATCACAAACTTTTGTCGGTCATGGAGCTTATTTTCTGCAATAATTCAAAACCCACTGAAAAAAATCCCATTGTTTTTTAGTCAAGGGAACCAGGGTCATGCTAACTTCTGGGTAGGCCTACACTAATATGTAATCCCTGCATTGCTCTATGCTTTGAAGCGTCTAAGCTTCACCTGTTGCCATGGTAATAAACGTCCAAATCTGTATTCAGATGCTTCGTATATATGAATTACCACGAAAACCCAAACAGCCCATGAAGCAACCCAATAGGAATCCACCATTATTCATCAGGCATCATCATGAATTATATTACCTATCTCAGACAAGGACATTTAATCATAGTGATAGTTTTATACCTCATGTGATGCAGTCACATTACTAGTACTGACACTGAGACAGTGATATGTGATGACGTGACAGGCTTACAGGTTACAGACTACATTAGCAAGATGTGGATATATTCAAGTGTCTGGAATAACTTACAAATTTGAGAAGATGATCCCCTAAAAGTCAAGTGCCAGAAATGCCAAAGGAAACTGGCCTATCACAAATCTAAGTCTGTCAAATCACCTAAAAATTGTAAGTAGAGGTTTCACAGCCCCCAAAATGGTATTCGGGGCAGCTCTATTAGCTTCATATTTAGCATAAATTTCTGCAAGCAAATACACTTCCCAAAGTGTCAAACTATTCCTTTAAAGCTTTTTATAAACTAAAAGAAAACTACAGTGATTTGTGTGGAACTTGCCAAGGTAGGTAAGTGATATTCTTAGCACATGGGGATCCATTTTTGGATGAGGTGACAGAGGAGAAGTGTGAGAGAGCGAAAGAGACCAAAAGAGTGCATATGTTAAGTTTGGGGTCAGCTAATTGGGGTCTGCTGCGTGTGTGTGTCCTGTCTGTCAGTGTCTAGACTGTGCCACCGGTGTGTTTTCTCAGATGTAAGGCTTTATTAAGCCCTTTACTTAAGCAAACATCCTAGCTACCATGCAGGTCTGTATTTGAGTGCAAGTCTACGCAGTCCTTTGTACAGTGTGACTGTGGGTTGTGTTTGATGCTCCTTGTGTGTGTACTTACCTGTTTGTGATTTATCGAGATGGGAGCGAGTTCTCGTTAGCTAAAATAATCAAGATTTATGAGTCCCTGTGTGCTGTAAGTGACGGGCCAGAGGCTTCGCCCCACACAGACACACACAGTCAGGCTAATTGAGTTTGGTCATTACTGTCTCGTTCCTTTATCAAGGGCTCGTTCAGTTGGTCATCCATCAAGACACACACAAGCCCAGACTCTATAAAAAAACAGTTAGTGCATTTTGACTTCCCTGCACACAGTCTTCTAACGCTCTTTTTTTTTAGGTGTGTCTCTGGCTGCCACATGAGCACTTTTTCTTTAAATGTGTGTGTCACTCTGGATGCCATCATGCAGACACACCCTGATGTCCACCTTGACGTCTCTTGCCTGTCTCCAGTGATATTTGTGTCCTTACTATCCACACTCGTCTATGTCTCCCCGCGTCTGCCTTCTATCTTTAGTTGTTGCACACACTGAATGTCTGAGTGCATCTAGCAGGGGTTGGGAGAATGTGTGAGTGTATGTGTGCGTGTGTGTGTGTGTGTGTGTGTGTGTGTTGCATCCTGTGAAACACCCTCTTGAATGCAAATGGCTAAGGACCCCCCTCATCATTCTGGAGGGAAAAACAAAAAGAGAAGGAAAATGAGATGGACAGACGAATGGAACAGACATACATACCAAACATGGCGGAGTGATAGAGATGCATACAAATGTACAGCAAGTCAATGGTGGGTGCTGAGAGACAGAGCAAAGGAGGAGGGGGGGGGATAAAAGTGTTTGGTAAATGGGTCAGCCCTGTCTGCCATCCCAGGCACATACACACAGTACGCAGCCCCCAGAGAGAGACCCAGACTGTACAACATGCTGCTGAGAGGAGAGACGACAGGAGGAGAGACGAGAGATGAAGTAGAGGGCTGCAGATGGATCGCAGGAAAGGGGATGGAAAGCAGGAGGGACAGATGTGTTGGCTCTGATCTGAAAGGGCCAGTTCACTTAAAATCACACAAGGACACGTTCTCACTTGCTTCTAGTGGTGATGTTTGATGATGACATATTGATATTTTGGGGTGTATCTGCAGTAATTGTGAGATGTCAGTTCCTAAGATTTCAGCCACCAACCCAATACAGTGTGAGTGAATTTTGTTTGTAGTGCTTTAAAGGAACTTCTATTTGTAGAAGCAATCTGCCCATTAATAAGGATAATCCCCAGTCACAAAAATTAAGAGTTGAATTATACCTGAAACCTGTGAGACTTGATTCCTTAAAGACTTGACTTTATTTGAGAGTCTGGCAGTATTTCTACAGAGTCTGTTTCTCAATATTTAGTTTACTGTGCCTTAATTGTCCATACTTTTATGAACAGCAATCATATTTGTATGTGCATAGGAAATAGGGGCACTGTGGGTGCTACAGCAATGCATCACTCGCAATATCCTTATTTAACTAGTGTGAGCAGCATGAGCTACACATAGACACCCTATAATATTATAATACAATGTCCTATAGTATTTGTGTTGACCTGTTGTGGCAGGGAGGTTTGGGCAGGATTTAGCTAGTGTGGCACTGTCATGACTCAAAATACTAAAGTACATTTCATTGTCATACTGGTGTCATGTTGTCATATTGTTTGCCTGCCATAACACATAGTGCTCTCAAGCTGTGTAACATATAACGTTGTATGGACCCGTTTTTGTTGTTGGGGGGTGGGGGGGGGGTGTCTATGAGTATGTGCTACACTTAAAGCAACAATACAGTATTCCCTTGCCCAATGAACAATAACATCCTTCAAAGCTGTCCATAAATCTTTTGCTTTAGGACTCTAATAAAGATTTTTCATCTATTTCTATTAGCCAGCTCATAGTTTTGAGTGACAGGTCTGACAGGTGGAGGGGGAGTTGGGTTTGACCTGTGACAAAGATCCTGTGTTAGACTCTGACCCATGATGCTGAATGTGGTCCAGCCTGCTGCTGTTCAGGCCGCACCAGTCATTTTTTCTGGTAGCTGCTGCCTGATGAAAGGACTCGGTGAGTTTGTTTGTTGGACTGGAACTGCATCAAAGAGAGGGAGAGAAGAAAGGAGAATGAGCCGGGCTGTCACTGGAGTGAGAACTGCTCCATGGCTGCTTGGTTTGAACAGATGAAAGGGTTAATCTCATCTGACAACGCACAACAATGAGTAATGACTCCAAAGGCTCCCACTCCTTCCTGTGCCTTTGCACTGTTTCACTTGCAACTCTTTTTTCCCCTGAAGCATGGCCTTATTTGCTGTACAGCCCCTGCTATACTGTGCCTTGTTTGCCTCCATTGTATGAGGAGCAGCCTACTACTAACCGTCTGCATGCGCCTAGGTAAACACATTTTAGGAATAGCAGCTAATCCATCATAGGCGTCACACTGAAATGTTTCTCCCCTGGGGCCCTGCAGTGCTGCGGTATCAGGTGGAAGGGTTCCACTTCCTGTCTTTGTGGGCAGGTTCCTGGCCGAGGGGGACAATCTCCCTATTGGCCCCCAGTGATTTGAGCATACAACCCATGGGCGACACTACCTGTTCCACCACGGCCCCGGATGGCGCCACTGCGGGCTCTGTGGGAGGGTGTGTGTATGTGTGTGTGTGTGGTACATTAGTATGCATCATGTGTTTACAAGTAACAAGGAAGTTGATCTCTGCAGTCTAGAATAGAACTTCATGTTTCACCAACATTATTTGCAGCCCTGTTGGTATGACTGGAGAAATTTACCCTAGCCGTGGTGTCAGATTTTGATGGGAGGAGATTGCATTGCATTGATGGCTTTCTGTGGGTCATAAGGAAAGGTGCATGTCAGTATCTCTCTCTCTCACTCACACACACACACACACACACACACTTCTACTGAGCATACCTCAGTGAGCTGTACAGATTTTAAATTGAATCTCTCTTGTCCACGTTGTGGGTGACCTTCCTATTTGGAGCTGAGGAGTGCTCCAGAAAGCCAATACAGCTGCCGTGATTTCATTCTCACAGAGCCAGACAGTGACGAGCAGGGAGAGAGATCCAAAGAGACAGAAGGAGTGAGAAGCCTAACTCGGATTCCCTGCACATTCCTTGTCACTTTCTGACCTCGCATGTGATTGTAAAAGTGGCACAGAAGAGATGGGATCAAAATCTTAAAAGGTTATTAGGCATGCATTACAGTGAGATATTTGAAGTTTAATCTTAAAAAATACAGTATTGTTCAGTTCTGACACTTGGCTGTCTTCTTCAAACTTGGAGGAAGGTCTGAGAAAAATTAAATTGCAAGTATGCTTCAGATGAAATGCTCCCCCAATGGGCTGTGTCCCAGGTGCAATTCCAGGAGTTTGTAAAATGAGGTGGCACATGGGGGATCAACGATGAGTCATGGGGGGGAATAAATACAGCATTTTGTATTTATTATCAGAAATAAATACAGCATTGAATATTGTCCTAGAAATCACCCCAATACAGGTGGTATTTTCATTATCTTTTACTATCTTTAAAACAACAGAACTGATGAAGTGATGTTTGTCTATTTTCTGTTTACGTGGTCATGCACTGCTGAATGACACAGGAAAGTCATAGCTATTCACTCGTCTGCTTAGCCTAGTTAAGATAGCTCAGCTAACTAACTTGGTCATTTTTACTGGACAATTGAGCCTTCAGTAGCCTTCTACTGTCACTTTAGTGACCCACTTTAGTCACACTGCAGTGTGTGTGACAATTTTTGCAACTTTGTGAAACCATCAACTGACCTTACAGTTATGCCTACTTCATGAAGCAAATGGTGAGTTTGATGGAGGTGATAAAGTAGACAGAGCTTGAGCTTCCCTCTTGATCTCTATTTTTCATTCTTTTGTGTGTACAGACGAATGCAACACATTTAACACACTTAGAGGAGAAACCTTCCAAAGCTGATAGTGTTGTCTTTATGACAACTGGATTTCCAGCTTTTGAATTTTGTATGAACTAGTTAATTTCATGTATAGCTCCTCCTCTAAGCATTCAAATTACAATACTAAGAGACTCTGACACATGAGGCCCGGGTACTTTCACACCAATGTGTGCCTAGAACACATCAGAAGAACTCCCACCTTGGCGAGGAACTATCACAGATGGCTTTCTCAACAGCGCACTGAAACAAAGTTCACTTGTACCACTGTGGGTGGAGTGAGGAGGATGAATATATGTGACAAATCAGTATCACAACAAAGGACAAGATTAATGTATTAAAAACAAAGATTATCAAGTGCTACAGTACATAAAGGGCAAAGGGGAACATGCTGTAAGAGGATGCTGTGATAAACAAAAGGTACATTTTCCATCTCTGCATTTCTACTTAACATCTGTAATCCTGTTTAGTTTTTCAAGGAGAAAGAAGTATCACATTGCATGACAGCGCATAATGTTGGAATAGAAAGTCACAAATTGAAACAGAGAGTTAAATAAGTATAAACCCATTCAAGGTCAGATAAAAGAAAGAACATGAGGACTCTCAAAAGCAATAATCTCCCATCAAACCAGCAGGTTAATGGGGCTGTTTCAGTCTTGACTTAACAAAGCAGAGACAGCATCTTAATGAGTCTGCCACTCACCAAGAGACAGCAGTGCCTTCACTCTGAAATCATTTCCAAATTACATGCCTGATAGTTTCAACTGTGTCTGACTCACCTTGAACTTGGAGCGATGTAATCACTGTTGATTATTGTTTCTTTCAGGTGTTTTGTCTTTGACAAAATACCTCAATTTATTCATGTTGACATTTTAAGCTCCCAGAATATACTTCATCGCCAATGTTTGTACTTCATTGTTGTTTTCTTGTGTTTGATGAGGCTTTGTAATAATCAGGATATGGCTTAGCCACTGATCGTGGATGTTCGATTGACATTAATTGATTTCACCACGAAATTCCAGATAATGGTGAAATATTCTACAATAATCCAAGAAGATTATTATTAATTTATTCAAAATTCTTTCAACAATACAGGTTAGAAAACAAACATATTCCTCCAGTGGCCTATGCTGGTAAGAATAAGGTGTAAAACTGATTTTATGTTGGCAAGATAGAAGTGTCAGGGTAAAATATGGATGAAGTGCCAAATGGCAAAACGAGTGAAGGAGTTAAATAGAGAGAAAAGGAAAAGTGAGAAATAAAGAGATGGAATAATGGCACAGCTCTGCATGGCTTGCTTCACCCCCCAAAAAATAAATTCTGATGCTCTTTTCTGTTTTTGATCCCAATGAGAAGCGCCATGGGTATAAGATCAATAAGTCTCAATTTTGCCATGGAGCTTGGCTTTACAGCAAAAATCTATAGCACTGTTTTGAATTATTATTACAAATCCATTGCTCTTGTTTTCCCTGTCCCCGCTAAAAGAGGTGGGGAGGTTGCAAAACAATGAGAGTAAATCAATGGCTACGGCAAACAAAGCACGCCCTGCGGAGCCCCCAGCATAGGTCAAGCCAAAAGAATTGCTGTATTATGATTAGTATGATTCAATGTTTCCTTCTCTGTTTGCTCCTTGAAGAGATTTACACTCTTCCCAGAGTGGAGGAAGAGATGGAGTGATGTTTCCATCTATCTTTCAAGAGGTAATGAAGTCATCATCCCCCGATAGACGTGTCCTGACCCTGTCGTCTCCTGATGGTGAGTCATCCGCCTGTCGCTCCAGTCACAAGCCAAACACACACACATACACACGCACAAGCAGAATTTCCCAAAGGACAGATGTGGATGCTCATGCACTGCTCTCACATACGCTTAAATTCTCTCTCAACACCATCCCTGCTTCCACATCCCCTCCTCTTCTGTCAGCCCACAGTTTACAGCCCCATCATAACAAATCACTGTTATTAGACATAACACCATTAACATAGATATACACCATCCCGCTAATATGGCGAGTGAATTAAGAGGAAGGTGATGTTGAACGTACACGTCCAAACACACGCAGGACTTAACATTGCACACATGTTGTCTTCTTTATAGTAACATGACAAGATTTGGAAGTTGTAAACTTAAAGAACTTGAAGGAAGTATATTCAAGTGGACACATAGTATCAGTTGGTGTTTTTCACATGCAGTTTTTAACTGTAGATAGTAGCAGAACTCCTGGCTAGCTAGCAGTCATGACCACAACATCAATGGCAGAATTTAGAGACCAGAGGACTGGGCAAGTTACCTGAAAAATGTGATCAGTTATTCATTATTACTTACTGAATAGTAATTACATTTGTTTATTAAAGCCATCTTCTGGTTTGGAGGTAATATTTAATGACCAACAGTTAGCTGTGGTGACTGCAAGCAGCACTATGGAAGTCCTATCCTCACACTTAAAATGCAGGGTTCACACAGCTAGCTAGTGAACTAAGAAGACACAAAATGTTAATATTACATTATATATAATATACATTATTAACTTCAAGCTTCTTTGAAGTCTGCTTGTCCTCTTTTGGCAGGAACTAGCAAATCCTAAATTCCAGCCACTGCACTAGAGCTAACAGATCTCTGTCTTAGGTCAAAATCTTTTTTTCTCTTTACTGTAATGCTGCTGTCTGTAGTTCGGGGTTAGATTAGACTCAAATTAGGGAAGGTAATGTCAGTGTTGTGGGTGTGGGTGTCTCAGAGATAACAGGTTTACTGTCGCCAAAGGAATCAGGTTGGGATTAGAGCTAAAACTGGTTGTAGCTTGAGGAAGCTTAAGTAAAAACTGACTTCACCACTCTCCACTCGTCGAATGATGATATCAACCTCACCAGCTATTTTCAATGGAAAGTGGCTAAAACCTGCTTGAAAAGTTGCTAGATTATACTATTAGCCAATGTAATATCAATAGTTATAAATAGAGAATATACTGATAACAACTCAACAAGCTCACTTCAAAAATGTCACATTAAAGGTGCAGTTATACTGGAGGTAGTAGCTGTAAAGTAATAACTGAATTTCAAATACACATTTCGTTACTGTAAAAAAAGAATTCACATTACTGCAGTGTGTTACTCTGTAGGGTGATAATTCCCAATGCCGAGCAGATCTCGCAGTGTACAAAGAGACACAGACGGGGATTCTGGGAAAGCTTGAGACGCGGAGGACAGCTGAAGTCTCTGTTTGACAGATGCCCTGGCTCTCAGAGGAACAGAATTAAATAGCTGACATAGTTTGGATGGAGGACTTTCACGCCCTTCTTACCCACTCACTCTTTCTCTCACACACACACATACACACACAGTCTTTCACAGAGCAAGCTGTCTGACAGAACATAAACACGTATTAGCCGTATCATCTCTCATCGACACTTAATGCCGAAGCGCTGGGTGTTAACACGACACAAGCCGCGCTAATGCACTGTGGCAAGTGCAGTTTTGTGGCGCCATTAAAATAAGGCCTACATTCATAGACACATGCATATAAGTAAAAACTTACAACAGGATGAACTTAAACAAAAAATCTTGTATGCTCTACTGTGTGCTTTACTAATGGAAGAGTAGATATTATATAATATACAGTATATGGTTGTAGGGGAGCTGCTTCCTCCAAATGAATACAGTGTGTGTGTATGCTCTCTAATCCTGTTTCCTCATGTCCAAGGTGCCTGTTTAATTGTGCAGTAACACAAGTTGGTAGGAAGGATTTCACAAGTTTTTGTCCGTAGAGGTTAGACACACACACAGACACACACACACACACACACACACACTCACACTCTTAATATGTAATTTATCTATGGCTTATATGGCTAAGTACCTCAGTAACCACATGACACAGTATCATGGGTTTATGGGCATGTATCTATTCAGCTGGAGTCAAAAGGCTTATTAGTGTGAAGGGGGGCAGCGCTAAGGTGTCAAGGCTCATCCACAATATGTGTGTGTGTGTGTGTGTGTGTGTGTGAGCATGTTCCAGCAGCAGTAGTAACTCAACCTTGTCAAGTCATAATGGAATCTATAATTGATATACCTCAATAGCTGCCACTTCAATTTTCTTTTGCAATAAAAACCGAGGCGGACTCTTTTTTAAAACTTTTTTTTCCCCCTGGCCTCTCATACCTGAAAGTACAGTTTTGGATTTTCAGCAGCGTTGTTATCAGGTGATACACTGCGCTTGGCCACCCTCTTTGTAATCCTCTCTCCTTCTCTCATTCAGTTTCTCCCCAACCTCTTCATCTTTGTTGACCTTGCTGAATTCCTCCTCCTCCTCCACCCACTCCACCCTCTTCTCTAATCTTGCAGCTTCTTTTTCTATTGATCGCCCCTCTCTTTCAGTTTCTTTCTCTCTTTGTCCCACTTCTGTTATAACTGCATTTGCTGACAGTTTTTCATAGCTGTATTTACACAGTTAACATTTCTTGTCATTTCTCATTCCTCAGCCTTATGACTGTTTTTCCCAACACCTCTCTTCCCGTCTGTTCCTCCCTTCCTCTTGATCACAGGGCCTTATTGATGTTAATTGGATGATTTCATGATGGGATACAGCTGACCATGCCGCTTTGATCCCAGCCTGCCTTCATGAACTTTTGCTGAATGGATTCAGGAGAGCAATGATTTTTTTTTGCCTCCAGGATCCATGGATGTTTTGCAACGTTCTCGGTCTCATAATTGATTTTCCTTCTCTGTTCTAATTTGTGTTTGCTCGTGCTTGCACTGTGAAAAATGTCCATCCTAGCAAGACATAGCCTGGTAGGGAGCCAAAGACATGCACTTATAAAAAGTGTTTTTAAAATGTACCAGTCACAAATCATTGACTTACTTCCAGCTTTGTCTGTTTCAGGTATTCCTACATAACCCTGATCTTTCAGTCAGGAACAAAAGTTACAGTTGTTATATGATGGGGATGTGCCAAAAATGTTAAAAGGCTCTGAAAAGCTTCTTGCTATTGGTGGGATTTTACATAATAGCAATATGGTTACAGGTGCAACAGGTGCAAAGTCCTCTGTTGCATTTCTCACAGTACAGCAGCTCATGATGTTTGCTGCCCCCAGTGGATGATACATGTAAAACTCAAGCCATCCATCCATCCATAATCTATGTAATTTATACTCTGAGGATCGGGGGGGGTCACTGGTCTATCACAGGGCCTGTGGAACATAGAGACTAACAACCATTCATACTTATAGGCACCCGAAGAGTCACCAGTTAACCTAACCTGCATGTATTTGGGCCGTAGGAAGAAGCCTGAGTACCCAGAGGAAACCCATGCAGAGACAGGGAGAAAATGAAAAGCCCCAGGTGAACTGGGGTTCGAATCCAGAACCTTCTGGCAGTGCTAACCACTGCACCACCGTACCGATGTACCACCGTGCCAGCACCAGTAACAATGTGTTGTCAAATCAACCAGAACTGAAATCTTAGGAAATATAACTTTTTAAAACAGATTTAAGTTTTTTTGTGTATTGTCAAAATTCCAATTAACAACACTTATTTTAATTTTTATCAGGAGAAAGTATTTTTATCAAGAAAAATCCATAAATAATGTTGACCGCTGACTAGGTTTTATGTCACTAAAGGGTCAACATGACCTTATGTGTGTTTCAGTATATGAGTCTCTATGTTGACTCTACTTGACATATCACGCAGACAGTGCTCACGCTGACTAATGTGTTAAGCTTCCACAGGCCCCCGCTGATCTTGGGAGAATTGCTTATAGAAAGTTGGAGGCAGTAATTATAAGTTTGCTTTCCTCTCCATGAGAAAGTTGCAGGTCTAGTTGGTCCAGTCATCTCTGATGGAGAGATAAAAGAGAAGGAGGAGGAGGAGGAGAAAGGCTTGATCTCAGCATACAGGAGAAATAGATGACTAACCAAATAGAAGGGCCCAGCCAGCCGTGACCACAATCAATGGGCTTTCTCTAAGTGTCTTCGATTTAGACTCACACTCCTCTCTCCAACGCAGTCTCTTTCTCCCTCTCTCTCTCCATATATCCATATATGTGTGTGTATATATGTGTATATACATGCAAACATAAACCTTATATCCCTCCTTTACTCATTGTTTTTTCTCTGTCACTTTGTCTCTATTTTTTTCTGTCCTCATCACTCGCTCATTCTCTGTACTCCTCTATCCTTCTCCTTCCCCTATCCTTCCATTCCCCTCTCTGTGTCATTGTCATTCCTTCCTTACTCCCTGTTTTTCTTCTTGTGCTCTTCCCTTCTTGCTTACACACTCTTTTTCTCTCCCTCCATTCATTCCTCCACTTTCTTCTTTCTTTGCCTTCCTCATGCTACTCCCCCTCTCTTCTTCTCTCCTGTGTCTCCGTACAGACCCCCCACCCCTCTGCCCCCATCCCAAGCCCGTACTGATTGAGTCCTCACAGCTTCATTAGGATTCTCCCATTCACCTTGTTGTATGCAGCCCCGGGGCAGTGATCCAGCAGGGCTCTTGAGAGAAGCGCACTCAGGTTACATGTCAACTCTTCCCATATTTCACTTTTAGCGGACTTACTTTTGCTTATCTGCTCATTCCAGGCTGCTGAAAGTGCGCTTCAAGGATGTTCCTCACCGCCCTGTCCTGGGGTTTACTGTCATGAAGATGTGTCACAGGCAAACTGGAGGTGAAGACTTAATTTAGCCCTGTGTGTATGTCTGTGTGTGTTGGGGCTGCTTTGCATTCATTATGCTTCAGGAAAGTTCAAGTTCAGAGATTTTTTTTTTCATTACACTAATCTGTTCTTCTTAAGAACTTGACCTTTTGACCCGAGACTTTGATCTAAAAAGTGGTATTTTGAAGACAGTGTGATACATTTTAATGAAACATGAGGTTGCTCGCAGAAACATGGAAATGCACTGTCCCTGAAATGTCCTTTGTCAGAGTGTTTTGGGGAACATTTAAAATAAAACTGTTGAAGTCGACCTGCAGTCCACGTCTGGCAAGACAGCCTCCGTCCTCTACCCCCATATGTGCCTGGTGTCACGTGACCATTACTTACCGTACTTAGGTCAGATGATAACAACAACTCCATCTGCTGAGAAAAGCCAAGAGATGTGGTTGAAAATTTTGAAAAACAACAAGTAAGGTGGACCTTTTTTTATCAAGCTGTCATTGTGTATTTTTTCTGACGGCACATAAAAGATGACATAGACGGTGCACCCAACATTGTGGGTCCTTCAGATCCCAAACCCTGGACCTGAATCTGCCCTGGTCCAAATTATACTCAGTCAAATCAGAACAAGTAGGGTCTCAATTTACTGCCACGGGACTCAGGTCTGTGTGTCAATGTCCAGAAGTTTTTTCAGTTTTTTGGTCAATTTTTCAAATTTGCTTTATTGGCATGAACATATACTGTATGATTATAGAACTGTGTTATGTAGTGCTCTATGATAAAAGAAGAACCAATTGTTGAATCACAAATCATTAAAAAAGAATAAATCATGAAGGAATAAAGAACAAAATCCAGTTATCTAGGTTAAAAGCTCACACGTTTTCTAAGTGGAAATAATTTTCAACATGACGTCGACACACTTACTGAGCACTTAACAGCAGGGAGGATAACAACACTCACCCTGTCTCAACACTAAATCCAAATATAACTCTCTATTACCTCTATTCTGATGAATTCCTCCTTTCACCCCCGTCCTTGTGTTTCAGTTGTAAGCTTTTACACCCTTTCAGCTCACGTTTCAAGCAGACGATTAGTCACGACTTTGCCTAAATATGTCAGTTTGCAGCAGAGAGACACAAAGCAGAAGCGAGCGAGAGAGCTGGTTGTGTGGGAGTCAAATGGAGAGAAAGTAGGGACCCCCATGACCTGAAGACACGCTGATAACCCATACATACAAAACATACACATGCCTCCAATGCTATCAAATATGTATGTAAACACAACTGCATTAAGACATCCATGCAGAAGTTCTTGTCAAGTGACAATGAGATGACATATTCCCACATAAAAATATCATTGCTCTGCTTTTCACTTTCTCCCTGTAACATTACTCAATTTCAGCCACAGGCTCAGGACATTACACAGGCCCTGTGTTTGAGATGTGTGTTTGATATGTGCAACTGTATGTTTTCACTGGGCAGCTGCCGTCTTCCTTTATGTGCTCTGTAAACCACAGGATGATATATTGTGGTGCTGATGTATTTGAATGTAGACATAGTTTTGGCACACTGGTCTGCACAATACTGCACAGAGAGAGAGAGAGAGCGGGAGAGAGAGGAGAGGATGGTGTAGACAAAGGACAAAGCATGTTTCTCATGATTCAATCACGTATTTGTGTAATGAATGTATTCTTGTTTTTTAATTTATTTTCTGAAGTAAAGTTAATAGAACAGTCAGTGATGTCCCCTGCTGATAATATCATGCTACTAAAGCTACTATTTCTTTAAAATATGTTTTTAAAAAAAAACAAAAAAACAAAAAACATTGTATTTATCCAGATTGTTGATTTTATGAATTTATTTACTTATTTACTTGGCAATCAGTCTCAGTATCAATAAAATAGTTTGAGCATCGCATGATGTTTTACTCTCACAGGTACTGAATGTGGAAAACTGATGATTTAAACTCTTTTGGACTAAAGATTGTAAAATGGAAAACATACTAACATCTTTTAAGTGTAAAATTAATCTTCCTTCAAAATCCATATTGCTTAAAACCTCATATGTTCCCAGACGTGTGCATGTGTGCTCATGTAGTGCTGTTTAGTGTTAAGTGCCTTTCTATACTGCCTACACCCCACCACCCCCCGTCGTTGTAGGGAGTGCAGAGGAGTTGGGAGGGCTGGTTCAGTTCTCCTGCAGACACCCTGTTTATTTAGCCTGACATTCCTCCACTGCTCTCTGAACGGGAGAGCCGGTTACTCTGCCTAGTCTCATCCTGACTCACGTCCGTCCCGTCAGAACCAATGACATCTGAAATATGTGTGTATGTTGGAAGAGGGTGCATATTTAGCATTTGGAGAAGCACATGCACATGTGTAGGAATACTGTCTGTCTCCATGTGTCACTAAATGTCTGACAAGTCATCATTATCATCATTACAGCTTCGTTAGTGTACATTATGGTCTTTACGAGCACGTCGGAATGTGGTGAGCGACTGCAGAAAGCCATTACACTTGATGACAGATTACATTTGTTAGTCACCCTCCTCGCGATGAGCTTCTCGCTGAAAGAAGAACCGAAGCGGTGGTTTAGTTGGTCTGTCCTGTCTCACAACAGTGGGAGTTTATTTACCCTTCACTTCTCATTAGGCCTCTGACTTTCACCTGCGCACAGTGGCCATTTCAGATCGTTGAGTAGCCACAGTTCACAGGGGCCTCTAATGAGTCATTGGACTTTCTGTCGATACTGCTCAACATGTACGTCTTCATTTGTCTCTGTTTAGGATTTCCTCTAATTGATATTGAGTGCTGACTTGCACTTCGGTTAGCATGTGTTGAACTGCTTGTCACTCAAAATTAGCCCTCTTTACGAGGCAGCTCGAGCGCCAATGTGTGCACTCAAACACGTCCTTACAGTGCGGTTAGCGACACAATTTACGATTAATTTTCTTTACCTAGACATCTGGCTGTGGCGGTACATTTCTCCTACCCTTTTGGGTCAACTTTCCATCTCTTTTATCCCTTCTGGAGAGCTCAATAACATATTTCAGTCCCACGTTGGGTTTGGAGCCAGAGTATTGGCTTTCTCATTAGAAAAAGCTCCAACTCTTCCTAAAAATCCCTCGGTTCATGCTTATTTATCGCTGCTATGTGTGTGCAAATGTGTGTGTGTGGTTCAAGCTGGCATGTGATTCAAATCTGTCATGTGCTGTAGGTGTGTGTCAGTGCAGCAGTATGCGTGTGTTTCTTTCTCTCCATGACCAGTTGCTTCTGGCCCTTCTCACTTGTTACCCTGTCATAACAGGCACTCTGCTGCTGTATTTCACCTTAAATGCACACATAGCCAACACACACACACACACACACACATAGACTTTTACACACCAAGGTCCAGCATACACATTCTGACTTTTCCTCACATCATTAGGCTGCAGAAGAAGAGAGGAGGCAGAAATAAGGTGCAGGAGAGTCACAGAAATGGACAAAGTGAGATGGTAAAGGGCTTTGAAAGCCTGTGTTTTATGTTTTATGGTTTTTTTTAAGCTTTTCTAGGTCATGCTCAAGCGATGCAACCTGCTAAGTTGTCTTGTGCTTTGAAAAAGTCCAAAGTGCCAGGTTGGATCTGTCAGCTGTCCCGACAGGAGAACCAGGGTGAGAGAGATAGTGGAGAGAAAAGAGAGAAGGCGAGTAGATGTGTGTATGCCAGGGAAAGTGTGTGTATGTGTATAGTAAAACTCTCGCTCTGCTTTTCACATACACAAGGCATGCATGGATGAATGTGTGGACACACACATACTGTATTATCCCTTCCACCACTCAACCACCAGAGACAGACACACACACACACTCTGTCTCTCCCAGCCAAAGAGCTGATGGAGTATGTACAGCATGTTGTGTGTGTGTGTGTGTCTGAAAAAGCCAAAGGCCCGCTGTGATTTTACATGGAATTCCTTCCAGCCTGGTAACTCAGTCTGCCTCCTACTCTTTACAACAACCGTTCGATTCCGTCATGCATGGTCTGGGACACACGAGCGGCCGCTGGATGAGAGGCTTTGGCAGCTGTCCTTCTCTGGCTAGGGACACTCACAATGGGAATTGACTGTGGGGAATGTGATAGCGACCTTGTCTTATTACACTAATGCAGCACAGGCAAACACAGGATGGATAGCCTGTCCGCAATGGCTGCCATTCAGACTGGAGAGCACTGCTAAATGCATATCCTGTAATACTTTCTTATGTTTTTTACCGCTTTTGTGGCACAGAGTTATAGTGTGGTTATTGAACGCAGCCCCAGACATAGAGGGGAATAGATTTCACTTGTGTTTTATAAAGATATGCAACACAGTCCGGCCCCAAGGTCGGCCACATGGTTTTTTCCCATTAGTTCTTTTACACTGATTGGGGGAGAGTTAAATAATACCAAGTATTCCCCAGGTTAGGTAGATGTGTAACATTTTAAAGGTTAAGTTCCTCCTCAGGTTGGGCATTGCTATGTAAGCTACCCAGGAGTCTCCTGCTGCTAAAAAAACAACAATCAGTGTAATAAGTCTGGGAAATCATAACTGCTCATGGCAATTATTGAGGGCTGCAAGAAAAATACTTGTGGTTTTAAGAACTGCAATGACTTTATGGCTTTTTCTTTTCTTTCTTTTTAAAAAAAAAAAAAAAAGATTCAGGTGCTTAAGAAATGACAAGACTCTACAGCCATGTGAGGCTGTAGAGTGAGGGGTGCTAACATCAGCACAATAACATACTCACAGTGCCATTGCCAATATATTGATGTTAAGCATGATATTTACCAGGCTGATGATCTTTGTTTAAGATTTTAGCATGCTAGAATTTGCTAACTAGAACAAAACATCAAGTACAGCTGAGGCTGATGGAAAGGTTTTGTAGGTGTTTGATCATAAATTATGGTGCTACACAAAGTAAAAATTCTGACCTTGTGAGGGTGCTAGAACAAAGGTTAAGAGACTATCATTATTACAGTTCCCCACGGTCATTGGGTTCCATCCTCTAGAAACCACGAATGTCTTAATAAAAGTCTTAATAACATTTTGTGCCTGCTGGCTGGTGCTAGATCAAAGTATTAGAATTCATTATTGACCATGAATATCTGCACCAAATGCCATTACAATACACCCATTAACTGTTGAGACACTGCAACAAAAAAACCAAACATTAGCTTCTTGGTGGCACTAGAAACATTAGAGAACCACCTAAGCTGGAGGGATCCACCCTCTGGGGACTGTGCATGTCTGTACAAAACTTCATTGCAGTCCAGACTAAAGTGGTGGACTGACTGACCAACATCATCTCTAGAGATGTGCTTCTAGTGTGGCTGAAAACATACATACACAAAGCTGACCAAGACAAATTCACTCCTCTGAGACATAAATACTCAGTCAGTTTAAAAAATGATCATGCTGAAAACTTTTTCCAAAAAAATAGAACACTCACTTCAATTCAAACCTCATTAAATGAGAACTCTTACCGAGGCAGCTGTGTCATTTTCTGTTGTCAGGAATCTGGTTGTGGCGTTCTTGCTATCTGACAGGAGCCCGGGTCAGTGCAGGTTGAGGCGGTAGCCCCGGGGCCCGGATGCCAACGCGAATACGTCACCTGCTTCGCCCCCAGGCTGTGCCGTCTTGACAGGCCCGGTGTGAAAACAACATATTCCCCCCATCCAGCCCAGAGCTAGATAGATCTATCAACCTCAACCACAGTTTGATCTTGGCAGCGGCAGTGACAGACGTTTC
The DNA here is from genome assembly GCF_001640805.2 of Lates calcarifer. Taxonomy (NCBI): domain Eukaryota; kingdom Metazoa; phylum Chordata; class Actinopteri; family Centropomidae; genus Lates; species Lates calcarifer. The sequence continues at coordinate 23,078,936 of NC_066853.1, forward strand.
ATACTTAATCATTGTCTGTCAGGGCGGCTTTGATGGATGAAGAGCTAAATTGCTGTGATTAAATGAACTGTTAAATCATTAGGAGTGAGTAGTATGAGTTCATGCTGATAAGGGCCAGCGGTGGCAGATTTTTCCAAACATATGACAAAAAACACATGTCTCTAGAAAAAATAACAGAAGCATAAACAAATAAGTAATAAATAATATTGACTGATAAATGTTTCACCTCACTCTGATCCTCCACTCCTCCCTTCGCATCTTCTTCTTTCTTCTGTTCTAGTTATTCTCACTTTTTCCCCATTGAGAGCGAGAGCTACAGGAAGCAGATCCTCTCAAATTAAACTCCACATTCTCCTCTCTAGCCATTTGCTCCCCAGGAATTCTCTGCATCGTTCCAATCATAACTACAGGAAAGAGGGGTTCGAGGTGGTGGTGGTGGGGGGGGGGGGGGGTGGTTCAGAGGCAGGAGGTGATGGATGGCTTTTCAGTGCCATGTTTGTACAGCACATAGTTGGAGCTGCTGATGGGAGGGGAAACAACGGACGGATGAAAACAGATACGGAGAAGTGGTAATAAGAATAGTAAATTTTAAGAAACTTTATGAAAAGGCCTGTGGATTGCATGCGTGACAGTGAGTCAGTGGATGTTTTAGGTGTCTAAGCACAAGATGTGGACCCACCAGATATGTTGTTTGGCTGGATGACACTTTCTGGTACAGAGAGAACTAACTGGGGATGTAAGTGTGTGTGTTCTGTGCTTGACTCAAAGCCAGTTCAGGGTTATCCATCTCTTAGCTTTGGCCGAGTGACGGGTCAGCGGGGGTCTAATATCTCGGCCAGATGCGTCTGTGGCTCCCCGTGTTCATGTCCTTGTAGATACCTTTACCCTCTTTTTACTCTGCCTTTTTCTCTCTCTTTTCTTCGTTTATTTACTTTGAGTTGCTCTCAGTGACATATCATTGGCTGTATTTCACAAGCAATATTGCTGAGCGGTATAAATTCAGCATGAAGCCTCCAGGGTGGAATGTAAATAAAAATCATATCAAAATGTCAATCTGACATATTTTCATATTAATAAACATCATTTTTACTCAAGTGATTGATACATCACAATGGCTTCTATCTTTATTAAAACACCAGTAATCTCATCGACTAATGCTGCACCAAACTCATATTATGTTAATGTGATTATGCGCATAACTGCAGTATGAAACATGGAGTTTTCCTGTTTTTGTTGCATCACTGAGTAGTACTTTAGCCATGTTAATACCTTAATCCAGCTGTTATTCTCTAACAGTGTAGTTTTAACAGTGCACCTAGGGGCACTAAGATCATGCAGAACACATCATTACCTTTGAGAAGTCCACTTAAAAAAGATAAATAAATTATTATTAAATTTAAATTAAATTTTGATTATTAAAATTCAAAGTATGTAGCATATAATAACACATAATCGAAAATTTTTGTAATTGCAACTAAAACACCTCCAATTATGAAGAGCGCAAGTCTGATTTTAGCTTATCAAAGATATGTCATGTTGGTTTATGCCAGCCAGTACGTAAGAAGCTGTTGTTTGTATGTTCAGTTATTGTGGAAGCACTCCACTTTTTTTTTATCAGAAATCACAAGGTTGTCTCAATGGACTTTACAGTCTGTACAGCATACCCGCGAAAAGAAATGTGATAAAACCTCTTGAAGATCAAAAGAAAGAGGGACATACAATAGATGTAATAGCTGCAACAGATGTCATGTGTACAGAATAGAGCAACTGATGACAAAATGATCATATGAACATATAATGTGATCTGCCAGGTCATTGAGCAACTTCCAGGAGTCGCACACAACCTCCTCTCTACCATGAAGAACTGGAAAGACAACATAACTACAGAACCATGCAACAGGCAAAACTCAAGCAATCCAGTTCACACATTTGTCAACTGGAAAATGACCTGTGAAATGTGAATCATTGTCACAATTTTTTCATGACAAGATTAAGCTAAATTATGTGTAAGATATAAGTTTGAATATAATTATCAAGTTTTTCATTTCTCAAATACAAAGACTGATGTCAGACAAATTCAGAATTGTTTAAACTACAATACATAAATGTTTAGTCTGCATGTTGATCTGGATCTGCATATCTTATGGTGAGGACCCACTGGAAGAAACAAAGCAAGTAGCTTGCTTATTTGCAAACGTTGCGTAGATGAGCAACTAATGACTTTCTGTAATAACCGATGTGACTTTGTGCCAGATGGAACATTGTTTTGTTTGTATATATAATCCTGGAGAAAAGCAACAAACAGGAGAGGTCACTACTTCAAGTTTTTGTTTTCAGTCTGTCAGCAAATCATTGGAACCAGTGAATTTTGCCCTCATTTGGATAAAGGTGATTTTTTTTTTTCTACTTTTGGAAACTCTTGTTACTTGGAATCCCATAATGATTTGCTTGTGTTACACAGAAAATGAACAGGGGTGACCTTTATGTATTGTGCATTGTGTTTAGTGGTTCTTCACTGTTTGTAAGTGCAGTACTGTGGTCCATGGGAAAACAGTGGAATTGAATCAAAATTGAAAACCTGTCATCAAACAGATCCTTAAAAACCAGTACCAGTTCTCTTCTTCTCTCTCTCTCTTTCTCTCTCTCTCCTTTTTTCCACTGCTGAAAACGAAGTGATTGGAAGTGACTGCATGGGGTAAGAAGGCTTTCCGCTGAGGCAGGACAAGGAGAGGTCTGTGTATTTGTGTGTGTGTTTGCATGTATGATTCAGGTGACTAAATTGGATGTGGCTTTTGGGGTGTTGGGGTGTAAAGAGCCCCCACTAGCCGCAACTAGCCAGGGAGCAGAGGTGGGGGACAGAAAGCAGAGTGAGGAAGGAGTTGACAGTCAGGTCTTTATATGGTCAGGAATGAATGAATGATCAGGGGTTGTAAGGTCAAAACTCAGGAGAGGACTACAGGGTTTATCCACACATTTGAACTTGTTCAGTTAAACCTCAGACCATACAAGTTCTGTATGAGTCACAAACCTAAAACAATGGCGTTATAATGGGAAACATGCCTCGGTGTTTGTGGAGCCGGTTTAGTAATGGAGAGAGAGGATTTAATTTTCTAAAAGAAATACCACACTTTTATAACTGCTGGCTGCTTTGTCCTCATATGTGTGAGGAGTGTATAGACTGAGGCTGGGGTGGTGTATAGATGGTTTCATATAGCACATGCAGTCAAAACAACTTTATGAAGAGAAACAGCTATTGATCTGACCAGCAGGCAACCATATGATATCAATAATGGCTCTATCACACACATACACACACACATACACACATGCGCACACAAACACACTTGCTCCATTCAATGTGGGATTAATCAATTCTCTGCTGTGGACCACCAATTGATCACACCATAGGGACTGATACATCCATCCCACTGTGCATGTGTATTGAAACATTTGCTGCCTGTTCATGAAACCATGACTCCATTGTGGTACAGGCCACATGCTGTCTGTCATTAATTCCTAGTAATTTCATATTAATGTTAGATTTATGAAGAGCAAGCTTTTGGTGCTGAATTTGTGTCACAACACTCATGTCATGGACACAGGTTTAGCACTATGCCAAATAAATGTCTCATATGTAAAGACTGGTGCCTTAATATACTTCAAATGAATTGCTTTTTAGATCATCAGACAGCCATTCATTTCTGTTTCAGATTTATCCTCATGTCACAGTTTGTTTTTGTATCAGTGCAGCATTATGTTACACTTCACTTCCTGACAATCACCTGACACAGGAAGAGATCCCTCAAAAACATGTCGCCAATGAACCTTAATACCAAACAGACTCCTGCCCACATCTGTCCTCAGAGAAATCAAAACATACAGCTTTGACCTATTTGAGTTGTGCTAGGTAGTAAGACAGTAAGTAGTAATGAATGCGTCTTATCAAGCTACACACGCAACATATTTCCTTAATATCTGTTAATTGTATGACTTGTGTTAGTGTGTTACAGTGATATGATGACAGAGGCACGGTCAGTGTCTAAAGTCACCTGACAAACCTTTACTACAGTAATGTTTAAGGCAGACTGAGCAGAAGTTGATTTCAGCTTTCATTATGTAATATATATAAAGACAACAGTAAATGTTAAAATCTGGGTTCTGGACAGTCTTCTGTTGACTCTCTACAAGACTTCAGAACACTGTTTTATATACAAAGACATACAAGTAAAGTGTAAGAATTCTCTGTAGACTTTATCTTGAAAGTATCTTATTCAGAAAAGGAAAAAAAAACATATTCATTTGACATTTGTAAGAATGTTTGTGTCTTATCCTTATTTACCTATTTCTTTTGCATGCCTCAACCCGAATTGTCCAATATTTTGGAAAATACACTTTTTCCAAATGGGACAGAACAGCTCTTGCAGAGCCTGTACGGAGCTTTGCTAACTTGGTGGCTGCAGTCACCTTTGCAATGCTCCATTCCTTGTTCTCTGAGCAAAGAAGTCATTGCAATTCCATGCATGCAGTTTACTAATCCATAGGCACAGATACAGTATGTGACGTACAGTATGTGATGAGTCAACTGAATATAAATCGGGGCTTACTGTGTGAATAGTCTGTAGAAATATGACAGTCACTTCTGAACTTCTACAGCTTTGATGTACTGTCAAATTCAACAGCAGCCTATCAAAATAAAATGACACTCCAACGCTGATATTCTACCGCTCAGTTCCTAATGACAGGGGCTGTTAGCTTTTCCAAAACTCTGTGTGCTTCAGTATTGCACTTCTGACAAGACGCTAGCTATAGAGTTCCTTACAGTGTGGGCGCACGATTAAGCCAACAGTACACCTCAACTTTATAAAAACACCTCTGAACAATATCCAGAGGACAAAAAATATTATCAAAGTGTTTTTTTCCACCGCCACACAACTTGTTTTTCCATTGTGTCTCATCCTATACGGTGCACTTCCTCTGCTCTCCGAATGAGATTCTCGAGGTCTTGATTTGATCTCCAGGCCTTCATTTCTCTCCCCGCCATCTCCCTGAGGTGCATTGTCTCCCATCTGCTAACTCAGCTCTTTAAGTTGCAGTGCAGCCTCCCCTACTCCTCATAATTCACAAAGTTTGCTTTAAAAACCCCCACACACACTTATTGCTACCGTGTTCAACCTTGGGAATAGACTTAGGGAAGCAGGGAAGTACAGACAGAGAGGAGGTGGGACGGGGAGAGGAAAGGATGACTGTTCTCTTGTTCTCTCCCTTGGTTCATAATTACCTGGTGAGCGAGGTGTGTGTGTTTGTGTGCGAGTGTGTGTGTGGTGTGACCCATTGGGGTGGTCCTGTAGTCTTTGTGCAGATTAAATGCTGATGCAGAGTGGAGACAGCTGGGCAAAGTGGAACTCAGGTCATTAAGGTTCTACTGGCAAGAGCAAAAACAACCATCCACACATACACGCACACATTTACCACACCGCTCAATGAGCCTTTTATTTTGGAAAACAAACAGACGAGGCTAAAAAATGAAAGAAGGAAAACAGTGCTGGTGACAGGCCCTCTATGGGGTCTTGGGATAGAGGGATGAGGGAGAGAGGAGAAAACCAGAGAAAACCAGGGAGGAGGGGGGAAGGTGTCTTGAACAGCTAGACAGTCGGAAAAGTGTGTATTTGTTCAAGCGAGGGCTTTTGAGTGGTTCCAAAATAAAGTGGGGGATTATGGGAGATCAGAAGAGACCCTCTGCCACCCCACCCGCTGTCCTGCGCCGCTCTTCCCGCCCCCTCCATCTTTCCCTGTCAGCATGCACATCCAGTTCACACTCAGGGGTCCTGCAGGAACTATGGGCCTTTGTGCTACGAGGACACACTTACGAAACAGACCACATACAAGAACACCCCGGTGTGTCATTCCTGAAAAGACACTCGCAAGATCTGTTGAACGTCTAATGTTGGTTGGAGACTGACAGCAATGGTTCCCAAACTTTTCCATATCGAGGACTGCCAGTATAAGACCACAGATACCCATTTGGTCAGATGGCATCTCAAAGAACCCCATTAAAAATAGATATGGGCTGGTACTGGGTTTTATGTAGTAATAAAACTGTGTTAAAAAAAATCATCTTCAAGGCACCAACACACATTACTTTTGTGCTTGATCGCAAGACATATTAGAGTTATGATTTGGCATCACGGCAGATAGGAAGTTGGACCGACTATGTTCCAGTCAAGGCCAGCTGGTGCTGACAGTTGGGAGATGAAATCATACAGTATAAGAAGTTTAGTGATGGTGATTGTTTTTCCTCTTTTCCAGTCGCTGTGTTGTGAATTTATGAATAGAACTGCGATGACTGACGTCACATAGCAGCAGCAGAAAAAAAGACCCAAAAATGGCGAATAGTAAAATAAAGCAGCGTGAGGTTGACAGCCCTGGTTGGCCTCGTGTCTCCATCCACCATCTCACCCAAATGTAACACTTTTTTTCTTTGCTTTGCTGTTGCCACACAAACTGCAACATTAATTAATATGGAAAACTGTTTTTTAAGATATAGCCGTTTCTGTTTTGGTACAGAGATGCAAGAATTGATGCGATTTCTGGGTTTGCATAGAAATGCAACTCTATTCATCACTGTTGTTCCCTGTGTGTATACAGTAGTTCAGACTGTCAAGAGAAAAAATTGTATATGTTGGTCGAAGCTGTTATTATGTGTGGCACTTTTTCAGAAAATCATTCATTTTAATTAATGTGTAATTCATCCAAATTAATGTACACGCAATCCACAGAACCTGATCCTGAACCAGCAGAATTAAATTAGCCACTTCATGTTTTTCCCCACATTGGAAAGGTAGCAAGATTTGAATAAAAGTAACCGCCTGTTGGATTCACTTGACTAGTCTGTTCCCACCTTTAGATGTTTCTTCCTACTGAGAAACAAACTAAAAAATAAGGTCATTCAAATTCCAGGAGGTTCATGTACACACCGTGAAGATTCTGGATCCCCTCTCAAAGACCCCTGCTGGCCCCTGTGATCCATTTTGGGAACCACCGCCCTTAAAGATTTATCCTCCCCAAAGGGCAAATTTTGCAAAGCTGTGTGCCTGAATGCAGTTTTCCATGTGTGAAATGACGATTATGTGGGGGAAGTTTCTTCGGAGGAGTCATCTCAGACTGCGGAGTCATTCAGGTGGCTGAGGTGCGCCACTGCGGCAGCTGTCAGGAGACGTGAAACAAAACGCTCCTCCGGCAGGCCTCCCTCCCAACTTAATTTCATTAAATCTGTGATTTGTTTCTGTTTGTGTGCCGCAGTGTGGGATGGGGGGGGGGGGGGGGGGGGGGGGGGGGGGGGGGGGGTTGGAGGGGGCGTGAGTGAGGGGATTCAAAGTGAGGGAGGGAAAAAGAAGGAGAGAGATAAATGAATGAGTGAGAGTGAAGCAAAGTATGTGTGAGAGAAACAGAAGGCATCGGAGGAGCGATTAGTGCGGTGGTATCCATCATTGGAGCTGTGCTGCTCTGGTCGATTGCCATGGACACTGAGGAATACTTCATCTGGTCCCAGCGAGAGGGAATACACACACACACACACACACACACACACACACACACATACACAGATACCCATCTATTATTCTGTAGTGCGAAACTCCAACCACAGCCCTCCTACTTCTTTTTCAACCCACTATTAACCTCCTCCTATCTTTACTATTTCATTCCAGCTGACATTATTTCCATCTTTTTGTCCAAATCTCTTCACTTTTTTGCAGTTTGAGGGATTTTACACTTTTCTACCCTCTGACCCTCTTTCCAGCCTGTCCAGATCGCTCTTCTTCTCTCTGAAAGCCTGTGTGCAGTAACACCACTCGTCATCCCCATTTATTATGCCAACATGCATATTGCATCAGCTACGGTTTGTGTTTTTATTGGAGTGTAGGTCTGCATGTGCCTATGCAAGCATGCACGCATTTGTATGTCAGTGTGTATGCAACCTTGCATGTCTTCATGCATGCCTGTGGGCCAGAGTTGACAGCTGGAGACAGGTGTGTGTGTGTGTGTGTGTGTGTGTGAGTGTACGGTCATAAATATCATTAAAATTACAGCGCAGCACTTTGCACAGCTCAGTCAGACTATGAAAACAAAGGCAAAACAGACTCAACCCGTGATCATTATTTCATGAGAGAGTGTGTGTGTGTGTGTGTTTACATAGTGGTGACGCCATATGGATGTACAGCATACTGTAGACTGCATGATCTAACTTAATCTATGACTAAGCTGTTTTACAGGGAAAGAAAATGACAATGACAAAATAGCAGTGTGTACAGTGTGTGTGTGTGTGTGAGAGAGAGAGACAGTCATGGCATGGGAACAATTATGACAGGAGTGTGTCTTCAGCTGACCCCTGTGGCTAAAATGGAAGGCTCAGGCCAGTGTGAACCCATTAGCCTCCCTCTGTTTGCAGCTCTTTTTCACTCCCCCTTTCTATCCTTCCTCTTCTTCCCAGTTTTGGCCATCACATACCAGCATCCTGATCATTGTTGGTGTGTTGCAAAAGCACTGGCTGAGAGGGACAGTGAAGTTGTCAGGACTGAACTAGGACGAGAACCCAAACACACGACTCAGACTCAAAGTACAAAATAAACAATCTTTATTTGACAAAGTAACAACAGAAAATCACTCACAAGGAGGCAAATCCACTAGGTAAAGTACAAACAAAAGTCACTCGCAAGGAGGCAAAAACAACGAAACAAACAAGGCAAGACAAGGGATAAAAAACTTGGCGTGACTCTCTGAATGAACAGGACAAACTAGTACAGGACAAAGCGAGACACAGACTCTAAATAGACACAAGGTAAGGGGAAACAGGTGGAGACAATCAGGGCGGGGCAAGCAATCAGACAGGCGGGAAACACATGAGGAGAAGAGGCAAGTGACCTGAACCGAGAGGAAAGTAAGATTTCAAAATAAAACAGGAAGACACAAGACAACATGAAGACAAGACAACACGACAGTGACTTAACATAATTTCTTGGACATGACAGAAGTGAAGAGAGTAACAACTAACTAGAGTCAGAGAGATAGAGATATGTCTCATAAATTGTTCTTGTTCTTCTCAATTCTGGAGCAGTTTAATATTTTCAGATGGTTTTCAGTGACTGTGTAATATTGTATTTCAAGCCCAATGATAATTACTTTGTTATAATTCCAATCAGTGATGGTGCAACAAACAATGTTTCTCATTTGTTTATCACCATATTTGTGCATTCTCCCGAAATGAACTTGCTGCATATAAAGGTCTGAATGCAGTTTCAGAGGCTTTTCCACCATGACAAGACTAAAATTCCAGCGGAAAATCTAAATTTGAATGGAATATTTTGCATGGTCAAATTTAAAGGTCTAAAATACCCACAAAACATCAACTATCAGCAATTTCAATGCTGAAATATGCTTTGGATCAACATTGAAAAATCAATCAGAATAGCTGTTTGATGTTTTTTCAAATTAAATTTACTGTACAGCTTTGCCAGAAGTTTCAGCTAAACAGTGATGCCAAAAAGTAACTGATGGATAATAAAAAGAGAGATGGGCAAAAACTGGAAGATGAAATTAATCCATCAAGTTAGGGGGAAACACAGAGGGCATATTTCTGAGTAAAGAACACAAAAAAAGAAAAAGTTTGTTTGTTCGCTGGCGTCAGCGGTGGTGTCTGAGAAGGATTTATATCCCTTTGGGGGCCAAGCCTGGCAGAAGGAAGACGACAGAGGCTCGGTGGCGCTTTGGGGGCTCAGCGCCATGCATAAATCACCCACCTGGAAGAGCTACAAAGACTGGCATTGGTCGTGGCACCGCGCCAACGGCCAACAAGCAGTTTATGTGGAAATGAGAAGAAACAGGCACGCTGATAATGGCGAAGAAATCGGACATAACTTTGTTTCTCAGAGCTCGTCACATTGCAACATACCACTCTGCAAGAGTTCCAACAGATGGAAGTGAGGGATGGGAGTGAGGAAAAGAAGATGGAGAGGAGTTAAGGGAATACAAAGGCAAACAACTGCATTGGGAAAACAATACAAAAAATTGAATCAAAAAAGATGTTGCTGACACCTAAGCACACTGAATTATGTGCTAGGTCAGCGATGTGTGTCACACAAGATAAATGGACAGTGAGTGAAGATCTCCCCTTCGTGTCAAAGTGTGTGTCCTGTTCAGTGGGACTCGGGAAGTGTATGAAGAGTGCATGTGTGTTTTCACTAAAATTTTGCTCAAGTCCCTCGCGTAGAGGCCTGAGGAGGGAAAGTTGGATGCAGCCACTACACACAGTGCGGTCCAGAGTTTTCCACCTTCTAAAGACCTGGGAACAGGACTCAGCACAGACACATGTGGAAGACGTCAAATCCACCAGAATGGCTTCCCAAAAAATAAACACTCAAATTGATTTTAGTGTGCCTGCCTGATTATTAAGGGTCAGTTTTTCACTTATTTCCTCATTTACTAACTAACTTAAACACACAAAATGTAATGATCCTGGTGGGGAGACTGAAGTAAACATTACTAAGACAAAGCAAAGCAAATACTGTAGCAATAGAAATATAGGAATCTGTGAGACTTCACATACAGTATGACAAAAAACCTAGTGCCATTTTGTAAACACTTGAAAATGTTAAAGCATCATTATTTTTTATTCATTAATTAGGGAAATATCCAGCTCTTTAGCTGCTACATATACACGCTAGTTTGTCTGTTTTGGTGCCATGGTAAGATAAAGTTGTTCTTTCAATAGAGATGTTTTGCCAAAAAGAGCTGCGGCTGCAAACAAGATTGATGAGCATAATCAGGACAGAAATGTTGAGGGTTGTAAACCAAAACGTGAGCTTTAAGACATTACATAAAACTGAGCTACGTGAAACTGACCTGCAGGTGTAAATTCGCTCTGGGTTCATCACTTAGTGTTACCTTTCATAACCAACATAATTTAATCCATTTAGCAGCTTTAAAGAACCAATGATAACATGAAACGGTAGGGGCTTTAAATAAAATGCAACTGAGTAATAGAAGATGAAAACCTTCATCTTTTTCTCCACATTGATTGAGCAGGAAACCAAAAACTTTGCTGGACATGCTACATTCTTGCAAACACACACATGGGAAAGCACTGTGAATGTATCTATTCACACTGACACACAACATTTGGAATATGCAAGCAAACACAAACACATCCTCAATCTTTGAATTCCATTAACATTCAAGGGGAGTCAAGTGTGGAGTGGGCCTGTGTCAGCGCTGCACTAACATCAAAGACACAAAGAGAGAGGGAGAGAATGGCAGAAAAAAGCAAGAAAGAGACAGAAAGAAAGTGACAGTGAGATATGGAAAGGAATATAGGGAGAGGGGGATGACAGAGGAAGAGAAGATGGGGGAGGAGGAGGGGTTGAAAAGTGACATTTGGATATTTCACAGAAGACAAACTCCAACCCAGGGCACAGCTATGACAAGCTCAGAGAGCTTATCCCCACTACAGTTGGACAAAAACTCACATCTGCAGAGCGTGCCGGTTTGAGGAACCGGTTTGAGAAAAAAAAAAAAAAAAAAAAAATGAGCTGCTGTGTGGATCAGAGCCACAATGCAGTCACAACATGAGGTTTGAATAGCTGTAATTACTTTTGTCTTGTCAAACATCAAAGTCAGTGATCACAGTAGCTGTCACTCCAATTAGCAAAGTGAGAAGTGTCACATTGGAGGGTACGAGGTTTCTAGGCTGCAGCAGTGTTACATAACAGGTGTGTTAGTGTGCATGTGTGTTCTAAATATGACAGCAGACACCCCCCCCCCCCCCGGAGCCAGACTCACCGTCTCACTGTCATCTTGTCACCCAGATGACGCCACCTGTCTCTGTGTGTCTGTTTGTTTGTACAGGTGATGTCTGTGAATCTGGAGGAGTGATAAATGAGCATTTCCACAGTTTGGAGTGAAAGAATCCATTAGCAAAGAAAAGACAGATGTGCTAGCAGTAACATTAAACTGGTAGATAACTCTTTTAATAACTCTTGATAATTGTTTTGTTAAACTAGTACTTTATAGGACAAGAATGAATCTCCATACCAATCATAGCAGTGGCCTAATGGAGTTAACACTGATATTTTCATTAAAAAAATTTATCTCTAAATCAACCTGACTTAGTTTTACCAGTCTGGAGCCCACTGCATCTCTCTATAGTTGCAATTTAAATATACCTGATACTTGTGGTTAAGGACTCGTAGGAAATGTATCTGCAATGTGCAGTGTGACACCATTTGCAATCTGCATTTAAACAGTGCTCACATTTCCTCCTGGGCATCATTTGTAGCTCTGGCCATCATGACAGCTCTGCTCAAAAACATGAACAACATCAGCTTGCAACATGAGTCGGAAAAGTTTTAAAATGCCCAGCCTTTACCATATTATTTAGAATAATAAGACTTATTAAGACTTTAATAAGACTTTGCAGAACTACTTCTTGGTTCAATACATTCCATCATGGTGTAACCCCTTAAATTTCATTAATAATTTCTCTTTCCTGTCATAGACAGTAATGTTAGTTATAAAATCTTTTTGTTTCAGATTGTGGGCTGTCGAGACATTACACACCTATTAAATAAAACTCAGATTGTTGTGACAGTGGATCGTGCTTCTGTCACAACTTCACATCTGTAGCGGCTGCTACTGCTAGCTGCAGTTGCCATGAATGCTCAGCGTCTCATGATCAATGTGTCAATCTTGAGTGAAAACTGAAATGAACTAACCATGTTTCACTGGTTGATCCATCCAGTTTCTTTTTTTTAAATTCTAGTCCAGGTCATATGAGTTTAACTGATTATATTATTAGAAAAAATATTGTTAAAAACTGATGGGAGTGCTGAAAAAATGTGACAGTAATCATTGGCCATCTAATCACTGGTTTTCCATCATACTTTAGCCAAAATGATCTTGAAATAGGTATTAGATTTAATTCTATGTGGTATTTAAAAAGTGTTTAAAAGTCTTAATTTGGTGAACCCTGCAGAAACCGCTTGCAGGCTTTCAGCACAAGATGTGGTTCAGCCGCACTTTTAAGTCACATGTTACATGCACTTGTGCACGTAATGGTGACGTGACTGTGACCTGAGGCATGTTTTTAAGGCTCTAAATCTGTTTTCTTCCATTTTATTCACTTAACTAGAGTGAACACAGACGTATCAGAACACCTAAAATAAAGACTGCCTTCACTAACAGCAGTGAAAATTTCTCTCCAGAGTCTCCAGGGGAAAACAGCATAGGTGCTGTATCATGCAGCCATTACCATATATTACCATGTATTTGAGGTGTAAGGAGATATTTTTACAATCATCTTGGGACTGAATTGATCGGGAGGTGAAAAGTGTCAACATCTGTCCGCAGGTGACAACTGTGATTGATCACAATGAAAGTTTGCGTTGGAGTAATTAATTAGGTAAGTAGCTTGCGAGGCTGGGGAGAAAAGAAAAGCTTTTTGTTTCCCCAATGAAGGAAAGGTGAAGACAAGTGGCTCCATCAGTTATACTCAGGTGGGGATATGTGATGAAAAAGTCACTGCACAAGCAGATATTGAGCAGTGAGACTTGGTTGTAATGTCAGCAGCTCATTGTTGCATCTCTGTCTCAGCATTGATTAACAACTATGTGAAAACCCTGCAATGCAAGGGACAATTAAAGCAAACACAGGACTTAATTAAAACCTCAGTTAAAAACAGCTTGAGATTAAATGGCTAACCCAACTAAAACACTTCTATTGGTATTTATTTTGTGGAATATTTGGCCTCAAAATCCAACAATACCCAGCCTAACAGGACAAGAGGAGGAATCCTCAGCAGCTGACGTCATCCATCAAACTCCCTGATCCACTGATCCCAACAGGAAACTGCTGGATGCCGCATCAACATGCAGCAGTTTCAATTTAAAGAACAGTTGCAGATGGGCCACTACATGTGTGTATGTGCATCTTAGTGTATGTATGCATGTGTGTGTGTCTGGCTGGGTGGGAGAGGATAAGTGATTTTAGTTGAGGGGGCTTTAGGGCTCAACCAGCACATGTCACTCAGGCAGCTGCAGCTCAGCAGGGATCCAGAGATCTGCAGAATGGCTGATGGTCCAGTAGGGTTTACATACACACAAATACACACTTAAACACGCACACAAGCATGGGTGCATGTTTTTGCTTCAAAACACACACACATACACACACACCATCCTTCTTATCATCTTTCCAGTCTTTATGCTCCAGTCTTGATGTAGCTGATTTTTTTTGGAAGTTGCAGTTGTGTGTATAGTTGAGGTTACGGTGTGTATGTGTGTGTGTGTGTGTGTGTGTGTGTGTGTGTGTTTTAGCTTGCAGACTAAACAATACCGAAACGCTCTCCTGCTTGTCTCATGTGCATGTCTTGTGTCTGAGACAATAATCTGTTTAACTCTATGCAGTCAACAGAGGGCACTCTCACCCCTCTCTCTGCATCTACTTTCCCCATCATCACACAGAGCCAGACAGCAACACACACACACACACACACACACACACTCAGATTCCCCTTTCTCCCTAAGCTTTCCTTCCTAAGCTTCAGCTCTCCATTTTCTCTCGTTTCATTTCATTGTTTAGTGAGGTATTGACTGTGTTTTTAGGTTAACAATCCTTACAGGCAGAAACTGTTCTATTAGCTAAGATTTGTTAAGAGTTTCTTATGAATGTATAACACACATTTTAAAAGGCACTGAGCTTAATTTTGTTGACAATAACATTTAGTAATCTGGCTCTATTTGTACAGGTGGTGATATGAGACAATCCTGACATGTTTAGTGTAGTTTATGGGCTATAAATAGCAGTGCATTAGCTGGTGGCTGGGGCTCCTGTGATGGCTGGCTGAGACTGGCTGCACGGCTGGCTGAAAACACACTGCTGTTTGCACCGCTGCCATTAGGAGCACTTTGCGTGTCTGTGTGAGAGAGCGAGAGAGGTAGAAATGTCTGCTTTTGGTCTGCAACAGTGTTCATCTGTCTCCACTTGATTGTATGACTTGCTTTGTGTGTGTGTGTGTGTGTGTGTGTGTGTGTGTGTGTGTGTGGTGTCTATATATTCAGCGCCATGTTTACAACTAGGAGTAAATTCCACAGCCAAAATTTCCTGTCTCGTGGCGCGCTATCACACCAACAATCTGGGTATGTGTGTGTGTTTATGTGTGTGTGTGTTTGAGTGTGTGTGTATTCAAGTGTTATCATGAAGTGCTCCCTGTTTCCCCCCCTTGTCGTTTCTCTCCAAACCGTCTCTCCTCCTATTCATCCATTGTGGCTGAGAGGATCCTTCTCCCTTTCCCCTCTTTCACTCATCTTCTCCCTCTCTCTTTTCTCTCTCACTCCACAGTCCTAATTACCCATACTCCTCGGAGTGGCCCCTTCTTCAGAGCCTTTGAAGTTATTTTAGCGCAAATTCTACTTAGCTACACTGCAGACAAAACAAGGAAAGGGTCGCATTTGAGGGCCTTTGGAAATGTGTGCGTGTGTGTGTGTGTGTGTGTGTGTGTGTGTTTCTTTTTGCTGATTGAATCACCAGTGTCTCCTGTTTCATATGTGTTTACATCTAAGTGAATATGTATACAAGAGAAACCAGCAGAGCGAGTTTTTGTGTGTGTATGTTGGCTGAATTAGGGTAAAATTGAGTCTATACATACCATATTTTGAGATTGTATCTGTATATCCATGTGTTTGCATATGTTATATGTTTGTGTGTGTCTGTGTGTGTGTAATTCTAAGGGCCATGCATGAATGCAGGCCTTCTGAGCGCTTGTTGAATGGCCCGGCTGCCCGTCATGGTTGTGTTGGACTGAATGGCCAAAGTAGAGCTGTACAAAGCCACTTGCTGTCTCTCTGTAATTATCAGGAGTTGGTCCCCACACACTCACATGCACACACACACAAACACCAAATAATAAGCATATAAACACATGAAAATGCAAGAGAAATGCATGTGGGTAGAAATGGCCACATTTGTAAACTCATACTTGCATGCTTTGAATTCTCCTCACTTTTCGGGAAAGGAAATGTAAACCATAATGTTACAGAAGCTATTGTGTATATTTTTCAAATGAGGATAAAACCATTTTTGGGCATGTTTGTGGAGAGACTGTCTGAGATTCAGTCCTCTGAGTGGGTGTTTCTCATGGCAGCAGTTGACTGATATTAGGACAAGCGTTTGTGTTACCATCTTTAAAGACCCCTTTAGCAACTTTTTTTTTTTTTTAATTTAAAAAAACCCTGTGAAACATGAGTAAGCTGTGAATGTGTGTACCCAATGACAAATTGTTAATCCCAACTTTTTGTCTGAGGAACATCTTCTCCTTCCTCCTCCCTTGTTCTCCATGACTTGGTGAAGTTTTCAGTTCCACAGTTTATACAACTGCCTGCATAAAAAAAAATGTTGAAATCAGATTTTGATGTATATTAATAAGATGATAGCAGCTTGGAATATAACAACGATGATGAAGTCAGTTATATATAACTAGTTATGTCATTATATCAGTTTACAAAATGCAAATCTGTGCATGGTGAAAACAATCTACATCTAGCTCATTTTCAAGCAGGCTATTGAAATTAGTTGTCAACACACTTTGTTAGCAGACATGCTGTTAACTTCCATGGTGCACTGCTGACTGCCAGTTGGTGAGCTAAAGTAATTAGCTTTCAGTCGGACAGCGGAAGATAGTATCCTAACTTGCCAAGGTTAGCTCTGAATTTATCAAGATGCAATATTTAATTCTGCTGCTTCATTTTACTGCTTGCTTAATTTCCATTTTTGTGGCGAAGATGGAGCTGAGCTGAAAGACAAAGCTTTCAGTTTACCAATCTAAGGTCCAACTCATGACTATGGTCATGTGACCAAAAGAATAAGATTGCGAATACAAGCAGCCAAAATGAGTTTCCTCTGTAAGGCAGTAGGGCTCTCCCTTATAGAGTAAAGAGCTCAGACATCTGCGCATTGAAAGGCACCAGTTGGAAAATGTTGCTGGGGAGAGGGATGTCTGTACTTTAACCTGCTGCCACTGTGACCCAGCTCTGGATAAATGGCAGAAAATGGAGGGAATGATGGAAATATTTCATTAATGTTATTTTAACTTCCTATTAATCATTCTCACACTAAGGTCTCTATTATAACAGTCTAAGTGCATGGAGCAAGTGCATTTAGGGTGCATCCAAATCCACTTGTGTTAGTTTAACGGTGGTGCCAGGAGCGTGTTTCAAAAGGGTTGTACTTAATCTCTTAATTGATCAGGGGTGTGTTTTGGGAGTAACATGTGATAAACCAATCAGAGTGCCATCTCTCTTTCCCTTTAAAAGCTAAGCGTGCTTGCACAGTGGCAGATTGCTGACAGCTGCATCAGTCTGAAAGTATAGCAAAGACACTCGCATCAGGCTTTGTGCCACCTTGTGCTGGGTGTAAGATACGGCCTTC
Source organism: Lates calcarifer (assembly GCF_001640805.2). NCBI lineage: Eukaryota > Metazoa > Chordata > Actinopteri > Centropomidae > Lates > Lates calcarifer. The sequence continues at coordinate 23,096,408 of NC_066853.1, forward strand.
GGTGTTGTATTTGTCCCACGTTATGCAAACGTGGGGTCTGGCTAGCATTATCTGTCTTTCTTTTATGAATGTCAAAATTTACAGCACAGAGCAATGCTTTTCCTGAAACCTCAACATCCCATTAGCCGGCGATTCAAGTCACACAGGATAACATTCTGATCTTAAGATCAAATATTCTGACCAAATGCGCGCACAAATTAACAAAAGTATATATTACTGATTTCTTTGCAAGAATGTTTTTAAACACATATACTTGGAAAGATAGAGAGTGAGGCATACTGCTGTACCTGCATTTGTGAAAGTGATAAATCTGTCACATTTAAGTGTGTAGTTTCAGCAACTGAAAAACATGTTTGAGATTGTTACTCACATCGTTTGTTGCACACACACGTCTTCTGCAACGCCTAGCTTTTTTTTTCCTCTGAGCTTAGCAGGGTGTTAATTATTTCCTAAAGTATCTTAAGTGTTTTGTCTCCAGACAGCCTGGTGGAGGGAAACTCCAGGGAAGCAGAAGAGTAACAACTCTTGTGCGCTGCAGAGATGGCAGAGACAAGGGTGTTGGAGATGAGAGTGAGAGAATGAGGGAGAGAGCCGGGAGAGAAGTTGTGAAACAAAGACAAAAGCGAAGAGGAGAAAATAATAATGAGCGGACAGCGCACCCACAAGGGGTGAGGAGACTGAATGTCACCAATGGAGGATTTTAAAGAAAAGGAGAATGACAGGGTGATGCTGGATTTACGAGACAAGTACTGAGGCCTGGGGAGAGTATGCAATATTTCCCATCTGACTCAACTCCCTCGCCACAAACCAGACTCAAATGAGAAACACAAACACTTGCACTGTGGCCCAGAAACTGTACAATGGCGCTTGCTTTGTAATCCTGGAGCTTTTCCAGGCTTTTTTCTCTCTCCGGTGTCGCCTCCTTGAGTTGCACTCACAGTAAGCTCAGAAGCAGTGTCCTCTGAAAGAATGACTTTGGTCAGCGGTGATTGAAGAGGACGTCCTGGTTCACCACTCTGGATTTCTGCAAAATAGTTCAGTCTGGTTGTATGCTGGGTGTGATGATGAGCTGCAACCCACCCCTGTGTCTGCTTCGCAGTTGTTGTCCTCCAGCTGTTGATGTAGGCTGTCCTGACATGCCCCCCCCCTGCTGAGCATAGCAACATATGGAAGCATGCGCATGCATAGACAAACACATCCATATATGCACACACACATGCAACTCCACCCTCTGAGGCAGACAAAAGCATTCAACTGATTAACATTCTCTTTCACACCCACTTAGGCCCATATGTAACCCACATTTCTAAGTTAGGGAGTTGGTTCTGAGCCACACTACGACATGCTGACTCCCTAATGCATCACAAACTTACGGGCTGCCTGTAATAAGACACAGATCTGGAGAGAAAGAGTGACGAAGGTCTGTTTAAGTTCTAGATAAGGTACAACACATGGGAGGGGTTGTTTGTCAGACGCCATCATTGTTGACTTCAGTTCTGCTCATTCTTGGCCACTGTCTGTCAGGTATGGTGTATGGAGCCAGGTTAGTGATTAGATGGGTGTATGTCTCACAGAAAATGACAGTGTTGGATTCTGTAGACATTTTCACTGAGTTACTAAAGTACTCTGTGAGAGGGTTTGATTGATGAGTCATATAGATAAATCAGACCAAAATTGGTCTTTTATTAGAAGTCCAATATGTGCCAGTCAGTTCTGATACGATGAAGGTTCCTTCCATTTTTGTATTAGACAGTTTCAGGGGAGTAAAGGGAAGAAAACAGCCTCAACTCAAGGTCTGCTTACTAGCATTTTAAAGGCTTTCAGCCATATTTCATATCATCAAGTGTTTCTTTAGGAGAGAGATCGTTACCTCTGCTCCAGTTCAAATATTGCCTTTGACATTGGAGGCGGACGTCCTCCTTGATCTTTCTCCATCTGTCCATTGATTCCTGGCTGATGACCTTCTAAGTCAATGCTGTGGCTGGTCTTGATCTGGCTTTCACCGGTGTTGTCTTTTTCAACTGCCTATTCAGTTTTTCTTGTTCTTGCAGTTTCATCTGTGTAGCGTTCCCACAGTTTATCGATGTCTTTAATGTTTAAAGTGGTGGTTAAAGTTAAGGAAAAACATGTAGTTTGACATTTAGGGAAGTATAGTTATTTTCCTTATTGTTGAGAGCTAGATGAAAAGATTGATGCCACTCTCATGTTTGTGCAGCAGCTAAATACGAAGTTAGAGCCAGCAGCCAGTTAGCTTAGCTTAGCATAAAGACTGAAAACATGGGGAAACAGCTAACCTGGCTATGCCTGGCGACAGGTTGTTGTTTTGCATGTTGACCATTTCTTAGTGACAAGACCCCAGAAAGTCACTGCTCCCACACAGTCCCATACAAAACCCCAGCTTGTTTAAACATTTTGATTTTTGTTTGGATTGAACAGACTTTATGCTAAGCTAATTGGAAGATGGCTGTAGCTTTATGTTTAGCCCATAGACATGATAGTGGTCCCAAACATGTAACTCTCAGCAAGGAAGAGAATAAGTGTAAGTATTTCCTATGTGACGCATACATTTCTGCTTGGACGGTTTTTAGGAGTTGCTGATATATATATATATATATAAAAAATAAAGGCTTTCTGACAGGAATATGCCCAAAATTTATGGATGAATTCATGCAAAATTAAGGATGTATTTTTACATGAGTCATCCCATAAAATGCCTAATTCTGTGCATAGCTCCAGTCATGTGTGATATATGTGCAAACAGGAACAGGCCTCTCTTGCTCTCTTAGGTGATTCCTGAGCAGAGTTTACAACCCTGATAGCATCTTAACTGCAACATTTCATCTTTAACTGCGCTTAATTTGCTCAATATGTCTGAGAGCTTCATGACGTGTACCTCGCAGGACTTTGTGTATGCTGTGTGTCGAGATGGAGGAGATAGAGGGGGATGAAATGCGTAGCGATAGCCTAGAATATATGATGTGTTAAAGAAACATTTACGCTCTACTTATCTTTCTTCTCTGTCCATATCTCTGTCTGCTGCTCTCAGACAGCTGAGGATGAGACTGGATTTCAGCATGTCAAACAGAATCACATTCTCTCTCCGACTCTGCCGGTTGCTGTCACTTGGGTGTTTTCTCAAATAGAAACTCTCACACAAATGCATCAATGGGCACAAAGCACGACTTTGTTGTACTTTTAAATCAAAATGCATGTACACGTAACACACAAACAGAACTCTTGGGTGCATGTAGGCAAACACAGACTCACAGAGCAATGAAAACACTACTTTAAATGCATATGGAAACACACAGTCTCGCCTCTCTCCTGTACGATTATGCCGACAGCTTCCCTTAAATTTCTCTGCAGGTCTTTGGTTCTGTGATGAGTGGATGTTTTTCACTGACAGCATATTTATCAGCTGATTCTTTCCCCACTGTGACTGTAAACACAGAAAGAAAGAGAGGACGACTCATGAGGTTCATCTTGGGCTTTAATTTATGACAGTTGAAAATTCATAGTCATACGTCAGTAAGCTTTGAGAGGGGGCATCGAGTTTCTTCCCCCTCTCTTCCCACCCCCTCCTTCCTGCTCTCCCCTGTTAAATATGCAGATACAGCAGCGTGTGAGGCTGCTCGCGGGTTCGTTGCAAGAATTGGGTCAGTGGCGACGTCACAGTGTTTTAAAGCGAGGCAGGGTTTCTTTAGAAACTCCCGGTGAAGGTCTGGCTCTTCTGGAGGAGAGGAAAATTTGTCTTTTGAGCTGTGGTCTTCATCAGGGGAGCACTGATGTTGTTTTACAGAGCAGTGCTGGGTAGATGAGGATAACTCAACATCAGCTCAGGCAGTGTTTTACAGATCATTTCAGAGGTGTCGCTCTCTGATAAACAAAATGGAAAATACTTACACCCTTCATGTGTGAAATCTTCATATGGCTGCCAATTACTTAAGGGAGGTGTCCCGTCAGAGATCAGTAATTATGGTCCCATCTCAAAATTCTCTCTCTTGGCTAAAGGACTTAAATCACTAATTAACTCAAAAATGAAACACTTCTGATAGAAAACAATATTCTCAGTAATATTCAGTCTGGTTTTAGGTCAGGGCACAGTGCAGCCACAGTAGCAACACTTGTTATTAAAAGTGTCATCGCCTCTCTTGATGAGAAACAACATTGTGCAGCTGTAACTGTTGTTTTTCCAAGCCTTTTGACTCAGTTGAACACCAGTTGTTATGGTAGAGTTTAAGGCAAATTGGTTTTCAGTGAAAATGCATTGATCTGGTTTAAAAACGATCTCTTAACGTAGACCACAAGGTTTATCTTTTTGTTTTATGTGTTTATAAACAATACTGTAAAACAACATGCAGTCAGAAACGTTCATTTGTTTTTGATTTTACAAGTTAACCTTAAAATGCACACAAAAAGAACAGACCTTTGCACATTCTGTACAGAGAAACAGCATCAATTTGAAAACTTAAGAAGACACAGAGTTTCTTCAAACAAATCTTGGGATGTGCCTGGATGAGAGTTTTTTCATACTTACACTGATAATCTTGTAAATAAACTGACTTTTATTTTTTTTTAAGAAAAGCTTTCCCTCTGCAGAAAGAAAAAAAAAACAGTCCACATCTAAATTATTCTGTTTTATATTATTGTAACAGGCACTTCAAAGATTTTATATTGTGGTTAAATAAAGGTTAAATTAAACTTTAAAACTTCTGATCTCCCATATAGACTTTTAGCACATTCTCTCACTGTATTATAATAGTAACAGTGACAATAGATTACATTAAGACTCATTTAAGATTAATGAGAAAGTACAACAGCTACACATCACCCTGGCCAACCATTTAATCAATGATGTAATAGGTGACAAAGAAAACTCCTAAAGCCTCGTAGTTCAATTGTTGCCAGTAAGTAGGGGCTCTGAGTAATGCTGCCCTCACTCATCTGTATTGATCATTCTGTCTGTGATTAACATTGATCACCTTGTTAGCACATGTGACCCCAAGTATTGACCTTCCATTGTGATTACAGGAGAAAACACAGCATTGGAGTACCACAAGAAAGCAGCAGAGGGGGAGTTGTTCTCTGGTTAGATAAAGCTTTACTGTCCTCTCTTACCTGTTCTTCTCTGGGAAGACTCCTCTTTCAAATCACCTCAGTTTGATACACGTCTCTTCTTTACACGCTCTCAGAATAACAACCATACACTGAAGTACAAGATCATGATTAATGGATTAGTCGTATGTTTGTGTGTGTTGCAGTGACTGGGATGACTGTCATAGACAGAATGCGGTGAGTTCATATATTTTCTGTCCATGTTCAACACCTCTCTCAGTCACAGTCACAAAGTTGAAACATATGGCAGGTCATCTGTTGTGGACTTTATCAGTGAGGGATGCTGCAGAAAAGCTGAAGAACCAAAACTGCAGTAAGAACTGTAGGCAGCAAATAAATAAAAATAAGAATCAATTTCAAAATTAAAAAAGAGGCAGGAGCACTTTGATAGTTATGCAGCACAGACTTTCAATAAGCTCACATTCTAACATAAGTGTGTCTCCTTCAGATCTTAAAGATTAAACCAAATCACATCATATATATATATATAAAGCCTCTGGGGAAACCACATGTGTAAGCCAGCTTGTGTAAAATCAAATCTTACAGAATTCTCTACACACTATGTAGCAATTACAGCTCATACATTCGTCAACCTTACATACATAGTGAGCAGTATATGCAGGCAATGTAGACGCGTAAGTCCTGGAGCTCCTGGGCTAGTCATTGGGGTTATTTCAGATCAGGTTGAAACAGATTTTCTTGCTAAACCGCTTCTTGAAGTTTGAAAGATGTGGATGTTTACTGGTCTGATGAAGTTACATTATGGTAAGTGTAGTACTGCTTTTTCTTAAGACAGTGTTGTGTCTAAAATTCTGTATTCTGCTGTTCAATTTTAACCATTCTTTTTTAAATCTCTCCTTGGTGAGAGCTTTAACTTTCTGGAAGTGCAAAACTAATCACTGGGGTATCCCTTTGACAAACTCTTAACTTTTATATTTATGAAATAACTATTCTAACCATCTATCTATCATTCATGTGCATCTTTGGTGGACGTAAGCTCTGAGTATATATACATATGTCATCAGCACTGATTACTTGGAGCTGCTGCGAGGTGTCTTGTAGTGCTAAAAGCAGGTGTTCCTCTCTTCACAGATGATGGATTTTAACTAACGCGTGCAGTTTCATGCCTCATTTACCTAAAAGACTAAAAGACAACTGGAACTCCTCCACAAATGTAACACTATTTTAAATGTATAAATGAATGAAAACTGAGAAAGAAAATTCTGTAGCAAATATTTTTTCTCTTTCATTTTCCAATAGCAGCAACTCACTATCTCACGAAATAAAAAAATAGACTTGAAAGACAATGAGTCATCTGACTTTCTGTTGGTTCCCTCAGTGGCTGGGAGCTATAAACATAGACAACTCGTGTGGGTCATGCAAGAAAATCTTTAAGAAACAACCTCTCTCGAAGATCTGGCAGCAGATCAATTAGTCACCGACATGATGCTGCATAGGTGAAAACATCGCTATTCAGGCGGAACGGTTCCAAAACCAAAAAATCTCACTGTGTTTTGTCATCACCCACCTCCAGCCATGTAGCGTAACCCAGCACAGCTTTACAGCTCACTCTCCTGCCTTGTGCCTGCGAGCTGAGTCCTAGCCGCATGAATTATGGATCAGAGAAATATTCCTGGACCTGTTTTTAGAGCGCGCTGAGGTTCTGGACTCTGTCCGGTCCTTTAGAACCAACCTGAGGACAACCAGATGGTCCAGTCGGAACTGGGCCAACCCAAACAGGACTCCTGCGAGCAGAACAAATCCAGAAATATATATAAATAAATATTCATCAGAATGATAATGTGCAGAGGGCTTGTGCCAACATAAATAAAGAGCTCAGGTCCGTAGACCCCCTCTAGGTCATTGCTGTGGAGAATAAATAGAATGCAGCCTTTTTCTATTTTCTTTTTCTCTTTCATGCAATTTCCTTTCTAAGAATTTTCACAGCTTCATTCTAAAATCTGTCATTCATGTCTCTCTACCTTGTATCATCTGCTGCTAATCTTTCCTGCCCTCCTCTAATCTAATTGCACTTTCCCTTCCTCCATCCATCTTCTTCCTCTCTCCCATTTTGCTTCCCAGCTGTGTTGTCTTCCATTTTAGGTCCAGGGCTGGCTACCTGGTTCCTGGCTGACATTTCACACTGCTCAGCGTGTCCCTCATGCCCACCCTCCTCCCCCTGATTCCTCAGTCGGCTCTTCAGCGGCATTTTATGCTACTTTACAGTGGAGACAGGCGCCTCCTGGATCTGATGTCCAAAGGTGAAGTAACAAACATTTCTCTTCTTCTGTCTGCTCCTCTTCCTATTGAGCTGATCCAGTGGGTGGTGCTCACTCCTGGCCAGGTGGTAGTGATGGAAGGTGAAGAGGAGGGAGGGGGGGCGCTGGCCTTGCATGGCTGCTTTGTCTCTGTGTTTATTTGATATCTGGCCTGAATGCGCAGCCAGGATGAAAGAGCAGGCGCAAAAAAAGGGCCAAGTAGAAAGAGAGTGAAAGGCAAGATGGGTGTGTTTATTTCATGTTTGGCCGAATGTACAACATGGAAAAGAGAAGACAGAAAGAAGGCAAGAGAGAAGGAGGGGAAATGAAAGACAGACACATTGAGACTCCGCTCAGGATGTCAAAACAGAAGTGTATGAATGATTTGCCGGGTGAAAGAGAATGCAGGATATAATTCTCTCCATCAATCTAAACATAATGACATCATATTTCTCCCTCGCCCGGCCAGCTCATAAACAAGCCGCGAATAAAACAAACATGTTAAACCGATTCCAAAATGACGAGGGCCTCTTGTCTTCCCTCTTTGAAACCCACTCTGCTCGGGAATAATTAAGGCGGCTTACAGCGGTGTACAAAGGCAGAATATTGTTGAGTTGTATTGTGCCATGTGTATGTGTATGAGAAAGGGAGAGAGAGGAAAAGAGAGAGAGAGAGAGAGAGAGAGAGAGGCCATGGCACCTGCATGATATTCCAAAATCACAGACAGTGTTTGCATGTGAATGTTGTGTAGGTGCTTGTGTATGTGTTTTTTGTCCATTGTGTGTATTTTTTGCATAATTCTTGCTTGTGTGTGAGACTGTGTAAGAGAGAGAGAGAGAGAGAGAGCGCGAGAGAAAGAGCGCATCTCTGTCTGAGAGCATTAGTAGCGAGCCTGTTCTCTGTATCTCAATGAGGGGATTAGAGGACTATTCATTAGACGGGCTTTGATAGGTGACTAGCTGAGTCCATCCACTGCTGCCGCTCGCGTACTGCCAGACAGAGAGGCCAGGGGGTAATGGAGGAAGCCTGGTCCCTAGTCTCTCTCTGTCTTCATCCCTCTTTGTCTCTGTTTTTTCCTGTTGGCATGTCTGTCTCGTTCCTTTCAACATCACTGGGAGGAGATTTTTTTCCCCCAAAATAGTCAAACCCTGCAGCCTATCCTCCATGTGTTTAGAGGAATGGACTTTTATTTGCACAATATAGTGTACCACCTCTTCAGGTTCATATAAATCTTCATGACATGCAGCTTAAAGTTTATTGAACACTCCATTAGCATTCAATGATGGCGTGTAAATTGAGTGTAAATTATACCATGTCATGGTGATAATGCACTGTATATTAAACAGGGATCTCTGTGGATAAATGTCTGCTATTCCGTCCTGTTCTAATCGTCTACTTCACCTCTGCTTTCCCATGCTTTCAAAAATCTCTGCACTTTATGAGGCTGCTTCACAGTGATGGATTCTCATCCCCGACAAACTTTCTCTGCTCTTAACCTCTGTAAATATTGCCTTACATTTCCAGTTGATCTCTCCCCTTTTCAACTGTGAATCCAGAGGAAGCTTCCTTTAAAGGACAGTCAGGTATAGGGTTCAACTAGTACACTTCCATTTAAGTAATTTCGCTTAATTTTGGGACACAGCACAAATCATAACATTAATAAACCATCCCATATACCAAGCTGGGGGTTGGGGCCCCTACAAGGGTTCACGAGACAAATCTGACGGGTTGTGAGACGATTGAGAGGATAGAAAAGCAGAGTACTGACTTTCCTCTCATCTTTGCTTTTTGGTGAACTGTTGGAAAATAATAATCTTACCTCTTCGAGCTTCTAAAATTATAAAATGAAGATAAACCTGAAAGTCTTTCAGAATTCCTTTTTCAATCATTTAAGAAACATTGGTTTTGATTCAATTACAGTTCTTAATTGTCTTGGATAAAAAATGGACTGCTCTGGTCCAATTATCAATAATTTTGTTTTTGTTGATGTTTCACTTTCACTATCTACTACTCAAAATCTCCCTATAAAGTAGTTGTATTGTACAATATGTGTGAGAAAAGACGGAGTAATAACATTTTTATAACTATCTTCAGTAGGGCAGGAGGTGAGATGGCTGCTGTTTTCTTCGCTGTCCCTTTTCACATTCCTCCATGTCTGTAGAAATGACGGGAAGCATCATTCCAGGGTGGAGACTGAGGAATAACTTCATCTGTCAACACTGGATATTTTTCTGACAAGCCATAGTGTTTGAATGCAGCACAGAGCATCAGTGAGGCAAATGGAAAGATATCATTTGCTTGAGAGAGTCTGTGCACACCACTGATGGTGACATACGGTTCTTATTCCACAAAAAAAAAAAAAAAAAAAAAATCCCACCCTGAAGTTTGCTGAAAGTACACACTGTTCAAAAGACGACAAGAAAAAACAAATTCATGTGTGGAAAAGGAAAGAAAGTGACGTTTGTGTGTGTAAGTGGCAAAGAATCTTTTTAAAGCAGGCTGCAGGGACTGCAAAAAAAGCATATTCATCCTCTCCACTTCTTTCTCCTCCTCCTCCTCATCTCCTTTCCTATCCCCTATTTCTCTTATTTTCTCGGAGGGCCTGAGAATATAGACTCGGGCCATGGGACAAGGAGAGAACGGGAGGGAAGGAGGGAGGAGATGCTGTCAGTCGATGAAGAAGAGGAGAAAGTAAGGGATGAAGAGAGGAGGGAGCTGGGGACTCGTTTTGATCCCTGCCTCTTAATAAATCTGTCAGAGCGAGACAGAAAGAGAGCACGGGAGAGGGAGCGAGAGACAGATAGGGAGAGAGAGGGAGAGATGGATCCGTCCGCAGAGGTCTTCACCAGGTGGTTTGAAGTGCAGATCCATTTCTCCTCCTCCTCCTCTCTCTCTCCATCCTCCGCCTTGATGTAGCACTCCATGGATTCTCCCTGCATTCATTTACCTGTTGTTTTGAACTTCGTACGTATGAATGTGAGGATGAAGAAGAGTGTTTTGATGTGTCTTACCTGGTGGGCATATTCATATTTCAAATTTTTACACTTTTTGTTTTGTTTGCAAAGCTTATGCATCTCAGCCAAAAATGTCAGGTTTGATGAATCTTTTGAACTGAATGTATTATCATTCATCAAACTGACTCAGAGATTTCTAAGATAAACAGAATCAGTTCATTTAGATGCAAAGTATTCTAAAGTATTTCTAGACTCTTGATCTCTTGTTTTCTATCACATTGTAATCTAGTGTTGCCTGGTTACATAACTCCAATAATAGTCATTTCTATCTCCTCCAGTGTTGCTGGTAACCAGCCACAGTTGGTCTTTGTCTTTATTTTAGAATAATTTATTATTACCAAAATTCACTGTGTGTATCCTTGAGCTCTAACAAATGTGCTGAATGTATTTCCTTCTTCAGAAAACAATTTCAAAGCCAATTTCTTTGAGCCTTTTAAATCTAACATTGTAGCACTAGCAAACTAGCTTGTGGCTTCTATTCTGCCTTTGTTGACACGTTGGAATGGGTGTTGTAACTATTTTCAAAATCATGTAACGCTTTCAATTCAAGGTATTTTGCCGCTTAATAGGGGGGGTGATGCAATTAAATACTACATGGCTCTATTTATTTTCTCTCAATGAAAATAAAGCTCTGAAATGAATGATTGAAATGTTGTTCCATGTCAGTTTCTGCACCTGTGCCTCCGTACACTGTTTTGATTCATACTCACTATTCTCATAACCCTTGTTCTCAGCAGCAGCAGGCAGCTGTTTTCAGCGGAAAAAAGCCCAGATAAACCCGCTGTACGCGATCTGATCAGCGTTAAACATCAGACAGACACAATTAGCACCTATCTGCTGAACATGGTGGAGGATTTAGCAACTAAAGAGCCAGATATTTCCCTGATGAGTTGGTTGGGACAAAAACAGAGCTAAAAGGAGAGTGAATACTGGACTTAAGTTCATCAGGTGGCCAGAATCATGACTCCAAATAAATGTTAATGTTGTTCTAGCAATAAAGATACAGTCTGTTGCCACATAAACACACACACACACAAACACAGCCAGGAAGAGACTACACGTATATTTACTCTGCTTCGTGTATGAATTGTGTTTATTGTTTCGTATCACTGCTAGTTTACGGTGTCTGCGCGACACCATGACTCCCTGTTGGAGAGTAAACACTAGATAAGATGAATGTGTATATGTGTGTGTGACCACATGTCTGTGTGTGTGTCTTGTTATGGCACTTCCAGTTGGCAGGCTATATAACTCAGGTTAATGTTATCTTATTTCATACAGCTCCGAGGCAACCTCAGGGAGTAGATCATTTGGAGCGCTCTTATTACTTTTCATTAGGCTAATGTGACGGATGGGGGGATTTACAACAAGGGAGGAGGGCACACACACACACATATACTGTGACACACTTTGCCGCAGCCCTCACATGCATGTGTGGGTGTTTGCAGTCCATGTTGAAGTTGGAGTTATCTTCTTCACAGCTTCAGATAACAGTGAGCTTGCAAACTTTTCACCTACTGCTGGAATGCAGATCACCGTCACGATCAAGCTGCAAACACATAAATAACTTGTTATTGATCAAGAGGTTTGTCGGTTACACCAGGGAAGCAGGACGAAGATTCAAAGGACTGCCTGGGGGATTGTGGGTATGACCTTAGACCCTGGGAGTGGTTGAAGCCACGCAGTCAACATCAAGTGAGGAGAGGAAATGAAAGCAGTCGTGAGCGGCTGTAGGAGTACGTGTTTCTCACTCTCACTTTGTGTGTATTACCTTACTTTAGGCCAAATGTCATCAGAAGAACACACAGATGTAGAAATCACAGCAAGGTGATGACATGTGAATGTATGTACTTAATTTTAGATTAGATTATGGTTAGAGTTGGGTTAGGCTAAGGATTAATGTGAGCCGTAATATGGGGAGAGTTAAAGAGTTGTGAAGTGGATAGAGTTACTGATTCCATCCCCCTTTCAAAGTTTTTTGGAAAAATCCAGATGAAATCACATTTAGTCAGCCCTTTTTGCATTAAAAATTATGTTAATGGTTTTTTCAAATGTATTGTTAATAGTCTTTTATTACTGAAAGAAAGAGGAGGAGGGTCAGAAAAATTCCAGAAGTAGGAAAAAAAAAAGCAAATAAACTTGCACTGACCTTTAAACAGTGTATAGTTGGTGGTATTGAAGAGAAAGGAGCAGAGCAGCAACTAACTGGACCAAAGTGACATTTGCAGGTGTATTTACATGTGTTTAATGTGCTGTAGCTGAGAAGCTAATTAGGTATCTAACCTGGAAACTGACAGTGGCCTTTTTGTTAGTGTGATGACTCATTTAACAAGCACAAGGTGCAGGACAAGATGTGCTAATGTTCGCAAGTTAGATAAGAAGGAAGCTTAGCAGCAAAGCTAACGTGGGTTGTTGTTCAAAGTCTGTGGCTCACATTGCAGAACATGGTGCTGTCTGGTCCACTATGTTAATGCTCTCTACACAAATTTGATTGGCTGCATAGGAACAAATTCTCCATTTATATAGACAGGGAACTAACAACATTCTGACAAATCAACCATTGTGCAAACATGAAATAAAATATTAAAAATCAGTTTAATTTTAGTTGGACTTTGAGGTCTTCCTCCATATAGATTTGTGGGAATCTGTTGAATCAATGCCACTATAGCTTAATGTAGCGAATGATATAGCTATAGCTAATGATCATTATTTTCTCTTGGAAAACCAAATGAAGATTCACCATTTCTTAAATAAATCAAATTATTCCTGGCAGAGTAAAGAAGGTTTCTGTGTTGGGGTTATAAAAAATAGCAAATGATCAGATGAATAGATAAAATATCCAAATAATAAACTTGCATTGGCAGACATTTAACTTATGATCTCAGTATTTCTCCAGTCCTGGCTACAGTGGTTATGACCACTGGTTTTAATTATTTATTTTGTTTTGGAGAAATAATTTTTTTCAAGTCAATTTGTCATAGCTCCAGCTACACCCTTGGTCACTGCTGCTATGTAGTCAAAATGCTGAATTCATATAAATCTGACCAAGGGAAACTGGAGGCCTCAGTCTGCTGTATGCTTTGTCAGGTTTCTACAGGGTGAAGCCCCTGTTGTTGTTTTGTAGCTGTGGGAGCTGCACTTGACTCCTCTCATTACAGTTTTATGTATGCATGCTTATACCATTGGCTTTATCAAACCTCAAATCATATAGTTTCAGATATTTACACAGATTCTGAAAGGAACAAAGCTTCACTTTCTTTTCTGTTTTTGTCTTACACCACTGTGAGATAAAATTATTTCCATGTTCGAAGACTGCAACCACCCCTGCACACAAACAGACACACACACACACACACACTCTTGCACACAGATTATTGTAGCTGTGCCACGGCGCAGGTCTGGTGCTTGGTCTCTGCTTAGAACCATGAAATTCACTTCCACTCCACACTTCTCCTTTTCTGGAAGTTACCCTGTATCTGATGGGTGGTCTGTGACATCACTTGGATCATACTCTTCCTTTCCAGATTTTGTAGATAGAAAGACAATATTTATTTGAGGCTGTGCTCACAGTTGACCCCTTTCTCTCTCTGTCTCCACTTTATTTTACTTTGCCTGTTGCTCAGTGTCTGTCTGTCTCCATCCTCCTCTCCATCTGCTGTCCAGGCATTGAGGACACTGACATTTGTTTCCATCTTTTCTTCTCCTCTCTTTTTTTTCTCCTCCTTACAGTAAACACCTGCAGACACTCTGAAAGGAAAACCATGATGAATAGCGCCGTTGAAAGAGTGGTGACAGCTCTGAAATGATCCCTTTCACATGCACAAATACTGAGAAGGGGGGGCTAGCATGTGTGTGAGTGTGTGTGTGTTTGTCTGTGTGTAAGGGGCCAGGATGGTAAGCACGACCTTAATTTACATTCCCATTCAGTCATTATCAGTCATTGTAGAGTATTCAAATTTTTGTGGCAACAACATTTCAATTTTCGTAATCCATCATGAGTTTTTTAAGGATAAAATCTTATTTTTGTAGTCATATTGTTCCATTTTTGTCTATGACTTTAAAAAGAAAAAATGGGAAACTCCTGCAGTATATCATCAGACAAAATGTTGGTAATTTATTACTACTTTTAATAAACAGCAAGCCCGTAACCCAACTGCTTATTTAACAGGACTGTGCCAATGTTTTTACATGTTTCAGCCCATTAAGTACAAATCGCCTGTGTTTTACATTCCTGCTGTTTTCCAAGGCATACAATAAGTTTTTAGATTGATTTCCCACCCTAGAGGCAACGGCTGCTTTCCTTTCATTTCTATATGAAAATCAACTTGGAGAGACTTGAAACATCGTCGAGATAGGTAATCCATCATAGTGAAAGATTTGTTGCCTTTACTTTTTTGGCAAAGTTACTTTGTTGTTGTGTGGTGTACAGTCAAGGACAAAGACTGTTTTGGAAAGTTGAATGATGCCCTGGCATCTGAATACAGGGAGTTGGCTGTTGAACAGCAGGACCTGGAACATCCAAGGAACAGCCCTCACAGCTGACTGTTAAAGTAAGACTCTGTAACTTTTGCCGAGCAGTGCCCACTGTGGCCACAAGTGGTAATTATAAGGTAATGGCACATTGAATTTACCTCCATTTCCCATGATTCCCTTAAGTCAGTTCCATTTTTAAGGCCATAAGACCTACAGGGACGTTACAAATAAACAACATGAAAATGCAAAATAGCTACTTGCCCTCAAATACAAAAAATGCTGAAGCTCCGCAATGGCTGGTTCTGGGCATGTTTTAGGATGTCAGTGGGGCAGTTTGAGGTCCTGCTGGGGATAAGGAGGCTCCTTTCACGCAAAGCAGCCTCTGGCTCTCTATGTGATTGGTTGCCTTTATTCAAAGTGTAAAAGCTTAGAAAAATTGATTGATCTTGATCTTCCTCATAATATTCATGTTCTGTGTGCTCATGACAAAAGCAATAGTTTGCAAAAATATACTGACATGTCAATTGACTGCACAAAAAAAAGAAAGCCCCCGGTGTATAAAGACCTTTGCAATAAACCATGGAGTCTCACATGAATACAGCATCTTCTTCCAGAGTTAGAACAGACATGAAAGATTTTTGTACTTGGATTTCTCACTATTTTTTCTCATTGGTTTGAATATGTAAAAAGCACTGTATAAATATAATTATTATCATCATCATCATTATTAAAACCACTAGGTAAGTAACAAACTTACTAAGTAGTTACTTGTAATTTCAAATGAACACAGGGCCCCTCACAGTCATGGTTCACCTGCACAGGTGTTTTCACTTTGCCTGATTAGAGCTCTTCTCAGGGCTCAGTGGGTGCGTATAGACTGTACTTGACTGACATCTCCTTCACTCTGCTCTGTGCTTTGTTGCACCTATTAAGGCAGGACATCTTGTAACTTTATCACTCCATGTACATGGAGTCTGATGACCTCAATAGGCCCTATTCACACGTTACACAATGTCGATGGCTGAATTCCATTTAGCTGCTTCACTGTCAGGGTCATGGTATTGTGGATGCTGCCTCCCTGTCACATTATCATGTTTTACTGGGACACTTATACAAGACAGAGCTGTCATTAATGTTGTTTGTAAAACCTGTGCTTTTCCTGCAGGTCAAAATATCTGCTGTGAAGAAGTGCTATCCCTGAGATCTACTGAGCGTGACTAACTGAAAACACCTGTGTGAGTTTGTCTTTAACCAACTGAATCCAGTTCTTATCTGATAAATGCTCCACACATTTTTTTATGTAGCCTTTTAAAATTATTTTCTAATAAATTAACTTGATAACGTTTTTATTACTTACCCTTTAGAACTGCAAATGAGGGAAATATAAAGGAGGAAATAAATCTGACGCAGATCCTGAGCTATAGGATTTAAGGTAGATTTGTGGAATCAAACCAACAACCTTGCTTGTAATTAATATCTGACTGCTGCTGAGCCAGGAAATCTTCAATACAGCTTTTTTTCCCAACTCCATCTTGATACAAAGGTAGAGCTTTGACTAAGCTGCTGAGCTGAATCCCCTGCAAACACATTTTCATCAGCTGCTGCCAGACACACACACACACACACACATGCTAAGATTGACATACTGAACAGTGCTAATGCCAGCCTCCCCGCAGCCACAAAGACGACTGCAGTGAACAAAGAATCTCCCACATAAAGTATGAGAGGTATTTGGGGCCTTGGAGTGCTGAGTCACTTCGGTTAATGCTCCAATAGATGGACCCGGGGCTCTTATTTTGGCAGCGAGCTCTCGGAGCAGTCACTGATATGATATACAGCAGCTCTTAATACACTCACTGCTTCTCAAATATGTAATGGAGCAAATTAATGCAGTAGCCTCAGACAGAGACACGCAGAATTGAAAACCAATTTAATCAACCTTTGTCTATCTCTGTCATTTTTTCTCCCCTCTCTTTTCAATCGGCTGCCTTTTTTTCTCTCTCTCTCTCACTCTCGGCTTTGAGAGGAGAAAGCTGTGGTGGGGAGGGCTGGGGGGGGGGAGTGTGGACAGGACTTGTATAGCCGGGAAGAGCTCATCCTTAGCTTTGCTGCCTGGAATTCATTGCAGAATCATTTGTTAACTTCCTGCAACATTATGGTAATGCACTACAATTTTCATCTCTGGCACAAAGACACAGCAAATACAGGCTGAATTCTCTACTGATAGTTTTCAGCGTGTTGCATATCATCATTAATTGGAAAACGTTGAGTTCCATGCTGGATCCAGATTGGATTTTCTTTATCCGAGTCCAAAAAACGTGATTCGCCTCTTAATAGCCAACCTCTGGAGCAGATTAATATTAGTGAGAGATGAGGAGAAATCCTCCATAAATCAACAATTTTCTTCTAATCAGGGACTCGTGAGGGAGAAGGGGTCGAGTGCTCAATCAGAGGATCAAAAGTTTGAGGGTTTTTTTTTTTTTTTTTTTTTTTTTTTTTTTGGTAGTGAACCAGTGCAGATCAGCTGAATCCTGGGAGGAGACAGGAATGACACGCTGCTTCTTATTCTTCATTTCTCTCTTACCCTGCTTCTAATATTCATCATAATCTCTTTCAGTCTGTCACACACATCACACACTTATCGTTGTAAACCCCCAGCTGCACTGTTCACCCTTCATTCACCACCCTTTTACCATTCCTGTCCCACAGGAAACACATCACGTACAGTACATGCTCTATGCCTCTCTAATAGCTTTAGTGGATTGGCATAATCTGGCTAGCCTAGCGTGCTGCACATTAATAGCATGTTGTACACCGACCCCAGCGGCGCCATCGTGTTATTAGTGTCTTGTCATTAGTGTGTCACTGCCTGCCCTCCATCTGCTGCCCCACCCCCTTTGCCTCTCCAGGGTGTTTCTGGGATACCGTCCCGGTGACCTCTGTGGCAAGGCTGAGCCGCTTAGCATCGCCACCTGATGGCCACGCTCGGCAGCGTGACAAATCTGGTTACCTGAAGGACATCCGTGCGTCAGTGCTCTGTGATCTAATCACACGCGGGCACACACACACATACACACACACAAACACGGCTGGATATGAGCTACCGATGAATGCCAGAATACACAAAGACACACACATACATGGACAGAGGAAGTGTGCATGGATTTCAGAGGACATTGATTTGCTATATTGACAGTATGCCCACAATATGCTCACATGCATGCAAGTACACACTCACACACACAGCTGAATTTAACAATACACACACCCACATGCAGTCTCTTATGTGATGTCATCTGACTCACCATCAGTTATGGCTGAAGACGACAAGTTTGAACAGTGAAAAAAAAAGATGTGGTGTTAGGAATAGGTGAGTTTACCATACCTCTGTAACCTGCTCCTCATCTCTGCTTGAGGTTAGCAGCTTGAGGCTACAGTAGCACAACACACCTGAATCTGAACCAGTGTTGGTGGTTAAGCTGCACTGTGGGTGATGAAGGTGCTGGGATTTGACAAGAAAAGATTGTGTGGACTAAAAAAAAACAACAACATGTATTTAAATACACCTACATATATTTAAATAGAAGCGCACAGATATGACTTTGTTGGGCTGCATATATGCAAATGTTATTTGGATACATATGTGTGACTGTTTGCTTTACAGTTGTACTAATGTGAATGTATTTTATATTTTCCACTTTTAACTCACATCAGAAGAGGACGTTGGATCTACCAAAAGTAGACATGAGTAGCATGGAAGCCGTGACATGTTGATATTTGGAGCGTGCATCAACTCTTCTGCAACCTACCATGACCCATGACACAGTACTATCATTTCAGCCTCAGATATATTAAAGGAGATAAACTGTACGTACTACAAAGCACATATACATAGACACACACACACACACACAAACACTGGAAACACCGATGCTGTGGCTACTTTGTGCTACCTGTAATCTTTTTCTTTCTCCTTGCATCATCCCCTCCCACTTTCTTCTTCCTTTTTCCACTGCTGAATTTTCTGCCTAGCACCAGGGCCTGAAATAGAATAGCGGCAAAATGCATTAGAAGAACAATCAAAGTACCTCCCACATTAATCTGTTGACATCCCTCATCCTTTTTGGACTTTTTTGTTCCATTGAGTAGGAACTGTCACCTTCTAGCGTGTCCCTCTGTGTCGTACCAAAGCTGCCTTTACACAAGCAGTGTGACTTAGCTGAGAAACAGTGACAGAGGAAAACTAAAAGATCGATGATGAGATTAAGTGAGAGAGGAAGGGAGCAAGAGGGCAGGAAAGAGGGGAAGCATGAAAAACGTGCAACAAAAAGGAGGAAGAGAAGGGATAAGGGAGATTTCCCAAATGGAAACGGAGAGATCCTGTGGGCCGGTGACAGAGGCTGGAGCGTCTCATCCTGTTTTCAGCCAAAACTGACAAATGGTGTTGGCAGGGAGTTGTTTGAGGTCCAGCTTGACCTTTTACGGCATTAAGAGAAATGAAAACCTGATATCCCCAATATCCACTACACATTTATGAGGCCATTAGTAAACATAATGAATTTGTGACTGTGTAATAGGCCTGGAGAATCAACAAACTGCATTTTCATGTAAAGAATATATGAATAAATTTGGCATTGTATGATTTAACTTAAGTTCCTGAGATCTGAGAATGTGGTGACAGTCAGACTATATTGCAGGCTTTAAGCAAATCCCTGGTTTAGTCATACAATTTTTTAAGATTAAAATGATGGATATTGAAATTATTATAATCATTAGATAATTATCCAAATCCCCCAAATCCATTGCAAACAATCATTGGAATTTTCAGAATGACAACCAAAACATTCACAGCATGTTGAACATAATTAATATGAGATGCATAATCAGGCTTGCTGATGCAGGGGATGTTGTTATTTAGAGGCTTTTTTTGTTTGTTTGTTTGTTTTGTTTTGGTTTTGAAATCTATGTATCTTTTTACTGACATCAATGTGAAACACTTTACACAGTCTTCTTTGGTGCATGTGATGAAATTGATTTGCTCATGTTAAGACTGATGTTTAGTTTGCATTCTTGCTTGAGTAGTGCAGTGACCCTACAGTAATATGAACTGCCTTTTAATCATAAGACTCATTGGGTTAAAGTTTACTGAGAGAACGTATCATTATCACAATATATATGACAGGCCTAACATTTATAGTCATTATTGGTCTGAGGTTGTTTTAATGGTTTTAGCTTGAACCCTTAATCCTAATAGGGTATTTTTAAAATGCTTTGGCACAAAATGACATCTTAAGCTACAGTGCATTTCCAAGTTTGTGGCAACAGTTAGGTGAAGGTCCTTTCCTGTTTCAACAACAGTACCCTTGTACACAAAGCCAATTCCATAAAGAAATGGCTTTCCCAGTTTGGTGTATTAGAAGTTGACTGGCCTGCACAGAGCCCTGACCTCAACCCCATTCAAACACAGTCAGGAGATTGAGCTAGGTCTTCTCACCCAACATCAGCAGCTGACCTCACTAATGCTCTTGTGAAGCAAACCAGGTTGTGAAACCTTGTGGAGTGCCTTCCTGGAATAATATTAATTATAACAACATATTATTGTCCATGTTTTTGGAGCAAAGGGTCCAGCACTCACATATGGGCGTAGTGGTCATGTATCCAGATACTTTTTGCCTGATAGTATAACAGATGTGGTTGATGATTTCAGGTGAAAAACCACACATTTATCCAGTGTGTAGTGATTTTCTCTTGTGCAACTTTCTATTGCCTCCACCTAAGAACATAATGAATAGATAATACCGATAATTCAAACCCAGATAATACACAACCCTTTCGTGGAAGTGTAAACATGCAACCCTAAGGCAATGTGTATCCCTTGATTATGCTGTATTCTTTTAAGATAGATATTTTTGCAGTATCGTGTTGCCAAAATGCTTTTACCTGCTGCTACGAACCAAACAGCACAGTGTCATCCCGTCGTCGAGGAGAAAGCCTCATCATCTGGTTTGGAGGAGTCTGACATTCTCCTCTGTCTCTCTGGTGTAGCTGTCATATTTAGTTTCTGGTCCCTGTGGAGAGAAAATTGCAGCAGTGGAGAAAGAGAGGGAGGAATCTCTGAAGACCAAGCTGTCTGCTTGGGACCGGAGAGTGGCTGAGGCAGATAGTGTTACATTGCACCCGTGGGAGACAAGGAGATATGACCAGAGGGATGGAGGGATGTGTGTGTGTGTGTGTGTGTGTGTGAGGTGAGAGAGGAACTGTCACAGAGAAACAGGCAGATATATAAAGGAACAGAGACAATGCATAATATGATATAGAGGGTAAAAAAGGAAAAACCTAGTAGTACTCTGCCACTGATCGACTGCCATCTTGAAATTATAAAACTGAAACATGTCACCTTACAAAACAGAGAAATATATGCAGTCTGGAGTCAGTTTCTGAAAATCATGCAAAGAAATAGTTTGTATAATTTATTTGTGTGGATGATGTGGACAGCTTGTTGGCCCTCTCCTACACTCTTTTCTCATGTCCAGCGGTTCCCATGCTCTTTCTCTCTCTGCCTCTTCTTAACAGAGTGGGTGTCAGTGTTGGTCTGAAGTGGCTCGTTTAAGGCACAAATGAATAGCATCGCTCGCAGCGATGGCATTAGGCAGAAGGAAAGGTGGAAGAGAAGAGGAGAGGCTCTAGAGAAATGAGCTCGAGGGAGTGGCCGAGAGTGGGAAGTAAAAGGACAGGTTTGAATGTGAGGGGAGTGAGGAGTGCTATTAAAATGATTAGAATGATGGAAAGAAAGAGGGTTGAGAGAAGTGGAAAGTACGGAGGGATTTGGGGGGGGGGGGGATCAGGGGTAAAAGGTGGGTTGGCTCAATACAGTGAGCTCTTTTCCTATTTATATCCAATTTAGTGACTAATACTTAAGTAGTAATACTAGAGATGTATTACTGACCATGAAGTAAGTTCTAATTTTATTAAATTGAGCGAGAATAAAAACCAAATAAATGTTGTTACACACAAATCTGTCACTAATTAATACAAACAATTAATTACATTCAATTTCAATCATTTTTTTTCTGACGACACTGAAGTTGGCTTGTGATTTAGTGAAGTTAAGGGAAACTTAAATGACACTTCTGAGCGACCATTTCTACTTTTTTGATCCAGTTATTGTTGTGAAATGTTGTTAGACATCCCAGTTAAAGACTACTCTTTAAATTCCATTTTGTCACACATTTATTTTCTTTTTGGGAGCAAAATAACGTGTTACAAATATGAAACTGTGTTTTAAGTAGGTTTAACTCTCTTAAACTCTAGTCAAGTCAAGTCAGTTATATTTCTATAGCCCAATGCCACAAATCGCAGGGACCCTCTGGGAGCTTCTGTACAGCATATGACACCCCCTCTGTCCTTAGTCTCACAAATCAGAAGGAAAAGCTCACCCAGATTTGGTGATTCTAAGTAAAGTGGTTTTTGATCTTGACCGGGTCTGATGTGGTAATGTGGCAAAAATCTGTGAAATCCCCCTGGTTTTTACCCCTTGTTTTCGCAAACAGAACATAACCAAAGAGTCTGTTTGTTAATCTAGTCCAGATTTGACAAGTGTAAATTTGAGGTTTAGGCTAGACATCTTTTGTTGTCTGGATGGTAAAAATGCAGTGAATGCTTTCATAAATCAAATGAAGGTTTCACAAATCGGAAAGTGGGTTTTAAGCAGTGTTAAACACCCCTGCACAACAATAAGTGGTGCAAAAAACAGAGACTCTCTATATTGTATTGTTTCACTTAACCTTCCCCTGAAAATTAGCTTCAGTGTTGTGTTTGTCTGTGCTCTGAATATGTTCCAGTTGTCGTTTTGGATCTGTTTATCTGGCCTTGTGATAAAATATCCTGTCTCTTTATCTTGCTAGATCTTTCACTTCATTCATCAGGCATTAGTTTACTCTGGCTCTTTGTTGTATCATGCTGGGCAGTGAATTAGCTTGTCTGAGCTTGTTTTCCGGAAATGGCTACCAACAGTTTCATATGAGGGGATGATGGGAGCTGTGAGACTCAATATATGAATGTAGGGAGACAAGAGGAAAAAGGAAGAAGACTGGTGGAAAATAACAGAAAGATTCAGAGTTCCTGGTGAGTTGTGAGATCATTCTTCACAAAAACACACACTGACACACTCT
Source organism: Lates calcarifer (assembly GCF_001640805.2). Lineage (NCBI taxonomy): Eukaryota > Metazoa > Chordata > Actinopteri > Centropomidae > Lates > Lates calcarifer. The sequence continues at coordinate 23,119,439 of NC_066853.1, forward strand.
ACATCCCAATCGGTACGTACATTGTTAGCAAGCCACAGCTAACGTCTGCACAGTCAGGGCATTAGGGACGAATAAATACAGATGTAAAAACACTCCAGTGGTCAACTTTGCTTTGGTGAAAACTCACTTTGCGTTTTGTCTGAAAACACCAGAAGCTGGCTGGATGTTGTTTCTCTGTGGGTTTGTTACTACACAATTCAAATCACACAGCCATTTGATTCAGTGTTGATTTGAATGAATGTCTTCTTATCTGCTAGATGTAAATCACAGTTTAATTCAGGACCGCAGTAGGTAATAAGTAGGTAGTAAGTAAATATTGTAATATTGTTCTAAACATGGTTTAAGCCTTTACACTTTCACACTGCCCACATTTCAGTTTTTATTCAATGTAAGAGAGAGTAGAGTTACTACTGACATAATTATTCCAAGCACTGGTAGCTAATTTTTTCCAAAAAAAAACAAAAAAAAACTTAAAGATGACACATATTCACTTGTACCCATCTGCTTCAGTTTGCCAGCCCCATGTGCACCACAGAAAGAGTGTCACATGCGGAGAAAAATGCCTGTAATATCAGATTTGGCAGGATGAGAGGAAGAGGGGGGAGTGAAAGAGAGAATGGGGAGGAAGAAAAAGAAACGTGAAGTACCTTCGTCTTAAAAGCTTTCCGAACATTGTGAGCCTCCAAAATGGACTGCATCTTCCCACTGGTGTAATAAGGGTTATGATTTTCCCCTCAAGGGCTGGGAAATATGACAACCCACTGGGGTGAGAAATCTAACCAGTGGCTTCACAGCTACTAGATTCATTTTGTTTGTCTTCCTTTCATATTCTTTACTCCCCCCTCCTCCCCCCTCTGCAGAAGCTTTGACTTACTGTGCTACTGGGTCAATGCTTACTAATTGGGGTCAATGCAAAATCGAATTGCGTTCATATGGGCTAATTTATATGTCTATTTCAGTTGACAGGCAGGGGAATAGGATTTTTGCTCTACTAATCCTTCTTGGGTTTTGTGGACTGCTAATATAGTGTGAACTGTCAGGTTTAAGCCCTTTCATCTTCTCTCCATTGCACTGCTTTGCAACATGGTCTCCTCTGTTACAGCCTATAACAAAGAGAATTAGTGGTATATGACAGTCTATCAGTTATTTCTTATAGCCCGTACGAACATACAGCACTTTCTTCTCTCCTATCTCTCCTGTTTCTGCTTTCCCTTTTCCTCTCTACCTCATTACCCTTTAATAATCAATTTCAACACTCACATCGGCTAGCCACCATAATGTATAGGGTTTTGTTTGGTGTGCGGTGGAGGCCATATGTTCTCTTTGCGGCTAAAGTTTCTCTTATCCTGCCTGTGCAGCAAAGTGAGAGGGGAGCCTGGGCTTATTGTAGCCCGACTCCCTAGAAGGAGAGGGTGGGGAGTAAGGGAGAGGAGAGAGATGGATGGGAGACAGGAGAGGAGAGAGATAAATTCTAACAGGGGGCCCTCCTATTGTCACCATGATTAGGAAATTAAGCAAACTAATTACAGTTCATGTGTGTGTTTGTGCATCCCTGTCTGTTTATTTGTGCCTCATCTCCCAAATGATAGATGCACTGCAACAGCACAGCCTTCAATATAAGTCCTACTTACTTTATCCAAAGTCATCGCCACACAAAGTTTCCTTCCATGAATGAAGGCGGCTAGTTGGGAGCGCTCCATTTACGCTGCAGTTGAGGCTTTTAGGCTGATGGTCTCATTCAAAGCATGAGAGAGCTTCAAGAGATGCTTTATAAAGTGGCTCTTGAGGAAAATACATAAAGAACAAGTGATCACAGGACCAGGAGGTTGTGAATGATGGTGAATAATGTTTTCATATTTCACATCTGCTCGTACTAAATACTGTATGTGTATCTGTATTTTCTGCCTGCTTGCCTGCTAAACAATTCCAGAACCAAGGTAGAAATTAGTTGTTAACTTGCTTCTGAGGGGTCCACTGTTATTGGACAGTTATTGTAAACATATAAGAACATCTCTAAGGTGTTTGCCAGCCCCTGCTTACCTCAAAAATTGTATTTCATATTCTTGCTTTATCAGAAAAAGGCCCATATTATATATACAACCCAGATAGAAATTATGTCTGTATTGGATGAATCAGCACATAATGACTCAGATCAAACTCCAACATTTAGTGCCAGTGGAGGAAGTTGCTGTCTATTATATAGAGTTTGCATCCCATCATACATCTGCAATTAACATACTGTTTTAGTAGCCATTACCATGACCTTCTCCTACTTTAACCATGCCTTTTAGCTCTTTAACCATAGTTTATTTACCAAAATCAAGATCCTCCCTGTTGCTTATTTTTGCTGGGCACTCACCTTTGAGTTGATATGGTGGACTTGTTTGCTTAGTTGCCTAGCAAATATGCAGCAACATTAGCATTAGCATGAAGTTGTACTTCTGACCACCTTGTCAGTGTAAATCCAATATTTCATCTCCTTTTTGCCCTGTTTTTGGCCCTTATCAAGTCATGAGGAAAATATGTTCAACAGCTAAATTTACCTGTCTGCCCTTAGTGTTCAGTGGATTTTTATAAGCAGCTGTTAAGGCCAAAAACAGCAAGAAAAAAACACTGTAAGGCTTCGTAGAGCTGAGAAAACCTGCAGAATCTGACCATAATCAGCAATGCCTTTCATATTACACAAGTCATTCCTTCCAAAATACTGATGCCGGCAGTTAGAAAATTTCAGTTTGGTAGATGCTGAAAAACATTTCTAAATGCTGGCAACACTGAATGCAAACAGATTATGGATAAAGTGATTTTAATTTCAAGACTTGAGCACAAACAACACCACTGGATAAAGATGCTACCATTCCTCTAAACTGTGGTCTTTCTTGTTTACAATAATTACACCCATGCGTCGCAATTCATTTGACAATAGTATAATGATGTGGAAAAAGGCTCCACATACCACCTAATTATACCAAATAAATTCAGTCACTGAATTGACTGCAAACTGAAACTGCTGCACAGTGGACTCAGTAAATCAGCATTTCACTGTCACCATTATGGTGAACAGACTTGAAATTAAGAAATGAACAGGTCAACTCACAGTGGCACTTTAGGAGCAGAGCCAGATGTCCATCGCCCACCTGCGCTGTGTGTGTGTGTGTATGTGTGAGAATATGGGGTTGGATCAATTGGAGCTCAAGGGTATTGGATGTCAGAGTGGTAGCACTCTCTGCAGTGTCTGGGGAATGAGTGAGTGTTAAGGACAGCATCTAAATTCCACATGGTTTACTGATATTGATTATGCCTGTTTACGTGTGTGTGCAGTTGTCAGCGGAGTAGTGTGTGGGAATACATTTTGTGTGTGTAGCATTCATCCATCTGTATCTCCTTCTGTGTGTCCGGGACAGGCAGCATATCTCATTTTATGAGAAAATAATACCTGACATTAACTCGCTTTCTAATATCCCTCCAGCTCAATAAGGCTTTTGTTTGGGATTGTTAGCTACATTTGTCAAAGTCAATCCCATGTTTAGACAGTCCGGTGCCTATTTTGACATAATCTAAATTCCTTTGACATTCCATCATCATCATCATCATCATCATCATCATTATCATTGGTCTTTAATTTTTTTCACTGGCTCAGTTTACTTTGCTGCAATGGAGGCACCTGCCAGCTATTCACTCAGCCACTTAAGAGGGGGGAATCCAAGCAGAGAATGACTCATCGTTCTCTTATTAGCTAGCAGTGTGTGTGTGTGTGTGTGTGTGTGTGTGTGTGTGTTTTATAAGAGTGAGAAGGAGAACAAGAGCTTTGTGATTTATGTCTATACTCAGTGTCTCCCAGTCTCAGATCTACGTGGGCTCTTGTCAACTCTCTCAACAGTTATGTGTGCACTTAAAATGTGTATGTATGGCCATGTGTGTGTGTGTATAGGAGTATGTGTCCAGTTCCTACAGCTGCAGACCAATGGCTTCCAGATGTCCATCTGTCTTAAGGTAGCCCACGTTGACAGGTGAACTCTCCACTGTCTGCAATGGATGGCTGCCATCATTCATTCTCGGTGCCTGCTTGGCAATGTGAACATATTTGCGCGCGCGCACACACACACACACACACACACACACTTAGAAAAGTTGGGCAAACACGAGCCATGAGCAAAAACTGGGACACACCCATGAAGCTATATGCTTCACACACTTAAGCACATGAAGACAAGCACAGTTCATGTGCTGATGCACTCAATCCCAGATTTACACACACATAAAGGGACACTTATGTACATCCACCCCCTGAGAGAGACCCCCCTTTCACCCCCCCTTTTCCCCAGCCATCCACATGATGAGGTTTTAGTTCATCACGTGTAGCAATAGCTCGTCTTCTCTCCCCTCCTTTTTTTTTCCTGAGCCATAAAACCCTTTATGTGAGAATAAGTGAGCACCAATGGAGACCAATTCATCAAACACATTTTAGTGGGCCTCTGTGGAGAGAAAGAGCTGAAACCCCTCTTAAGAGTTATCAGTCAGTTTTGGATATGGGACAAAACTCAAGGTGCTAAACGTGAGTTATGGCTCACTACGTGGCATTGTTTGAAATTTCACTGGCCTCAGGAGTGAGTAAAATAAAATGGATGGTGCCCTGTTTTAAAGACGCTTATTGTCTTTATTTTTTACAGCACTTACCCGCTCGCTGAATTTATTCCTTTACTTTTTTTATCAATGAGAGGAAGAGAAATCAAGCTCTAAATTGAAGCGGTGACTGTTTAAAAGAATCAAGAGACAGAAAGTGAATGAGACAGAGAGAGAGACCTATATGGAGTGAGTGTGTGTGGGGTGTTAGTGTTGAAAGACTACATCAGTGAGTGAGTGAACAGCCTCCCGAAGAGAAATAAGAGAAGGAGGGAATGAAAGAGAGAGATGGACATGGAAGAACATTAAGGAAATGAAAATAGGAGTGTGGTTGAAAGGCTTTATGTTAGCTATTCTGACAGAAACCACAATGAGAGGGCAGACACACACAGAACCACACACTCACACAAACACACTAAAGGGTGCTCAGGCTGAATTTGGAAGAAGCTGGACACATTTGGTGGGATGCACTTTCTTTGAAATGCCCACACAGACACAGAGCTTTCTGCACATGTGTAGACCTATGAATGTGTGGTGGTGTGTGTGTGTGTGTGTGTGTGTGCTGGAGCAGGCCTGTGTGTGGCAGTGTGTATAGCCTACCCGACAGTGGCAGATGCCGCTAGGCCCCAGCCAAATGATGGAGACGTTAACTAATTGCTCAATCAGGCAATCTAATCTGGCCAATCTCATTTTCAGTTTTGTCTCTCACCCACTCCCCTCCTCCCCTGCCTTACCCACCGCATACATTTCCTGACCTGTCTGCTCAGCAGCTGCCGGACCCAACCAAAATGCAGAAATGGGGAGGGAAAGCAGAAGGCAGAAGAGATATACTGTACATACTGAAAATTGCACGATTGGCTTAAGTTTGAGAAGTTTGTTATTGTTCATATATAACATATGAATAAGGCAGAATGTAGGTAGACACCACACTCTGCTTATATTAGACTGTTACACAGTTTTTTTAGTACCTGTAAATATCATTATTGCATTGCATTTGCCCACACCGTTTTTTTTTTTTTTTTTAAACCTTGAGGAGATCTCTGCAATTTATTTATTCTTTTAGCCTCAATAAAATGGAGGTGAAGGAGATCTCATATATGGTTCTCAGAGCAATGAAAAAAAAAACAAAAAAAACTTTTTCTACTTTCTACTTTGGAAGGTCCATATTAAAGCTGATGACAGTACATTATGTTATTTATCCGGGATAAAGGGGGTCACTTTTCATCACAGTTTTTGCTTTTGATTTATTTATTTATTCATTTTGTTGAAATTACTTTTGGGGCATTTTCACCTGTACTGAATAGCTGAGAGTAGAGAGACACAAGAAACAAGGGGAAAGCTGGAATTAAACTGGAGATTTTGCACTTATGTTGTATGTGCCTTGACCATCTGGCTAACAAAGAGCACCGCTTTTAAATTTTATAAACAGGCATTGACCACCACAAAAGAAAATCCATTCACCTCCACTGTTGTATCACGCAGAAATATCAGTGGAGATGAGATTAAACTGTGCTAATCTGGGAGCAGTCATTTTTTGACTAACAAAAACCCAACTCTTTGTGTGAGGAAAACAAAAAGCAGATGGCTCACCTTATTTTTGTTACCAGCAGATTCCGTTTCATACTTCTTTTTCTATGTTGCACATTCCCCTTGCTTAACTTGCTACAAATACACGATCACTTGACAGTATTTGCCTCCGATGACCAATTTCACCGCCAGTATTTCTCTATTTTTGTCTCTCTTGTGGGAACCCTGTGTTTTCTTCATTGTGATTGGTTGGTTGAGCAATGAGCAGTTGACCTTTCTTTGTTGCTTTTCTGGTAAGCTGAACATTTTTCACTTTTGGAAGCACTCCGCTCTGCCAAAAAAGCTGCCGGGTGCAACGCCTTTTAAAGAGCACCTTGCAGACACTTCCCTTTGCCTTACATGTCAAACAGGCAGCAGCAGGAGCTGGGGAAAATACTAAAACTAGGTGTTTGTATGAGTAAAGAGGCAGATGATTGATGTGTGCTTTACAAATATTGCTACTTCTTAACAAAGCAATAAAATTAATCTGAATAGTTTTAATTATTGTGTCATAATCTTTTACTGTAGAGGATGATGGGAATAATGTTATTTTTTGTAGAATAAACAACAACTGGGATGGAGTATCTTTTTGTTTCTTCACCGCACACAGTGTTAACCATACTGACCACTCAATATACACACACCTGCTCTGATAAAGTGTGTGTGAGACCCTCCTTGAATGCTGGGTCTCCTGGGTGTATCAGTGATGCGTAGAGGGGCTATTAATTACCCCAGTTTTGTTTAGTGTGTGTGTATCTGTGTACGTGTGTGTGGTAAATTCCATATGGGTGGGGAGATTGTGCGTGACCTCTCATATCACCATATCACCCAGGCACCCCTCTCTTGTGACCTGGGTTAGAAGCAGTCACGCACATTAACCCAGCTCACAGCAGATGTAAAGGAACCACCACACACACACACACACACACATACACATAGACAAACTTGTACTGCTATCTCTGTGAGGACACTCACTGACATAATGCATTTGCTATCCTCCTAACTGTAACTCCAACTGAAATCTAATTTAAGCCCTGAAACTCAAACAGTGCTTTAAAGTTGTTCAAAATGTCCTCACTTTCCCAAAATGTCCTCACTCTGTAGGGTCTATAAGCTGTCTCAAACGCTTTAAAGCTGGTCCTCCGCTTTATGAGGACTTGTTTTGTCCTCATAAGTAAGATAAGTTCCCATAATGTGACTGTGTAAACAGATTTAGGCTACGTCCACACTACCCAGATAAGCATTTTTAGCTCTATGATCTCTGTCTATACTAACATGCTTGAAAACACAGATCACATGACAATTCATGTACACTGGGCATGCATGTACCAATGTAAACAGGAGGCTGATTGACTACCCTGCAGGTAGTTGCGTATTTGCAGAAAATATCACAGACAAAATTTAACTGTTCCTCTTTTATAATGCAGAACTTAGCTGCACAACAGCTGGTAGCAAAGACACCAAGGTCAGCAACCTTTGCATTCACCACTGGTAGTCGAGGTTTAAATGGGTCACATGATGTGGCCAGTGTGATCAATGATAAGACCCATTATCTCCCAAAGTCTAAAATTCTGCCGGTCCGGACTTAAACACAACCCCGGAGTTTTCAAACTAAACTAGCAGCATTTTCAAATGTTTTAAAGGCTCTAAAACTCTGGAGTAGTGTGGAATCTGGGCATAAAAATTTAGCAACAGTAATGTGTTTTAAAACAAAAAATGCACTAGTGTCGATGTAGCCTCAGTCCCTTCAAACATGAATAATACCTATACCACACACACACACAGATGCAGAAAAGGATGCACAAGTTAGTAATATATTCTTTCTTGCACAGTGCTCAATTTATCACACTGAAATGCATTCAGAAATAAGAATTTATAATATATACAGTATATACCTATTGGTTGAACACACTAAAACACACATTCATGAACAACTGCATACATCCACATACACACAGACAAAGTACAGAGCTAACAAGGCAACAGGGAGACATTAGTCAGTGGAATGGAAGGCCCCCTCGTTGCCCAAGACATGTCTCTCTCTCTCTCTGTGTGTGTGTGTGTGTGTGTGTGTGTGTGTGTGTGTGTATGTGTGTGTGCGCAAGCATGTGTGTGAATGTGTATGTGAGAGGACCTGGTCATACAGAGAAGCACAGGAGAGAAGTATAATGAAGAAGACACACACTTGATAATGTCAGCAGTTGCCACAGAGATGGAGTGTGAAATTGTATATGATCATAATATGCATTTGTTTATGTTTACTTGAGTATGTTGGCTTATGCATGAGTTGTTTTTTTCATTTGATTATATTTGAATATGTGAGTATACAGTATTGAATTATGTGTGAGTCTTTGAGTGTGTGTGTGTGTGTGTGTGTGTGTGCAGGGACACCTGTCTGGGAATAACAGGGAGCAGAGCAGGGATGTGATCAGGAGATGAGTGTTTCCAAATGCCGTTCTGTCAGTGTGCTGGAGGGGCGGCATACAAATGACATGTGTTCTACTGTGGAGGACAAGGAGTCTGAGGGGAAATCATCGTATGTGTGTGTATGTGAGAGAGGGAGCATGTGTGTCTGATGTCCCCAGTGCCAATCTGCAGTCATGATTGTGTTTTTTGTATCACAGATTCATGCCAAATCTTATTCTGAGCCTATGCATCTGAGCCACTGTATTCTTTCCTTCTACAGTATATTTCCCTGCCAGAAGGTAGCTTTTTGCTCCCTCTTCTTTTGTATACGTTGCTTTTGTACAGCTTATGGCACAGTAGTATAATATAAATGAGTAAGTGAGTAAAGAAGCAGGGCTATTGAGTATCAGGTCACAGGCGTCTATAGCTGAAGTTAAACTGAGATATTCCAGCTGTTGAAATTGTGATAATGCCATCAGAAGAGGGGACTCATCACTCACTCATGTTGAACTGCAAACATAACTACGATCATAGACTGTTTATACTGGAGTCTTTTTCTGTCAAATGATCTTTAGCCGAGTACAGACACAGGCTTTCAGAGAGTTTCATTTTTACTATTAAAGGAAAGGTTTGCATTTTTGTCTTGTCACTGATCTGACATTTCACTCTTGTAGCACTGTCTGACTCATGGTGCCAGTTAAACAGTTTTAAAAAGTGCCAGAATCGATGCAGCAGAACCAGAGATATTGCCATTTTTATCTCCATGCATTCTTCTTCCTTGTCAAAACCTGGTGTCTACATTACCCAAAATGCAACACGACCAAAACCAGGAGGATCATAGATTTGGTTGAGCAGAAGCAGCTAATGTGTGCTAATGTTTTAGGCACTTAAGGCACTTACCTTCAGAGAGGCTTCTGATCACTCAAATTTATTCAGCATGACAATGATCTCCCAGCATACAGCCACAGTCATAAATGGGAGAATTGGTGCTGGTTTAAAGGCAAAGGATGGTCACACCAAATATTGATTTAATTTAGATTTTATCATGTCTCCAATATTCATTTTTGAAAGCTTTTAGTGCCTAAACAGTAGCTTCTGTAGCTGCCAGCCTCAGGTAGAGATGAGAAGAAGGCTACACAGATACATGGATACTGCTGTCTCACCAGTTATATTTAGACTTTTACAGTACAGTGTAATATGATGTTATGAAATCATGTCTCCTCAGCTACTGAAAAAAAGTCTGTCGAGCTGCAGCAAAAGAACTGTAACATAAGAGAGTATGTCATATGTCATACAAAAAAACTAACTTGAAATATCAACTAGATTTCAGTCTAACACTAACTTTAGAATACATTTTTACATTGGACAAGGACTTCGGATTTTGTCCCAATCCCTTACTATAAGAGTGGGATTACTCCCATTAATTCACAGGTCTTCAGCCACTGATGGAGGACAAATCTAAATGTATAAATATTTTCTAATAACGGGAAAGGTTTTTTTACATAAGTGATGCAGAGAACCACACATAATGATGATGTAAAGAAAAAAAACCTAAAATATTACTGATATATTGCTATTGGTGAACCAAACATGCATTTTTCTACTAACATAAATGATGTTTTCTCTCTCTGCATAAGGAAACTGCTAAAAGGTTGATAAAATTCCCCAACCTAACAACCTGTGAAACCTTTAAAATCCATTAAACAAACTGCTTTCAGGCTAAAAGGTTGACATTTCATAGAAGCTCCTTACCTGATGACACCAATTAACAAAATTGCTCCCCATTTGCATTTATGTTACCCTCCATTAAAGGCAAATAATTGTGTGATACACTTGAATACAGTTTACTGCAGCATGGCAGGTAATCTCCTGGTATCCTTGTCTGATTAATAGAAGTAATAAGAGGCTGATAGTGAACAACCGCAACGTGGATTCATCGTCCATCATCGTCCACTTGCAGCTGTTGAGAAATGAGCCTGTGTTTTGGTTCATGTCTTGACGTGTCATATGAAGTAGATTTACTGTATGAATGTCCTGACTTAGTAGATAAGGTTACTGTTAATGACAGCTATCGATTCATACTATATTTACTTATGCCTGACATGGGATCAGTGTAAGGAGTGACACAGGATAAGCAGACACTCTGATTCCATCTGAGATCCCTGTTGTTCTTGGCTTCATGTCTCCTCTGAAAAGCACTAAATCACAGAGAAATTAGTTTACAGTGACGCAAGTGCCTCACCTTGTGTCAGTTTGCTATGATAAGTTTGCATACACTGTATACACCCTAACCCTTATAGTCTGAAATGTTTAATTTTATTTGGATTAATTCAAACAAAATTTTCAATATACTCTTTGTGTGTTAACTTTAAAAATGAACTGCAATCAAGTAAACCAAATATCAAAGTAAAATCAAGGCAAATATAACAAAGAAAAGCAAAAACACACACACAAATAGTGACTCTTCAAGTTAGCCTTGAAGCTACTATAACTAAATACTACAAAGTGGTGGTTTGTAGGCAGAGAGGATACTGCCGCTTCATACTTCACACTTCAATTTTAGAACAGTAGTTTTAAAACCAGAAGCGGGACTTAAATGAACGAAGGGTGAAGTACGCATTGCTGTCTCTCGTGGCAGCAGCGGTGTGTCTGCATTGTGGGTGTATTGTATGTGGACGACCATCGCACCCTACAGTCATCTCCTTGCAGCTCCTGCAGGACACATGTTCCTTTGGACACCTGGTCAGCTCCTCAGCTCCCTCTCCTGTCTGTAGCCACTGTTCTCCCACCTGCCATTAACCTCTCCTCTCTTGCCCACCTGCTGCACACCTGTAAATTATGGTAAGAAAACCCCTCTAAAACCCCAGGGTTGAGCTCATAAAGACTGCACCCACCCAGACACTTACAAGGTGTGATCAAAAAGTTCTGAGCTTGCACCTTTAACAAACATAAACCATACCAGATTTAAATTTGGCTGCCATCTCCTTCATCTTGCACAGTGATACACTGCTCACAGCACTCCTGTCATGCTTGGAACACTCCCTGGAGGTCCCGTTCTCTCAAGTACCATCTGCAACTTGTGCTGGATCTTCTTCACTGTGTCAAAACTCAGCTTGAATTGTATTTTGCGGAAGAAGTCGCAAGGAAAAGTCCTCGCAGCTCATTACATTTGCATCGAATGTCCTCCCTCAGATATTTCAGAACTGTGCAGTACAACTCAGCTTTGGCAATCTGACGTTTGGAGGATGAATTTACGGTGCACAATCCCACCAATGATAAAGAAAATGATGAGAATGCTCTTGTTGTGTTCCTGACCTTACATGCCTTCTCGGGTCTCGAAAGATTGTTGGCTCCTCCACTATGAGGACTGCTATTTTGGTCCTTTGGTTATTGCCATATACCCAATTCTTGTGATGATCCAATGATCACTGGTAATGATCATTGACATTAAGGCAATGAGACCCTCGCACACTACAGTGTGGTGCTACTTCTGCTCCAAAAACATGTATAACACAGGTCCAGATGTTGATTGCACAATGTAATGTGCAATACTGACTCATGAAAATTATTGCTTGCACCTGCTGCATGCGCATTACAACAGGAACACTTCTTGAGTGCATGTTGTACACATATTCACAGTTAATTTCACAATGAGATCCATCTGTTTCATATCTCTTTATTATCATAAAGCCTGATATATTCACTTCCTGATGTTATCCTTTTTTTATTATAGTCAGCTCACTAAAACTCATGTTTTCCAAATCAGTGCAAATCCTAATGTTCTGTTTGGGGTCCTAGAGACCCCAGCCTCCCAGCTAGAAAAACATTGTTTGCCTTGGTACTTCATGAATTCTGCTAATCTAATGACAATTGTTCATAAATATGATTTTTAACTAGTGACATGTTTTAAATATCTGCATCAGAAAATGATGCGTATAACTGTCAGCCATGGTTAGATATGGAATTTCATATGTTCTGTATCTGTGATTGATCTTGACAGTATGTAGGTGTGTGCATACACTTATTAGGGTTTGGATTTCTGTTAATGGACCAGTTTGCCTTAACAGGGATCTAACTGGGAACTGACACTAAACATACAGTGAGTAATGTCGCTATAGGAGAACATACATGTCCTTGAATGATAATGACTCAAACGAAAAGAATGTAGATTTATTTATGCACAGCACATATAATGTAATAATAATAAAAAAAAACCACACATTTCTTTCATTGTCATTTCATATTCTTTTTTTCACCCTCACCAAGTATGCAAGCTCAGTTTTTGTCACAATGAAGGCTTACCACTTCAGTACTCTTGTACATATTGAGTTTTATATGGTCAAAAGAATAAGAAGATTAATTTTTCTGCTTTTGTTATTTTTAACACATGTATCACCGGGGTCTGTGGGACCCCAAAAAGGAGGAAGTAAAGCCAATGTCAACAACAAAATACATGAGTAGGTATTACTCTGAATGAAGACTTATTCAACCTCATATATTTCTGGGAGCTAATCTACATTTTGCCCCTTGTAGTCACATCCCCTTGAGTCATATCAAATTCAAAATGCACCTCAGCAGATCCCTTTTCCCTCTCCATATATCTATAATTGTTGAGGAAAGCTAAGAATAACACTCATGTCTCAGCTTTTTTCCCTAAGTGTTAAATCAACAAGCCCTAACTGTTAGCACTACTGTATACATCCAGGGGCCTGCTCTGCACATTTGTTAAGGGAAGGGAGGGCATGTGTGTCATGAATATATGTCAGCAGGGCAGGAAATACCACACTTCACCGGTAATGAGTGCTGCTGATGGCTTGTTTGCCTGTTGTGTGTGCGTGTGTAATGTTCAAGTATGTGAATATTAAACTTTGTCAGTCTAAACGTGCCTTTCCTCTGCCTGTGTGAGAGGAACCGCGTGCCTGTGTTTGTGTGTGTTCTCCTCAGACAGCTGGCTGATCTCGCTTGTCACACACACTGTTCCCTGGTAAATAAAAGTTTGAAGATGATTGATTATGGCGGCCTACTTCTCATGAATCCGGTTTTGTTTGTGTGTGGTACACAAGGCAACGAGCAGCACGACGCTCCCATATTCTCAGCCACATATGGTGAAACCCCATGACACATTACAAACATTCACATCCCATAAAAATCACTGTTGAGAAATAAAACTTAAAAATCACTCCTCCTTAATATTTCTCACCCTTTTGCCAATTTGGTTGCAAAACCACAGAATTTAATTTCCTATAACATTATGATAGATAGATAATAGTATGGAACATTTCCCTGTAAAAAAAAATATATATATATATTTATTTGCTTCTCTATCATTGACTGAGTTCATAAAAGCTTTTCAATTTGCTGCTCTTAGTACCTGGTGGTGTGTTTTATGTTGCTGTTTTCTTTCAGATGAAAGAAAAACAGATCAAGGAACCAAAAAAATTTTATTCTTTGGGTTTTGTTCAGCTTTTTCATTGTTTTTGGTTGGTGTTCCAGCTCTGTATAATCCTAGAAACTCAGATTAAACAAACTGGTGCAGCACGTTTAATCACTGAGTCACCTATTCAAAAGTTCACAGTTAGGATAATAGTCAGTAACTGTTCATGCACCAAGCAGCCACAACATTTAAACCACCCTCCCAGTATTGTGTTTGCCCCCCTCATGCTGCCAAAATAGCTCTGACCTGTTTGGGTATGGACATGGGACCTCTGTGGCTGGACATTGGCAGTGGATCCTTTGGGTCCTGTGGGTTGCGGGGTGGGGCCCCCATTGGATATGATGCATCACACAGATGCTCGATTGGATTGGGGTTTGGGGAGTTTGGATGCCAGGTCTTGCACTCTTTGTCTTGTTCCCCGAGCCATTTCTCAGCAGTTTTTTTTTGCCATGTGGCAGGGAACATTGTCTTGCTGGGGGAGGCTGCTGCCATTGGGGACTGCTGTTGCCGTGGGGGTGTGTACTTGGTCTACAACAATGTTTAGGTGGGTGGTATGTGTCAAAGTAACAGCCAGATGAATGCCAGGACCCAAGGTTGCCCAGTAGAACATTGTATTGCAGCAAGATGATCAATGTTATTCACTGCACTTAAACTCATTAAGTCTTACAAAAGTATGAAAAGATACTTTCACACCTGTATCCAAAAAAAAAAAAAAAAAAGATTCAAAACCTCATTGACATGTATTAATGAGGTTTTGAATCAAGCCACATGACATACTGCGTTCAACAGTATGTCATATGGCTTGTTTCGTATGCCCTAAAAGGAAGGGTACTCTAATTTCATTGTTTATTCTGTGTTTATGATCTTTAATAAACAAAATTTCCCATAAGTCTTAGACATTTTCAGGCTAAACATCATGGCTCAATAGAAGAGGCGAATCTATGAGTGAGTTGAGGGGTCGTTCAGGAATATCTGTCATAATGGCAGGACAGAGGGTACGGATGAAGCTGAGGTTTTGAGACAGCTAAGGTTACAAGTAGAATACTGAAAAAACATAAGCTCTAATGCTGCTGGGCTTGTAGTTTTTGTCATGGGAGCACGTAGTTTGTTCTGTGTTCACAAAGTAATCATGGTTTCTCATTGTACTTAGGCTAGTAAAACAGAGGCTAGCCTGGACATTACATCATGAATATGATTCTCCTCACAGTTCTCTTATTAACTATTTATTGGTTGAAAACCAAGTAGTATTACCCCTTTAACTGTATTTATCATTTAGCTTCCTCCACTGATCTTATTCATACTAACACAGACATACACTTACTCATACTCTGGTGCTGTCACCTGTGTAGAGGATACAATGAAATTATAACATGTTTGTGGATTTTTTTTCCAAAGCAGTCGCACACTATGCATCACAAATGTACTGTACTGTACTGTAAAGTGGCCTGTTAACACAGGCCACAGTGACATTCCTCTCTGTATCTAACTTCAGATCTGCCTCAGTTGCCATCTTTGCTTTTATGTTTAAAACACTTTTTTTTTTTTTTTTTTTTTGTCAGCATCACACACTTCCATCAATCTCTCTTGTCTCCTTTCATCTCCTTCCCTCTCCGTCTGTGTTTGTCCTTCCATCTCACTGACAGCATCACTCTATAACTTCCTGGCTGAACCTTGACCCCCCGTCCATTTTGTTGCTGACAGAAACCAGGCCTCCCTGTCATCTCCATCAGTCAGTATCTGAGCAGATACACAAGCAAAATATGGACTTAAGGATGTGGAAAAAATATGTTCACAGCACTTCCTGTTATTGTCCAACCAGCATTGGATCTGTAAAGGTAACTAAAATGCTACATATATTAGACTTGCAACCTTTTCTGTTATTGTTAATTTATGTATAGGCACACATATACAAACTAGTCACCCACTATTGTTGCAAAATCCTCCCTCAGACACTTCACACACACTAGATTTCATATGATATTTTGTGTTGTGAACTTTTTCTTCATGTGCCCACTTAGCCTCAACAAGCCTCCTCCTCTTGCTTTGCTACAACCCCCTGAGAGAGTAACAGTAACAGTGCAGTCAGGGCAAAAGAGCAAGTTGTTGCAGTTGGAGAAAAGCAAACTCATTCCCTTACTTTAAATGCAACATGTCTTGTGGTGTTGAAATATATGATACAACCTCTTCAACACTGGCTTTCTTCCTCTGAGAGTGCTGAACCTCAGTTCAAAATGGCTTCTCCGCCATAGATGCCCTTACTTCTTGACTCTAAGAAACTAACACCACAACTTGACTTTTACTGCAGCGATGATAGATAGCTGTGAACTACACCGCTAACTCTGTTGTGCTTAAAAAAATTCCACTTGGTACCATTTTCATTGTTTGTATTCGATCAAGCCCACATGAATGAGAAAAATACATTACATAAAACCAACAAAACAGAGCCAGAGATACAGTTCACCACCAGTGGTTTTTCTGTCTGCTCTGCAGTGGGTGGTCCTGCTGAGATCTTAGCACTGCTTTCACATATTAGTAGAACATAATTAGAAATCTCAGGCCATTTATCCAAATCCTCGGACTAACGTAATGCACTGTATTTAGAAGTAGTCGGGTTAATTGTGCAAGTGAGAAGAGCTCCTCTGAGTTCTTTCTGCCCACATTAGGTAAGTAATGACTTGTCTGCTTTGTCCTGCTTTGCTTATAATGGTGAATGTCTTCCTCACAGCCTCTCTGTATACAGTATAATAATGGGGTCTGTATGTTACACTTCTGTGTATAACAGACATAATAGCTATCACAGTCCAATCCTGTCTCCTTTAAATTCAATTTATAGATTACCAATAGATTTTGGAGGAAACAAGGGCTGTGTTCACTTTTATTTACGCCTTGTGTTTTGGTCTAGGCTACTAAAACACTGTAACTAAACAGCAGCTTACTTTGCGTTGCTGCAGTGATAAATGTACTCCAGTGACCAGAGTGACATCACTGCTGGGTGTGGTTACAGGTGCAACACCCAACCAAACCAGTTCAATGTTCAGTAAAACTTTACTTTGTTTACTCAAGATTGTAGATTGTTTGGTTAAATTGAAAAAGCTGAATTAAGTGAGTTGCCTAAACAGAACCATAATGTTCATCATGGTTTAACTGTCATCAGCAGATACTGAAAGTGAGCAAATGACATATGTTGTCAGTGAATGTTTTGCTGATACATTCAGTACAAACATTCTAGATCTTTGCAAATACATAAAATCATTTACTCAGTGTGCAGCGTTATGTTCATATAACAAATCTTTTGAAGGCAGGGTTCGGTTGACAGATAATGAGTGGTTATGAATACAATAATGAATAACTTGGTTATCATAGAGTTTGTTGCTATTTACTATTTTACTATTGCTATTTATGTTTTCTTTTTTACTACAACAGGTCTAAATTTAGGTCTGTGCTGAGAAAACTTAACATGTAGTCCTTATTTTTATCAAGAAAACATCTTTATACAGAAACATTTGCATTTTCCTTATCTAATACCGACCTGCCTCTACACAGAAATAATATCTAACTATAAACTGGGTCTTTGAAGAAAAAGAAATATAAAATGTGTCAAAAGACAATAAGGAAATACATTCTGCAGTGACAGACAAAGGAAAAAAATGAGCAGAAATATATAATTGCAAGCCTCCGCAAACATGATATTATACCCAGCTATTCTCTTAAAAAATGAAGTGTTATCACGGGGATATATCTGATGTTCAGTTGTTCCAGAAAGACAAATTAGTCGCCTCAGCTAAGGATATAGTACCCATTCCCTTGACAGTGAAACAGATCCCAGTTCTGCCAGAAACTCAACTTGTAAAATACTAAGAGATTGTAAATGTCCATAGCACAGATTGGCCAAACCTCCTGCTTTCTCCCTTAAGTTAACATGTTTCCCTGCAGCACACTGTTATCAACCTTTCTCTTGTTAATACTAGAACAAGTCTCAGAGGTAGTTAATCTTTGGGCCATTTGTTTGGACAGGCCTCAGCTCTCACAGTGTGTGCTCCTTTGTGCCTTTCGACTGGACACCAGGCTGCATTAACGTAAAGAATGAGTGGTTCAAAAAATGTGTAGGAAATGTCATGATCAAGCAAGACAATAGTACTGCAGGAAAGCCTATGACTCACAACCATTAAGCAATAGTAAAAGTGGAAGTAAAAGCCCAAATAATACAGCTAGTCATGACAGTGTGTTCAGTTGTTAATGATTGGATCAGGAAATATGCCATCTCCCCAAATCAAGCCTTCTTGATTGCACAGAGGAAGGACAATCAGACCCAGACAATGCGTCCCCCTGTCACCGGCAGCAAGCATACATCCTACACTCCATCATATCATAGTAAAAGCAGGCTGGCAGAGGAAAACCAAGCGTGCTCACTTTCCAAATACAGTCGGATAATAATCTGAATTGGCAGCCGGGGGTGGCATGAGAAATAAGCCAACGATCTGGAGTCAAGTGTTCCAGTTTGGAGAGACATAAAGTGACTCCTCGGTGCATGAGTCTTCTCTGCGCTCTCGTTTCTTTTTATGCTCCCCCACTTCCTTCTCACTCTAAACTTGACTCATATGTACACACACAGGCGAGTTCATGCGCAGTGACACATGCAAATAGAAACAAGTTGTGGATTTCAATACCTAAAGGCGGAGATAGGAAGTGCCTGAAAGAGTCGAGAGATTGATCTGCTGCCACGCATGTATGAGCGAGACCGGGAACTGCCAAAGGCTCCAATTTGGAGAGACATAAAGTATAAACTCCTCCATAGAAGACTCCAAACTACTTCTTTTTCCCTCTCTTGCTCGCTCTGTCGCCATCTGCTTCACTAAATGGACATCTTTGCCCACAGTCAGTAAGAAAACCTGCATTTTAGATACTAAAAAGTAAGGGTGTACTCATTTCTGTCTATGAGGTCTAAATTATTTAAAAAATGATCATGACTTGAACGACAGAACAGTAAATAAAGGCCGTCACAAGAATAGTAACACAACATAAGGACACACATGTATGTCTGTGTTTGTGTGTACACTCCTCATGGGCGCATAGGCTGACATGAATGGCTATAAACCTAGCTTATGCCCTTTAAATAGAGTGTTTTATGTTGCACTGTGTCAGGGTCAGAGCACACAGAATTATGGGCTGTCACTACAACATGTCAGCTATACGTGCGTGTGTATGTGGGCAGGGAAGGATGCAGAGATGTGGCTGGCATTAATATTAGCCCCATTGATGATGCTGTTCATGATGATGGATGGTAGAGGCAGACAGAGAGAAAGTCTGGCAGGGAGCGTTAACTGAAAGAGAAAAAAAAACAATGAGACAAAGAGAGAGAGAGAGAGGCTTGCATAATTGGACTCAGGAGCGTCTCCTGTCTGCACCTCACTGTCTGTTCGTCCATCTGTCGGTGCTGCATCCAATCAGACGTGTCCTCAGCTTGGCCCTGTGTCCAATCAAAGGGCTGGTCATCCTGCCGTCTGGACATGCAGTCATTACTCCGGATATATATATATATAGAAAAAAAAAAAAAAAAAAGAGGAAAGACTGGGGAGCTAGGCTGCAATCATATAGGTGTTTTGGGGGTTGGCCTCTAGTCTCACTCACACACGCACGCACACACACATGCACTCCAGCACACACACTTAACATTGAAGAGAGAGCAAAGCCTGGATGAACAGCCTGTGATTGCCCATCAGGAAGTAGAGCCGTGGTGCAGTCTTAACATTTCAGTCTGAGCTCTTTCTTCTCTGGTTTCCTCTCTCTATAGCCCATTTAGGGTTTTATGGCAAAATTACCCCATGTTATTGGGGGGGCCTTTGTTGTGGGACACTGCTTTACAGAGTCGTAACAAGCAAGCTGAACAAAATCTGTTTCATCTTCATGTCTGTCTTGAAGTTTTGAAGAGTTGTTTTATTGATGAAACAATACAGTAAATACTTTATGCTCTTGTCATGTTTTTTAAGAGCTCTGTTGAAAAGTTCCCCCTCGCTATAGGCCAGACTGAAATCTCTGCACCATATGGACACTTCTGAAAGCTTGTACTTCAGTTCAGTGGCATGTGTATGTGCCTAAAAGTACATTTATGCATCTGCAATTGAGTGTAAGTTTTATTTTAAGAACCCACTGTATGTCTGAAAAAGGTTCAATAAGCATTACCATAGTAATGCTAGGATTATACATGCTAATTTCCATTAACGTCCATTTTTATTTCCTACTCATACTAACCAAACCAGATGCAGATAATACATTATTGCATTAGCATGTTTACATAGACTAAGTTACATACTAAGTTTTCAAAACCCAGGTTGTAAAATCTTTCATGGCTCATACATACATACATACATACATACACAAAGACAAACAAGAGTGTGAAATAACACTTATGGCAATATGGCAGCATGAGTCAGAGCAAAATTAAAATGCAAGTTAAAGAGAGAGAAAAAGTTGTTAGCAAATACATGTCTTGCTAATCATTTAAAATAATTAATCAGGTTCATTACAACTTCAATCTTATTCTCATAGTTTTGTCCTCACCTACTGGTAATTATACTATACTCACCAAATTAGTTGGTAAGATTTAGCAACATGGCAACTTCGCTAAAACTGTTAGAAAACACAGTTCCCTTTTAGTTTAGCATACTGTTAAGTGGTTGTTGTTTGCTACCATGCTATTAGCTCTTGATGCTGGTGGAGTGGAACCTTCCCTGTGTCATTGGCCCAACTCAACCAAACACCAGTTATTGAGAAGGTGCCCATCTGATGGTTCTGTAGACTTGCATGCACTCTTAGACTCACACAGACATCATATTGAAACCACATTCTTTTCCTTTGTAAGGCAGTTCAAAGAGACACGATTCAAGAAAAGTTCCTTATGCCAGAAGGGTTGCTTAGTTGCTAATGGTAAGGAAAGTGGACCTAGATAAGGACTGTTCAGTAGGCCTTGGCATTCAGATTAAACTGCCCAACCCCCAGTGCAGTTTAACCTAAAAAGATACAATGATAACATAATAAGCGCAAGCCAAACTGATTATTTTCTGCTGTTTGCTTTGGCGAGGAAAGAATTTAAAGGCACTTTAAAGGTATGTTGGGTCACTTATCAGAGGGCCCAGTAGATTTATGAAGGCACAGCCTAATAAGGGCCAGCGATAGGTCAAAACATAATTTAAAATGAACACTGTTCTTCCATGTCTCTACTGTTTATTCATACTTGTCTCTAAAGCTGACCCTATTTATATATGGATGAAATAATGTATCATGTGAAAGTTGTCATATGGGAGTTATCACCTGACTGTACTTCCCCTCAGCTAAACAGAGGATTTTCAGCCCATGATCTTTGTTTTCTGGCCCACGACTTTATTGTTTTGGTACAGTCTCACTGCTTTCATCAACATTGTGTCTAGATGCAACAGACAACTATTTTCAGTCAAAAAGCTTTGATAAAACCACTGTGCGCTACGTGCCCAGCACCAAACAGCAGGTGGAGAGAGAGAGAGCAACTAGTTAGTGAACATAGTGGAGCATTTAGCTAGCATTTCCCTCAGGAGTTGGTAGCGACCAAACCAGAGCTAAAAGGAGAGTTAATCAGGCGTCCGCAAACATGATTCCAAATGTATGCTTATGCTTCGTGAGTGCTGGATGTGTAAATAAGGTACTGTTTGCTAACATGTTCGCTTTAACACCTTATTATTATAAATTATTCTAATAGACTTTATAAGGTGATAATATGTCAGTGTTGTCATTGTCATTGTAAAAAGCAAATTAAATTTGACAATACACATGTCTCACTTTCCTAGAATCTCATAGCTCCCAGTCTTTTCCCCTGTCTTCTCTGACCCCTCGACAAACTAAATTAAAACTCAGTTCAAACTTTGAAATTAAATACAGCGATGGACTGGGAATGAAAAAACACAGCAGATGACAGTGCAAATGAGTAGAGGAGGAGAAGGGGAGAGTAAAAGATTAATAATGTGGCTGGTGGCCTGCAGGCTGAGAGAGAGAATGAATAGAAAGAGACAGGACAAACAAAGACAGATAGAGAGGCAGGAGGAGGAATGATGAAAAAAAAGAGGAAAGTGAAAACTCAAACACAATTGGAGGCAAAGAAAAAAAAAAGTGAGAGAGAAGATGCGAATAGTGTCTCCATCATTTCCCTCTCGTTCACGCTCCAGCGCAGGCCCGGGCCTCCGACAGGGTGAGTCGGCTGCGGCGGTAAAAACACCCACTCCCACAATCAGCAGCAAAGGAAAACAGTCCTGCCAATTTGTTACCTGACTCGCCGCGGCAACTCGTAGCCCTGCTTTACTGCACACTGCAAACTGCCTTTTAACAAGCCCGCAGGGTGATGAAGTGAGAAGTGTGTGTGGCTGTGCTGGTGTGCAATATGTGTGTGGTGGTTAGCGCATGTGTGAGTGTTTTGTCCATGTGTGGTGTAACTGGTTTGTGCATCTGGCTTTGCTTGCTTTTTTTAAATCAGATACAAGTGGAATACACACACTGTATCAGCGAATTGGTGATGAATATGTGTGTGCGTGCCTGTGCGTGTGTTTAAATGTGTGTGTGTCTTGTGCTGTTTCTCTCTAATTGCCCAGGCTTGTCTTAAGGGAATCTGATAGTTGACCCTGTTGGCCATTTAATGTTGCTGATCCCTTTACACTTCCTGGACCTGCTACAATAACCCATTGAACTGCATCAGACACCCTCCCACACACATACACACACATTTAAAGATCCCACTCACTCCCAAAGAAAAAAAAAAAAAAAAGTTCTACACCAATCTGAGATCTCTATCTTCACTTTGAATTAAACGTTTAAACTTGTACTGTGGGAGGGCAATTTTAGGGATGAGCAGATAAACGAGAGGTGGAACAAAGAAGAAAAGGAGGATGATGAGGAGGAGGGAAAGAGGGAGGAGGGCAAATTCTCCATCTTCCACATTACTCACAAGTGAAATATGCATTGGCTGGCGTGAGAGAGGTAGGGAGCTAACGAGGCGAATCACTGACCGGTGCCAACACGCTGCCTTTTAGTGCAGATGAAATTAAATTACTCCCCTCTCTCTTTTCTTTGTCTCCGCTCACTTTTTCTTCTGTCTTTAATAGCGCTCGTATAGCGAGTGTATAAACTTCAGTGGTGACGCGACACAATCGGCCAGTATCTTGTATTTCAATCCCTCTTGCTCCGAGGCAGTAAACCTGAGATGATGTTTTTTTCTCCTCCTTTTCTTTCTTTCCCTTTTGTCCTCTTTGGATTGAAGCGTTGCTGGCAGCTCTGATTTGAGTTGTGTCTGCCAAAAAGTAGACAGTGTTTTGATGTTTTTTGAGGACAGCTACAGAAGTTTTCTTTTTCCAGGTATGAAATTAATACACCACTATCCCTGCAGCAGAAGTTTGGCAAGGGAGGTTTTTTTAATATATCAACCATCTCTGGGGAAACATTGTCTTAAACATGTCAACTTTACAGGGCCAACAAAAAAACAACTTTTTGACTTTTGGCATTATTAAATAGGTTTTGAGGAATTTCATTATTTTTACAACAGCACAACCAAAACATCATCAATAAAGTGAGATCCTACACACCGGTCCCACACACCAACACTATGGTGTGCAAGAACTTTTTGGAAATTGCAATGAGTTATAACAGAGTCATTCCTATGTTCCGCCATATTTATGGCACATAATGGCACCATGACGAAGGGTCCTATGTTCTCAGGGAACTAATCAAAGGGGTTTTCTGTTCCCCATTACTACATCATGACTCTCAATGTAATAGGTCCACACTTGATGGAACTTATACACTTATAAACGTCTTCTCACCTAACTCTTGGCAGGAAAGCTGTATTTTCCAAAATGTCACATATTTTCTGTTGAGTCAACAGCTTTCCTGACAGCAATGACATGTTAGTTCTAGATTCCGAACCAGACACACACCCAAATTTACACATACCCACATCCGTCCAAATATGTACATATACAGTATAATTACACATCCTCCATTGTTCCAGCCTGATGCTGATAACCACACAAAAAAAACTATTTCTGGAGAACATTCGGAAACACTTTTACATCTCCTCCTGCATTGAGTCCATACATTTCCTGTAGATTGAGCTGCAACAAAAACAAACAGCTCCTGCTGAGTATTAGGACTGTTTGCTTTTGCCTGGCCCCTTCTTTCTTCATTAGCTTTTTCCTTTTTCACTGAACTTCTATAAAATCTTAAATATGTCTCCTGTCTGTGTGGTCATGTCCTGTTGGCTCAGACATTTAACCAATGGCTGATGGAGAATATGCTTTGAACCAGCAGTCTCTGTACGGGCCAGGTGAGGGGTCAGCTCCAATAACAGCAGCAGGGGAAAGAAATGAAGAAAGCAGCAGGCCCACGAGGAAACTCAGAGGGCTGTTATTGGGCTTTGTGGTTTTAGCTGTCCACCATTTTATAGAGGGGACAATTTCTTTTCAAAATGTCGGCTTAAATTTGTCTCAACATTTGGCTCGCAAAGAAGTCATTGCTGGCAAGTAGACATCTGTTCATCAATGCTGCCAATTCATGTAAACGAGCTAATGTTCTGAATTCATGTCAGAGGCGACTCTGTTGGTATCAGGCTCGTTCCTGAGTGGACTTGATTGACATGGGCTGAGCGAGTTGGCCCCGCATGCAGGTCCTGGAGCCTTTTTCTGCTGGCGTGCTTGTGGCTCCGAGTGGCTGGTAAGTAGTGATTACTGGACTTGGCCTGAGCAGCAGCTGTAGTAGAGCGAAATGTGGCAATGTGGCCCTGGAGAACCCACAGTTAATGACATCAGGAAACACCGCCCAGGTTCACCCACAGCGCAATGTCTGGAGTGTGTGTGTGGGTGTAACAGGGAGAGTGAGAGAGAGGAAAGTAGCTGAAAATAGGGTACAAAGAAGCAACCATGTGTGTTTGGACATGTAATGACTATGATAATGTTTAACTGCGCATGATGTTGTGTACATATGTATCTATATTTTTCAGTGTGTTAATGTCAGGAAAACAACATAATGGTGTATGTGTGTGAGTGTGTAAATGTAGCACTCTGTTTAAAAGAGTTAAAGTGGTTTATGTCTTTGTTCATAGTTTTGACCATCATTTCTATCTCAACATTTTGCTCAACTAAGTAACTACTGATGTCTGGGAGCACTCCAGGTTTTTTCCACTGGGCAAGATGATCTGACAGGATGTATACAAGCCAACAGTTTAGCCAATTATATAATTAAATCATGTTAAATCTAATATAATAATATAATTTAATTATACAATTGAAAGTGGGTGTACAGGAAACCTGTTTGTGTGTACAACTATGTTAAACAAACTTTGTCAAAGTAAAAAACCTTAAAAATAACAAAAGTTGGTAGAAATTAAAGGTGCCCTGTGCAATTTTCTCGTAAACAAACACAGCTATGATTACATTTATTGCTTCTTTCCAAAACCTATCCTTGAGTCATTTAAGATTGTGTTAAATGCATTTACTTCCTCACAAAACATTTGCAAAGCAATTTCAATCATGCATTGCTTATGTCCATGTTCGCTCACAGTTAACTTTTTACTGCTATTTCTTTCCATGTTACTACCACCAGCTGTTATCAGTAGAGTGGTGAGAAACCGTTTGCAGGGATGTGTATCACGTCACCTGTGTTCCTGAGCATATGCACATATGCGTGTGTGTAAATAATCAAACACTCATGAAAACAATGTCCCACAGCACTAGTAGTAGCAACAAATGTCATAGAGCATCTTGACCTTTAAAATGACAGAAAAAGAGAAAAACACTAGGAGTGAATTTCAATATGAATATAACCAGTACCTTATGTGTAATGTACATAGCAGCAGTGTCGTGTATGTGTATAGGAATGTATGTAGTATAGTGTAATTACACCAATACACTTGTGAACAAATTTTTTTCCTTATTTTAGAAAAGAAGGTGCCATACAACTAGTATGCAGTGTTCTGTTAAGTGCTAATGTAACCACATCTTTAGTGTGCACAGTTAATACACACTGCAGCCATACACACTAAAACCAGTGTGTGTCTGAGAGTGTGGGCAGTGAGTGACTTTGTGTGTCTGGAACTGTCATTCCCTCCTTACCACTTTGTTCCTCTAAGCCTGTCTGGCTTTTTAATGAACGGAAAGAAACACTTAAAAAGCAATATGAGCAAGCAATTACCATTAACAAAATATAATCCTAATGGTTTTTGGCTTCATTAAACTTTGCAGACAAGTCTGCCATGTCACATGTTTTATGATGCTTGTTTCTTACCATTTTTTTTTTATATCAGTGCCCATTTTTCCAGCGCCGATGATTGTTTTTATTTTAGCCCATGTCTCCTTGCCACAGTTGTTCCAAAGCCAGAGAAGGGCCTTGGGTAAGCATTATCTGTATTGCTGTAAAGCAGATGCACTGCCAGCAAAAAACCCACAGCCAGCATGAGCCAGAGAAGAGAATGAATGAGGGGCATAGAGCATCCTCCCTCTATCCCTCCCTTCCTCCCTCCCTCTTTTCTCCACCTGTCTCCCAGCGTCTATCGGAGCAGGCCTGAGGGAGTGTTGAGGCAGAGGAGGAGGAGTGTTTTCTTTTCTTTTCAGGGAAGGAAAGGGGATCGATATCTCTCGTAATCGTCCTCTCCACGTTGACATTTCTCTGCTTCTCCTCGGAGGCCGTTTAAGCGTTGGATGAATAAAGCTGTCACGGCCCATTCCACCCCTCGTCCTCTAAAACCCCCGCATCCCTGGCAGCCAGCCCTTGCTAACCTCCATCATCCAGCCGGGCCATTGGCTCAGGCAGCGTCAGACGGTGACTAATGGTGCTCTGTGATTGGTCTAGGCTGACATGAGGTCTGATGGATCGCATCTGTTGATTGGCCCCAGCTAATTAGAGACCTTTTGAGACAAGGTGATGGATGGGTTAGCACCGCCCAGTTCCCTCCCTTCTACCCTTGGTTTCATGCTGCTCCAAGTGATTTGTCTCAGGATGTTTTCTGGTTGTGTTAGCCACTAATTAAAAGTACCTAATCAAATTATCAACATTGGCATGTCTAGGGGGAAACAGCACCACAGTATCTTTGCTCTTCAGGCTCTTCCAAGCAGCCACACAGCATTAAACATTAACTCGATTTAATCTGCAGTGTTATGCAGTGACCGCTCCCTGCTCTCTTTGTGGTTTCTGAGGTTCTATCTTCTATATGTTATTGAATCTATAAATTATAACAAATTGTTATAATAACATGATAATAAAGCATTGTTACAATGCTTTGTGATGTTGTGCTTTCTGAGTGGTTATATATAGCAAAGCTGACATGCAGTTAAGTTATCTTTTACTGGTCAAACTAGCAGGTAGCCTAAAGATATGTGAAAAAGAATTATTTATCAAATATGTTCCTATTATGATTACCTTATATACATTATCAAAATCCTGGTCCCTGGAAACGGAATCTGGCATGAAGAGTTGACTTGACAGAATGTTGTCGTCACCGATTCACTTAGGAATACAGTAGAGTTAGAAGGCATCAGATGACCCAACTGTTCAACAGCTAGGGACATGAATTTATCAGAGATTCCTACATATTACAATTTTCATTGTCATCTTTGAAGTAGTACCATGAGCTGTGTAATTAACATCAGCAGGCTAGCTGTAACATGGCAGCTGAAAGTTAAAATGAGCTTTTCACAGAGTTCACAAAAGTTTTTTTAAAAATGACTCAATTTAGTTTGCATTTGTAATTGTGCCTTCATCAGTTTTCACATAACTTCCATCCTCTAACTGTGCATTCTGTGATCCTCCTTCACATTACAAGGCAGTGACAAAGCACAGAAATGAGCTCAGAACATAAGCAATGATCAGCTTTGCAGAACTATTTTTTTGACATATTCAGTAGATTCAAACATTTTATGTAATAAGCGATTTAGCAAAAAAAAAGAAATTGCTGCCCATAAATTATATTTCATAATAATGCTTCAAACAGCAATGAGTACAAATCTGATGCTGGGTATTGAACCATAATACATTTTGAGGACAGAGTGACATGTTGGGAGTATCTTAAAATGTTGAGGACTGAAATAGGTCAGATTACTCCCTTACTGATTCTTTGATCAGATATCTGCTGACCTAAAATCAAGAAATATATCTGCTATGGACTATATTTTGTTTTGGAGAAAGTCAAAACATTTATCTGGGATCTCTTTAAAATATCTGCTAGTGTAAGTTTTTACAGTAGACGATTTACCCTCAGTGCTGCAAAAACCCCTGTTTTTGGAAAAAATCCCAAGGGCATGACCTCAGGGTCCTCAGTGTTAGCTGTGACCTCAGTAACATGTATAACTCACTTTTGACCAAAAAGTCAGAGTGAACCTTATAATTTTAAGGTCACAGCTTGTTCATGTGAGATAGTTTTCTTCCAGCATGTATAATGAACTGAGTATTTTCTAGGCTCATTTTCATCTTTCTTGCCAGTGCTCTGCATTTTTGCCTTGACATGTTTTCTTAAAATTGCCAATTTAAGAGGATAGGATTACATTCTCTTTCATGGATGTTCAAATTAATGTCATGCACACAACTGGTACTATTTAAAATATGTTTCAGCAGCATTATATAGAATATAAGCAATACACAATTTTAGATATCATGTATTCTTAAATTAGGACATATGCCGACATTTATCATCATTTTTGGCTTTAGCATTACTCAGTTTCTGACTTTTTGTGTCCACATGCTTTGACAATTAGCTCTGGGTTAGCATTCCCAGATATGGAACCTATGTCTTAAAGTCAAACAGCGTTTGTGGACTCTAATTGAAACCAGAGTGTTTTTCTTCAATACGATTTGGTTATTAGCAGATCATAAAGCCCTGATGACATAATGTGGTTTGCCTGGTCACACTCTGGTTTACCAATCTCTCTCTCCCTCTCCCTCTCCTTCTTCTCCTCCTTTTTCTTTCACTCTCCCTCGCTCTCTGGTTGGAGTAGTGAGCGGTTGCATTCCTGAGCCACCCGTTGCAATAACAGCTCAGCGCTTTAAGCAAACTCTCCTCACCGCAAAACTCCCTCTGCCTCCTCCTCCTCTTCACCCTCACAGTGCCTACTCCTTCTCCTCCCTCTCAAATGTTCATTCCATCATCTCATCTGATCTGAGGGCAGTTTTTATTATAACCTAATCATAAGGATCCAGGGTTGGCTGTGCTCCAGAGGCTAATGCCCTGTTTCCGACACACAGATAAGAAAGACAGAAAGAAGTTAGGCAAGTGCAATTATTTTCTCTTTCTTTCTTTCTTTCTTTCTTTCCATACCACCCTCGCCCACAAGAAGAGCTCCACCCAAGCTACTTCACCAGAAAGAAAGAATGAAGGAAAAAAGGAGAGAGAGAGGGGAAATGCTTAGTGCCCAGACCATGAAAGAGAGCCTGTGGAGTATTAAGAAAAAAAAAACTCTATGTCAGAAGATGGAGGGGCCTGGGTCAAACACACACATGAGCACACACAGACACACACACTTGCTGTACTAGAAATGAGAAGGCCCCCACCGTCTAGCGTGCAGAGTGGTGGAGAGCTGGGTATCTCTTCAAAGACCCCTGCAGCTTTCCCAGAAGACATCATCCGCGTGTCTAACTCCCTCCAGGCCTGGCAAATGCTGCTGCTGCTGTGTGTATGTGTGTCAGTATTTGTGTGCACACACTTCAATGGTGTGATTAAGCTCCCAAAATTGGGGACAAATTGCTCTCAGGTGCAGATACTTTGGGATAAGATGATTTTTCTCCGCTCTGTCTTCATTCTCCCCCACCCTCCCCTCCCCTCCATCTCACCTCTCACCCTCTCTCCCCCTGTTTCTCCTCTACCTCTCTCATCCCCTCTCTCTCATATCCTTTTACGTCCTGATACCCCGTGCCCCTCTTTTCATTCCATCACGCTCTCTGTTTGTCTCAGTCCCATTTTGGAAAGACTCTCCACTGTAGGACGAGTGCAGGGCAGGGAAATGGCTCTGTGTCTTTATATGTATAGAATAGATTACTTCCAACTGGGCTTGGAGGGACCTTCTCTTCACCGATATCAAAGCCTGTTTGCTTCTTTTGTATGGAGACAGAGTGGAGGAGCTTTTTCTCCCTCCTTTCTCTCTCGCTGACATAAGAGCTCCTTTATCCACTGAGTGTGTGGAGGGTGTGTGTGTGTGAGTGTGTGTGTGTGCGTGCGTGCGTGTGTGTTCGTCTAAGTTTGGCGGGTAATTCTTGAAGTGGTGCTCATAAGGCATTAAAAGCACATTGTGAGTGCAAGGTAATTATAATCACAGCATGATATAATAAACATAATGTCATGTAAAAAAAAAGAAAAAGAAAAGTGGCATTGGTCAACTTAAAGCAACAAGATGAAACTTTGCACTTTGAGAACTTTAGTATCCACTCACCCTGTAAATGTTACCAGACACCGGATGAAAATAATCACTAATTGCTGTTAAAGAATTTCCCACACTGGTTTTTAATTATGACTCTGCCCATTGAGGTATTTTGTAAAACAGTGTGAAAAGCTTGTGTTTCTTTAGTAGTCAGTAAAAAAACTGAAACAGACAACCTTCTTAGTGTTTTACATTACAGACACATTGTTAGTATAGGTAAGTTACCTCTTTTACACTTTACAGTCTGTAGATCACAGCTCTCTGTATCTCATGATCATCTCAGTGTACCATAGCATTGAAGCAGACATAACAGTTTGCAAACCTTAGTCAGGTCAACATCAGTCTGTTACCAGTGAAAATGCAACTCAGTGGGATAACAGGAGGAACTAAGGTTCATGTAGTTTGTGCTATGAGGATGAATCATGGAGCAACACAGAGAATGCTGTGACCACATGCATAAACACAACTTAACAATAGAATAGAATGAATAGAATGCCCTTTATTGTCATTATACTAAAAGTACAACGAGATTGGAGAGCTTCTCCTTTACAGTGCAAACATACAAAATATACAGAAACAAAAAATATATATATAGAAAAGATATAAAAAAACAGTGCAACATTAGAGGTATCAGGTTGGAAATTGCTCATACTATATGTTGTAGGTTGTTAGAAGGTGCTGATAATCCTCCTGATTTGTGGTTTTAGTGTATGGAGTTGTTTGGAGATAACACGGGATAAAATCATCTTTCACCTGTGCAGTCACCTACTGTAGGCAAACAGGATTTACTCTGAACTCTGCATTTCTGAAGCTGCATATTATGCCTGCTGCCTGGTTAGTTTTCACATAGCTTTAAAATTATGATAACACTAAGTTCTGTAATGGGGTGTTGATTTCATCCTTGCAACCTTTGAAAAACAAAATTTAATATTAATCAACTTTTAAATTAAATGGATGGTTCACATTGCAATTCACTACAGCATTCTGTGGACAGTGATATTCCAGTGTGCCTGCAGTGTATTATACAGAAATGAACATCAGCAACATTTATAAATATGACACAACAGTAAAATGTAATATAAACATTGATTATTAAATATTTCTTTTGCTCAGTTGTCCACTAAGACCTCTGTATGTTTTTTACAGACTCAAGCAGCGAAATCCACCAGAAACTTTCCATAGATCTACAGTATAACATGAGAAAGTCTTGTGTCAAAAAAATGTAATGCATGTGTGTTTACATTTGCTTAACCATACACCAATTTAAGTCAGCCTTTCACCTCCACCCTGTACATTAAATCTACTGCTGTTGCTGTTTTGTCACCAGCTGACCTCTGACCCTTGGTGATGTTTCCCTGCAGAGAAGACGATGACGGTTATCGACTGACTGAGCTGTGCAGTCTGTTTCCAGGCAGAATAGACTGTCATCTTCAAAGAGACGCCCTGCCTCCTTACCTCTAACCTCTCTATCTCTGTGGCCAGCATCTATCTGCACCTTTATCACTACGCGTCTGCCTCTCGCCTTTGCTATTAGGAGCTACTGAGGAGCCGGAGAGGTGATTTTTGACAACAAACACACACTTATAGGCTGTGTGAGACAGAGAGCATATACATTTCTATACCATGAGAGAGGACATCCAAGGGATTGTTTGAATGTTTCTCTAAAGCCTTCAGAGCTTGAAGTCTGAGTTTGATGGTTAAGAGCTTGGGCCTTTTGTGAAATTCAGGATGAAATAAAGCCATATTTTTCTATAGCTAAGGTTGAGAAGTGCAGGGCTTTGCTTACTATACATTAAATAAATATTCTTTATGTTATGGATTTTCAGCTTTCTTTGTGCAGAAACAGTTTTGAGGTGAAACTGTGGTTTAATTTTTATCTCAGCATGTGTGTGCCTTTGTGTGTGTTCTAAGCAACACGGTGAGCCAGGTGCGCCTGGGAGTCCCTCACTTCAGAGGCCAAAAGTTCAAAGGTCAGATACCTCATCTGGGGAACTGAGATAAAGGCACCATCTGATCCTCAGTGCCACTCGGTGCCTGGGCTCTGGCTGAGATGAAAGCCGAGGAGCTCGTTGAAAATGACTTTCTTGTCGCTGCTTCAACTTTTAATTTCCTTAATTGATTTTCTCTTCCCGCAGAGGTAAGGGTTTGCAGACACAAAACTAATTGATTTCAAATTTTAATCCCTCTTACCACCGAGCAATCGAGGGGCCTCCCCACCATCGATCTTCAATCCATCCAAACTCAATTAATGTGCTGGAGACCGATGGGAAGAGAAGGAGGGGAGGGGAAAAAGACCTCTCTCTTCTTAGGTTTCACTCTCTCTTATTTTCTCCTGTTCTGCATCACTCACAGATGATGCTCATTCCTCCCCTGCATTTGGTAACACTTTAATACAGCAATGATGGATGATGCTGTGCATGGTACATGATGCAGTTTTTTACAATAATGGTAACATAGTAATTATAAACAATGGGTCCTTGATTTTAATAGCCAGGACTGATATTTTAGAGGCTGAAATGACTGAATGAAAACTGTCACTAGCTAGCTAAAGCTAAAGCTATCTCCATGACTTGACTAAAAACACTGTCTCCTGATGACTTTTTAAGTTTTCCAGTCGACTCATTTTAAAATGAGAATTTGTCAAAGGGGTTGTAAATATGAACATGAGGCAACACACATGATATCATACTAAAAGACTTAGGTGAAAGCTAATGGTAAAAAGCCAGCAACCTCACCTGTTGATGATCCATAGAAATCACTAGAATAAAGAAACAGCATGTGGAACATGTTCTTCTGTTGTGCCAGTTAGTCCTAGTATGATATAAAAAAAAGAAGTTTAAAATCAGACTGATATCTTGTTACAACATAACTTTGTTTGGTTTGTTGCTTAGCTGACATCATTCTTCATCTAATGTGTTCTCACTTTTAGTGTTATCAATGAGAAGGCTTTTAGGATGAAGACTAATTGATGGCAAACAAACAGCAAGTTTGCTGGGGTTAGAGCCGCTAATGGTAGCCTAAACTCTGACATCCAGTACCAGCTTCTACACAGAGAAGAAATACTTGTCGGCTATGTAGTCGTCAGTGGGGCTGTTATTCGTCTACATAATCTACAATGTGGCTTAATAAATGAATGATGTGCCCCTTGGCCTTGAAAGTTATGGCTACTGCGGCCTGTCATGTTTAGTTACAGCTGCTAAGCTAAGATTGGACAGTTGCTGTTGGGGTTAGAGGTTAAGAGAATGGTCACTCGAATTTCCTTCTATGGGTGTTCTTGTTCACAGGTCCCTTGAATTTCGAAGACACTGGCATATTAATAAATAGAGAAGAAATGGAATAAAGTCTAATGAACAAATTACATTACAGCCATTACAGCCTAATCCAACAGAAACTGCTTTGCCAAAGTTGTAAATCAATTAGGATTTTTGAAACAAGGCATTTATAATAAAATTATAAATCACTCTGAGGGAACAACAACTGTAGGAGACATGGCCAATAACTTGGAGGGTCAGGGGACACAGGTGAGACTGACTGACTGCTGGTCAGTTTAACAAGGACAGAGGCCGAGCTACTGTAAATTGAAAAACACAGGGCCTGGCGAAGCTTTGATGGTCACTAGGAGCACATTATGGCTCTTTGAGAGAGTCTCTGTGTTATATCTGTGTTAGCTCTGCTACAAGAGGTTTTCTGGTGTATGCGTCAGTGGGGGACTGTCAGTACATAGTCATAACCTGCTGTTAAAATGGGTAATGCTGCTGTTCGTCAGCCCTATATATTTTGTTAAGCTGTGAATATAGTACAGTTACTGTGAACCCATGCATTTAATGACACTGCAGAGAAATAAATCTTAGTCATAACATTTTCCTGCTTTTATCAGGCTTGCTAAAGCTAATGCTATCAGCAGCTTTGAGTGAGAAGCACAAACTGAGGCTATGGTTAGCCAATGTTCAGCTTTTTATACTTGGCGCAGCAGCTGCCATCACACTTTCATTTACATACTGGACAGCAGAATCTTATGCATTACATTACAGTTAGTGAGGGGCAAACTAAACTTTCAAATCCAAGCAGACAGAAACTATCTAGTTTGAGCAGAAAACAGAAAAAATGCCTGCACCAGCATCATATACCAACAAAACTCTGTGATTACAGAAAAAAAAAGTAGTAGCCATAGTTTTCTCAGTATTTTCTCAGATCCCTGTGTGTAGGTGCCTCTGTTTGCGTTTCCTTCCTAAATTGCCTGCTGTTTGGTTCTATATTCATCTCTGTATACATCTGTCACACCCTCCCTGTATATCATATCCTGCTCTCTTGACCCTTCACTTCTCAAAGACAAAGTAGAAAGGGACTGGGTGATTGGATATTGTTTCAAAACAATTGAAGTGTAAGACATGCCAGAATTTTATATCCCCACAGTTGAAATCTCCTGTCAGTTTGTCCTAAATTGCTCTTTGCAATGGATCTGTTCTTCATTTCACAAGCTGTACCATGCTATTTTGTATCCTCACAGGCACCAACACATGAATGTATGTCCTGCAACAGATTTGATAAATGTTTTGAAATGCTATCCCACCCCTGAATATTCCCTTTTAACTTCACATGTAGAAAGAACTTGAACATGATCTTTTTTTTTCCCTGAAAACCCCCCTTTTTCATTATGTTGTGTTTTTAGCAGGGCTTAATTTTATAGCTGTCTGAATGCTTTTGAAAGTCCTCGTGGACCTTGGCAGCCTTTGAGTAAAGTGAAATTAAACTAGCCCTCTCTTGCACTTCCACTCAGACTTCAAAGGCCCCAAACTTTGGCACTGGGAAGGCATTGAAATGAATTGTTAAAAATATCCTCCCGCAGTAGTTTATGATGAACATTATATGTGTGTGTGTATATGTGCGAGTGTGTGTCGGTGAATAGGGCTGACATCAGAGCCTGGGGGAGAAGATTTATGAGTGTGTGAATTAGGGTGTGATTATGGCCCAGATTTAGTGGTGTGTAAGGGAGAGACAGCAGACCCCATATGAGAGCCTCAGGTCAACCTGACCAGACAGAATATCAGACTCATTCACTCCTGTACAATGTTAACAAAGACACTCCCTCGACTAGTGTGATAAACTAATTAACCAATCTAATCTGATACCACAAAGGTACTAAAAATATTCTTTGATCTCACATTTGGTGCCACAGAGTTTATATCTGGCCATGGATCTAATCTCCTTACTCTCAATGGATGATGGTTTGCTTTTTCCCTTCTCATATTCACAACTGCAAATATCTATACTTTCACCCATTTGTCTAGTAGTTTTTCCAATGATAATGATAATGTTAGCAACCAGTGGTAATATCTTGAAATTAGGTGAGGGGGGTTCCCAGCTGTTTGAAGGGGTTGCAGTTTACAGTCACTGCCTTGAAGCCCTAAGCCACGAGGCACTCTGGTGATTTTCAGTTGAATAATAGACTATAATTATTTTTAACAAATAATTTTGGCAACATTTGCATTAACTTGTTTTTGTTTCATTTTATTTGGACTCTTTTGAAGTACTTCACTTACACCTGGAGTCATATTTGGAAACAGTAACTACTTACTTTTTGGCTAATAAGCTATAGGTCCAGTGGGATATTTATACAAAGCAAGTGGGTAGGTCAGCAAGGAACCATGTTCTAAAATGATTGTAACTTCCAATATTAACTTATATTGGCTTCAGCTGAATTTTATGAAGCATTTTCAAACAATGCAAATAGATTTTGCCTCTTATCTCTTACACTGGTCAGTATGGTCAGCAACAAGAAGAAGAAAATGTGAGCCTATCCTTATAATATCCTTATAATGTCAACACACAACCCTCCATATTGCAATCATTAACTTGATTTTAATACTTTTTTGAGTCAGAAGTCTCAAAAGACAAATGTCTGCACTCTTTATTCATATTTGTACAAAACAGACAGAACTGACAGTGATCAGTTTCACACTTTAAAATCCAGCATGGCCACTATGGGACTGCTTTCTGGTAAACCAAGAACCAGTTTGTCAGGTTTGTTGTTCAGTATGTTGGCACTGAATTTAAAACTAAAACAATCCCCTCCTTGTTTGTGTAAGCTAGCTGCTAAACATCCAGAATATTCTTTTGACCTCAGTATCTTTACAATACACAATTGACTTTTCCTGGTGCAGTTTGTATTTTTACTCTATTTGGTCATTTCACAACCACCACAATTTAATAACCCTTCAGGATTTGAGCTTTCCATTCTCACACTGTATTATTTTTCATTATGCTTCCAATAGCCCTCTACTTATGGCTTTCTTTCTCCAATGTTACACTGTTAAGGGGTCTATTTCTGGACCAGTTTTTGGTCCCTGTTAGGATTTCCAAATTATTCCTTGTGCCTGCCAAGTTGGTGATCACCATCCTTCCCTCTCACAGTTTCGTTTGGTGATGGGAGCAATGGAGTTGATGGATTTGAGCTGGGATTGGGAATGACAGAGCTATTTTACCTCACCGTTGAAGTGCTGTCTCCAGAACTATCCCCATCCTGAAGGCTGAAACCACCACTGATGGTGCACCGTCGATATGAGATGAAGAATGACAACACTAACAGCATCACAAGATATGCGCTCAGTGTCTGTGTGTGTGAATGTGTCTGTGAGAAACTAGTGTCTGGATTCAGTCAAATAAAGTTAAAGTGTACAGGCACGTATTCACAGGTTTTAGGTGTGTGTTTCTTATGTGTGCACATGCCAGTGCCTGCAAGCATCTGTTCCACTGTACTTTATGGCAGGATGTCAGCCACCGTTCACACACTGATCCTGATTGCTGTTCCCATTATAATATAAGAGGATACCCACTCATATGGAAGCCATCAAATCATGGCCGAGCAGAACAATTGGCTCAAACTACCAGGCTGATGTTGATGGATCTATCATGATCCAAACTGGGAGAGAATGGGGGAAAAAAAAATTTGTCCTGGATTCCAAACGTTAAAAAGGATGTCATTTGTTTTTCCTGGCTGGATTTTGGAGAAAGAAGTGTAACCCAAGCTCTGGCCGCAGCAGACAGACATGGGCACAGAGGGAATGTATGTTCTCTCGAACGCCCTGTTGACAGAACTCCTGGGATCCCAGAAAGCAAGACCATGGATGTCCAGGCAGGAATAACTGTTTCCACGAAAATGCTGATGGATCTTGGCTGAGTACACTGCAACTCTCTACTGATGACACTGTTGGATGTGTACAGTCATGTATAGAGGAGAAGAAGGAAGAGAACACTGTTGCATACATAGTAACAAGACTCCTTTACTGATTAAATTGAATTTTTTATTTGGTATTTTTGGAAACAGCTGTATGCAGTGTTTACATGAAATGCTTGATATCGACATGGCAGTGTCCTGTAAAAATAAAAAAACAATAAATTAAACTACAGTTCAACAGAGGAATAAATATTAAAAAATGCTGTCTTTGGCCAGATTGCTTCAGAAAATAATATCTGACCCATTACATGCCAACCTGCTGTTTGTAGGGCTTTCATAGCTGTTTTTGGCTCGCTGAGTCTCAGACAATATTTGTCTGTTTGGACAAATTCTTTATCAGACTCCATCTAGAGGAAACACACACAATTGTGTGTGCGTTCTACTTTTGAAGCTGCTTATCATATAGGTACATCAGAGAGTACTTGATGCAGCAGACACACACAGTAATATTCTCTGTTAAACCCAATTTAATGGTTTCTCTCCATTTTTTCGAATGTAACCCTATGTTAGGGTTCTTGGAGACCCTGGGTCCTCCTCAACAACTGCAAAAACATACTTGATTTGTTTTACCACCTTGATATTTCATGACTTCTGCTTATATTATGAGAATTTCTTATAAACATGATAGTCAACTGACACATTACCCCTGCTTTGTGGTCTCAGAGACTTTAGCTGTAAAACAGGGGTAAATGCTCTATGTCTGTACTTTTTGCAGCACTATACTGCTCCCAATCTCAGATAAGAGCCTACATACCTGCACAAAAGTGTATCTGTGTGTTGCTATGGGAAACGTTTTATCTTTTCATGCTTTGCCCATGTAAGTTACAATGAAAATGAGAGAGATAAGAGACTGGAAGAAATGTAACTCAACCCTTTGTCCTAACAATCTTAAACTAACAATACAATCAGATAAGTATAAAACACTACAAACAAGTTAATCTATAAAACATTAGCTCATCCATAACAACATATCTGAGTAGATTTTAACCATTTTTTAAGTTTGAATTTAAAAACTCAGTGTGTTGTTCAGTCCCTTATTTCCCTATATAATTTCAGAGGGTTGCTGCTCTCACAGAGGAGGCTGAATGAGGCATGTGCAGTCCACATACCATAAAACATGAAATGTAAAAATATATTTCTTATTATTTTTCACATCACATACAGCACTGGTGATACACCAAACAATCAGGAAGTGAATTTACTGTTAACAAGGCTGATTTATTTAGAAATTTATTTAAACTTAAACTTTTCTCTGATGAGTACGGTCTATACCTGCTTTATATGAAAAGCGCCTTGAGATGACTTTTGTTGTGATTTGGCGCTATATAAATAAAACTGAATGGAATTGAATTGAACTGAATTACCAAGATGGCTGCCAAGTGCAGGGACTTGCCTAGAAGGGCTTTGGTAATATCTCTTAATAATTTAATACTCAAAAACTATGTATCTGCTTCATCAGGACTGTGTGGGTCTGTTCATATTCACTTGCCTGGAAACCTCAGCAAACAACCGCACACCTGTAAATATATTTAGATTCAGATATTGCTTAGTTTTGACTGGTGCAATAGATGTATGCAGTGATCTAAGTTGCATACAGCTTTTACCACCTTTATTTAGGTTGAGCAGACAAAAGCAGGAAGGGACAAGCAATAGTTAGAGTGTGGGCAAATGGTCAACAACAAACAGGCATGAAAAGGCAAAATCCAAAAAACAAGCAGGTGGTTGAACACAGTTAAGCAAGGCTGGAGAGCTATGGCATGGACGGATGATGGCATAGATGGGTGGGGAAGAGTCAGGTGGATGAAAGGCGGGAAGGGCTGGGGTTACTGCAGGGCAGGGCCTGAACTGACAAGAGACTAGAATGTTATAGAGAATAAGTGAATACATGGATGAACTGTGACATACTTCAAGTGATGAAGGTCGTGCAATAGAGAGAAATTCTTATGTCACATTATGTGATTTTTCATCACAATGGATATATATATCATAGTAAATCTGGGAACTCAATTGAGAGATGTTTTACGTTATGATAAAAAAAAAACAGATGGTAATATATGTTTTTAGCTTATCTAGGGAATTAAATACTGGACAAATCATTCATGCAAAACCCCTGTAATCCCAAACTGCTATAAAGCAGTCCTGTATAGATCTAGATTTAGAGAGAAATGTCATCTCATGGTATACAGTATATTTTCATATCACTCACTCAGCCCAATTCCCAAATAATCAGTGGTGCTGTATGACTGAAGTGTGTCACCCCTGACTGACCTCACAATGGCCCCAGATAATGATAGGACCATGGTGATAGCACTGCGGTCTAAAAGGGGGGGAAAAAAATAAGTACAATGGCAGTGTGCTGTGTCCTTGCGAAAACCGCATTTTTGGCTATGATGTGTTGTCTGATTTGCACCAGGCGAGGGAACAGGGGATGGGAAGACATGGGGCAGGGAGGATGAGAGGAGGACGTGGCTGGGAGAAAATATGGGAGCTATCACCACTCACCTCGGCAGAAAAACAGAGCCATGATGAAAGCTGAAAGTAGAGAGGAGGCGAAAGACTGACAGACACAGACAGACAGAGAGTGAAGGTTAAAATGACAGAGAGACAAGCAGGCGGGGGTACAGAGAGAATGGAGGAGGGAGGGTGGGGGTGAAAAGTGGACAGCTGCAATGAAACAAGAGACTAAAAAGAGACTGAAGGGAAGACAGACAGACAGACAGACATCTCTAGCTATCAAACCCATGTGGATTCACCCTCGGGACCACCAGTTTACATGGCAACAGATAAGAGAAGGGAGAATATAACAGACACCAGGTATGAACAGAAACAGTCGAGAGGAAAAAAAAAAAACAACAACACAAACCAAGCGACCTGTTAATAATGGTTCTGAGAGGGGCGGGCTGCTGAGCTGCATGGTTCCCATAGCTGGCTGGCTGTCAGGCTGGTGGCTCAGCAGTCATTAGTGCTCATCTCTTAAAATGGAGGATCAGACCATAAGGACCACTTCACTGTCAATGAGCATGAACATGCATTATTATGAGGGATGTAACTGAATATATTAGATGTATTATTATATGATATGAACTCTGAATAGACATGATCTGCATCCAAATTTCTGTTATGTTTTTCTATCTGTGAAACAATTGAGACATGTCACAAATGTCACACCACTTCTTTTAGAGTCAAATTGAAACACTCAGATATTAAAACACACACTGCTACAGTCATTAGAACAGAGAATAAAGAATTCTTACCAAATCACTTTAGATATTCCTTACAACACTGGATCTTTTATTATAATAAACAGATTTTTTCTTCTATATTAAAAATAATACATGTGTCTGTTGTCTGTATAGTGTGAACAGGAGTCATTAGTACCTAAAGCAATATGTATTTCCATGATGCAGATGTACAGATGTGCCAAAATGTAAACAATTGGGCTGCAGCCCAAAAACACAAAGGTGTGATGGGTTTAGTTCAATATTCAGTTTATCCTCAATAATTCTACAGCAGTTTCTACCAGATTTGTTGTGTTGTGCAGGATTGTGTTGGTTTAATACTGAAGCCTGACTCTATGTGTTACTTGAGAACTTGAGGTGCCAGAAAAATGGCGCACATTGGGACATAGACTGTGTATGCAAAATGGCCAAGATAGATTTTTTGTCAATAGCTTTTTATTTTTATTTTTCTTCACAAGCACCTCAGACCAACTTAATTTTCATTTATACCTCCCTGTACTCATTTTTGAACTAAGACTTTTCTGACCAATATTTTCCCAAAACATTATAAGTCTTTCACCTGTTAACAGTTACATGCTCTTCTTCAGACTTCCATTTTCCTTATTTTAAAGGTGGGATTCAAATGTAAAATTATGTTTTATTATTTGACTAATTTAGTTACATGGTTACAATAATGTTTTTATACATGTTCTGCAAGCAGCTAAACTTATATGCATGAAATAGTGGTACACGTTCATTATGTGCCCCACTGTAAACTTACATAGAGATGCAAAAGCTGTTTTTTTTGCAACCTCAACAGATTAACAGATACAGATAGTGGCTTTGTATTGCAGCCCTAATCCATATGTACATGAACAGAGACATGCA
This sequence comes from Lates calcarifer, assembly GCF_001640805.2. Classification (NCBI taxonomy): domain Eukaryota; kingdom Metazoa; phylum Chordata; class Actinopteri; family Centropomidae; genus Lates; species Lates calcarifer. The sequence continues at coordinate 23,161,217 of NC_066853.1, forward strand.
TGAACACAAGTGCTTGTTTGATGGTGAAACTGTTTTCTTACTCAGAGCGACAGATGAATGCTTGGAAAGAAACAACAGACTTAAGGAGAGAGGTGGAAAGGATTTATTTGTGTTTTTGCATCTGTGTGAATATGTGTGTGTGTTGTGAGTATGTGCATGCATGTGTACATATGTGTGACCTGTCCCAGAGAACTGTTTTCACAGGGGAAATATGGTGCAGGACAAAGCAGCTGGCGATATGTGGTCTCTCTATTCATGTGTATGTATGTATATGTGTGTGTGTATATATGTGTGAATGTGTGTGTGGTCGCCCCTTAATGATTATTATGGTTTAACTCCCATTTCACGGATAGAGTCATTACACCCAGGATTTTTCCATTCTCCTGGCAATGGAAAGGAAAACATATTCCCTTCTGTCGCTCATTGCTGAGACCTCGTCTTTTGGTGAGACACAAGAAAACACGTTCATGTACACACACGCACATGCACACCCGTGCACACACTGGCAACAGATGATGAACCAATATTTGGGTTTGCATGGTATTCTATACGGCTAAGGGTTGTAGGGTGAGACTCATGTATATGAGAACAACCAATCTTAATAAAGCCCACAGACATATACACAAACACTCACATGGCCTGCTGTGAGTTGCCACGGAAACCAACTGCTGATCTGGCCCTGCTGTATTTAGGGACAATCAATCACAATGACAGGAGGCTCCTAGCACCTTGCGGGATATTTGGATGGGCTGGGTCAAAGAGAAAAACAGGGGATTTCAAGTGATGGTGGTGGTGGTGGTTCACTCATGGCATAGTCATAATAACTATGAACTTTGACCTTTTAGAGGAAGGCAGCTTTACAAAGGCAGCTAAATTATATTGATCACAGTGTATTGAATAGATCATTAAATGCCTTAGATTGAGCAGTAGGGTCAGAGGGCACAGTGGGGACGTGTTAAGCCCCGACCCTACCTATGCTTGTTTTGATGTCTGATTGAACGGACTCGGAAGGCCAAACAGGAGTTAAGATCCCGCCTACAGATGACCCCAGGTCAGGGGTGAAAGTTCAGACTCTATGAAAGACTGGGCTCCTGCACGTGTGCTTGGATTAATATAACTGGGTGATTCTGATGGCTTGACAGTTTGGATGTGTTATGGGTTAGGCAATTAGGACAACACTTTTAGAGAGGGTAAAAGAATGGAACTCACAGAATGGACAATACAGTAAAATATAAGATTTTGTATCAGCAGCTTTAAACTTATATTTGATCTATTTAACAAAGTTGGTTGTCGACTAAAGGCCAAGATTATTAAAATATCCCTCTTTTGTGCTGAATATTCATCTTTTATTTTGAATAACATTCTAAATTTGTCTACATGAATAATCACCCCCAATTAGCTGTTTCAAAATTATGGTATGTCTGTGCAGTAAGAAAATTATTTCAATATTCTGATGTGTCTGTGGAACAAGGGAGCTATATCAATACTGTGATGTATGTCTCTAATTTGGCGACTATTTCAATATTGTAATAAGTGTTTACACAATGAAGCGATGATCTTAATATTTTGGTATGTGTTTGTGCAATGAGTGACTGTGACTGTTTTAATATTTGTTCACATGGAAAAATCTGCTGCAGACCCTGTTTGTTGTTGCTGCTTAACTGAGTTTCAGTAACATAACCTTCTCCTGCCCTTTTCTCAGTACTGTCACACTGTTTGCATGCTGGATTTCATGTATTGTCCATAAAATGTACTTGTAATTGATTATATGATCATTGTAATATTTTATGAGTGCAGGTAAAATGCACCAGTAAGCATTATGTGTATACAAATGGTCATAAAACAGCTCATTAACCCTTATGGTGCACTACAGATTCAGTTTGTATGGTATGATGTGTTCACTCTGTGGTATGTCAGCCCACAACAGTGCAGCTAATTGACTTGTCTTGACCACTCCCCCCCACCACCACCAACCCACTTTTAGTATGATCCAGGAGAAATGGAATTACGGAGCAGAGGTTGTGTTGACAGAGGCTGAAACAGCACTGAGCACAGGGCTGACCTTTCCCCTTTCACCTCCCTCCAACCTCCCCCAAACCTGGAAACACAGGAAGAAAGCAAGGTCGCCCAGATGAGAGTGTCTGTCAACACGTGGAGGGAATTGAAAGCGGGTTCAGAGTGAGAAGGAAAAAAAGAACTGAGGAGGAAGAATTCAGCAAAGGGAGGAACAGCGGAGAGTGCTGACATTTGTGCGAAGATATAGAAAGGAAGACATTTTCACAATTTAAGAGCATGCTGAATGAATCAGGCTTGTCAAGCAGTTGGCCCGCAGCTTTAACAGTTCCCCGGGAGAGTTCGACGAACTGCTCTCGTTTTTGTTCGAGATTTAACAGAAGGACAGCCATAATAGAGACAGTTGGTTGATTTCATTCGCATTGATCTTGCTATTACACAGATGACTGCAAAAATGAGGCGGGGAAGCAGAGATCTGGGTTTGATATACAAGCCACCACTTTCCCTCTCTGGTTCATATCAACGTCTCAAACGGTAATGGGGAAAGCAACACTGTCTGTTTTCTTTTGGGTGGTTCTGTCTGTCTGTGTCTCTGCTACCGGTCCCCTTTTCTCTTTCTCTCCTTTCCCTTCAAACTTTGTTCCAGACTTTTTTATTTTCTACCAAAAAAGGAGGCTGGCTTGTCATATAAATTTAAGTGCAAGCAGGCAAATGTTTATAGCAAGTGATACGCCATATACGACATTAGCTGCAAGTGCTGTTTTAAATGCCTTTGGCTTTCAAACATTTGATAGCATTGCTTGTTCTGTCTGCATTTGATGTACTGCTTTATAAAGTGTCCTGTGCTAAATTATTTGGCATGCTGCTAAGTCTTACCTCATGCCAACATGAAAAAATTCAGCAGAATGTTTCCAAATTCAGCAGAGTGGTCTGGAAGTGAGTAATGACGGTTGTATTCAGTCTGCGTATTTTCATACTGAGTTTTATGTACCTTGTTGGAGTAAAAGGACCAGCTTAACCACATGTGCTTGTATTGTGCACCATGCATCCTTTCACTGTATTTGCAAGGTCATTAGGGTCACAAGTGGTCCTACTTTTCCATACTAAGAGCCATGCATGGATTGTATAGAATATGATTAAATGGAGCGCATCTGTTTCTACTAGCATGCGCAATGCTGTGTAGACCTCAGTGAGCAGGAATGCTTTAGTGTCTTTGGGAGGCTATCTATACTGGGCACTTTCCCCTATCCCCATATATGCCCCCACTGTATACATACTGTAAGCTTATGTGTGTTTACAGAATGAGGGTTTGCATTACTGTGGTGGTGTGATTAGATTTCCTGTTTATGCTGCGCGTTATGGGAAGAAAGTGCACTGCTTCGATTTCATGCCGCTGATGTGAAGTGGAGGGGGACGCCAACGGGGCTTAGAGGGAAAACAAACACCATGGTGGACATGGATGCAGGCACAAGCATGGGTACACACTCAGTCACACACACGTCAGAGTCACTGAAAGGACAATAGCAAGAAATGGCCCCATCTGTTGACCTGTATTTGTTTTCCTTCATGTTTTTGTTCAGTGATACCCCCTTCTTTCCTTGTGCAATATCATTATAAATTTATAAACTCATTTAACCAGCCTCAGTGACGCCCTTGCTTGCTAACATCTGACCTCCATTTCTCCACCATGTCCCCGGCCATGAACATTCCGACCCATCCTCACGTCCAAAACTTTCAGAGACAATAACACTATAATCCCGTCACAGAGGCAGAAATGTTTTACTCAACATCCAAAGCAATCCATGCCATCAGCTCTGTGGTTTCCCTGTGGTTTCAATCTTCACCCCCCCCGCCTAACAAAACATAATACAGACTGATCAGCATGAGAAGGAGAAGCAGCACAGGGGGGTAAATCACCTTGTTGACAGCTGCCCTCTACTGTAGGTGTGGACGTATAGCCTCTGTGACCTCACATGAGGCTGTCCGGCAGGAGACACTCAGTCAGAGCTGGGGCTAATTGTCCTGTTTGTCTGCAGTCTCTATGTTTTCCTCCCTGCTCCATTGCGGAAGAAACGACAGGCGCCGTGACCCCCGACCCCTCAGAGGTGAGGTCCCTGGGGGGATGAAGGCAGAGCGGAGGGGAGGCCGAGCTGCAACATGTGGTCGGCTTGTTTGGGGCGAGCCAAACGGTTTTTCTTTAATTGGCCGTGCAATCTGCCACAGCTGGGATGGATTACAGGGGAGAATTCTTCCCTTGAAAGGGAGTGGGGAGACTGGCATACAGCAGTCTGTGGACAGGGAGGATGAGGAGGACAAGGAGAGCCAAAAGTATACAAATCAGCATCAAGGCGTTGCTTCAGCTGACTCGTATTAACTTGTTACTTGAGTCCTAACATGACAAATGGAAAACCTGAAAGCCACTAAGCAGCTGGACAATGAGGTGCTCGGTTACGGTGATGCTTTCCCTCTTGTCACCATACAAAATACATTCATGCTCTCAAAACTTGCCAAAGCCATAATAAAACTACATCACCACACCTTAATTTAGTGTATTTCCTTTGTTAGAAACTGAATGCTGGGGAGGACATAACAGGAGGAGGGATTGTTGGACGTGTAAAGCCACGGGAATTCAGCCAGAGATAGGCAGTTTTATTTGATGGGTGAGGTGTAGGGGTGGGAATGTTCAAAATCTGTGATGGTTTTATTTGAATTTTTATGTGCAACCTTTGGTGCTTGATGACGTCACCACTTAGGATCCTGTTTTCCAGGAAGAAAACTTGATGAGATTTGATGTAAAATAGAAGAAAATATCATTTTTGTTTATCAGAACTCTTTAAATTACACTGAGCTGCACTGTTAAAGATTTTTCTATTTCTTTTTCTTTTTGTTATAGAAAATGTATTACTTAACACAAGCAACTTTTACACATAACTCTGTTTTCTTATCTGAATGACCGTATAAGTTGTTTGTCCCTACCATCTGATATAACTTCCAGCAGCAGGTGTACTAGACCTACTGTACATTGTCATTGTAACAATAATAAACACTCAAGTAAGACTGTGGAACACTCACTGTTTGGTTAGGTTTAGCCCTAAGCTGCGAGTCCCTAGTTTGGCTCCCCTAGCCGGCCAGATCATTTGCTGCAAGTCATTCTCCTGCCCTTCCTTTCTACTGCATTTCCCTACAAGAGAAAAAAAGATCTACCTGGTTGCGTTAAGGCAAAGATTGTGGTTTGGGTTAAAATAAGTTCTTTAAAGGTTAGAGGACCTTTGTCGTCATGGTTACAATAATAAGCACACAGTTAAGGTTGTGGAAAGGTCATGGACAAAAGAAACAATGTTGATTATTGGTTTCACACGGGAAATGAACAGCGGTTTCCTTTGCTGACCCATCCATCCACCGCAGCATCTGACTTTGTTGCTGTATGTACGACGTCACCCGTCACTTTTTCATTCTCTCTCCTGTCATAATTACTGCAGTTGCCCAACAATAAAACTAACTATGGGTTGTAATAAGCTGCTTGCACACACGACCTATGAGGTTGTTTTTTGCAGGAGGACGGTCTCATTAATCTGAAGGTGACAGCACACAATAGCTCTTCAATCAGCCACTTCTATCCATACAGTATGTGGTCAACATTTCTCCTTTTCTTTGCTGGGTTCGGACTTGAGATGTACGAAAATGCAAATGAATTGCAGCAACATCTTGAGGCCATTTGGACTGGGTCAGAGGGTGAGAACAGGGATGAAGCAAGAAAAGAAGAGAGTGAAAGATGTTTGTGTAACAAACAGGAGGAAAAAAAACTGGGAGACATATGAGTTGGCACAGTAAGCAACCATGAAAATAGACAGAGGAAGGGAGAGTGGGCTTTGGGACATATATTGAGGAAAAGTGGGCAGATGTGGCCGGATATCGACGGCAGGGCTGGAATGTGCTGATAGACCTAGTCTGGGGGAAATGTCTTTATTGACACACTGGACACACACACGCACAGCTGTGTGTCTTGCCCATGATATTGACGAGCAGCTGGCTGCTTCATGGTCCCCTCCTCCTTCGTCAAAGCAGCACTAACAAACGCTTTCCTTTGACTGACAAGTTCAAAATGCTCTGTTTTAAAAGAGGCAAGTGTTTACGCAAAGCATACCACAGCTTATCAAGGTATTCGCCCTCGCTGTGTCCTCTCCTTTATTGGATTGCCTGTCGAGTGTGCATGCATGACATTCCCAGCTGTCTGCCTATGTCCCTCTGACAGTGGAGTGTGTGTGTCTGAGTGTGTCTTTCAGGCTTTGTGCACTTGATAATTTCCTGTGTGTGTTTGTGAATTCATGCGCCACTGTGCTAATCTATCGTGGAGTGTTTCTTTGGCTGTAGAGGTGTATCAACAGCAATGTGTCTTTTCTGTTTACTTCCTTTGCCGTCGTGTATGAGAGGGAACTCAATGCTTCAATGAATCAGCAGAATGACTGAGAATGAGAGCTGACAGGTCTTTGTGGGTGTGTGTGAGAGGGTGTGCGGCTGGCAAGCTCTTCTCTATTACCCAGATTGATTAAGGAAGTGCTCAAGCTCCCACTTAGCCATCACCACTGACACTGAGGTGACCGTCTCATCACGGACAGAAGGAGAGGTGGAGAGAGGGAGGGAGAAGGAGTGCAAGAGACGAGAGAGGGAAAGAAGGATGGAGGGCGGTGGAATGAGAGATGTTTCAGCTAATCAGTATGTCTAAGAGGACTGCCGTACTTTGTCTAAGAGCCATTTTAGCAAGACACAAGTCTGATAGATGTGTGTTTTTTGACGTGTGCAAATGTCTGACTGTGTCTATCTGCCCATTTTTACTTTCTCCTCCATCATCATCTAATGCATTCACCCCTGCTTCTCATCAAAGGCCCCATCACTAAGCCCCTTCATGGAAATTTTACCTCAAATTAAGTGATGTAGGAACATAATAGGTTCCTGGTTTTCAACCCACTCGCTCCTTTTCCACCATACTCCATCCCTATCCCTACTCCAGCACCAGCCTCAGTGGACTTTGGCATGTTTAATCCTGACAACTTTCATTAAAACTGGTGGGATAATCCACAAATTTCCGAGGGAAATTCCCAAAGATGTGCTTCCCCCCTCCTCCTCCCGACTCCCAACTTCCATCTTTTGGGGTCTAGCGTTTCGCTTGACTCTGCAGGAGCAGTGTCATTTACATAGTTTTCCCTAATCTTCCGTAAATCCCTGGTTTGGAAAGAGAGTCGGGGCCTGACGGGATGCTTCCCTGGGAGTGAAAACAGCAGGCAGAAAGGTACTGGTGGCAAAGAAAATATTTCGGTTGGGATTTGATTACTCCCGGGCACTTATGAGTGAAAATAAGCAAGCATCCCGCTGCGAAACTATCCAAATAAAGTGAAGGGAGCATCAATGTTTTGAGAGCACACATACAGTGAGGATTCTCGCCTCAGTGCTCTGTGCCTGTGTATATTTTTAATGACTGTGCTGCAGCTTTGGAGGCTTATTGAAAAGGATTGTGGTAAGCCAATTCAAACCTGTTAGGGCAGGAGATCCTTTGACCTCCATTAGACATGTCAATATTATTGTGGTCAAGTTCAGGTGTTAGATATCATGACTGTCTCAGTGCTGTGAAGCTGTGGGGTCATGGTTCATGGTTTTGGAAATGATGGTCAGAAATGCGTGTTTCCCACAGGAGCTGGAAGCTAAGTAGAGGTCAAGACTTGAAACGGTCGACTCTTGGACATGCCAGCACCTGTGATTCCTCAACACGGAACAGAATATAGCCAATAACACGCAGTGTCCTTAAGTTACTGGAAGGCAGAGGAGAGGAAGGTACTTTAAAGCAGAGGAGATTGCAAATACACAGTTTTGGTCACAGTCAGACTCACATCTGCGTCACAGAGGATGTCCTGGATCACATCTACAGTGTCTTTGATCACTGCACTGAACAAATTTTGCATGTGGAGGATACAAGCTTGGTCTAGGAAGTACAAGGTGCCAAACTTCCTGCAGTCCATTTGTAGTCCTTGGCAGAAAGACCAGTAAGGATCTCCTGTTGCACAGATTTGTCATTTGTGAGACAGTAAAATTAAAGTTACTTCTCTTAACTGCAATCAAATAGGCCTCTGTTTGATAAAAAATATGTATTATATCCTGTTATTATATAGAAAACATTCTAGAGTTCGGGGTTAGGGTTAGGGTAGAAAAGTTTAGTTGCTGTCAAGGCGTAGCAATGTGGACACAGGCGCAAACAGGTGGCAGAGGCAGAGTTACCAAAATCAAGGTCCTTTAATAAAGCGAGGTCGGTACACAGGAGAGCAAGAAAAGAAAGCAACGGTACAAAAGGACTAGAGCTGAGGCAAGGTCAAAAAACACAGGCGAGGGTCAAAATCTATGGCTGCTAGAGAACAGGTTACTTCACAAAGGCTGGTAGGTCTGGTAGAGGCACAAGACGAACTGGCAGGGAGTGCAGGGAGACACAGACACTAAATACACAGGGGCAGGGCAGACAATGAGACACAGGTGAACCACATTAGGGCAGGGTAGGTAATCACCAGGAGGAGGGAGCACAGAAGGAAGGGGAAGACAAGACACCTGAAACAAGAGGGAGGTCAGTGATTACAAAATAAAACAGGAAATAAAACAAACACAACAGAACTACAAAAGAAAAGCCCTGGCTCAGAACTGACACCCTGACAGTTGCATTTTATGAATTACAAACATCATGATAACCTCGTAACTTCAATTTACCAATCTACATTAGGTTTTAAGTTAGACACTTGAAATAAACATGTAACTGTAACTATATAATTGATTGGAGTCTCTAAGTTCAAAACCTGGTACCTTTTAGAACCTGTAGCAGTTATGACATTGGTTTTTGTTTCCATTTTTACTATACTCCAATCCACAAAGCCTGGTTTGCGATGACTTGCCAGGTTTTGTCCATAAATGTACCAGAGTATGAAGTAAAATGTGGAGGACTGCTTCTCCCCAGCTGATGACCCCACTGCAAAAGCAAGGGCACTAATGGAGGTGTACAAGCTAGAAATGCCCTGCATGTATTCCTCCCACCTGCATGCTGTAATGGTGAGAATGTGGTGAAAGTACAGCAACGGATCACTATGATGTTACTTGGGAGAAGGTCTGTCTGAGAGGTCCAAGACACCTGTTCTTCTTTGAGGTCTTGTACAACACACATGTTCATGTCTCCCTCCCTTTTCTATTTTTCCTTGGTGTTCTCCTTCCTCCTCCTTCCTCTGTCAACATGATGTGGTGGACATGTGTTTCATGTTTGATTCAGCAAATAATTAATAAAATCTGTTTGGCTCAGTGCTGATGTCAAACACATTTTGTGATTTGAAGCCTGGCACTCGGCTGAAATGTGCCCTCTTTCCACTTTGGCCCCTCTGTTTGCACCACATTTTGAAATTGTTTACCCCCTTTCACATTTCAGCTTCTGTCATGAGATTTTCCTCTGTCTTTCTGGTTTTCTCCATGACATAGTACTTCTGTAATTAATATGATGGGATGATGGGAATGATTGGAGAAAGAGATAGAGATTGTGTATCACAAAGTTTGGAAATGTGCTTGGAAAGACACAGTAGGTAGGCTAACAGTAATGCCCGAATGATGCTATGCTTTTAAAAATTGTGCTGCCTTCTGTAATGATGAATAAGCACTCAAACATGCAATACACACACACACACACACACACACACACATATAATTCCAGATTCATGATGCTCTTCTCTCCTTGACAGGCAGACACAGGGGTTTAGGTTTTACACCACATGTTGGTAATTTTGCAACATCATAAAACTCTCATTTTTACTCCCTTCTCTCTCTCTCTCACCTTCGTAAACCAGTCCTGTGCAGTGCTAAAATGTCCGAGGGTGCTCATTAATATTGAAACCATCTGAGGTTTAAATGTAAACACTCTTCAGTATGATCCAAGTAGTTGCCTGTTTATGTGGCCACTTTTTCATGCAAATTAAGCTCCATAGTTCAGTGAAGAAGATCTTTTCCTGTCATGCTTCCCCCTATTTTCTCCTTGTAGGAAGTTCTTGCTATATTTTAGCACTCTGATCTTCAAGAGATGCATCCAAGAGGATGCTATCATCAAAATAATAATAATAATTATATATATATATATATATATATATATATATATATATATATATACAATAATTAGGAATCCTAATTTTGTGCTGCACACCTTTACTGTTTGCTGCCTTGCTGCCTCACACAGTTTTTCTCTATTATTTAAGTTTATGAAATTAAAAATAACAGTGCATTAACATTTGAGGAAAGGCTAATTTTTATTGTGTATTTACTTGGATTTACTTCCGTTCTCTTCAAAATCAACAGAATGTGGAATTTGCCCAGGGATGCCCAAACATTTGCATACAACTGCACATATCGTGATACCTGAATAACATTCATGTTGTGTCCCTCCTTTATTAAATGTGTGTTCATATGCATAAAAGCTCTAATGAAAACTTCAAGTTCATCTACACTTCTATATGTGCACATGTGTTTGATAATGATAGTGTGTGTTCCCTCTTTCCAGTAAATCCATATCTACGTGGCGTTCTCTGAGAGAACATCCAACACGATTCATTGATTCCCACTTGTCAGGCCAGAAACACTGAGCATGAACAAAGGCTTGGACTGTAGACAAAGCTCTCTGGATTTTAAACATGTCATAACCACAGTACATCCATTTGTCATCATCTACCACCATGTAGCCCCCTGGAACACAGCACAGTTTAAATCACATATCATGGATCTTAATGGTACTAGAGCTCAAACACAGACATACATATAAGACAAATGGGCACAGCAGAGGAGACAGGAGAGTTTTATGGACTCTAATGGTATCTGTTTAGGAGTAAATGGGGTGCATCTCTTTCAAAAGGCTTGTGACTCACTTTCTTTTTTCTTGTGTTTACTTATGCTCTTGAACTTATTTCTGCTGAACTTGCTCAGAGGCCCTGTACAGCCCCCATTTGTCTTCTTCCCTGCTTCTAGTGCCTTGGGCCAAAAAACACAGAGGGGTCAAGCAGCATCATACATGTGGATGACCCTGACTATAAATTAAGTGTTGCATGGGGAACATCTGATAGGAGAAATTAAGTGGTTTTTGTGTTTTCTGGTTTTTACAAAGGACACAATATTAAACTGGCAAGTTAAGTGCGGAAACACAAATATTTTAAAGAAATAAATTACATATAGTAAAAGAAAAAGCACTTTGTAGTGAATTGTGGTGAAGTTGATGTTGGCGTAGAGTTTGACTGAAGTATTTACCATGCACATGTTATTTTTGCTCTTTTCAAGTAGGAAAACCTGTTCAGTAGTAAATTACTGTGAACTAGATGCTAAAGTTAACATGCTAATATGTTGATGTTTAGAAAGTATAATTTTTACCATGCTCACTATCTTAGCTCAACATGTTAGCATGCTAACGTTTGCTAATTGTTGCAGCTGTCTGAGCACAGATGAAACTGGGAATGAGTGAACAAATTGAAATTTTGACCTGATGATGGTGCTAGAAATGTCATGAAATTGTGATTTCCATTTATGTTGAGGGCAACAAGTGTGTACCAAATTATATGGCAATCCATCAAACGGTTATTCAGATGTTTCACTAAAAGTCACAAATGTCAACCTGCTAGTGGCAGTACAGGAAAAGTGAAAAGTCAAAATTTGATTAGTTTTCCCTAAATGTATCCTCAACTGACAGAGTTATAGGACCACATCTACTAAATCTGGTATTGATCGGAGTCTAATGTTGGACTCTGTCTAGCCCTACCTGAGCCAATGCTCTTGCATTAAACAAGCAGCTTTATTGGCTCTTTCCAAAGAAAAGTGCTATAGTCCACAAAGCTGTCATTTTTACAAAGGTGAATGAAATGGAACACTTGTGGATCAATTCTTTACTGTTGGATGGAGAAAGACGAATCAATTTAAAGAAGTGTTCTCTGCTGTTGAGACATTGGCTGGCATCATTTGACTGAAAGATATTGCAGTGGTTACAGCGCTGAAGCTGGTACTCATGAGAGGGAGAGGGATTTCACATGTTGAAGTATTTGACTCCGGCTCAGTGACGCTCATGTATTTTGACTACACTAATAAGTGATATATAGAGTGTTCCATATAAAACACAGACTTACAGGATGCTGTGGTAATACCTCTCCCTTCCCTTTCTTTCTTTTCATCCCTCCCTCTCCTTCTCATGTTCTTCTCTTGACAGCAGGTTGGTGTTCTGCTGACAGAGCCCATTTTGGGCTCCTGTAGAGATAATGTTAATAGGAGACAGAGTGCTCCCCACTCCTCTTTTTTTCCCCATTCTGCCCCACCTTTCTTTTACTCCCTCTCTCCCCATGGATCCCAGTGGAAAAGCTGGACTGAGGGAAACAAGGAGGTGGTATTATAGACTGTCTTTTCACCATTTTCAGAGGTGGTCTGTGCATTGTAACAGTCCTTCAACTTAAATAGCCATATAGGTCACTTGTCCCTACCCTTAGATCCTGTCCATAGAAGCGCAAGAGCAGCAGGAGTACCAAAACTTCGTCATAATAGTAACAATAATATGGCATGTAGGATCAAACATTTGGTTAACCTTGTGGAATGGTCATGCTTTGGGTTTTGTTGATCCATCCATCCACCCCAACCTCCTCCTCCTAGCATGGACTTTGTTACTTTGTATACTATGTCACCTGACTCCCCTTACTCCTGTCACAGTTACTGCGCTCTCTACAGGTCACCCAACAATAAAACATTATGATGATCGTAATAAGCTGCTGGCACAGATGACCTATGGGGTCATTTTTTCCAGTCAGACAGTTGGCGGCTCACTAGGATGCACACATACAAAATGACTCAAATGGACACACTTACACTTCAGTCAACACAAACATGCTGCTTTGAAGTGTTCCTTGTTAACTCCTACATCTAAGTTTAGAAGTTGTTAATGTAGCCTTATTGTCTTGTGCTAAGTGCTTTTGGAAATAGCAACAAACAGATCTTGGAACAGTTTGGTTGGCGGTTTTTGTTTTATTTTCGAGACCCAACACCACAAAGTTATTTGGGTTCCTAAAATAAACATCATGTGTAATGTTTCTTTGCTCTAAAGCTAAATAGTGACAGGGTCCAAATGATAATAATTATGTAGCATACCGGAAAATAACATTATAAAAAATACATCAATTCTAGCCCCAGTTTTATACTTATGCTTAGAGACATCCTATTTTGACAACTCAGAAATCACAAACAAATGTTCTGAGTCATAGTTCATGAGAAGTGACCCATTTCTACCCCTTTAGGTGACTCTGTTGATGTGAGGCAAGAATGAGTGGAAGTTGTCCCATAGAACGTATTATCCTATATACTATTATTATTATTCCTATATACTATACATTTTTTCATCAGGTTTAAGTGTTTCTGATTAAACCTGTCTCCCAGCAGCAGTTGGATCAAACAATCAGCTCACTTTACACTTACACTTATTTGGGAGATATTGTATGTGTGTCCACAATCTATGACCCATAACATCCTTCCCTGCAAAGACCCACAAAGACATTTATGGGTATCTTTGGAGAATCACTGTGGAAATTTGAACCATTATTTTCAAGGTAAATGAGTACATTGTATTTTCTTTTCATGGCACTTTACACTACTTGATAACGTCTTGTATTGTATATGATAACTTGTATTTTTTATTGTGTTACATTTATTTGGCAGCTTTAGTTTACAAGTTAAGATTTCACATATAAGACATGTAAGGAGCTTTTAAAATATAATGCTTTATACATAAATGGAGCTGAGACTAGAAGTCAACTGACAAATTTCTCACTATATTTTGAAGTTTCACATCAAATCAAGTCCATATAGCATCAAATTAGAGCAGAAGTTATCTCAAGGCACTTTACATATAGAGCAGTTCTAGACTGTACTCTTTATAATATTATATTGACAAAGAGAGACCCAACAATTGCCACCATGAGCAGCACTAGGTGACAGCAGCAAGGAAAATCTTCCTCCTAAGAGGCAGAAATCTCGAGTAGAACCACACTCACCAGTCAATTGTATAATCAAGAAAATAAATTAAGATTATTCCATAATGAAATGAATCATTAGCTGCAGCCATAAAATAGTTTTTAAAAAATTAGCTCCACCTCAAACAGCTACAATAATAAAATGCTGTATAACACTGATGCATGTGTAATGTATATTATAATGTTATATACATATATAAGAGTATAACAGTTACAGGAGTGTTTTTCTGCATTGAGTACCTTTACTTTTGATAGTAAGTACATTTCCCTTACACACTTTTACAGACATTCTCAATGCAGGGTTTTTACTTGCAAATGAGTATTTTTACGGTGTTGTATGAGTACTTTTACTTTTAAGTACAGGATCTGATTACTTCCTGCACCACTGGTTATTTTGTTGTTGAGGTATGAAAACTAGCTGGGCATGTCATCCTGCTCATAGTGGCGTCGAGGATACTTCCATGGTGCCACAATACACTGTGCAGTGAGTCAGAGCCGTGTACCTCCGATCCAAAGAAATGGACTGCCGCTGCTATAAAAGACACACTGTTGTGACAGGGACCTACAGTTTATTAAGAACATTGAAGTCTTTCTGTTTCATCTATAATCACTTTAGTGAGAGACCAAAGCTGTGTTTCTACTTTGAAAATATCTTTGATTGTGTTGCTTTATTGTGTTTTACCCCCAATAACAGACTCAAATGGGTTTGAGTGAGAGCAACACCCAAAAACAAATAGTAAAAAAAACAAACAAACAAAAAAAAAAAACACACAAAAAACAACCCTGTCACATTCAGATTGTGAATTTAGCTTCAAAGGGAAATTAGTCGTCCCTCCCTCTGAATTACAGCTGTTCCATCACCACTTCCAGATCCTTCCAAAAGCCGTTCCACACCAGAGTGGGAAATTCCAATGAAAACCGTCACAGCAGGGAAGGGGCGTCGGGCCTTCGCAGCAGGAAGATGCATGTGTGTGTGTGCGTGTGTGTGCAATGAAATATCAAAACAAACTTCAACAGACCCCATTTTGCCAGCTCCCACCCATAATCCTTTAAAAGCTTTCATAAAAATGAAAACGAAGTGTTTTTAAATGACATCCCTAATGAGAAAAACATCACCCGAAGAAAAGTGTGAGTGCTGGGGGGATAAAGTGCCACACTGTAGCTGCTTGACCATATCTTGTGATGAGCAGATGTGTGTGAGTGGGCGAGCACAAGAGAGAGAGAAAAAAAAAACTGAAAGAAATTGTGAAAAAACAAAACAATAACAGTTATTTTCAGGTCCTTCCTTTCTCGCCAGCTCCTTTTACCAAAGCTTTTGCGCCCTAAGTGTTTTATAGCTCAGCGGCTGCCAAGAGTTCTTGGCCTGCTTTACAATGAAACTGAACAGAACCGGGCTCAACAGGCGTCCTGGGAGCAGAACAACACATCAGGTCCAATTAAGATCAGTAGGTGGAACTTATTGTAACCTGTGACACACTCACACCCCCGGTACCATGGACAACAGAAAGAGGGGCTTTGTGAAACACTTGGCCCTGCATGCAAACGGAAAGTAAGCCTCATCAAATAAAGAAAGAAAAAAACCCTGGTTCAGTCTGGGTGGAATCCCCGAGGGGGGTCGTAAAATGTGATTGGTGAGTGAAAGGGAGAGATAGAGGTAGAGGAAGTCAAAAACACCATCTATTTATGTTTGTGGGTAAGCATGTCTATATGTGAACACACTGGTTCCCTAGTTGGAGGATACAACATGCTTGACCTCCATGTCTACAAGCCTGTAAACCCAAGCCAATCAAGCCAATTTACTACCTACAAGACCCATGGGAGTTGGAGCTGCAATAAAAAGAAAACATGAATAAAATGCAACAAAAATCAACTGCCCTGTTTTTCCTACTCTCTCTCAGCTACTAAAAGGGCCATCTTAATACACTGCAGTCATTTCCACACTGTTTTAAATGACAGCTTTCTTTTCTTTAGTCTCCATGATCTTTCCATCCTGTTTCCTACAATAAAATTGTGACTAAGAAATAAAGATATTCTGAGTCCCATGTCAGTCTTGTCTGAGTGGGCAATGAAAATCAAGTATGCTTACTTGAAACTGGATAGACCTTCACCAACCCTGTTTACAAGAAATATATATTTATAGAAATATATATATTTGTCTTCATTTCTTTTGCCAAATATGTCTTAGATGTCTCCAGTCCATCTCTGTGCCTCATGTTGGTCAGTTTAAAAGACCATGAAAACACTACAACCAACAGTGTATTAGTGCGTCTCTTGTTACTTTCAGCTTTCTCTTGTCAGTGCCACTCAGCCCCAAGATTGGTTCCAAATGAAGACTGAATCTTTGAAGACATGTCTCGGGCCGCCTTGGCCTAAGGGTTAAAGCACTGACAATTAACAAGGTCCCCAGTTCATGTCCAGCCAGGGATATGTGTTGCATGTCATTGTCCATCTCTCTCACCTAATTTTCTTTCATGTCTCATAAGGCATGGCTATCAAATTAAAGCAGGCGAATGGGCCCCAAAGTCATTATAGAGTATGTACAAAAAAGACAAGTCACAGGTGTGCATGTTTGATATTTAAAAAGGGCTAAGTAATTTCTAAAAAAGTGGACACTGTGGTTTTTTAGCAGATATTACTCAAGCATTAGCAAAAAGTGCCTTAGTTGGGGACTATTTTTAGTGGTGGATTAATACACACTTGGTGCCATCATCACCAGGGAGGAAGGAAGGAAGGAGAGATTCACTTACAATTAACTACAGTGTACATGTTCATCAGTGCAACAGTGTTAACAGTGCTGTGTTTCTGGACAACAATGAAGCTCTAAGGCATAAAGGAAAGAGATACATCAGACTTTGGCTACACATGGACTTGTCAGCGGGATTAGCTGTTGGTTTCTGTCTTTTAATGAGATTTTTTGACCAAGAAAATCGCTTGCCTTATCCTAAATGGTTCGGGGAAAAACTGGGGTCTTGGTTAAACACTGAAACGGTCTACCCATCCTTTCTTGTATTAAAAGTCAGCATTGACTTGAAGCCAAAGACAGACCACAAATTTCTCTCTAACCTCAAACAAGAGCTATACATTGTCTACAAACATAACTTGAATGTTGTTATTGGCAGGAGAAGATATCCTACAGAAAACAAATGAAATACAAAGTGAATGTTTTTCCAGATTTTGTTCAGGATTAAGTTTTTGCTATGGTGATAAACAGTTTATAGATATATTCAATAAAAATGTGCCTGATTTTAAAAAATTGAAATCTGGGTGGCATCATGTTTCCGACAGAATGTACTGGCTACTGCAGTAGTTGTGTATGAACATAATTTGCAGTGGACATCTTACACCTGCATATGCATTTAATGGCAGTATTAAAATGAGATTGCTGCACTTCTCTCTCGCACAGAGACACTTCAGTGAGTGCACACGCTCACATACCCATCTGCATTGCCCTCCCTGCACTAAAAGAGTGATGTCTTAATCACGGGGAGAGAGGTGGAGCAAATGGAATGAGAACAGAGAAAATATGACAATGCTCACATGAAAGGGAGGCCTTTCAAACTCAGGGGAGACATGAAAGACTCTCTCTCCCTGTCCTCCTCCTCTCCCTCTCTTTTGCCTCCTTTTGTTCTCTCTATGTCTCCCCTCCTCCCTCTCTTCCCCATCCTTCCTCTCTGTCTCATAATTGTACATTCAGACTCAAACTGTGAATGCTAACAAGGCTTTTAGCCACACTGAATTAATGTATCCAGTGCATTTCACTAATGTGCTACCTTTCAAATGTCACCTTTTATGTTGTTGCTGTGAATACATCTTAGCTACCGTGCATTAATTTTTGGGTAGTTCAGCTCAAATTGCTTTTGGCTGCTTTGCAAAGTTCATATAGTGATAGACATCTTATAAGCTTTCGTTTCTGCTGATAGTGGCTACAGCAGACTGCTCTTTATTAAGTTTTTTTTTACTGGATTTAAACTTGAATCAGCTGTAAGTAAAGTGCCAGTTTCTGTTAAAGATACACAATCTCAGCAAAGTAATGTAAGGTATAATGAGTGACAAGAAAAAGCTTGTGTCACGCAATCCAATTCAGAAGTCCTTTAATAAGTGTTATGTTTATGAATCTTACAGCTCTGACTTTTTCAGTGTCACCGAGGTGCGGATTCAGCTCCTCTGTAGCTTCTGAGGCTGTATATGTACTAGAATACGTTATATGAGATGTAAATGAGGTGGACAAAATATTAGAAACACTTTTCAATATAATGCAGTTCAATACAACACCAGTAGACACAACAACACAAGTAGAGCCTCAAAACAGCATGATACACAAATAAGTAAAGTAGCACAGTAGATACAATATATTTGCAGTAGCTTGGGCATTTCTGTTGCATAACAACAGCAACATGACTGATAAAACAAATTTAAAGTGAACTTACTTTCTCTGGAGCATAGTCTTCACCTGCATTTGAAGTTTTCTTTTTTGCCATGGAACTGTAGATTCTAAACTCTTCATTATCCTGGCCACCCTGTTGACTACTTGAGCACACACCATCTGTTGATGAAGACCATGTGATACTGTTGAAAGCTCCAGAATTTGTGGACCTTTCTGGGATTGTTTTGGAATAATAGAATTCTGTCTCTTAGTTGTACTTGTAATAGTCAGTTACAAGAGCAAGTTCTGCTGTCATCTCACTTTCACTTAAGTAAAAAGTGGTATCATCAGCAAAATATGCTCAAAGTACCAAAAGTAAAAGTATTTACTAGTGGGCCCTGTCATTATTATATTGTTGTATTATTAGACTATTATTATTGATGCAACATGTAAACAGTTTAATGTTACAGCTGGGTACTTTTTGGGTAATTAAATCTCTACTCTAATAAGGAAAGCATAATGCTTGTTTCTGAAATGTTGTGCAGGAGAAATATAAAGTAGCATAAAATGGAAGTACTTAAAAGTATGTCAAAGCTGTACATCTGTAAGGTAAAGTAAATGCACCTAATTACATCTTTTTGATGTAACGCTTTTCTATACAATAATTTTTCATGTGGGAAGATTTCTGTCCCCCTCTTCCCCCTAATAATTTTCATACAGTTCCTAATCAGGTTAGCATGTAGTTTTTTTAAAAAAAGGAGTTCATCGATGGAAGTATATGCATGTACACTTTCAGGTTTAAAGAATGTTGCAAACCCGTGTGACATAAAAAGCTGGGCTGAAGTCACACCTGTTTGTCACCTGAGTCCACCTGTTGAGGAAACTTTGACCCCCTCAAGGCTTCAGGTGATGAGTTTAAGGGTTAACATGAACTAATGAGGGAGTAGAAGGTCACAGGTGAGGAGTGTCCCCTCAGGAAAGTACATCTCTTTTTCCACTGCAATTGCATGTGTATGTGTGAGAATATGCACAGTCAAGGTGAGGATCTAATCAGGAATTAAAACCAGACGGGGAGAAAATGAGACGGAGACAGCGACTGTTTTTCGTCATTTTTACATCGAGAGGAGGGCTGGAAAAAGATGAAGGGAAGGTGAAGGGGGGGACAGAAAAAAAACAGTTTTAATCTTTGGATCCCTTCACTTCCCATCAGGTCTTGTATCAAACAAATTACCCAGAACGCACCCCTGCACACATCAGTCTCATTACCCATCTCCCCCTACTCAGAGACACTGGGTAAATAGCACTGTCTGTAGGGAGACGAAGAATCAACAACATAATGAGACTGCTGATGATGAGCTCGGTGTTTGTGTGTGTGTGTGCCTCTGTGTGGGTGGGTGTGTGTGTGTGCATCTGTGTGTGTGTGTGTGTGTGTGTGTACATGTGGTTTAAGTGCTTTGCTTGGAATTTACTTGCTCAGATCAGGGTTTGAATTAGCCCTGACTCAAGAGAGCTGGTATAGACTTAGGGCGGCATGAGAAACACACTGCAAAAAAATATTATGAAGTAAAACCTTTAATTTATTCCTAACTTGTTTATCAGTTGCAATAGAAGCCATGTGGAAGAGTTGCATAAGATATCCGGGCGGATTGAGAGCTTGTATTTAATGGGAACCATGATCCCTGCAGTCTAAGCCTGGAATTAACTGGTGAATTCTTGTATTACAGTATGTCATATTTTTGTCAGATGAAAGGACATGAGTTGTGTTTTCAGTGTAACAGTGAAGAAAACTATGCAAACTTTTGAAATGTCCTAAAAGTAAAGGAGAATTAGTAATATTTCCTTCAGCTGGGTTGAATTAAATAAACAGCTCTCCTATTTAATAATTCTGTTTCCGCAAAAACATTTCTTAAATTCTCCTTTAAGTTGCCCTTGGTCTGAGCCTTCACCTTGCTTCAATCTGCAACATCCATCTTTTTTAAAGTTTTGAGTCACAACCTCTCACAATCTACATCATTCTCCATTGTCCTCCCATACAAGCCAGTCATTGTCTTGGTGACACAGTGACAAGGGGACCTCGATGTCAACACCAACAGTATGGCAGCGGATCATTATGTCTGGCCACGGGGGTTGGTCAAAGGGGAAAGGTCAGAGGTTAGGGAACAGTCGCCATTAAAGGAGACTCCTCTGTCAACACGTTTGTATATAGCAGGAAGAGACAGAGCGTTTCCCATCAGTACTCACATCACTTTGTGGGATCATGTGCTGAACACATGTTAATCATTTCGAGAGAAATTAATGGAAATGGAATGATGATGATGGAAATGAAATACAGTGCATACTACTGTATACACTCTCCCCTTTATTGTAAAGCACATCTCATACAGTACCTCATGTATTTAACTGAAAATATTTCCTTGGACAAAACAGTATGGCTTCTGACAGTATGGCTTAGGGGGACGTAGTCTTCATCAGGACATATTGTCATGAAACAAACTGTCCATTGTGAGCTATTTTAGGACTTCCTGACCATGTTGGCTTAAGGTTGACAGTTTATTTTGGACCTGGGAAACAGCAGTTTCCAAGATAATCTTCACTTAAGGTCCACTTGCTCACTTCTTCTGGAAGTTGTCAACCAGATCACACCGTCATCATCATCACAGAAATTTGCACAGTTATCCTGGCACTATATATGTTTAAACTTTCCACTATTGTAAGCTTTTTTAGATCCATGTTGGCCTAAAAGTTGAGCTTAATCGCAGCTGGATGACTGATGGGGAAAATCAGACAGCTGCCTCAGGTCCCTGTGTATGACTTTTTCAGTTTTATGTTTATGTTTAGCATATTCCTACAATGATTTTTCAATCAAATTGTCACAAAGTAAAACCACATTCGAGAGTTTGAGGAGCACGGTAGTGATAGGGCCCCAGAGGCCCTTATTTAATTCTTTATCTTCTATTATTTTGTGCATTTCAAATGTACTTCAACTTCAGCTGTAACATCCAAATAGATAGTTTCATCTTACTCTACACAGTAACTGCAGTATACACTTCATAGTAGGACAAGTACATACTGTAAATTATAGACATACTTCTAACTGATTTACATCTGCATAACTATCAGTTTGGAAGTGTTTTATGATTATGGATTTTGTGAAAAAGACATTATATTACACCCATATGTGAGGGTCTCATTCTAAAACCATTTTTAAACCATGGACATTAATCTGCTGCTAGAACAGCCTCCAGCCCTCTGGTTTCAGGTTTTCCACAGTATTTTGGAACCTAGCAGCAGGGATTTGCTCCCACTCAGCTACAAGAGCATTAGTGAGGTCGGCCCAGATGTTGGGTAATAAGGACTGGCTTGCATTTGGTGTTTCAGTCCATCCCAAAGGTGTCAGATGGGGTTGAGGTCAGGGCTCTGTGCAAGCCAGTTAGGTTCAAACTGAGAAAATCATTTGTTCATGAACCTAGCTTTGTGCACAGAGGCACTGTCATGTTGAAACAGGAAAGGGCCTAGAAAAATATACTGCATGCTGCAGCATTATGATTTCCCTGAACAGGAACTACAGGGCTTAACTCAAATAAAAAATAAAAAAAAAAGTTAATGGACATGTCCACATACTCTTGGCCTTATACCGTACTGTCATCATGTTTTTTTATGATTTGATTTTTTTTTTGTTGGAAGATCTCTGAAAAATGTGCATTTTGTGCATTACTTTAAGAATATTATTTCTCATGGACAGCCTTATCCATCAAGTCATTGAGTGATGTCATAAAACAGTCCTCCAGAGTACATGATTGAAATGTGTCTAACATTACTCAGAAGTGAAGGCCGATCCTCCCTCCAGACTGAGAGCTGACGATAGTGAAGTGAGAACAGACTGCTGAGACTCAGACTGAGGGTGGTAGACACAGAGAGAGGAGGGTGGGGAAGGAGCGGGGAGGGAGGGAGGGAAAGTGATAACCTTGTCTCCCGTTCATTGCTGTCTGCTCAGTGATTTAATTTGGTCGCGCCGTCACACCTGAGCTAAAGCTCATCCATCACAGGTACTGCAAGATCCCTTCATCGCTCGCTCTCCTCTTCCCTCCATCCATCCTTCCATTCCTATCTTTCTCTGTTCTTCTCCCCAACTCCCACATTTCTTTTCTCTCAAGGCTCCCTCAGTGTCTCACCACCTATCTGTCCCAATCCATCTTAAATATGCTCTCTCCATTTCACTCATTCTGATTCTGTTCAGTCACTGCCTCTCCATCCTTCTCTGCTGTAAGCCTCTGCTCAGAAAAATTAGCTTGTCGACTCGGACTCTGTTTTTGCACTAAACAGAAAGTGCAGCTGGGCGTACTGTTTGTACAACTACACACAATATGGCAGGGATCAATCATAGTGATGAAACCACACAGAATTATCCCTCGACCCAGCTGTTCTCCACAGAAGTTGTATACTACCTGCTGAGCAACAAATGACACGCAAAGTTAACAGCTAGCTGCTGAGCATGGCACCAAAATAGAGCTAAAACAGAGTGAAATTTGGACTTAAATGTACCAGGTGGATAGAAACATGTCTCCTAAGAATGCTAATGTTGCTACATATCTCCTGGAGGTATAAATAGCAACTCATTCATTCAGTCATTATCTATACAGCTTATCTGTTAGGAATTGTGGGGGGACTGGAGCCTATCCCAGCTGACACTGGGTGTGAGGCAGGGTGCACCCTGTACGGAACGCCAGTCCAAACAACCCATTCACATTCACATTCACATTTACACCTACGGGGAATTTAGAGTCACCAGTTAACCTAACATGCATGTCTTTGGACAGTGGGATGAAGCCAGAGTACCCAGAGAGAACCCACACAGGTACAGGGAGAACATGCAAACCCCATACAGAAAATCCCCGGGTGAATCCGGGCTCGAACCTGGATAGTCTTAATATTTAAAAATGTATAAGAAGTCATGCACTGTTCTTTGGGTCCACATATAGATGGTTTAAAATTATATTTCTTTTTTCTTAGATCTGACATTTTGGATTCAGTTGTTAAAATTTGAATGATTAGAGGCTATGATTAAAAAGCTATTTTTTCTTCAAATTCTTCTGCACATCAGAGTGTGTATTACATTGATATGAATAGAGATTATTCATTTGACAAAATTTCCCATTTAAACCCCTACAATATTACTCGACTCTACCTTTCAAAACTCATAACAGAATCATGACAGAATCAGAGTCAGAGTCAGAAAAATGTATTGATCCTTGCAGGGACATTGCTGTGTTACAATTTCTCAAACAGCAATAATAATAATAATAACAATAATAGATACACAATAAGTGAATAGAAAAATGTAAAAAGTGATGTGTGAGGTAGAACAGTGCATGCTGTCTCTGGACTTGTCTCTTCTCTCTAAAAGACAAATGGCAGAGGAACAGAGACATCATTAATAACCAGAAGAAAGATTCAGTTGTGTGAGAATTCTTATAGTAAGTAATTGTATAACTAATAATAAAGTATACTAATCTTTTGAAATAAGATGACAGGGAATGCTGTCTCTCTTGGCTCCTCCCTCCCTCTCTCTTTCTCTCTCTCTAAAAGACAAATAGCAAAGAAAGGGGAACAACAATTAATATTTTTAGCAGTGATATAAACATTAGAGCAGCTGATGAAAATAGTAACTCTGATAAAAACATAAAATAATTGTATACTTATCTTTTTAGAAATGAGATGGTTCACAGTGAAATGTTTCACCTTGTCTCATCTCCACTCCTCTCTCTATAAAACAAAAGACATAAAGAGGACATAACAGTTAATAACTTGAACAATGAGGTAAACAAAAGAACAAGTCATGAAAACTGAAACTACTGTATTTTAATCTCATAGAATAAATGTTCACTCATCTTTTTAAATATGAAAACTCCCAGTGCATGGTCACCCCCCTGTTCTCTCATCTCATCTCATCTCATCTCTCTGTACAAGTCAAATGACAAACAGGTGGAAATAAAGTTAATAAACAACTTCAGCAACCAGAAGAACATTTGATCACTGTATGAATTCTGATCATCACAAATAATAAAAATATACTGATCTTTTCAAATGAGATGGTTCTTCTCCTAGTCTCATCTCAGTTCATCCTTACTTCCTCTTTCACTAAAGAACAAATGGCAAAAGAAGGGGGAATAAGAGTTAAAACCTTTAGCAATGATATAAACATCAGACCTACTGATGAAAATAGAAACTCTATACTTATCTTCAGAGTGTCTCTCCTGTTGTCTCCTCTTCTCTCTTTTCCTCTTTGTGTCATTTACTCTTTATGAAAACATATGAAGGGAAACTGTTAATAACTTAAACCATGGCAAAAAAAAATTCAATAGATAAATGGTGAGAATAAAAATTCAGATAACAGCACAGAATAAATATATACTCATCTTTTTAAATCTCTTTGTTTCCTCTGGTTATTTTCTTGTTTCCTCTCCTTGTTCTAAAACAACAGACAACAGGGAATAACAGTTAATTATTTGATCAATAAACGTCATCATCATCATCATATAATAGTATACTTATCTTTGTAAATGAGATGGTTCACAGCGAATTGTGGGAGCTGGCAGAAGTGTGTCCGTCTCCTCTGCAGTTCAGGTCACTTCTGTTCAGTTCAGCTCAGTTCTGCTCTATTCTACTGTGTTCTGTTCTGCTCAGCTCAATTCAGTTCCATTCTGTTTTGTTGGGTTCTGTTCTCTCTCTTAAAGACAAACAACTGATGAGGGAGAAACAGTTAATACTTTGAGGTGTTTGTAATATTTCAGAAACACCTGTCGCTACTATCTGACACAGCCTCACTACACCATAAAGACAGTACATTTAACAGAGTGATGACATTAATAATAACATTAACTTTAATTAATTAAGAATTAATCAATAATTTTTCAAGAAGGACCTGTTACACAAGCAACACAACACATTTAACATTTACATTCTCTGTAAAAGGACTACTTACTTACTTGTTCATTCTTGGTGATGTTTCAAAGCAAAGTTGATCTTCATTTAAAACTAAACACATCTTGACTCCCAGGTTTCCATCAGTGTTTACATCTCTCTGTCCACTGCTGACTGCTCCAATTACCTGGCAGAGAAGTGAAGTTATTATCATCACTTGGCTTCTATCAAACTGTTCCTGTCCTCTTTCTCTTCCTCTATCAGTCCTGCTCATCCTACCTTTTATTGGTGGATCAGTAGCGTTGCAGCTCTGACTCTGTTCCTGCAGCTGGATGTTCCCTGTTGTGATTCTTCTTCCTTGATCTGAACTGGTGAGGAGTCAGCTAGCTCAGATAGAGTTGTACATGTTTGTAGCTAAAGAAAACACATTCAGCCTTATTTGTCATTATAGGGAAGAATGCACCAGTGAAAGACACACTGAAAAAACTGACCTGTTTAGTACAACCACAATAAACAAACTATTTACATATATACACCATTATTCCTCAGCTAACCATATATTTGATATGGTGCAGCATGTCTACGTGGGCCCCAGTGCAAGGGACTACCTGGAGAATCATTGGTCCTGTCAGATGCTCAGATTATCTCTGAGGAGTAAAAATAATCATTTTGTTAATCTGCCAGAAACAGAACATAACAACAACAACAAACGTGGTCAGTCACATTTACACTGATGTCCAGTGCAAACTTTACACTTACACTGTACTTAACACCTGACTACAGACAGACTGTAGGGGGACACTCTGCTTTCTGTCTTTCTGTTTTTTTCCAACCCTGCAGTTTATTTACTATGTAGGAATCACGATATAAGTAACCAGGTTAGT
This sequence comes from Lates calcarifer, assembly GCF_001640805.2. NCBI lineage: Eukaryota > Metazoa > Chordata > Actinopteri > Centropomidae > Lates > Lates calcarifer. The sequence continues at coordinate 23,187,448 of NC_066853.1, forward strand.
TATGCTCCATGCAAACACTATATGGATAACAATGTGTGTACACACCACAGTGCTGCTGTTAGTTTAGCATTTTGTCTAACAGATGATGTTGATGGCATGATATGGAATAGAAGTTGAATCAAATTCATTTTAAAATAATAAAGTATTATAAAATGATTATTATGTGTCATAGAAGTCTCTACTGAAAGAAAATCTGATCCCTCTGACATCTTGTCTGAGGCACCAAAATATCCACAGACAGCCCTGCTCAAGCTAACACTTTTAAATACGTGAGCTTCAACTACTGAAGAGACAAACACGATAAAACTGGATTATATGAAAAAAATACAGGTATGAATGAGTAAATGATAATCACACCTGGCCTGACCCTATTCTACAGCTGCTCTGCGCTCACAGGGTCCTGTGGGCTAAAGCTGGTCTCAGGTGCATCATTTCCTCAGAGTCAGTGAGAATAAATGGCATTTTGTACAAGCCAGTCACATGTTGTTCTACTGTCTAAGTAGTTTGTGGACTTGTTAGGAGAGGAGTAATCCCTTCTAACTTAACTCTCCCCCAGTATGGCTGCCAACTGCAGCAACAGCAGCTCATTAGCAGAGGAGCTGCTGATGGGGAACAACACTCTAACTGGCCTGTTCACTCACAAGTGGGAGAGAAGCACTGAGAAATGAATTTGTTAAACTACAGATTTTTGCTGGCAAAAAACAAAACAAACAAGCAAAAAATAAAATTCAATAAAAATGAAAAACCTTTTCTTTGCCTTCACCTACATTTCGAGGTGACAACCAAATTTGGGGTGGGGGGGTTCTTGGAGGGTAATTTTAACACCTTCATGATACTACTTGTCAACTTGGCCAAATGGTCTAGTCATAAATGTTATACATTTTTTACAGCAGTTTTGCTGGTGCAGCACATTTACAGTGCAGACACGTCTGGCCAAGCTGAAGACAACAAAACAGAAGACTTCCTTTTCACTCAGAGCGGAGCCGCTCTGGTTGTGTCCTTGTGCTGTTTCTCAGCAGGTCTCCGTGTTCTGCTAACACAGGTTCACCCACACGTCACTTTGGTACAGTCCACTGAGCACCCGGCAGGCCTCCTGGCTCAGCCTGGGCCAAACTAATCAACGCATCCTGCAGGGGACATGGCTCCCCCCCCGCTGACAGACCACAGGAAGACCCCGCACACCTGAGCTCAGCCAAGTGGGCACGAGGCACACACTCATACACACTACATGGAAAAGCTAAGATTTATGGCTGTGCAAACAGTGCACTGCCTGTTGGTACTATGAAAGAGGAGAGCCGGTGAGTGTTTGCGTGTGGACCAAATATCCACAGAGTTAGAGAAACATGAGGTAGATTTTGCTGGTGATGGCTTCTGAGAGGGTGAGGCCCTCATATCTACAGTTTTACAAATAAATCAGTGTGTATGTGTGTGTTTGCTGACTGTAAATGGCTCACTGTGTCATACAGTGGTCCTCTCAATGTGACATTAGCCTCTCACTGGACTGGTTACCATGGCAATGGTCTGGCCACACCAAAGTGACTGGAGTGCTGTTGTGTGTGAGTTTTATCATTGAAAGTGGTTACACTGTCACCTCGAAAAAGGACTGAAACAAACACATTTATCACACACACACTGGAAAATTAAAACTCATACCTAGCAAACATTTAAAAACACTTAAAGCTGCAGAATCCTCAAAAACTGTTTTGACCATCTGGATCACAAAATATTCTGTTACACATATCCTGTTTCTCTAGTTAGGACTTTATTTCCTCATCCAGGTAGCTGGAGATGATATATCTTTTTGTAAAACACAAGCAAAATATAATGACACTGCTTTGGAAATATAAAATGTTGGAAAGGAACATCAGTACAGTGTATGTTCCTAAAATTTTGATTCACGTTGTACAAACTGTGCAAACAGATATGTCATTCCCAGCTTTGTTTGGATCAGGAAAAAGATGCACAGCCTGGGGAATGTATATCTTCTTTATCATGCAACAAATGGAAATTTCTTTTCATCTAGATGGAGAGAGTTTTTGAGAATTTTAGAAAGAATTTCAGAATAGCAGTGGGCGATATCTAATATTAATCTCCTTGGTTTTTCATAGGCTCTCATGTATTTTTCAGAAAACTGGTGTTAGCATGCTGATGTTAGCATTTATCTCACATGCTAACATGCTGGTGTTTAGTTATGTTTACTATGTTCAAAATCTTAGTTTAGTGTGAATGCTAACATTTGCTATCTAGCATACTTAAAAAATCTTGTGTTCTCTGTAGATCTGTACTAATCTGAGCCCAAATTATGTACAAATTCATTTTGTCACTGAAGTGTATGTTAATTACATCATGGACATGACATGTGAGAAGAGGGACTGGTATTGATCATATGCCTGTAAGCCTTTGATCAATTCATTAACCAGTCAGCTCTCAGTCCTCAGTGTCACCCTGCACACAGCGAAGTGATTCTTAATTAGCAAGTACTCTCCATGCATGTGCATTTGTGGTGGCAGCAGTGATGTATGTGTGTGTCTGTGTGTGTATGTGTGTAGGTGACTGTGTTTGTATATGTGTGTGTTTAAATAGAGTTGGCAGGCTACATGGTGGGCTGGCTGGCAGGATCATGACCCGGTGGCTCTGGGGGGGAGAAAACTGGCAGAGAAAACTCTCTCTCTCTTCCCAGACACACTCATGTTCCTTAAAAACAGCTCAATAAACAAAAAAAAAAAAAAAAAAAAAAAAAAAATCATAAACCTCTGCATTTCTCCTCTCTCTGCCTCTCTATGATCTTTATTATTCAATCAAGAGAATGTGCTTTCAATTCAGTTTATTTTACATTTAAAAGGGATTTCTCTGCTAAAAATACTCTTGTGTATTTTCTACCAAGTTGGATGTGACAGGCTTGCCAGAGCAAAAGCACATGGGAATTTGCAGAGAATACACTTCCTGAGTTAGCTAAAGAGACATGGCAAAGCCCTTCACCTAGAAAAAAAAAACAATCTATAAATATACAGAAAAAGAGACTTCAGTACAGCATGCTGACTTACGTCGTGCTGGTTTTCTGCCACACTTTGCCGGCCGCTTAAGCCACAGCAATGGGATTTTCAGACTGGAATTAGACTGGTTTTCATCTAGAGGGGACAGTGGGGGATGTTTTTTTCAATAATAATCTAGCCATGTCTTTTCATTCACTCGCTTTGTCATAGGTGAAGGTGGAGGGTGAGTTGAAAGAGATGTTACAGAGTGGGAAAAAAATCCTCATCATCTTTACAGCCCCTCCCCCTGCTGCTTCTCCCTCTTTTTTCCCTTCTTTTTCCCACTCAATCACACTCACCCCCTACCTTTTCCCCTTAGACATCACCACATCAAAGAGAAGATGAGAGGAAGATGGATAGAAGGGGAGAGAGGAGGTGGAGTAGGAGAATCTCAGGGAGGTGGATCAACAGCAGAGGTCAGAGAAAGAGAGAGGGAGAGCGATGAGGAGAAGGCAGGAATAGAAGTGGAATAGAAGTGTGAAGAGGATGTGAACACCTGAGCAGGACTGAGATATAACTGAGAGCAGGAGTGTATCGTTCTATTTATATTCCTGTGTGCCTCCCTTAATCTCTCAGTGTGTGTCTCACTTTTTCTCTCACACACACAGCTTGCATGTCCAATTTTTTTTTTCCTTATGATAACAGAGTGAACAGTTCAATTAGCCCAGGCTGTCAGGACCTTCCATTTCTGCTCTCTCTTCTCTTCAGACGGAGGGATGGAGGGAAGAGAATAAAGCTGTACACGAAAAGCAGGAACATCAAAGCTCTTGTATTCAGTCGAGTTGCACTTTACTATGATGTGTGTGTATGTATGTCAGTGTGTGTATGTGTGGGTGGGTGTTCATAAGATCAGTCACCAGCCATACTGACCCATGTTCCAGCAAGTAAGGCGCATGCTAATTAAGCAGAAGACATTTGCTGACATCTTCACATTTTGCTCTCTGCTGTGGGGGATTTGTGCTCCCATGGGCTCACCCACATACAGTATGCATCCTATTTCATACTTAATGATATGCTTTATCATATTTAAAGCTACTTTTTCTTTTATATTGTTTGACCTGTTCACTTTTCTTGGTAAATCTTAATCCTACTTAAATGATTTAGAATGTTGTTTTAAGATGTAAAGATCCAGAAGTTACTTTTAGATCTTTACGACCCTGTAGGAACAGGTGTGTGGATAACAGCTAGAGGACAGAGCAGTAGAGACAGATCAGAGAAACAGAGATGAGTGAGAGGATGATGAGACCGCCAACGCTGCTCCCGTGTCAGAGGAAGAATACACGAGGTGAAAGGTTGGTGACCCTGGTAAGACGACCCTCACTGGGTGTGAGGCGGAGAGTGAGACGTGGAGGGATGAAGGGCAGGGCAAGACACAGGGGGATAAAGAGACAAGAAAGAGAAAGGAGAGAAAAGGAAGGAAATATAGTGCAATAGAGACCAAAGTATGAAGCCATTTGAACTGAGGATAAAAGGCTGATACCTCATGATATTATAAAGATTTAAAATGTTCAATTAAAAAGACAATGACTACATGAAACAAAATAGCTGAAAGATGAAAAAAAATGAAAAAAACAGTTTTCTATTTTTTAGTAAACTGGTCTCAAACAAATTAAATGATAATCCTCACAGGTTCTCACAGGTCCAAAATTTTGATTCTGATCCAAAATAGGCCAGTGGAAAATTTGCCTGAACCAACTATACATGAATTATTTTTTTCAAAGAGACCTGGTCTGTCCAAGAGATATTTGAATATGGTTTGAAATAGATCTGAGAATAATTAGACCCACAACACTGGTACCAGCATGATGCTCTGCCAGTAAACAACCAACCGCAGTCAGGAAAGAGTGGACACACAAACCTGAGACACACAGAAATAGAAGCAGACCAAATTCTACCCAGTTACTCTGAATATAATTTGGACACAGCCTGACTCTGCAGTCAGTCTCGGCTCCTAGGAACTGAGTGAACCCAAGAATACCTCTATCCCATACATGATACACAAACTCTCTGTTAAGAGAATGGAAAAATAAAGTGAATAGTGTGGTGTAAAATTCTGAAAAGAGGAGGTAAAACCCTCAGTGAGTTCAAATAAGTCATAAAATATTAGTCAAAATTTATCAGAGCTGCCTTTTACAGCATATAAAACTGTAATAATTCTAACAAGCTGAGTGCGTCAAAGACATTTGGGTCATAGGCGTGCCGGCCAAAATAAGAAAGAAAGGGTTGAAAAATATTGGAAAATACCAGAGTAACTTGAAAACCCACCCACACAGTAATTATAGATTTGAGGATACCCCTGACCTTTAAGTCTAAATTGCAACCCTAATACAGCCCCATGTAGAACCAAGAGGCTAAATGTCTTCATTTTGGATGATTTTCTTCTCTTTTCCAGTTCAAAACCCCCACGTATTCACACAAGACTGGAACCGAAACTCAAGTGCACTGGCATCTGTGTTCGTTCCACCAGTCTGTCCAAGTTTTCTCTCCTTTCTAAAACATGGAAGTGAGTAACCCAGTTTGTTTAGGATTTGGTCATGGGAAGGACCACTGCAGCTAGGCAGACACAAATAATCTGTGCAGCTATTGTCACACTTGGAGTCCAAACCATGCACTCAGATCTTGTCTCTGATCTGAGGCCCATGAAAAGCCTTGGCTGTGTGTATGTGTGTGTGTGTGTTGGGGGGGGGGGTGTTATGTGGGTGAAGGTGCTGTATGCCCTTATGGAGCAAGGTAGTGCTTGTGGTAGTGCAATGGAGTTTTCAGTTTGTACACAAACACCCACACACACCCACACACGCACAAACACACACACACACACACACGCACACACACACACAGACCCTCTGATCCTCGTAAACCATGTAAACCACAAGAGGAAGCTGTCATTACGCTCCCTGAGGAGCTCACAGGGTGTAATTTGAAAAGATAAGAGAACAAATTAGCTGAGAATTCATTATGTGTTTATATTCAGTGAGTGGGCATTATGGGAAGGTTTTTGAATGGTAGCTATTGATGGGATGACTTCACAGGATGAACAGCAATGGAAAATGCATTCTATAATGGTTTTCTTAACGGATCATTTAATTCAAATTGCTTTTGTTTAACCCGAAATATGTGAACATCAATTGAATTCACGCTCGCATTTGTTAACATATTTTGCACATGTACAGTACATATAGTTTCAAACATGTCCAGGAGATTTGTTATGATTTCTCGTTTCTAGGAGAGGCAAACAGCTAAACCTGAGCTGCCATGGAAAATCAACAACATGGGCGGAAAAAAGGTTCAGACACCAAACAATCCATGTTTAGATCCATGTTTGCCCATTCACTTTCATTTTGTTTGCTTTTTCTGTTGGCTTGGGTAGCATAAGTGTGGGGGTTGTACTTGGCGGTGGGATAAGTGTAGGCATAGAGGACTGGGAGGTTGGGGGTAGCAAGGACAGATGTTGGGATTAAATGGGTGGGGTGGATTTTGAGCTGGGAGAGTTAAGCTGCACATAATGACCAAAGGTTTTTTTTTTTTTTTTTTTTTTTTTTAAGGGGTTTTGGTTAGGGTGGTGGTTCAACATGTAATGACTCGAGGAAATTTCATTTTTTTATAATAAAGAAACATTAGGAAGAAGTTCACTTTTAATGTTGAGTAAAAACACTTTAATACATATGTTCTTAATTTTGCATTAACTGATTTCTTGCTAGTTGGGGCAGTAGAAGCAAGCTATGAACACAACACTAGCTATTATCCCAGCTTACTGATGCTGCACTAAACTTCTTAGCTAAGCTGGAGTCCACTCTCTCTTCACCTGCTGAATGTAAGTCCAATATTCACACTCCTTTTACCTCTGTTTTGTTCTCCACCAACTCCTGTGGGAAATTTGATTCTTCAGCTACTTTACACTCCATTATGTTCATTCAGTGACTAGGTAGTGGCTACTCAACAAGAAGTAAAGAAATAAAACAAAATAAAAAAGCACAAAATTTTACATAGAAACATAACACATCTTCATTATGATATAATCCTCAGTATATTTAAACACACATACATTAATCAGAATATGTTAATACATACATTATTGTTACGTTAGATGGATACATTTAGGGTGGACTGTCATTTTAAAAGACAGCAATCTTGTAAGATAAATTGCACACAGTAAACGTATTTTTAACAATCTGTGCTGCTATGATGATTCACACAACAGAAAACCAAATACAGGAAGAGAAAAGAGAAGTAAAAGATGAAAGACTGGTGAATCCAGCTTTTTGTGGTTAGAGTGGCACTCACTGCTGTTCACACCCAGTTTGTCTTTTGCTCAGGTGACATTCCCAGCACAACAATATCATGTTCATCAGTTATGTGGACAAATAATGTGGGGATAGGATGCTTCACCCACTAGCACAAACCAATAAGACCTTTGTATTTTATGCCCAAATCTCATAACTATCAGTGACTATAACACCAAAAGGTGCTAAGGTTCCTTTTACTGGAACTGTGTAAGTTCTTTTTATGAAAAGTGTATTTTTCATGTGACTGGATGGCTGGTTGGGATGTTATTGTATGTGTGTGTGTGTGTGTGTGTGAGACCCACTACCCAAAGATGAGGAGCGGGAACGTGAGACTGCAATGCTAGATTTCACTTAATCATCTCCTGATGCTAGTGTAAACACTGAATCTGATTTGAACTAATTAGGTTTGTAGTCAGGGTAAATAGTGTAAAAGGAAACCGCTCGCACATTCAGCAAGATCTTTCCCATTCACAGCTACCTCCTCTGTTCACTCCAAATGTATTCCTTTATTTAACCAGGAGGACAAAATGTTGAAACTTGTGCCAGGCATTTTCCCCCTCTATTCCTCTGATCCAATGTTATAAAAAGGCTTTCTTTCCCCTCAAAGTCATATGTAATTTCCATAATGTTGTTTGGTTGGACCGTGAGTTTTTCCTGCTCGTGTATTTGGGTAATTTGATTTTTGAGAAAATAAGGGCACAGGAAAGGGAGAGGGAGAAGGGATGATATATATATATTTAAAGAACCTTTCAATCGATTTCCTGGCTTGGTTTTTGAGATATTTCACTTTTGTGGTTATGGGCCGCTCCTTCCTCCTCCCTTTCTCTTCTCTCCCCCCTTTTGGCATTCTCGGCGCAGTCTTGAAAAGTTTTTGCCGTCTAGCATCTTGTCACTCACATCTCCCGTCTCTCCCTCTCTCATCATATCCAGTAATGTAGTCACACTGATTGCATTCTCCCACTAATCTAATTCTTCCCTCTTTCAGCCCCCCAGAGACTTCGAGCAGATTCACATCACATCCATTTCAGTGACCCCCCCCCCCCTTCCTCATGACAGCAAATACTAACTTTAGATTGAAAGGAACCATAAGCCTCGCCTGCCTTAAACACTCCGATCACATTACCGCCTTCACAAAAACAAACATCACTTCAGCTAACTGTTTAGATCTCATTATACATCAAGGAAAAAAAAAAAACTAGTGGACTTCAGTGATTCACATCAAAATGAAATCCAACGGGGATCCTATCCAGCAATTAAGATAACATTTATTCCCAAACAGCAGACTCCTTTTATCATATCGTTAATTTTACCACAGCAAATGTAATTAACACATGCTTCAAAAGCAGTGGCTATCACTACATGACACTAATTTGTGCTAGATTAGCTCTCTCATTCCCACAAGATCCATATGGCCAGATACTCCGCGGCACACCTACAGAAAATGAATATTTGTAGAGAACCAAGAAATACCTTTGCTCAGCGACTTCAAATCCCATAGTGCATTGCTAACCCTTGTATTAGAATGATCAATGGCTCCTGAGGTTGTTCAGGCCAAAGGTTGCTGACTGGACTTGTTAAGGGTCAGGGTCCCTTTGAGCTAAAGAGACAGCCGAGACAAAACAAGCATTTCTCTCCGCCTTTAAAAAAAAAAAAAATGGGGGGGAAAATCAAACAGCGTCTCCAAGACATAACAAATCAATCTTTCTCCTTCTAGCAAGAGATCAAGATTGATTATCTGGATGCACACAAGCCTTCATGTTTTTCCAAGTCTGAAATAGAAGGATAAACAAAACATAAAATTCAATAGTTTCTAAAAAATAGAAGAAGAACACTTTTCCTTCAAAGGATGAGAGTTGGAGTATGTAACTGTATGCCCTTGCCTGTGTGAACAGTGAACATCCACTACAAAAATCCCTACTGCTCAAACAACTTGAGGAAAGGTTCCTTCCAGCCAGGCCTCCCTGCACTGTGCTTGTACATTGACAGTGTGTGAAGGTCATTATTCCATCGCTAACATCAACCCCCCCTCTGCTGCTTTTGTTCTCCGTTTTAAACATAAGGCAGCTGATAGCAGCGTTAAAACCACCCAGACAGGGAGGTGTAAAGACAGACATATTGATCCCACAAAGCTCCTCATTTCTTCTTCCGTTCTCTCTTTCTCAAATGACTGAATGTAAATGAATCACAAACAATGATCTTCCCTCACAGCAGGACGAGTGATGGCGTTCGCGATGGACCACGACCAAGCTGACTGTTAATTCATGAAGGCAGCGGGAGCAAGTATTGCTATGTTATCAGGATTTTTGTTGCAATTATTTAAATCACTCAAGGTTTTTGCCATTCTCCGCCTCTGCGTGCCGAGGAAGCAAATGAAGCTTTATAACTACACCTGCAATTGCACAGTGGGTGGAGTACAAGTGGAAGACGACTCAGTTGTTATTTCTACCTGTGTTTATGATTACATGTGTTCATCAGTGTGTGTGCCAAGCAAGCCTGTATTCATCTCAGTGTGTTAGTAAGCCAAAACGTGCCTGCCAAAATTTGCCCCCAGGTATGTGCCTCTTATTTTACAGTTTTATGACAGTAAGGTTACAACTACAGTGTGTTTTCTTGGTTGAATATTTTTGTGTAGTATTTGAGAGCAACCTGCTTAGTTTCCACGTGTCTTCAGGTACATGCATAAGTGATTGTGTACCTTTGTGTTTGTGTGCACATTTGCTCATCATTGGGTGCGTGCCCGCCCAATGCCACAGGTAGCTGTGTGCTCAGTGGAGTGTGTGTCGCTACACCTGTTCTCCCCTCAGGGAGGCGCTGTCCCTGGCCAGCTGGCAAAGCAGAGCAGGGACAGAGGATTGGACAGATTGGATAAACGGTGGGACATCAGGACGAGCAGAAGACATGGCTGAAGGTGAGGGCAAAAATAGAGGGAATAGGAAAAGTACAGAAAGAAGAACAATAGGTAAGAGCTGGGTTGATGACAGATTATGCAGCAAGCTTTGTCAGGATGCTGAGGAGGACATACGAAGGACAAATATGATCAGTGCTGTTACATGAAGTACAGCTTGCACTTCGCACATGATGATCCAACTGAATTGAATTGAATTGATTCATGCTGACAAATAACATTATATTGAACTGAATATTGATAGTGCTGCAGTTGTCTTAGATATGAAACCTAGCACCAGAAATTACAGGGTGGGTAAGGGTAAGTGCCAACAAGATAATGATTAGCCCAAAATATCTGACAAATGGCAAGCAGCAATCAGAGAGAGTTCACAGCTGTTTTAAATCACTATAATATAACAGTAATTGAACTTAATTACTAAGATAATAATAATGAAAAAATAAATGCCAGTAGATGTAATGCCAGTAGAATTATACTACCTGCTAGCGGGATACACAGGGTGTTGACAGCTCTTAATTATTAAGATGTTAGGTTTGTTGTTCTCTAAACTGACCCAAGACATACTGAGAATGTTGGACTAGTGTTTGCTCATGGTGGGAATTGTTGGGTCACTCTTTGTAAATACAATAAAATAAAGAGTATGGTCTAAACTATTTGAGGTAACTTCTGTTGTGATTTGGTGCTATATAAATAAAACGAGTTATTATTGCATGGACTTATCAGTAAAACATTTAGTGTTACAAGTGTTTACATTACATCTAATATGGACATCACACATTTTAATAGAAAACTTGCCTTGCTCATGAATGGTTATCTGTCACCAGATAAAAGGCACAACATTTTCACCTCAGAGATACTTGCTTATTTCTTGGAAATTAAACATCTTAGTTCTAAATGATTTGTACTAGTGTAACCCACTCCATCCCCTTCCATATCAATCAATGATAAAAATGTCACTTTGTTTCGACCTGTCATTGTAGCACCCACAATGACACCCAACCTGCCTGGGGAGATCAGTCACTTCCAAAATGTCACATCACAGTGGAGAGATTCATCACTAAGTTTCACAGAACTGAATCAGCTGTGTCTAAATTTTTGACAAAATGACAGAAGAATTAATGAGTAAAGGAACAGAGGGAGTCTGATCCAGAGTCCACCCCCTGTAAAGAGTATATATAAGATAAAATGCAAATATGTCTTAAAGCTTTTACTTTCAGTGGTGGCTACAACAGCTCTATCTGTCTACTGTGGGCCTCTTACCTACTCTGACTTATACTGAACTGCATGGTTGCTTGTACAGTATGTCATCATGATAACATAATATCTATCTGTCTTTGCTTGTATCTAAACTCTAAGTCTCCATGTCCTTCTTTCACTCACTATTATACTTATTTCACTGTCTGTAACTTCATCCCTCCCAGTTTTTGTCTCTTCATTCTAGTTAGTGTGTGCGTGCGTGTGTGTGTGTGTGTGTGTGTGTCAGCCTATCTCTGTCCTGCCTCCAGGCTGAAGTGTCAGACAGAAGTGAGATGTCTCTCTCTCTCCCTCAATGTGCAGTTGTTAGCTAAAATACTGCTACTACTGCAAACAGCCAGTGGGGTCAGTCAGTATGTGCATGAACACACACACACGCACAAACACACACTCATACATAATTATACAGATGCATGTAAAATATATTACTCAAACAATGTACTGCATGAGTGTACTGTAAGCGCACACACACACACCTGGGCAAACACACACACACACACACACACACTCTATATCTCATTAGTTGGCAGCTGCCTCATATCCGTCACTGTGTTTCGGCTCATTCAACAGGGAATATATGTAGTGCTTACTGGGCTGAGACAACACACGCAAACACACACAGTCTCACATGAGTATAATTTAAATAATGTACCCGGTGTGTTTGCTCACACACGTATACACATGCACAGACAGACCCACATGAGGATAATTTATATAATGTACTCATCCTCCCTCTCTCTTGCTCTAACACTTACACACACACACACTCACACACACACACACACATCCCTCTAGCTCTGTCTTCCTCATTAGGTGAGCAGTCCCTCAGTCTTGGTCTCTAGAGTGTCCGTCTATATCTTCACAGCCTTGAGGGATTCTCTTTCTCTCTCTCTCTCCCTCCTTCTTCATTTTCTCTCTTTCTCCCTCTCTCAGACTTTCACACACATTCACACTCGCACACCACGCTTGCTATCCATAGGCTCAGCCCGCTGGGAATATAGCGCAACAGAGGATGGAAGGTATGGCAGGAAACAGAGTGAGAGCTGAAGGTGAGAGTGAGTAAAAGATACTGTAGATGCAGGGTGAGAGGTAGTGAAAGAGGAGAAGAAAGCGGAAAAAAGATAGAGCAGTAGTGAGACGAGTTGGGGAGGATGAGACAGTGAAAGTGGTGAAAGGGTGGGAGAATTTGAGTAAGAGGTGCCAAGAGGGCACTGAGCAGAAAAAGCAAGGTTTGAGATGGATGGGAGATGGCTGGAAAAGAACAAAAAAATGAGTGCTAAGTACTTCAGAAAAGAACTGCTGGGCAAAGAAAGAACCAGACACACACACAAACACACACACACAAGAATTTGAAATTGAGCTGAATTCAGCTCTGAGTTTGAACCAGCGGCTACACCCAACATAGGCCATTCCCAAACACTTCTGAATTAGGTCCTGCTCTCCTCTACCCAGAAAAGAGAAGCATGAAATTGACCAAGTCAAAGCTGCGACCTAAGCAAAGCTGATTTCCTGCCATTGTACCAGAAGCAGCATCTATCCAGTGTGACTCTGCTGTTGTGATCTGGGTCAGAGCTTGAGTTTCTTAGAATCCTGTATGAGGCTTGTGTTAAACTTTGGCTTGTGCATTTTTGGGGTTTAAAAGAAAGAGATTTGAGTTAAATGAAAGCATAATAGTTAAAGTTTAAATGTGAGGTTTTGGTAGACTGGTGCTAATATCAGCAGATAGGTATATTGAGTTTATTTTGACAGAAACTTCTTATAAAGTGATTCATTTATTGGTTTTTCCCAGAGGAGTTACAATGTCCCCTTATATACAACTACCTGCTATCACATGACATGTAATTCCATATCTAGGTCACGTGATAAAAACATGACAACTGAGCAAAAGTCACCTGCTGATGAATACTATTAAAGCTCTGTTAAAGTAAGTGGACTTTTTTGTCAAACTGCTATTTCCAGGGTAAAGAATGAATTCTCTTAGTCTTTCTTGATGAAGGTTAGAGATAGATCATTGTCATGGTTAGCCCCATAGAAAAGCTTAGGTTATCTGCAGTGCAGTGCTCTTTATTGAACGAGGAAAGTTAACTGGAAATTCATTTGTCAAACCAACCAGTTAGTCATCATCTTTGAAGTCTTTTCTGTTGTAAAGCTAAAATATACTCGTTGAAAACACCTCTGACAAAGAATAGTTCTCACCTTTGTCTTATCTCAAGATTGTTTTATACTTTTGCATAGGATTGATGCAGAGCCTATGCTATAGCCTACGCAAGTGGCCTATGTTGTTGTGAGCATTTATATTTGTGTGCTGGTGTAGCTCTGCAATTACACCTCCAAAATGTTACCTGTGTGTGTGGTTCCAATGCTACTGCATTGAGTTCCTTCATGTGCTTCATGTTGGAGTTGGAGCTAATACAACAGTTACTTTGACTAAAATTACTGCAATGCAGAGAGAAGAGACAGAACACTGGAGGAGATGCTGTGTACAACGATTGAATTTATTGAGGCAGATGAGAGTTTGAGTTTAAGTTTTCTGTCCTTTTCCAGCCAGTGAGAGACATATACAAGCCAAACAAGTCGACCAATCACAGCTGTTGCTGCAACGTGTAGTTACATTTCTCTGAAGATGCATGTCAGGCTATGGTGTAGGGTATGTGGTTACACATCAATCCAGTGCAGAATTATAAATGGGCCTTAAGTAAGTTTTCAAGTATGAAAAGTAACTCTAACTCATCTTGGTGTGTTAAGATGTAAGGGGTTCATTACTGCCCCCTGAGGCCAGAGAGTGGACAACACCCACTGAAACTATAGTTAGTAAGATGTATGTAGATGTATCTTACCCTTATCAGGCAACAAAAATATTATACTGTAATCATAGATGGTTTTTATTAGTAATTGCTAGTAAAGCTAGTAAATGCACAATGTGCTATACATGTCTATTGATTGTAATCAACACCAGCCCTCATTTGCATTTACACACTGCAAGCATCTGTGGATAAATTTAATAAACCCATGTTGTCACATATGATATTTAGCTCTTAAACACCCTATTTCTGTGCATCACTACTCTTCCCCATCCAGGCCTGTTCTGGTTTTGTTTGGAAGTGATGAAAGCCAACTCAAAACAGCTTTATCTATAGCGCGGCAGGGACGGACTCTGTGAAATGTGGCAGTGGTTTTGGACCCACAGGAAGGCTGAATAGATGAGAACCAAAACCAGACGAGCTTATGAGAGAAACCGGGGGGAAACTGGGGAGGGAGCTGGATTCTGCTCTCTGAGAGGTATGCACTCTTTCAAAAACATCAGCTCTGTTTTGCTTTTGCTGCATTAAGGCCCGCTGTTTTGGCATGGCACACACACACTCACACAGATGCATAAGCTGCAACTTACTCACCCTGGTGTCTCCGCACTGCGTATGGTTTGCATTGGTTCTGCTGCTGGCTTTTGTAAACAGCGCTAAATGGTTGTGTATGTCTGAGTCCTGCGAGTTCTCAGACTTCTGAATGAAAGGCTACCTCTATTTCTTTCTCCCTCTCTCTTTATCCCTCTATCTCTATGTCTCTTTCTGTCTCTCTGCTGACCTTTGACCGCCTTTACCGTATGGGCTGTCACAATCGTGTGCTCTTGTCACGTGTGTTTAGGTAAGTCTGTGACATATGATACCTGCAGGCCAAGGGTTATACACATTTAATGTCATCCACTACTGTTGACTGTAAGTCGCTTGAGGACAAAGCCTGGGTGTGTCCTTGCCCATTTCCTGCATTATGTCTCTGCCTTGATCTCTGCACCTCACGATTTAGGTCCAATGTCAACATTAATGCCAGTACAGGAAGTAGTGTTCAAATACCGAGGCAAATAGTCAGGGTGTGGAGGCTGGGCTGCTGGATGGGCATGTAGCACATCCAACTTTGTGCTACAGGAGACTGGAGTTAGAGTCATGGACATCAACTTTTTTTTAGAATGGTAAAATGCAAAGAAAGTCATATTTGTAAATTTACAAATTTCCAAACTGCAAAAATAAAATGAGAAGATGTACCCCGTTCTATTTAGCACTGGTTGTCACAAAGGGATAAAGGTTGACTGGAGTTGTTACTAATTACATTATAAATTGATTCAAACTCATGTATCGAGAGACTAGTATCACATACATAGCAGGTATTTTGAAAGGGATATTTCCAAGTGGCTACTCTGTGTTTACTTTTAGTCAAATTCAAAGACAATGTTTAAGATGATTTCTGTTGAGTTGTACTCTTTTAGAAATGTAGGAAGCTTGTGCTCCTTGCCCCAGTCATTGTCTTTGATTCCACACTTACCAAACCTGTACAGCTGAAGTGGCGGGTAAAAAAAAAAAAAAAAGGTTCAGGTAAGTCTTGTATCATTTTCTTCTTGTTGTTGCAACCAAGGCATTCAGCATATGCTGTGGCCTGTTACCAACTGTAACTGCACAGCCATAAAGCTGAGTGGTAATTAAACCCTTTAGACCTAAAATCATTTTCCTGCACTGTGATAATGACCAATATTGATAGGACAAAAAATGAGACTAAGATCCAGGTTGACAAACACTATAATTTCCCATTAACATTTTCCTGTAAATGAGAGACGGAGAAAATCAGATTCACATTTTATGTTTGTTACTTCAACAACACTAAACACTTCCAGACTGACTCTTAATACTCAGTGTGTGGTATGATTTCAGAGGAGTGGCTGTTCATGAACTTTAGGGGGTTTTAGTATTTTTATTCTTTGTTTGTTATCCCTGTAATTTTGTGCTGTCCTTTTTTTTTTTTTTTAGTTTGTTTTGATTAATGTAGCTGTCATCCAAGTTTCCCTCATAGGGGCAATAAAGACAGAGTAACTGGAAGATGATGTGATTATGCAGGAAACCAAATCAACACAAACACACACACACACACAAAGGGGAAAACAGAGCCCTAAAATGCTGATGATTTGTTCCAAATACTTCAACAGTGCTGCTGATTCCGATAATTAAATGATCTGAGATAAAATGAATCAAACTGAACTGAAGTTTTGAACGGTATGCAGACATGCAGATAAACAAACACACACATCTTGTCCACATTAAACAGTAACCCTACCCTTGTCTACCCCTTATCCCCAGTCACAGGAAGTGAGGTCAGCAGAAAGACAGTGTGTGTGTGTGTGTGTGTGTGTGTGTGTGTGTGTGTGTGTGTGTGTGTGTGTGTGTGTTGTGTCCCCCCCCGGTGTCTCCTTTCTCTGGGAGATTAGGTTTCAGCCATCACTGAGGCTTGCTAATTAATGTCACAACCTGCTAGCCGTGTCAGCGCCAATTTACTACACACACACACTCAGACACCCAGGCCTATACACACCTTTTTGTAACTACACACACACACACTTCCTCTCCTCACCTGTCACAGTTAATGTCATACGTTTGCTTCTGACTTTTGGGTTTCTCTGTTTCCCTCTCTCTGTGTCACTCTATCGCTTCCTCTCCTCCAACAACTCACCATCTTTCTTTCTGCAGGTTCTCCACTCCTGTCCTTTTTCACCTCGCTGTCACTACCAATTCTCCACCTCTTTCTTTCCCTCCCTATTCCTCACCCCCCTCTCCTTATCTGTGCTTGTCAGCGCCCCTTTTCCTTCTGCTCCCATCATGAGCTCCTGTAAATCCTCTCTTTTCTCAAGATAGAAAAGAAGGATACTGGCCTACAACAAACCTAGGACTTTGAATGGTGGTACCACTCAGCAGGTAACTGTTATTGTTACAGTGTCATGTATGACTCTGGATGAGCTTTGTCTGAGGTCTGAGGTATTAACCCATGATGTCACAGAGATCTCTGGCCTTCAGAAACTTCATATTTTTGACTGAAAACTGGTGTTAAAAACTTTAGATGCAGAATTTGAAAGACCTGGGTTTTTAACCAGACAGGGAAGATCTAATGATAGCTGCTGTCAAGTTGCATGATGGGAAATGTAGGACCAATTTTTGGTGCACGAGCAAGAAGGAAAGGAGGATAACATTTTCATACGCTACTGAAAATGCCCTCAGGAGTGTGTGAATGCAGGGTGTCCATAAAGACAGAAATGTAATAAAAACAATATAGTATAGACCATATGAAATAACTAATCAAAACAGATACAGACAAATATACAAATACATCCATAGTGACATACAAACAACAGTTGAAATGTACTGGCCATCTGTCCAAGGTATACCCAGTGTCAGCTGGGATAGGCCCCCCCATGACCCCTACAGATGAAATGTGGCTTTGGGGTTTCTTATTTTATTTTATTTAATTTCTGCAAAAACAACTTGTTTTTTTTCTCAGATAATCACTGATGTCCATTCTTTATTTTTAGAAATTTTAACTGTAATGCCATACAGAGCCTGATTGATATCAATTGACATAAAAACAATTACTGTACTAATAAATGTTATGTTGCATATGTGAAAAAAAAAAAAAACATTTAATGACATGAAAAGATGATTTATCAAGTTAAACTCAACTGATTAAAAATTTATTCAGATTTTTTCTTACTGTACAAACATTTACGTAATTTCACATTACTTGGTGATTGGACAAAAACTAGTTAGCTATGTAGCTAGTGTTTGCTACAATGGGCCTCAAACCCTAGCTTTCTAGTACAATAATGTTTAGATGTGACCTCGTGTTTAACCACATCACTCTTCCTGCTGGCGATCAATAAGCCCTTATTTGTCCAGCCAGTCAGACAACCTCACTCAGCCTCTGATTTTGTGTTGGCCATGTCTCTGTGTGGTCATGTTATAAACATGTTAATGTGTGTGTGTGTGTGTGTGTGTGAATGTTTGCCCCTATCATTAGCCCTAATGATTGACAATGTCCTTCCATTTCCACCTCCCCCTCCCTCCTCTTCTTCCTTCCCTTATTGACCCTCCTGTCAGCAGCCTGTCACTGCAACTTCCTCATGTCATCAATAGCAGGACTTTATCTAGATGGACAGTCACCCCCTCTCATGTACCTTATGGCTTATCTGGGATACTGTATCTGTCAGGGAGGTAAATTGAGTGTGTGTCTCTGCGAGTGCGTACTTGTATTTCTCTCTTTAAAAGGGCAAAATGTCCTCAGAGGGGTGGAAAGGTGAGGGAAGAACATTTTGCTGCTTACTTCCACAGGTTAAACAAAGAATCACTGTCTTATCTCTAAACTTAACCCATTTAAATAGTTAATGATTCTATTTGTCCCACTATTTTTCATCATTCCCTTTCCGACTGAGTCATATTTGGAAATGTAAGACAGAGCAGGCAACATCAGAATGACCTTTGACTCCTGTCAGGCTGGTTCAATCGAGTTTTCTCCAGCTAAGGACTAAAATTTCATTTTTAATCATTTTTAATTTTCTCAGATTTTGAGAAAGTACACAAACATTTATTTCTTCTCATTTAGATCAGATGCCCCCAAATTAAACCACAAAATCTATCATTCAATTTGCCTTATAGAGCAATGCACAGAAACTTTTTCTGATCTGAAACTCCTCAGCAGGACAGCATCATTTGTCTGTGTCTTCCAAAACCATGATGTGACAGCACTATAGTTAAGGTTTGGTTAGTTTTAGCCACAAAAAGACTTGGTTATAGTTTTAGGGAAAGATCATGGTTTGGGTTAAAATAAGTACTTACATTGTGAAATGACTGCTTTGTTAAGGTTAGAGGACCTTTGTCATCATGATGACAATAATAAACACATGGTTAAGGAACAATGATAGTCATTGTTTTTTTTTTTAAGAAAAAAAAAATTGTAATGTCAAAACTTAAAAACAAACAGTTGCCCTCTGCGTTGATGATGTGAACCATCCATCCAACCCATTCTCCTACCACCTTGAACTCAGTTCTATAATAATGTTGCTTGACTTCCTCCTTTGCTCCTGTCATATGACTGTTAATAAGGTCTTTGGCTTTGTCACATGAATGTAGACATATGTTGTTTTCAGTAACTTCAGAGACACTGGAGGAGACAAACTACTTAACTGAATAGAATAGTCTGTAAAGCCAAAGATGCATAAGTTGCATATCCCGCCCCTCCCCCAAAACAGCCAGTCGTATGCTGAACCAGGAAAAATATCAAGCCAATCATGTTGTTGCACTGATGCACCACACACATGCACAGTAGAAGTATGACTTGTGGAAAAAAGACATTTTTTTTTGGTGAAATGTCACCAAACTTCTATTGAAAGTGAAGTTATGGCTCTGTCTCCATTCATTTAGACAGCAGCCTGGACTTGTTAGCCCCAAATAACTGGCCAAAGGCGTTGCTCAGTGGCTGCCAAGTTGTGAAACTTGCCTAGAGGGACTTCAGTAACTTGCTGGAACTGTCACTGACACTGTTGTTCTTCTTAGGAGGCCAGTCTCTGCATATTCCCTTTATTCAGACCTCAGCCATAAATTAGGTGCTCATCTCTGGATTATTCAAAATGCTGCTGCCCAGCTATTGTTAGATACCAAGGAAATCAAACACATCTCTCTCCATTCTTGCCTCTCTTCACTGACCCCTTTTTAGAATACACTTTAAGATCCTGCTTCCTAGGATAAATTTTCAGGCAGTGCATGGTCAGGCTGCCAGTTATATTTCTTTCTTTTTCTTTTTCTAGAAAGTCTTCTTTTTTCACATATAGTCTATGTCCATTTTGCTTTTTTGTTTAATTGTTGTCATATTTATTTTATGAATATTCTTCTCATTCTCCCCACGTTATCTCATTATTTTAGCAAATTTTGCAGTTTATCTCACTTGTTGCTGTTTTTACTGTAAAGTACTTTTAAACAGTGTTCAGAAATGTGTTACATGAACAAGGTGTATAATTATCTTTTATTGGTGTGTCTTGTATAAAAATGGACTTTCCCATTTGTTTTATGTTTTGAGAAAAATACCATCTCGGGGTTAGAAGGAAATATGATTTTTTAAAAGACTGAGTCAAGGTTAAAATCACAATTATGGACAAGTCAGATGTAAGTATTTCTGTTTTGCTACTTTTTATTTCACTTATACAACAAATTAAGAAAAAAAAACACACATAGCTTGTTCATTATAGGTTTTCCCATCACTGATTTAAACATCAGGTGTCTGGGCGTGTTTCCTGATAAAAATCTTGCACAGGTAGGGGTGTGTTTTCAGTTTGTCGTTTGTTTGAAATAAATACAAGAGGAAGTGCATTGCTAGTTTCAGCAGCAAACCACCGTGACTGAAGAGACAAAGAGCAACACCTGCAGAAACAGGTTTTATCATCAAGTAATCAGAGGAAAAACACCTTGCAGTGTTGGGCGTATATTATTGGCAACTCATCTCATGCAGGGTAAAATGCCACATTAAATCAATAATAGTGCTATAGGACACAATGCAGTCAGTTCCTCACAAGCAAAATATTCCCAAAGTGTGTGTATGAGTGAGACTGTGTGTCTGATGTCAAGAGTGTCAGATTTTAGGGCTCTCTCTCCGACAGTAGTTCTAAATCTGAGTGTTTGACATGAGCTCTGAGACTGCCCCCCCACACACACACACTTTTCTCCCCTCATGTCTCTTTTATCTGGGGTTTGGATTCTTACTTCACTGAGAGGAGAGTAAGAGAAGAGACGAGGGTCGAGAAAAGAGAAGAAAAAGAAAGGAATGCATGAAAGGTTAAGAGGTATTACAAGGAGAAAGGAGAGCGAAGAAGCGAGGGAGGGCGGGAGGGAGAGAAAGTGAGAAGGAGAGATAGGGGAGAATGACAGATGGGCCCAAAGAAGAGAGGGCTGCTGGGTTCAGCACTGCGGCAGAGCTGAGCATATGACAGCTTTACAGTGGGCTCTGTGTGTGTGTGTGTGTGTGTGTGTGTGTGTGCTCATATGTGTGTATCCTGGCTCTCCTATACAACTGTGTTTGTATGTGTTGGACTGTGTGTGTGTACGACTGTGTGCATCCTGGCTCAACTTTTTGTGTGTATATATATTGGGATGTGTGTGTGTGTGTGTGCATGTGTGTGTGTGTGTATGTGTGTTCATGCACGTGCTCATCTTCGTGCCTTGGCACCATGCCAGTGTTTACCTAGGGCATTTTCTGTGTGTTGAACGTAGCCAGAGGGACTGCTCCTCCACCTGTTATCCTTCCATTCTCTCTTTCCTCACCAGCTCCTGTCATCCATCTCTATATTGACTTAACCAGTGATAAATCAGGGCCGCTGAGAGTGTGTGTTTGTGTGGGAGTTGCATGTTTGCTTTAGCCACGCACATGTTGGCTTAGCGCTCAGTGAGGATTTCTCACACATCTTAAATGCATTGAAATTTGTTTACACATGTTGCTGCACTCATTTGCTCATCACAGCTTGTTTTCCGATACATCACCCCTCCCGGTATGTGAAGGTTTCCAGAAATAGGCCACGCTTTGACAAACATTACACAAGAAAATACAGTGCGTGCGGATATGGTTGACATCGTTTGTGCTATTTTTCTTTTTTATGCTTCTTGCTTTTTTTTTTTTTTTTTTTTTTTTGCTTCAGATGAAACCCCCTGTTCTGCCGCTCCCCTCTTCCCAGCATGCAGTCGTTCCAGCTCCCACTCATCGTCCTCCTCCTGCCAGTCGTAATTTCTGCACTTCCTGTTTCTCTGGCTTTGGCTCTGATGTCTGGAGCTGAGGTGAGAGGTCACGAGGACCAGGTGTGCTGGAGCTGGCGTCGACTGGTCCGGCTGCTCCGCTACCTTTGTCTCTCCTGCTGTTAATCTGGCACGGTGAGAGCACATTTTGTTCTATTGTTCTCTCCATGAATTAGGTGTTATGTTAAACTGCTTTGTCTGGCTGCCACAATTTTATGAAATGATTTGGAGCAGGTTTTGTTGGCAATTAACAGTGTTTTGTGGATCATCACAAACTGCACAGAGGAAGAATAAGATATGAGGCAAAGTTGGCAGCACTTTCTAATAAGTTATCCTTCAGATAAGTTGGAACAGATGGCTTTATTAATTGTTAATAAAATATTTAATGTTTAATAGATCAGTTAAAAGGTATTCACGAAGACAAATTTTATGCTTTAAGGTTTTTTTTTTAATTTCCTGTTGGTGATGGTTTTCCTGTATGTTAATACATGTTAATGAATCTCACTTTAACTAACTACTTTGCCTTTCTGCACATTGAAATTCAAAGTTATCGATGGAGTTTCTCATTAAGCCAGCAGGTCTACAATTATAAATGTGGGTCAGTCATTAATGAAAAGTAAATAAAGTTCTGCTGTCTCAAATGTTAACTAGTATTGTAGTGTCTATACATACATTCACGTCTGCTGTCCTCATGTGATTGCAGGATTGGTTCATTCTGAATAGACAGTCTATGTAATAGTTAACTCAGCCAGTCCAGTGTCAAACATTATGAAGTGTATAAAGTACTTTAAAACAAACACTTTCCAGCAATTCACCATATGTAGGTAGTTATACTGCAGGATGTGCTGTTTAGGGCGGCTGTTTAATGTCAGAGCACTGTGACTGTCTTAAATTACACATCTTTTGAATACTTCCTACTTGAATAAAGGGTGGAAGATTATAAACTGTCATGATATACTTAATAAAAGAATAGGGATCATTTTATGACTCCGTGTTGAGATATTATATACCAACCTTTGTGCATGTATCTGCAATCTTGGCTACAGTCTTTTGTACCCGAACCTTGCCACGTAAAACTTCCATAACAGAGCCACAGGCTCGCTGTAACAGATGTCAGCGATGGCTTTTATTGTTGTAAGGTCAGACCCGTGTGTCTGCTTTGGTATGAACCAGGGGAGGGAGAGACGGTGCAGGAGCTGAGGTGATGTGGTTTGTCTAAAAATGAAAGACGTGAGATCGTGACTGTCACACACCATTGATCATGAGTCAAGGGTGACGTTTACTTTCAAAAGTATGCAGCTCACAGTAGGAGTTTGCTCATAAGCATGCAGGACACACACATTCATAAACACACGCATCCATCGCTTGCAGCCTTGTGTCCAGGGCAATAACCTAAACATACAGTATTAATCCATCACTGATTTGGCTATGAAATAGGACCAGAGCATTTCAGGTCTCTGGCTTCTCTTTAAACTGCTGAGGTGGATCACAATAGGGCACATGGTGTAATGAAAGGCCAAGCAGAAGGGCCCCGTAAAGCCAGCCAGGGATTTAACAAGGGCTGTGGGAACGTTGGGGAAACATTGGATCAATGTCAGAGGAAAGTTGATTTAACGTTGCATGTGAGCTGGGGACGTGTTGTTGATGTATGAAAGGTTTTTACAGGGTTTAGGGGTGGGTCAGGGACTCTGGTAGAGGGAGGTGAGGGAGGATCAGGGAGGGAGGGAGGCGGAGGAGACAGAAACAAAAACAGAACCAGAGACGGATGAACACAAACATAAGGATGAGAGACATAAAAAGAGAGAAAGAGAGACTGTGAGACACTTGGGACCAGGAGGAGAAGACTGCATGTGCTAACTTGTGGCCTGTGACATACCATTTGTCATGAGTCAAGAATGACAGAGGGGGGGGCAACAGTGGAAACCACAATGTGATCTTTTTGCTCCCTCATTCACTCTGGGCTGTCATCCTGTTTCTCCATCCTCTGGTTTCAGTTTGTCTGTTTAGACTTTGTGTGTGTATGTTGTGTGTGTGAGTGTCAGCAGATGTGCATGGGCTTATTTCCCCAGATCTATAGCAGCATACTTGAATGTGTGTGTGCTGTGGCAGATGTGGAAGCTTTTATTTCCCATGATGAATATACTGTGGCATGTTTGCATGGGTGTGTGAGTGTGTGTGTGTGTGTGTGTGTGTGTGTGTGTGTTTCTGTACCTAAGACTGTGTCCCAGAGCACGTGCTGAACAGTATGTAAATGCCAGGCCATGCTGAGCCTAAGGGCAAACAGGCCACATAGGGGAGAGGAGAGTTTAGAAATGACTTTTCCGCACGCTATTTCCGAACACACTACCCTCTGCTGCTGCTGCTGCTGTTGAGGCTGGCTGACTCTCTAGGTACACACACATGCACACACACAGAGCATTTACTCTTCTCCCACCCCATGTGACAGGCATCTGACATTTTTATGTGACAGATCACCAATTGGACCCTATAGACCACCTTTTAAAGAGTTTCCCCTCTGGACCCACAGTGGTTGTTTTTGATTTATTATTAAATTTAAGTAACTCACTTGATGCATACTTAAAGGACAACTCTGGTGATATGCTATATTTTGAAAATAGGATGACTTGATCCTAACAACAAATATTGTGTGTCTATCCAAATCCTGAAATTATGCTCAGTCGCTCCATTCCCTCTGTTTTAGGTTCTGTTCAGGTTCAGGTGCAATTGTCTTTGAGTGTGATTGGATTGAGTGTAACAGTGGTTGAAGCTTTTTCAAATTGGAGCTTGCTTATTTTAACCCTCATCAAGTTCAGGTGAGTTTCTGGTTGGGTCCAACATTTACCTTACTGTAAACTGGAGTGCTCAGCTGTTTTAGGAAATTATTATTATTTTTTGCATTTAAAAAAAAAATATATATAATTAATTGTTATAAATTAATATTAATTTATAATTAATTTATAACAATTAATTTCTCAAGAAATTATGTAAATGAATTTTAAATCAGCCTCCTGAGTCCCTGCATCCTCATATGAGGACATTACATTTTGGGTTTGCTGCACCTTCTTCTTCATTTAGCTAAACTTAGACCTGTTGTCCTTTTTAGCTAACACTTTTTGTGCAGTCTAGTATTAACAAAATCACAATGCACCCAACAGTGTAAAAACAAGTTTGTGGCAATCTCTGTCAACACATTCTACAGCCCAGACCAAAGAGGAACAAAACTGAATCAAATGTTATGTTTGGAACTTGTTTTTTATGCTCATAACATGTGTTGGTTGATATGGCAACGGATTTGACAAGACAACAAAGGGACAGGACATTACCATTCATGTTTGATTTTTCAGCTTTCATCATTTCAAGTACTAAAAGTATTAAAATTTTAAATGCATACAAAATCAACACTCAGGTTTTAGGAGATTAAACAAAAAATCTAAATAAAAGTCAACTATTCCTCTCCCTCCAACCTTTTCAAGGACCCCTCTTTAAGAACTGCTGAAACGTGACATCTCATTTCTTCTGAATAAACCCTCTCTATCAGCATCATCCTCTAATTCTGCAGTTTTCAACTCCCCCACAATGTTTCACTCCCCTGTTCCACTTAACCCATCTCAATTAATCCAGGAAGTCCCACTGAGATAAAGGATCTGCCCCATCTCAGCAGCCAATTGTCACTCTCCTGATGAATCCACTCACCTGGTTGGCTAGATTGCAATCAGTGGGGGTTGATTGAAAGGCAAGGACACAAAAGGACAAAGACAAAATCACTTAGGCATCCTATTAGGCCTGGAATGGGGTGCCCGTCTGCAACAATACAGTAGGCACTGATAATCGGCTGCTGATAAGGAGGAGGAGAAAAAGTTTGCAGGCCTCAGGGGGGCTGTCAAGAGGTGTGTGCGTGCAGAAGTGTTGTGCTGTGCCACTGATAATATGCATCTGTATGGAACCAAATTACGGTTATATAGATTTGAATCTTCGCACCTGAGCACTTAACTATTTGACTCACTGATCTGTATTCATGTGGTTGGAATCCCTCTATGGAATTTTCAGTAGTCCATTTTAAACTGTGCTCTTTAAAAAACCTTACTTCCAATATGTTTTTTCTAGGGTTCACAACCTCAGAGAGAAATTTTGAGTTGCTCAGACTCAGATTGCTCAGATTCAGAAAGGTCAATTTGGATGTAAAACTTCCAGTCACATATTCAGGTTGCTCAAACTGGTTTGGTCAAATATAGATACTAAAATTCAAAACTATCCATCTAACTAAATACCAACCTTTCTCTCTAAGCCAGCACCAATCCTCCTTGATGCACTAAAGTACAGTTTTTCAAGGTACTTGTCAGGTAGGGTGTTCCAAGCATCTTGGAGAAGTCGCCACAGTTCTGTGGATTTTGTCTTTCTCAGAGTCTTCTGTTTCCTCATATAATCCCAGACTGACTCCATGATGTTGAGATCAGAGCTCTGTGGGGGCTATACCATCTGTTGCAGGACTCCATGGTCTTCTTGTTTCTAAGAATAGTTCTTTATGATTCTGGCTGAATATCTGGGATTGTTCTCATGCTGCAGAATGAATTTTGGACCGATTAATCCTGAGCCAATCCTAAAAATCGATGCTTGATAAGGTCATATTTTGATGTATTGTATCAGCTAAAATAAACCTGATTGAAATCCTCTTTTTTTAAACCAAGTTCCACTGTGTTTTGTTCACCTCAGCCTGCTAGTGTTGCAAGTTCTCTCTCTGACAACAGCCAGCCTCTATGGTGCAGTACACTCACATATATGTGTGAAAATTAGAGTGTGGGAATGTAAATGTAAGAGGGCAACTGACTCAGAATTCTGATGTCCAGGTTGACAAAATATATGGATTCTAACCACCAACACTAACTTTACATTTCTAATAAACCAAGAGTAGTGTAAAAAAACAGTGAGAGGCTGTTAAATGTTCATTCATATTTTATCAATAATTTAAGATGATCAGCTTGATAGTTTTTACCTAGGACCTTCAGACTGTGGAGGAAGCTTGTGAAAAATAAAATAGAGAAAAATAATCTGTTATTTCAGTGTGTCAGAATCATATTGAGTCAGTATTTAGGGAAATGTCAGTAACAAAGCAGACTCAGCAAATACTTCATATGTCAAATGATAAATTAAAAAAACAAAGTAAAATTTATTCAGGCTGTCCCAGTCATCTAGTTAAATAAATTCAGTCATATCTACACTCCATGCCATACATTTGTGCATAAATTTGGAAGTTCTTTGTGTTTGTGTGTGTGTGTGTGTGTGTGTGTGTGTGTCTATGTGTGTGTGTGCATGTGCATGTGCAATCATTGTGTGCCCACTCTCTCCCCTACTCTAATTGTGGTCTTGGTACTGGTTTCATCATCAGTATGGCACTTGGATTACCATAATACACTTCCCACCATTAGATTCCCATACAGTACAATACAGTCAGTTTAGCCAAAACCTCAGTGAGCTTAAAGCTTAGAAGGCCTGAGTAGAAAGCCTATAGAGGATTATGGTTCAGGCCAGAGGTCCCCTATTTTAGAATACAGGCCAGGAATGTTCTACATCACTAACACCCCTCTAATCCTACACTGTACCAATATACTGTATGTGAGCATATGTGTGTGTGTGTATGTCTGTCTGTGTGTGTGCGCGTTTGTGTTTGTATGTGTGTGAAGAAGGCACAGTCAGTGGCTTGAGAATCTTTGGGCTTGTGTATGCATCAACAGTCAGGTAGAGGTCAACTGGGTCTGTTAACAGATGGATTGACATGGGGATCAAAGGGTCACTGTGTGCATATGTGTCTGAGTGTGTGTGTGTGTGTGTGTGTGTGTGTGTGTCTCCTCTAGAAGGAGAGGGCTATCCAGTGTTTTGGGTGAAGGTTAGGAAAATACATTCCAGCAGCTTCACAGTTCTGAGTGCTGCTCTTTTGCTGTTGAGGTACATCCACACTGTGACTTGCTTCATAGCTATTGCACTAGATTAGATTTGAAACCCAATTTAAACACCACACAGATGAGTTTGCCAAATATTGACATGTGGATTGTTGATGTTTCAGGGTGGCAGGAGGGAATGGCGTGTAAGCAGCTAGAGGAGGCATCTTTTTCATCACCAAAGGCACAATAGTGTGTGGCATTCACATCTGCTGGCATTGATTTGTGTTGGTGGATATGCCTTTTGTGAGAGGTTAAATCCACCACTGTCTAATGATGCTTTCATGTTGTCTGTCTCTTCATCTCCCTCCCTGCCTCAGCCTCCACCCCTCTCCTCTCTAATAAAGAGAATGGGGCAATATGCATCAGACATCAAACAACATCAAAGCGCACATACTGTTTACCTCCAATGCGTTCTCTCCTTCATGCTCTCGCTCTCCTTTTTAGTGCTTTTTGCACATGCATTACCTGTCTGCAGACGCTGTTTGATGTGGAACATCGGCAAACAGTGTATGTGTCTGCAGGTTTGCGTCTATACACTGAGGCATTGTCCCTGTCTAATAGGCAAATCAATCCACAAGTCACCATTGCAAGTGGATTTTCCAAACTGGCTTTGCACCAATATAAGTGTGTCTTTGCACTGTTACATGCTCTACTCAGTCAGCTGATCCACCTTGGTATATATTTTATGGTAATTTTATGTTATATTATTGCTGTCTGCCACCAATTAAAGACAGAGGGCTTTCCCTGTGTACCAGTCGACCTGTGGGCAATCTACACCAAATTTAAAAGATAAAGATGACTGGCGCTGTTTGATCTTGCATTAGAGTGGTCAGGCTGGCTCCAAATGTGCATGTGCAGCAGGTAGGCTCATGAATTTATCACCTGTGATGAATCCATCTTTCTACTCTCTGCCAGTTTTGCTTCAGGACATTCTGAATTGTTAACATAGCACACAGCAATAGACTTACTGTATTGTGCTTAAATTGTGTCAGTCAACCTAACAATTTAATTTTGCCTTCAGCTGCCCTTTAGAAATATGTGAATTAGAGGTTAAACTCATAAACAATACTAACTTGGCAACAGACATGACTTACTATTCCTGCTTGACAAGGTGAATCTGATTTATATCAAAATCCAAGGTTCATTTTAAATATTCAGGATGAGACAATATTTCTTCATGTGAGTCCATGTTATGCAGGATATCTGTGAGTCAGAAAGGTTACTGACATGGTTTGAGCTGAGTAAAAGCTGAGCAGGTGCAGCTCCTGACCCTGTGCTCACCACAGTGTGTTTGCTTGAGACTTTGTGTTTGTTCTATTATTTACTCTGAGCATATTTCCTGTCTGATGTGGACTACTCTCATCTAAAACAATACTGCAGCCTCCCACTTTGTTGCTACAATGAATCTCACACTGTTATGCACACTTTTTTGCCTCACAGCATTCACACCTAGATAAAGTTGCTGGACAGGCCAACAACACGCCCCCACCTATTTTGAAACTGTAGAAAGCTTTAAATATCTTGGCACAGTTTTTTGATCTCTGGGTGAGCTTCTCTGAAAACACATAGCATATTCAAGAAATGCTCACAGAGACTCAGCAGCCTTCATGTTCTATTCTATTCTATTGTAATGATTCAGTCAAGATGCAGGACCACACACCTGCCTTTCATATAAAATGATTTCAAGGGACTTGGGATCTCAAACAAACATGGAGGCAGACTGTCCTTGTCAGCTGGTTGCACCGCTGTGTGCTATGTTTTGCACTGAAAAACAAAGTACAAGAAAAAAATCTGTGGATGAAGTCATAGCTGAGAAGACAGAATCGACATGGCTTATACATTTTGCAGTGCGAGCTGGAGGTGAGTTTAGAAATAACGCAAGCTACTACTACAAACTAACTTTATATGTACACAGGTGGATAGGAGAGTGAAACCTGTGATCATTAGAAATGCAGTCAGTTTTATACATTGTTTGACTTTCCACTGCCATGGAGATGCCATTCCATATTAATATCACTGTGCCATGGGCTTGTACAAAGGTTGCTGTCAGATGCTGGGGAGAAAAACATCAAACTCCTGTTCATGCTGTTGGCAGCCATGTTTCTGTTCTATGCAAGCACGCACCATAAAGTAGGCTGGCGATGCTTCCTGGTCAGCTTGCTCTCGTTTTCTCTCAGTTTCTGCTCAATATTCCCTTGCAGTTCCTTTAACACTACAGGATTTATACATCAGGGAGACTCTAATTCAGTCTGTAACATTAAGATCATGTTTTGTTTCTCTCACTATGGCATCATTTGAACAGATAATCAGTCCAGACCAGGAACTGAACCAGGAATGCCCTCACAATTGTTGGGTGTGAATCAGATCCAAAATCTGCCCAATTATCCTCTAGTGTGAGGCCAGCATAGTTGGCACATGATGCTTAAGCACCATGATTGGAGAGTAATTTTAGCATGGCATGATATGATCATAGTGACCAAATCGTTTTGACAACACCTCAGTTTTCTGACGTCGGGGCTGTGTATGTGAGGATGGGGGCTTACTCTGGGGTCAGTCTGTGAATAGAGACTCATGGACCTGGATGCCTTTGGCCAACCAATGACTGATTTTTGAGTTGTGTGTGGGATCAAAGAGTGTCAAGGGTGTTCTCAGGAGTCTGGCATTGACAAAAACGTGTGTGTGTGTGCGTGATTGTGATGAAGTGAGGTGTGCCGTCCTCCTCCAAGGCCCTGTAACTCAGGGTTTTCATCAATCACTCCCTCCCCTTCCTCCCTTTGCTGTCCTCTCACTCCTTTAATTCTCTCTCACCCTGCCTCTACCACATTCCTCAATCAAACTTGCTGCCTGTTGTTTTTTGTAGTTGTCTCCTCTGCCTGTTTGCCCTCTAACACTGGTATCCTTATAAACTTTTTCATGTTTCTGTCTGCCCTTCCTTGTCCTGATCTTCCTTTCATCTTTTCCTGTGTATTTTTCCCCCCTCTCTTTATCTATCCCTACCTGTCTCTCCCATCACACTTGTCCTCATCACCCTATACTTAAGCACCAGGTGAGTCGCACTGTGGCTGTATAGTGTGCTGTCAAGGCGTCCCCTCTATAGTCATGATTTATGACTGCTTTTACAGCAGGTATGTTTGCCAGTCACCTATCAAGAGGAAATCCCTCCTCCCAGCTCTTCATTTCCTTATGGACTTTTTACAGACCCCAACTGTCAGCTCCAATGACCCCCTTTTTAGAGAACAGTCCCAATAACAGCTTGTAATACACCACCCACACATACACTTCCACCTGTGTGCCAAATATCTTACAAATTCATTTATGTGACTGATTCAGGACACTTGGGCCTTTTTGTGTGTTGCCCTGTTTGAAAAATTCCTGTCAACCTTGTTGTAAACTTCTTTTTTTTTCTTCAGTAAGGCGCTGGTATTGCTATTTTATGCACATATGCTGTGTGATATATGAGTAATAGCACAGACACAGGCGCCTGTTTTCTTATATACAGCTGAGAGGATGGCTGACTGTTTTTTGTTATGGCTCTGTGAAGCTGATATAGGGGGGCAGTCAAACATAAATTCTGACTTTTGAGTGTGTGTGTGCACATCGATGCCATTTTGAAATCATTCTTCCTCAGCATGGTCTTTTTTGTCTTTACATTTCTACCTCTGTTTGAACCACACGCAAATGAAAATCTGGCCCACTACACTTAGCAAAATACAAATTAGTTTTCCCCAAACCCTCAGCAGGAGCTAACTACTGAGCATTAGTAAGAAAAGTTGTCCTGCTGAGTTCCCTTGCTAGCCAGGAACAAAACGCCAGCAGGGGAGGTTGAAAGAACTTCAGTGTAACGTTAGAACCGTCGTAAGGGTTAGAACTGTTTTTCATTTGCATCTGTGAGTGAAGTACGAAGGCGAAAGACGGGAAAGGAAGGGGAAGGAGGGAAGGATAAGGATGAGGAGTTGTTTTGGAGGATACTGTTTGTAGGGAAAGAGATGTAAGGATATGGAGTTATCCTCCAGAGGGGGGGTTGCTATCTTTGAGGCATCCCAGGCTCTTGAAGCTCTGACAAACTGGTGCTTCATAGCACATTTAGCCGTATGTTCATATAAGTCCAGCAGCATGGACAGACTTCCAAACAGGTGGGGAGATATGAAGATTGTGCTGCTCGTATAAAACACTAAAATTTGTTTGAATATAAAGTTTCAAAACTGTGTCTGATTTGCTATTCACACGTGCAAAGTGTATGTTATGTCTGGGTGTATTCTGTCGATGAATCCTTCCCATGTGTTCAGAGATATGCACTGAGGCTGTGTTCACACTGCAGGTCGTGTTCATTTCCACATGCTGCTCATATCAGATTCTGATAACTGTTTATATCCATTTGGTTGTAACTCGTATCCCATTTCAGTACAAACTGGCAGAGCAAGAGAGCAACAGTAACAAAAGACGTCACATCTGTTCTTTAACTATTACTTGTACTTGTTTCCAACAGTTTTCAAATGTGATACAAACCTTTGAAATTGAACTAATCTACTTGGCTCTCTTCCATTGTTGGGAAAAAAAGGAAAAAAATCCAAAGTAATTCAGAGTCCTTCGCCCTGCTCATAAAACATCTGTGCCCCATGTGAGGGAAAAGCATCAAAAAGTAACAACATAACTGCAATTGACTGTTTTCCGTCCAGTTTTCTCAATTAATCAGTCCATAATTCTGTGTGAAAAATCCCAGTCCCAGTTTCTCAAAGTACATGGTAACATCTTAAAATGGCTTGTTTTATCTCCAGTTTAAAACCCAAAGACATTCAATTTATAATGATATAAACACATTTAAGGAAAATGTTTTTGATAAAAAAAAAAAAAAAAGACTTAACCCTTAGTTCTCAAACTAAAGACTGATAAAGAATCAGTTCAAATCAGAAAAGGTTTATAATGACTTTGTCAGTCAATATTTGAATATACATATACACCAATCAGCCACAACACTACATTGATCATTTCCTTACAATATAATGTTCTGCTGGGAAAGTGGGAGTCCTGGCATTCATCTGGATGTTACTTTGACACATACCACCCACCTAAACATTGTTGTAGACCAAGCACACACACCCTTATGACAACAACACTCCCCAATGGCAGGGACCTCCCCCAGCAGGACAATACTCCCACTACACTCCCACTACACCACAAAAACTGCCAAGAAATGTGTGTGTGTGTGTGTGTGTGTGTGTGTGTGTGTGTGTGTGTGTGTGTGTGAGAGAGAGAGAGAGAGAGAGAGGGAATCTTGGCTAAATTTGTTGCAGCAAAAAAAAAAAAAAAAAAATGTGGGACAACTCATTTTTACACTGACAGGCCAATCTGCACTGTTCATGTACAGTACACAAATGAAAATTACAAACATTGTCCAAACAGAATACAGATTCAGTATGGACATTCCACAACACATCAGTGCGTCCACATTTTACACATAAGGTCATGACTCTAAATGAGATCAAGTCAAAGGGAGGAAAAGAACAGAGCAACCAGTATTTCACGCAGCTCAAAAGAGGAAGTAGGTCAAACTGACCTGCAGCATGCATGAGTAGACCGGAGTGTGTGAGCATTTGTGAACCCTCATGTGTGGTCAGTGTCTGAGTGACGTATATCACAGTTGGAATCTTTCTCTCCCACTTCACAGTGTCACCTGAGATGCTCTTGCCCCTGCCCACTTGCCCAGAGGCCTCAGGTGTATGGGCCCATTCATTACCTGCCAATCACCATGTCAATAGTTGCCAATCACTCACTCACTGCCCCTGGACTATCTCTACCTTTCCTCTCCTTTCTTTTGTCTTTTAACAGGCCCCCTTTTTGTTGCAGCTTTTTGTGTTCTCTGATTACTGTTGTTTTTCAATTTCATGGCCATTTCTCCCCCATAATCAATTTGCACAACATGCCCATTACTTATTACTGGTTGCCTCAGTTGCAATTGTCTTGGAATTCAATAATCATTTTCGTTCCTTTCTGCTTGGTAATTGAGGCAGTGGAGTGTGTGAGTGTGTTTTTCTCTCAGTCTAGTCAACTCTATCTGTCTGTCTCTTTTTCTTTCTTTGTACTGTGCGTGTGTGTGACCATAGCGGTGAAACTACTCATGCACAGTTTGAGCATGGTAGCCAATAGAACACCACATTAATTATACTTGATAAAAAAAATGACAGAGCGTCTGCGCGCACACACACACACATTTGTCATAGAAATGTGCGCATGTACAGAACAGTCACATACAAATGGAAACACACACAAGGACACACTGTCTCTGTCTTCCTCTCCAGCATTTTAATTAAAAGGCAGAACTCCCAAATGTCGTGAAAATGACACACACAGGCAGACCCAGTATTTACAATCCGATGAATTACATTTTCATGCTGAAAACACAACACTAATAAATCACACTTTTCACATTTAATGCAAGATCCGGTGACAGAATATGACAAAGTTTTATGCTGGGTTTTCATTTCCTAATGGTTTAGACCTTACCTCTTTCATTCATTCCTTTTTTTTCCTTCCTTGTCACGTTCCATCACTGTCCTCATCTATCCTAAGCTCCTTTCTCCCGCCTGCACCTCCCGAATTTCCTGTCAGTGTTACTTCTTCTACCTATTTTCCTTTATCCTCTGTTTTCTTCTTTCCTTCTTCCTTTCTTTCTTTCTTTCTTTCTTCCTTCTGCACCCCCCACACCTCTCTTTCGCCCCTCATTGGGAATAGGAGGTAATTTAGAGCGATGTAGGTTAATGACAGCGGAGACTTGAGTCGGCCGCAGTGGCCTGGTGTCTGGGAACACAACTGGAATCCAGACTAGGACATCTGACATCCTCTTCCTCTTACTGTATGCACTGATGAGCTCTGAGCAACTCCAACCTCACATTATCCTGTTTTAAGTCAGATATACCTGGAACAAGTGCCCTATTTTCTTAGCAACTTGGAAATGCCATGGCTAATAAAGCTGGATGATGGCTGTATGAGTTCACAAACCTTCTCCTGCTCCTCACCTGATACCAAAACAGAGCATGGCATGCCCTCAAGCCTGAAATATTCATTATTTTTCTATAGGTGACTCCTACCCAAACATTCTCACCAGGGCTCTTCGAGACTACCCAGCCCATCTGTCAGTACAGTATACAAGCAGGCATTAATCAGACAGCTCTTGACCATAACAGACCCCCTCTCAGCCACCCCAAACACCCCTCAGTTCTCACACAGTTGTTTGTCAATGTCCAGACCGCTCTGGACAAAACCCTCCTTTGTCTAATTGGCTCTTTAAGACGCCCCCACGATTAAAAATCTCCCCGGTGGCAGCAGAGGAGGCAGTGGCTAAAGCATCTCCCACTGAGCTGTGACAGGCCTCTGTTTACCAAAACTCTCCCTGTGCCCCCCCCCCCGGCATCTTTGCTTTCTTTCCCTGTGTTTCTCCCACACAAAGGGAGGCTGCTCGAAGTGAGGGGGAAGCCCTAAGGCAAACAGAGGCCCAGGCAGGAGGACAGTGGGCCATTGATGACCAGCATATTGACAGGGATGCTGAAAGACACCTCCTATAGATGGGAAAGGAAAAAAAGAGGTAGAGAAAGGAAATGGAGAAAAAAAAAAGATGAGTGAATTGATGCATAGGCATCAGTTCATTAAATTCTAAGCTAAGGCAAAGTCCCTGCAGTTACTATTTTGATGCTTCCCAAACTTACTGAACATATTTACATACAGACCAAGTTTCTGGGAACAAAGTGATCAGTTTAGGGGGAACATTCATGATAAATTTAGTCCTGCAAAGCCAGCCTAAATCCCACAAGCTCAGTTTTCTCTACAAGATATTAGTCTGGAAAAGACAAACAACCACTGAGAATGGATTGAGCCCAGAAGCTGGAAGCCAACCAATCAGCAAAGTCTGAGGAGCAGTTTAGGTGGTGCCACCTTTCTAATCCTCTTAATTCATGTGAAAAACTATTTATACTAAGTGTGTTTGATCTAGAATAAAACTTATCAAATTTATTCTTTGGATGGGTAAAGCCACAGAGGGCTGCCTTGCTGTCGACTTTTCACTAGAGGTATGGCGAGGGCATGTCACAACAGGCACCAATGAGATGATAAAATAAACTGAAGCAGGTCTGGTTTGAGCAACAGATCCATGACTTTGAAGGCTTATCAGATGCCAAAATACTGCACAGAACTTCATAATACAACAAGAAAGGATTGTATGACTCTGGGGTCTGAAATGAAAATTGCAACACACAAGTTTGGAACTCATGCATGAACATGTGAGAGGACTGTAGAATTCTGAATGCTGGAACTGTTTGTGATTTGCATGTAACAGTGCTTGAAAACTGCTTTGATGAAACCTGCCCCTCAAAAGGTATAACTGTGACAATCACTTTCTTTGTGATTAATCTTAGGTAAACAATGGACATTAAAAAGGTGCTGTTTGTAAGTTTTTGCAATCACTTCATTACAACATTAGCATAAACAGCTGCTTACTTACCAGTCTAAAACAAGTTCAGCATCATCCTTCATTCCTTTACTCACCAAGAGCTGTCTCCAGTTGTGGAAAGCAACTCCTATTTTGCTTCTATCACTTCTTTTCTTCTACTGAAGTTAGCATGTTACCTGTCCAGCTCAACCTGTCTCTTTAAACCACTTTGTGATAGTGAATCCATGTAGTATCCAGTCTGCCCTCAGTGCAACATGAGAGGATGAAGAAACAGCACTGCACAAAACCTCTATTCTAACTTCTTGTCATTTAAATGCAATAATGGGTGAATCTCTTGGCAAGCAACCAATGTAGTGATAGCAAAAACTTACAAATAGCACCTTTATCAATGTTACAAAGTAATCTACCAGCAATGTGAGCTTCACATATTTGAATAGTCACCCCAGCACCTATTTAAATAATGGCATATTGTGTTGGAACAAAAAGAAGTTGAACTTTTTTTTTTGCCAAATAACCCTGATGTTACTGACCTTAGGTTCCGGTACCAGTTCCGTGTTCCAGGTTTATCTGATCAGGTGTACCGTAGGAGGGGCTTATGTTTACACCTCAGAGGAGATCTTCCAGTTATCTTCCACACGGCAAAGTTGAAATATTACCTGCCCAAAGCAAAAGCATGCTTTTGCAACTTTCCAGAGAGAGAAGAAAACCGTGAGCTAATGCTTCCTGATGTGAATGAGCCATGAAAATGTTTGGTAGAGATATCTTTTCATTCTTGCTCCCCATTGTAACACATAAAACTGTGACTCACTCCAGTGGCTGGAATAAGCACCAAACTAGTATATGTCCATTCAGAGCTGGGTAGTTGAAAGGCAGAATAGTAATCTATAGCCTATATCTGGACACATTTCCCTGCAGTTTGATAATTTTCACAGAGTGCATATCTGCTATTTCACTGTTTTCGCCTGAGGCAAATTTGAGGCTTATTATCTGTTCAGCAATTAGCAGGCAATCTGCTCATTATCAAGCCAATTATCCTGCACTAATAGCATGCTTAATCAATCTCATTTTATCAATTATTACCGTTTAAGGAGGCGAGTACCAGATAATGACGCAGTAATTTGAAGTCAGAAAGAGTTGGAGAGATAAGAACTAAGTTGTTTAGACTGTGAGGATGGTGTGTGTTCTGTGATAGAATGCATGTGTGTGTTTGTTGCATTGGAGCGTTGGGCTGTGTGCTCTTATGGGACTATGTATGAATGTGTGCATACTTTTCTCTGCTTGTAAAAATCAGTGTGTGTGTGTGTGTGTGTGCCTGCATGTCTCTGTGAAGTTGAGTGTGCAGAGATGAATGGGAGCCTGTGAAGCGGCAGGACTGTGTGAGGTGATGTGTGTTGTGCTTGTGGCGGCAGCTGCTCTGAGTGCAACATTGTCCTCTGGAGATAAGAGGACGGGGGCACGGTCACAACTGTAAGACTTATCAAAAGGGACCACGCACCATTACACAGCTATTCTGACAGCCTAAAACCCCCCATTACACACGGGCACACACACACACACACACGTAGACTCACACACAGCAAATATGGATGCATGCTTGAATAGATTTCCTTGAGTATGCACAAAGACAAATTCTATAAGCACACACATCCCATATGGATACTTGCAGGAGCAGACACCAATGATTACTACACACTCACACAAACACACTCAGAAATAGAGACACTCTGCTTTCCTTTTCAAACTGGTCATTTCTACTACAATCCTCCTCATGCAAATAATCTGTGTTTCCTCACACAAACACAAGATGAAGCACACATACACACACACACACACACACACTGTTTCCTTGCCATTGCCCATGGATGCCCAGGCGGGATGCCCTGAAGGGGGCACAGAGGACAGGGTATCATTTTCAGAGGGGACCCATTGGCCCGTGTAGCCCTCACCCCACAGGGCAGGGTATGACTGTGTGTGTCATGATGAGGGGAAGAGGGTGGGGTTGGGGGGCATTAATTACCTGTGTGCTTCTCCTGCTGTGGGAGGCACAAAGGTCGCCCCCACCGAGGGGCTAATTATTAGGAAAAGAGCTTTTTAATTTACCGCTGTCTGCTGCCATTCCAGGGAGGAAGAGAACCATGTCATTCAGTGCCGCTGCATGAGCATGTGTGTGTCGGGGCTGAGCACTAAAATGGCACACCCAGCCTGCACAGGTGGCCCTTGATGTGACCCCGTGACCTCTGAGGACATACACAGTTTATCTGGAGCCCCATTGTTTCCCGTGATGCCCGTAGCTGCCAATCAGCTGAGGTGGACTAGAGGTGGATTGAATAACAGAGGCTGCTGTCAGCTCAGATGATGTAATATTAGAAAGAAAGTGGTGGAAAGACAAACAATGACCTTGTATCACACAGTAGACTGTGCCTATCCAATTGCAGAATCATGGATACAGAGAGGGATTTACTCTGTGTTGGGCAGTAATGCATTTCTTAGCAAGATAAAATATTGTTATTACACTTTTCTGTAATGAGTGGTGTAAGGGATAATAGCTTAGTAGTGTTTTTGGATGGTTTTTAAACTCTGCAGCTCAACTGTAAGGACTTCTGGAGTGCTAGAGGCAGTCAACAGAAATAACATTAACTGTTGGTGGTCTTACATACCTCCAAACTGTAATGCACTGGAGTAATTGATTTTTTTCATCTTTAAAAATCTAGGGGGCCGGCACGGTGTGCAGTGGTTAGCACTGTCGCCTCACAGCAAGAAGGTTCCGGGTTTGAGCCTGGTGCTTTTCTGTGTGGAGTTTGCATGTTCTCCCTGTGTATGTATGGGTTCTCTCCAGGTACTCTGGCTTCCTCCCACAGTCCAAAGACATGCAGCTTAGGTTAACTGGTGACTCAAAATTGCCTGTACAGGGTGTACCCCACCTCTCGCCCAAAAATGTTATTCTTATCAATATTACATTGAAAAGCAATTACAAATGTGATGTTAAAACAGGGTGTTGACTTTTGAGATTACTTTTTTGATTTGTTACCTCCGGTAGAACTTAATTTCTGATTCTGAAAATGAACAGTCTTTTCCATCCTTTTGCTTACTATAATTAAAATGGTGAGAATCTTTCTACCCCAAGAGAGTAAATTCATCTGAGCATAATGAGAGAGGATGAGGAAAAGAATTAAGGAGGCAGAGGAAAGGCTGTAGTTTGAGGTCATTTAGCTTCAGCTTGACATTTAGAGGCAATGATAACAAAAGTCCCAACTCATATTTCATGGGAAACTAATGTAATTACTGAAATTTAAATAATCGTCTGCAGCACACACTTTTTACTGGAGAAAGTACTGCTATTACTGCAGTATGATATCAAGTCCATTACCATCCAACACTGGTGCTGTGAGCTCATGCTGACACACACACACACACACACACACACACACACACACACACAGATATTCGTCTCACATTTGCTTTGACACCTAAACTCGCCACATCCCACCCCAATTCTTCGCCAGTCTTTTAACATGCACCACCACAGCTGCACCCGCACAGCAGGGTAGCGGGGGCTCTGTGTATTTTTCAATCAGCGCCAGCTCTATGAGCTTCTCCTCTCTTTGAGATATTCTGTCAGGTTGCTCCCTCCCTGCTCTGCCTTCCTGCAGTCTGTCAGATCTTGCTCCGTCTGTCTCCCTGCTCCATCTGCAAATGAGTGAACCCAACCACTCACCCACACCCCAAGCCTTCAATGCACCCCCTGGCCCGAAAGCCAGCATGGGGTCCCAGTTTCCTGACACACAATGATCTCTCAATTTGAGGGGAAGTAATCCATTTAGCTTGTGCACGCGGCTTCCATTTTGGTGCCTTTATCAGAGTGTTTCCCACCCCCACTCACCCTCCCTCCCATCCTCCCTCCCTCCTGCCTGCCTGCCTGCCCTTGTTGCAGTGTCTCATGATTTTGCAGCCGTGGATTTAAGAGACGTCATGGCTGAGCTGATCAGCGCATGGCTGGTTTAGTCTTTTCAGTCAGGGTTGTGAATAAGCCAGGTCAATTTCTGTTACATGCTCCGACATCTGTTGGATTGGGTCGTTATTTCTGGAATGTGCATAATCTGCTCCAAATATGATATTCAAATGAGGGATTGTTATGGCATGATCACACTGCAGATTTTTCATTTGCCTTTAACTCTTGATGTCTCTTTTACACAGACATCTTACACAAGAAGTGTAAGATGCTTACATTTGTAATTACCTTCTAAAACAAAGCCGAGTGCTTTGTGATGAGTGCTTTATGTTCTAACATCCCTATTAACAAGATGACATTGCCTTCCAAAATGCATATGATCTTAACAAAAATGACTCATACCACTGTTATCTCATTTGCTATGACTGTGGTTAAGGTCTGGGTTTAGGCACAAAAACTACTTGGTTAAGGTCAGGGGGGAATGTGATACTATCTAAACATGAAACTGATTATTCAGCTACTTATAGTC
Source organism: Lates calcarifer (assembly GCF_001640805.2). Lineage (NCBI taxonomy): Eukaryota > Metazoa > Chordata > Actinopteri > Centropomidae > Lates > Lates calcarifer. The sequence continues at coordinate 23,228,356 of NC_066853.1, forward strand.
TCCAACGAATGTTATGACACAGAGATTCAGCTTGTAGCTAGTTCATGAAAGCATTTACATTTTCCACTAAAATGCTCAGTGTCTGCTGCGATTTCCTGGGATAGAATAATCCTCTGGTGCACAGCAAGTGACAACTTTCTCTTTGTGCTTTGTTTGGAGAAAAACAGAAACAATTTGCAGGAGCAGTGATATTCCATCACAACTAAACAAAAGGATAAATGTAAGAAAGAAAATGTACCATAAACAAATATTAGTATATTTCTGTGAATCTCACACGTTTTTATTAACATTTTTGTGCAATATTATGTACAATAATATGTGCAATATTCTAAAACTGACAATTGCATTTAGTCATGTGTTATTAGAATACAGTATTAAGTATATACAAGTGCATTTGTCATCCATATGTCCATTCCTCTGTGTACACATCCATGTATTTTTAATATGTATTCAGTATGTACAGTGCACCTCTGTTCACTCTCTATCAGTACTGCTTTTATTCATGCTTGTCAGGTCAAATCAATGACCTGATACCATATGGTATGTTTGAATTCCAGATATTTGACAGGTATAGTCAAAACTGAGAGCAGTAGAGAACTTGTTTTAACTGCAGAGTAGTAAGTATTTCAGAGAAGACCACAGCGCTCAGCAGAGCAGAAGTAATGTTTAATGTTCAGGAGGAGAGCAACAGCAAAATCTCCTCCGAAATGGGAACGACTGGACGGCCCCGGCCTCTGCAGCGAAACTAACCGGCTAAAGGTGTCAAGCTAAGAGGTCACGACTCACACACACACACACACACACACATGCAGTACACACGCACACAATCCGGAGATGGGCCACTGTTGCCATGGGAACAACCTGCCAAATCCTGTGAGTGAGACGTATTTAAATGGAAATCTATCTGCTCTCCCCTCCCCGCACAAATCCAGATTCATTTCAGACACCCCAGTTAGTCTCTCCTCGCCCCCTTCTCCCTTGTCTCGGTGCGTTTGGCCATGGCTGGTCGCACTGCAAAGACAGCCCAGAGGTTTTTAAGCAGATTATCAAACCCGCGGTGAAGCGAGTGGGGGTGGGGGTGTGGGGTGTGTGCAGAAACTAATAAACACAGAGAAAAAAAACCCAACAAAGACATTTGGGGAAAGTGAGTGAGAATGGGAGAAGGCCCGGCGATGATTTAATTCAAATTGTCATGTTCCTGCTTGAAATGGAGACAGACTAATTCTAGCTTTAATATGGATTTACTAAATGATACCGAGCCATTTGGGGAGGCAGCTGGGAATGGACGCTGGTGCAGGGGAAAAAAGGAAAGGATTTGGCTGAGGATATTTGACACAGCCTAAGTGGCAAATTAAGGTTGAAGTTTTTCCTCTCCATTTCTTCTGTTTAAGCCAGTGTGGCATAGAAATGTTGGGCCTGATGTTCAGGGGGAAAAATAAAGAAGAAAATTGGACAGGACAGCACAAAGCAAGAGAGGAGAGGAGGATTTTCTCCTTCAGATTGTTCACCCTGGCTGAAAAACTTTGTAGGCAGGCTGTGTGGGTATGAGAGGGTGTGCGTTTTGTATATGTGTTTATGTTTTTTCCCCACCTGTTCTATCCCACCTGGTCAAGGCTGAATTACTGACACAGAAAAGCAGGTTAATGGCTTTCCAGACCACTGGGGCCTAGAGCGTTCATTGTGAGGCAATTAATTTGTGGACTAATATATGACTAATCATATTTCTTAGCTATGACTAAAACACATTACACACTGAAAACCCCCTGTAAAAGCATTTCTCCATAACATAAAATATCTATGTGGTTTGACTGACAGTGACATGGCAATATGCAACCACTTTGCGACGGCCATGACTTTTTGATTAAAATGTCAAATTGTGATTATAGGACTGAAGTGTGAATTTTGTCCAACTTAGCCTGCCCATTTCAAACCAGTTAGAAGAGCCCCAAAACGGAACAATCAAAAATGCTTTGACTTTGGCAGAAGATTTTGTGTTCATGTTGGTCATAATTTATAAAAAAAAGCTTATTTAGAAAATAAGTATTCAGAGAGCATGGTGCACTCCTAAATACATATCTTTTTGTCTACGTAAATTACTCAGTAACTGGCACACTGGGTGAGCAATGTTCCATCACAGGAGTAAAGATTGGTTTCTGTGTCCTTGGGCAAAATGTAATGAAGGTGCCCTATATGGGTATGTATGGGTACTGTACCTGATGATGATAATTATTATTAGATTATTATTATTACAATATATAAAGAGATCCAGTTTAAATATGGCACAGCATAACATGAAATCTGTACCTGGACAAGAAAACTTCAAAAAAGAATAATGTCCAGTCAGCACATATGGAGATGGTCTGGCTTGCATTGTGATTGGATCTAAACCTGGCATAAATTCAATCTGTATAGCTTGGCCACATTTTTGGTTTGTTTCAATATGGATGCTTATAGATCCCTTGTTAAAGCAATTTCAATGTCATTTTTATGCAGAGCAAAATCAGCAGTCCTCATTCTGCGTAAAAATGACTTCTTGGGTTCAACTGAAGGTAAAATGAGGCTGTAGCAATTAGAGTAAGCAAAAAGTGGGTACCTAGTTAACCAGTCAAATTCATGCTTCATGTCACTGGCACTCCACTGCAGCTCAGCAAAGAAACACTGTCTGTAGAAGCTCTAAGAAGGTTTGTAAGTTTGTAAGACTGGATTTGCCTCAGCTAAACTTAAGAATTCTTCTTTACACAAAAGGAGGACTGTAGATTTTATCCTGTCATCACTTGCATCGAAATCACTTTCTTTGCAGGCTGTATGAAAAGGTGGAACACTTAAAGCTACCCTTTCAGTGTTGACAATGCAGGGTCAGTATTGTTTTAAGATAAACCTTAAAACATGTGACTTCTCCTTAATGAAAGCTTGCTATCTCAAGCAAGCCTAGGAAAACATACAGATGACCTCGTCCTTCAGATTGGAAAAATAAGAAGAGCCCATGTGGCAACATTTCTTCCTCTGACCTGAGATCTGTTGATGAATCTTCTTTTCTCTTTGCCTACCTAGTTGGTATATTGGGATCCAAAGACATTGCAGGCAGAATTAGAATAAGAATTTATTATTGTAAGGCATAAATGGAACTCCTCATGATCAGATACCATTATAGACATATAAATGTCAGTGGGGGCCCACAGCTCAACCTACCTTGCACCTAGTCCAGAGATTTGATCCAACAGTGTTCGATCAAAGCTCCTCTCCTGCAGAAGTGTCAGTAGTACGTTGTGTGTGTGTGTGTGTGTGTGTATATTCACTGAATATGGGCAGGAAGTTACTGCATGCCTCTTAACATCCTCACTAGTAGCAGTGTTAGCCATTAGTAGACACTGATAACTTGGCCCATTAATGTTGGCCTCGACCGGGTTCCTCTGGGAGTACACAGTATGGAGTATGATTCTTCTTGGTCTACCAGCTCTGCCGCCCACAGCCTCGCTCTTTAGTGTTTACCTATATATTTTACTCTGACAGAGGGAACAAATTAATCAGCAAGTGCTCTCCGTAGCACAGTGCAAATGTGCTCTTTGAGACTAATGATAGTTTGAGGTTAATTTGTACACCTCCAAATGCGTCTCCTGTGAAATGAGAATGTGTGTGTGTATGTGTTGATGCGGGCGTGTGGACACACACTTGCTTATGTTACATTTACTGCACTCCCCTGGGCTAAGACAGTGCTGCTCCTATGGAGGTATTAATGAATCACTTAGCTAGCAGTTACAGCTGCTTTACCCCCATATAAATAGACACTGTAGCCTGTTTTACATTTTAATATGCATCATTTAGCCTTCTTTTACCTCCACACACTCATATGAAAGCATATAAACCCTTAGCCCCTTCTATTAGATGCAAAGAATTGAGGATCAAGGATCTTTTTTACTTAAGGAGTAAGTGGCTTTGTGAGAATGTTATTCAATTCACTTTATTTCACAGGTTTCAGAGAAAGACAGAAAATATTAAAGATACATAATTAATTCGTACACATTTGATACAGACATTAAAAACATTAAAGCTATAGTTCAACAGGACCTGGACCAATAACTTCCTGTAATGTCTGATGATTTCCTGGCAGCTGGTCTGGACCAAGAAATAGTTGTAACTCTCTGTAAAATGATGAAGTGTGGTTCATACACTTTTATTACTGTACGGTTTAGACAAATAAAATCTGATATATGAATTAGAGATAATAGTAGGTTTATTGGGTCTGTCCCAATAGCCGCACTTGCAGTAAGGAGTAATTAAGTGCACATTCATGTAGGCAAGTGTGTCCCATGTCTAAAATATGCACTCAAACCATGCACTTGACCCATACTCGATGTACACTTCTCCTAATATCACTCCAGAATCACATTCAGAGCTCAGTGTATGCTACAATTCACCGCAGTCTAGCGTAACGCATTGATCCAGTTGCTGACAGTGGTGTGCCTATTAGCCGGTTTTAGCACCAACAGTAATCAACAGATGTGAAGAGGCTGAAATCAGTGACATGTTGGAGTCAGCCTGTATATTATTACTGTCCGAGCATTTACTCAGCAATGGCAGAAACAAATCACAATGATATCTTCCTCATATACAGTAAACCTGTGTGCTCACACAGACTTGATTTAAAAGCTTTATTAGTTGTGGGTTCTCTTTTCAGCTCCTGAATGTGTGTTTTGTTATCTGATTGTAACTGTAATACTGTATGTTAATCCTATATGTTTATTCATTATGCGGACATAAACAACAAAACCATGAAAACACTGATGAAACATGTTTTGTATATATTATTTGTATATATGAGAGAGTATATTCATTAAATAACTGTGTCCTATTGAGCGCTTAGGAACTTCCATGCACTTGCTTACTGTGGTAGTTATAGGAAATCCATCACAGAAATATAAAACCTGTCTCCACGTAAACTTACAATGTAGATTTTGGAGAGATGGACAGAGCCAGCCACAGAGCCTGTTTCCTCTTGTTTCCAGTCCCTATGTTAAGCTAACTGGCTGTTGGCTCCAGCTAAATATTCCCAGCACACATATGGTATAAATCTTCTCCCAAAATACTATTCTTTAAAAACTGCATTCTTATATATTGTTTGTATGTACATGTGTATGTATTTCAATATGGGGTTTGGATTGAAAAACTGTATTAGATCACCACCTGTCCTTGAGAGCAACAAGGCACAGCGGTCAACAGTAGACGACTGGCAATAGATTTATGACGGCAGATACCGGCACCCAGTGTGACACACTGCTGAGCTCATTATGTAGGCAAACCCACATTTAATAAGCATAAATCTGCATACCAGTCAACGGAAACTTTAGCTTGTATGACCGCATCATACATCACCTTTCCAGGAGTGTCTGACTGGATGCAGTCAGCTGAATGACATTATGTGTGCCTCTATAATTGTCAGTGTAAAATGGTCATCGCTATGTCATTTGATCTTGTGGGATGGTGTTAAAAGTCTGAAGGCGTTTTATTGCAGGCCAGTGACGTAGTGCTACTGTACCAAAAAAAGTCATGCTGAGTGCATCTGTGCAGAGCTTAAGTGGATGGACAGAACTGGCAGCGAAAGAGAGACAAGTAAACATCGAAGCCACTTATTTTCACAGACAAAGGAAAGACATTTGAGAAATGATTCTTTATGAATGATTTGATTTTCCCCCTGAACAATTCCAACCCAGATTGCTGAAACTAACCAGAAGAAAATAAAGTGGTCTCGCGGTTGTCTCAGAAACATTTCCCACAGCTTTGTTGTCTTTCCAGACGTTTTCCCCCAAAATGATTTTCCCCATTATAATGCACCCCTGGGTTCTGCTGTGGATTCAGTGCGTAAGATGTTTTCATGTGTCCCCTGCCAAACGCTCGCTCTCCGCTGAGCATGTTAACGACCACCCCAGATGGGCTGCATCACTTCCTCTGAGAGCAGCCTGCAACTGCTCAAAGTCAGAGAGAAAGACGAGGAGACAGACAGACAGACAGAGAGAGAGAGAGAGAGAGAGAGAGAGAGAGAGAGAGAGAGAGAAAGAGAGAGAGAGAGAGAGAGCAGCGCAGGGGAAGTGAGAGAGAATAGTAGCCAAACACCACAACCAGCAGTCAAAACAGTTTTAAACTGATATCAGAGAGTAATCTACAGACACTTATAAACAATCCAGTAGTTAAGATTTCAAAATGTACAATCAACAGGAAATAGTTTCTATCATTCCTGCTTTTAATAATAACATTGTACTCACAATCTTAATCACTGAGAATCTGGAATACAGTGAGAATAGACTGAAAAACAAAAACATGACCATACAGGTTGTAAACAAATTCCCCTGGTTAGCCAAACTAATCTGGAAGAGAAAATGAAGGCATATGGTAAAATGATTATCCAAACTGTACCTTTCAAAAGTGTAGCTATGGTGAAGCTACAAGCTACTCCTCACTGGAAGTAGTTATGCTACTGGAACACAGTTTTGTTAGCTTGAACAACCTACACTATAAACTCCTCAGATAAAACACATTGATCACATCAAGACATATCTAGTGTTGGGGTGCCCTGGTGGCCTCTGGGTTTAAAGTGGTGACCATGCAATTTTTTGGCATTTAGCATTTGACTGTTTGACCCCAGCTCTAGCAGGAGGCACCACACCAGCTCTTACTCTGCTGACAAGCAGAGCTGGGTTCACTTGGGACAGATGCCCCCTCCTTATCTAAGCTATGAGCAGTCAAACCAGTCTTGACTCAATCAGAAGACATGGAGGTGTAGCTGCAGGATCTGCACCGGCTGTGCAACATTTCAATCATTTCTCAGCCTTTATTTTTCCTCGAGGAAAAAAATTAATGTAGCTAACACACTCTCATATACACACATGTATAAATACACATTTGCCAACCGTTCTCCCTCCCCAGAACCCCAGACAGTAAAAGTTAACAGAGCAGGACATGGACTCTCGCTGACCTCGCTTCACCTCCACCTCCACCTCCAGACACCTCCACTGTTCCCAGCTGTCAGGCCCAGAGGGAAACACCCGACGCTGGCCGTGCTCTCTCAGGAAACTCCCAGGCCTGAGTCCTTGCCTTTGGGCCTCCAACCTTACTTTTACTCTGATCTCCAAGCCAGGACGCAGTGGAATGAATGTCAAGTTGGAGGTGGGCCAACCTCTACCTCCCTGCTCTTCTCTCCTATATCAAGAACTTCTGGATGAATATCAGGCCCTGAACTGCTCCCTCTTCCTCATCCTCCCTTTCTCTACTTCCCTCACTTAAACTCATATTTCACTTCTCACATTATGGGAAATCCCTCCATCCCTCACTCAGAACCCTCATCTCTGTAGGACCTGCTCTCTCCTGTTAGCGTTGTGGTGTTTGTGGTCCATTTTGTCTAAATCAATATGTGCAAAATGGAGAATAGATTGGATCATTTTGACATTTGGATCTGTGTATATTTGTGTGTTTTTCGGATGGCTCTCCAGAAGGTCAGAGGGAGACGTGGTTTCATGTTTAGTTTGGATCCCCTCTGACAGTGATTTGCTCAGTCTCTGCTACATCTCACATTGTTGTAATGTAATGGGATGTGAGCCACAAGGTCAGTTTGTTAGCGCGTGTGTGCACATACGTGTGTGTTTTTTTTCTTTTTCACAGAGTGCATTTTCCTTTTTTGTGTGTATTTTTTTAGTCCGCCTGTATTTTTATGCATTTATGTGCACGTTTGCATCACTTTCTAACATTGTCTCCCTATCCCTGAGTGTTTGTGTGTTTGTGCACTCGTGTTTGTGTGTGGTTGGCTGAGGCTGATGAGAAACCCAGTGTTTGGCAGGGGAGCCATTGTGGCCACTGCTCTGTTTATACAACTTTCTGGCATGGGCTTTGTGTAAAGTATACCTTTCTCTGGCCTTACAAACAGCAGCATAGACACACACACACACATACACACACACATCTACAGCTTACATTTTCATGCCATTCACTACTGTAAGAATCTGCTGTAAAACCTGAGTTTAAAGCCAGTCAGATCAGGATGAAGGAATTAGAATTAATCAATCTTCTAAAACCGCTTATGCTTCACACAGCTGCAGGCCTTAGTCAGCAAATGAGTCACTCTCTTGTTTGTTTGATTCTAGACAAGCTTTACTGAAGGCAGGAAACAATTTAACATCTGCTGCATAATAAATTACTGTGTCTTATCCAACTAATTAAGTAATGGTCAAGTTTGACTTTCTTAAGAATCGACGTGACTCACAAGTCAAGATTTTACAGACTCACTTTGACTTAAAGGTGAAGGTGTAGGTCGGGTTTCAGATGCATGTGGGACCTGGAGGTTAGATAACTTAAAAAATGCTAAATAAAAAAAAGGACAAATATAAATACTTTACTCTGTGTTTAAAAGTGTTCAGTGTATCAAGCAAATAAAAAACACATCATGATTAAAATGGTTATCATGCTTTCCACAAAAATGCCTGCTGTGGAATACCATGTAAACAGCACTAACCTCACTTAACCCACAAAATGTGTCACTCTTAACCCCGAACTCATGTTTTTGTTTGTTTGTTTGTTTGTTTGTTTGTTTGTTTGTTTTTGTAACCTCAAGGCAACAATGTACAATACAATTATAAAAACACCAAGATAAATACAATTTGGAACACTTACAGTTGAAATTAATCAAGATATGCTTTACAAACGTATTTTAACAAAAATATAGTCCCTCAGTTCTTAATAATAATAATGTACTTTAACATAATAATTATAATAATTCTGAAATAAATGAGTGTAGATGATACTAAAGTTTTTGTGTTTGGACATAAAGTAGAGGTGAGCATTCTGCCTTTGCCTTTGCAGAAACTACTAAATACAATAAATACATTATCTCATCCATTACACTCCAATGACAAAATGCTGTTTGACTTGTGATAAATGAACAACTCTTAACTAATATACTAACTTACTCTAATTTAATTCTACAAAGATTAAAAATATGTGGATTCTGTGTGTTGGCTTCAGACTGGCTAAACCTACATACCTGCCTATCAAACCTGATTGTGGGATTGATTCTTTTTCCCTGACACTGCATTCAAACTCACTCACTGTCAGCAGGAAAAGATCATAACCATGTCCATGTGTCCATTGTTGCCAGCGAGTATTAGCAGACAGCAAAACACTGCAGAGGATAATTGTTTCACATCATTATACATCTCTATCAATGAGCTTCAGATTATCTGAACAAGCATCTTAACTACATAACGTTGCATGCAGGTAACTGATGGAAAAACACAGTTTAGAGAGATTTGTTCACGTATGTACTTTAAGTTATCATGGTTTAAATGAGTTAACTCATTACAACACGTAGGAATGGAAGGTGTGAGGGTCTGATAGATTCTCTGTTGGGTAATGGCCATGTTGTATATACATCTAGACTAACAAGAGCAATATCTCTTATTCTTTTACTTGTATATTAATATTGTAGTAACACATAGTAGTAACTCACATTTTCTTTCTTTTTTTTTCTTTTTTTTTTTTTTTACCCTTGAAGAACATGTGGAGGAGGTTGACAAATATTCCTCTCAGGCTGCCCACAGTCCCAATGAGTTCCACTAATCAGAGCTCAGAGAGGTAAAACCCAGGGGAGAAAACCCAATCCAGATGTTGTTCATTGTTTTTTTTTTTTTTTTTTTTTTTAATGCTGGACAGTGAGTACACACTGTTACAGAAATGTTATTGAGTGTGTCAAAGTACAACTGTGGGGGAACAGAAAGTGGAAATCATGTCCTTGATTACAAAATTTTTACATTGTGGTAGGTCTGTATCATGGATCTTGAACTATAATATACTGCCTTCACATGTCCATATTGACTGAACTCTTGCTCTTGACTCAGAACACTTTAGTTTCCTTCCTGAGAATTGGCCCCCTCTCTGTCTGGCATGAACACATCTTGTAGTGTATCTGGACAGTGTCTAGTTAAGCTGAATTACATTTTCACTTGACATTCAAATCTGCCTCCAACATAGTCAAATTGGATTTTTCCTTCCTTTGCCAAAACACAGATTGCTGTTTATGTCTTTTTCTCTCCTAATATTTACATGCTGTAAAAGTGCCAGTAAACACCTCATCTTGATTGTTGTCTTATCCCAACAATCCATTACTGACTAAGATGTTTTACTTACTAAGCTGCCTGTCACCTGATGGGATTCACACAACAAAGCTTATTTCCATTCACTTGACACCAAATGCGTCAATGCTCTCTTTAACAGCTGATTTTGTTGATGGGATTTTGGGTGCATCTTGAGTGTATTTACATCTGGGGTCCAAAACCAAAATAAACTGTTTTTTTTTCCCCATTCTCTGGCAGTAAGTGTCTCATTCCAGACTGAGAGTGCTAAAAGGCACATGTTGTACATCTCTCTGGCAGCTTGCAGCTATAATTTGGCTATTGCAACCAATTTATCTAGACTGCACAAAGACAAAGAGTGCTAGTTTGAAAAGCTGACTATTAAAAATGCATATACCTTATATCTGTGTGTGCTATACCAACATAAATAATTAAGTTGGGAATTTATGTCTTTATCTTCTAGACATTAAATCCATGAATTCTCTTTCAGCTTGTTTACAGAGGAGAAATATGTCATATACAGAGCATGGAGCAGGACCCTGGGATCCTCCAAATTAAGATACTCTGCTGTTTATTTTCTGGCTTTAAACATTAGTATAGTCAACTCTCTATTGTTTTTGAGACAAATATTAAGATGCAGTTCTTTTGGGCCTCAGACTCTTATTTTGTCAAATGGTCACTATATAATTTATTCTTAGTATTTTTATGGTTAGTGAGGGAACCCTGTGGCTACGACCAGTTTAAGAGAATGATCTTTTGGCTGTTAGATATGTAAAAATATCACAAAAAAGAGCAAAGACGACTAATGAAAAGGACCTTATAATTCACACTGGAGGGTAATAGAAACCCATTGCTGAAAGTTGAGTTGAGTTTAGTGCTTATGCTTTGTGCTGCTGTAATTTAAAAAAAAAAAAACAGGCAGCATGAGTCCATAATTCAAATCATCACAAACTGCCGTAAGCACACACAGCACCCTTAATGGATACAGAACAAATGGACTGATAATGCTGTTTCATAAATATTCTATATTCTAATATTCTATCCTGTAAGACCAACAGCAGCAGAAGCATTATATCATAATAAGCAAAGCAGGGATGAAGCCATTTGACGACTACATCAAAGCAAAGGTTGGACTTGCACTTAAGCAGCAGGAACAGAATGATCTGTTAAGGCTTCAATACAGAATGCCAGCTCCACTGTATGTCAGTGTCTGTCAGTGTTAATTTTGACAGCTGTGTTTGTTTTTCCTTTTAGACTCATTTTAATGTCATTCATGTAGGTGGCCTTGTAGGAGCCATCCTTAATGTTATTAGTTAAGCCTGCGATTTTCCTGCTATGAACAGTCAAAATGTCTGCTGTTACGACTGCAATCTGACAATATGATGTGAAAATGAAAAAGGGCCTAAGAGACAACAGATGAAAGTTACAAAGTTAAAGAAAATACATTTTTGAAATCTTAATTGTATTCATTGATATTAATGATCAATAGCCTTTCATTCTTCACGTATGATGTTAATGTGCAGTAACAGCAGAATGACTGAAACAGGCTCGGCCCAACCACATTTGTATGAAAGCAGAAGTTACTGTTGTAATTGAACTGGCGTCCGCCCAACCTTGCTTTGTAAAACGGAAATAAGCAGAACCTATTAAAACGAGTCAGTTCGCTTCATGAAACACCCCCTCGTGTGTTCAGTCATGTAACGATTCCCCTGCCTCAGGAGCTGCTGGCTCCCCTTTTAGAAAGTCACCTTCCCCTGCCTGCGCTGCTGACACACCTGTTTGTAATTGGTTCTGATTAGGGGAGTAATGTTTTGCACCTGTGCCACTCGGCGACACTCAGTCATCCGGCCAATCAGGAGCAAAAGTTGTAAAAGTCAGCCTATGAGGGACGGGGGCTTGTAAAAGTCGATTAGACATGAAAGAGGAGCTGGGATTGATGCCGGCCCTTCAGGCGAGGATTTTGGTGAAAGGCTCTCAGAGCAGAACAGCTTGGATTTATTCCAGTGGTGAAAAAGATACGCAAGATGGGACAGATAAGTGTTTTGTCAGATGGATGTAGCTGAGAACATGATACTCGGCTGATATAATATTTCATATCAGAAAGTTCATGTTTATTTCTCTCTTTGTCTGCAAGTAAGTTTCAGATACAGATTCTGTTTGTGTTCTTGTGTGTGTACCTGTGCGTGTGTGTATATGCAAAAAGCACATGCATCACAGGACATTTCTTCTGTGATCAGTACAGTATGAAATGGACACCCAGTACAGACACTTTATCATCATACTTTAATGGACTTTCATCCACACAGATAAAAAAGGGAATTTCCTCCCACACACACACACACACACACACACACACACACACACTCCCTTTCTCAGGCAGATAGAGGAGAAATGATCTGACCATGTCGACTTCTAGCTTGTTCCCTCCTCCTCGTCTCTCCCCTTCTCTCCTCTCCTCCTTTCCCATTCCTCCCTCACTCTCTATCTTCCCCCTAAGGACAGGTTCAGGGTAAGGGCAGCTCAGAGGGGGAGAGGATGGAGAGATGGAGGAAGTGAAGGCATGGAAGGAGGTGCAGCAGCGGCAGAGCAACAGCAGCAGCTGTCCACTAATGAGGTGCCTGGCTCCCTACTATAAACCACTACCGACAGATACAGCCAGAGGACGGCTGTGCTGTGCGTGTCATTTTGTGTGTTTGTTAGTGTGCTTGTATTAATGTGTGTATGCAGGTAAGCGAGTTTGTACATGTGAATGTGTTGTATGCATCAACGGACAGAGAGAGAGGAGGGAGAATATACAGCAACAGCATGCTCCAATATTCTAAATTATAGGAACAGACAGTCATTATCTGAGTATTTGCTCAACTTATGATCTACTGCTGAATGTGAAAGTTCATTCTCAATCTTAGAAATAGGACTCAGGGTCTTCTTACTAGCCAGAGCTTTCAACTATATTTCAGTCTTTATAAGACAGGAATATTAATAATATTATTATATTTTTCATAAGAACATTTTTTAAATAAATGATATAAAAAAGAATTGGCGCTTAAATTTGTTTAATTTCTGTCTTTCATATTTCCTTACAGTATAAAGAATATATGCTTTTGTAGCTTACGCATGTGATTCTCAGAAGCCGTTTAATATGTCATGTGTTGCGATGTGAAGGTGTGTTGTGTGTGTGTGTGTGTGAGAGAGAGAGAGTCTAGAGTCTGGGTGGTTAATTAAGGGATATTTTTGTGGGTTGGATGGCACGGGTAGGCTCTCATAATGGGTCAGGTGAGTGCAGGTATCAAAAGAACCTGAACAGCGCATCTCTACTGTCTGGTTCAAAGAGTGGAAGTGGCTAGAATACGTTGCAGACAGTGACAGCATTGTGTGCGGTGTGAGCAGGTCAGCTATTAAGAGCAAGTTGATACCAGAAACTGAGAGTCTCTTTTTGAAAGTGAAAGGCTTTTCTAATTGGAGAAAAGCAACAGAGAAGATTAGGGACCATAAGAAGTCTCACACTCAGTGAACTATAAGTACAGTTGTGAACAGTGTCCAGTTGTGCAATGTTCCATGTACCAGCTGAGCTAACTCCAAAACTATTTTTCTATTTTTGCCTATTTTTGTTTGGTCTCATGTTCTGTTCCTTGCTCTTTATTTTTGAGATATATGACATATGAAAGTCATTCAGAAGCAGTCTATCAATCAAATAGGCTACACATATTTGTTTGCCTAACGTGTTTTGATTTTGCAGTCGATATGCTTGATATGAACCATTTTTTATTGTTACAATACTAAGAATTCTTTGTCAACATCTAAATCTTGCTTTCTAGATTTCTTAACAGCAGGATGTTTCACAAATAATTTAATATTTTAAAGTAAAGCCTTGGTTGAGCTCAGTGATAGCTCAGTTTATACAGCACAGCTGTGTTGGACAGTAGGGTGGGGCACCCAGTGAAATAGTCCAAATTTCTTTAATTTAAATAATGATAAAACTGAAATAAGTGTTGTGGAGGCAAGAAGAAAGATTAAAAGTCAGTGCACAGCTTGAAAAAGGTTAAAGACCACAAACTAGGTTGGGTGTAGTTATTGACTGAACTTTTAACATCTACATTAAAACAATTACAAAATCTGTCTAAAAGGCAATGTGGTCTCTCTAAATCATGTTTACAACTGTTTCAAATAAAAGCCTTAATTCATGGTTCATTTAGCACATTTTCCCAGCACTTTCAACCCCACATCATTATCTTCATCAGTAAATGGAGTGATGCATGTTGAAAAATAAATATGTCAAACACAACTTGGAACAAATAGTTAGTAAAAGGAAACTGTAATAGCTACAACAGGATATTTTTTTTTTTATCCTTTCCAAATGAGATATCATTACAACATTACAAAAATATGAATCAAAGGAAAAAGACAAGGCAATACAAGGCATGACACAAAATAAAATAAGATAGCAAGATAAGCAAGTGTAAAATAACAAACACAATGGGTGATTTATCTAAACTGTGGGTTTGAGTTATTATGAGCTATTATTATGATTATGTTGTGGGTATTTATAAATCATAAACTGGGGCCAACATCCCCTGAGACTGAAAAGTAATTATTTTTCAGCCTTAACTGATAATTGATATTTTTATGTGAATGTGTTCTTTGGTTCTGCATAAAACCACACACACACACACACAAACACACAAACACACACACACACACACACACACACACACACACACACACACAGAAAATCTTCTTAAAATTTCCTGGACTGTTGGTAGGAACAACATTGGCTAAAGATTTCTGTGCAAACAGAGGAGGGGTACTGAAATAATTATCTGCCTAACATTGAACAGATGCAGAGACAGAAGATGGAGGGCAGAGAGCAGAGGCACTGTTCCTGCATTTGTTATTTCACTTCTTATCATATTCTGGCAAAATTGTAGGCTAATAGAATACGGCTTGGAACAAAACATTTCGACCACTTGAGGTGTGTTTGATGTAACTTGCCAGATGCCTGAATGGCCTCCAAAGTGGACCTATAATTTCAAAGATATGATAAGATTTGTTCTTTTTGTGTGTTCAAGAAATAAATATATTAATTTTCCCAGGCCTGCTCCTGATCAGAGGACAAGGAAAAAGAAGTCTCATTGGAGACATTAACGCAGAAACACAAAATTAAATTTCGAGTCTTTACACAACTGATGTTTTTAAAACTGACCAAAAGAAGGTCAGATTTTCCTGCCTGTATGACAATGGAGAAATCCTTATTTTGCTCCACAGGGTAGAAAAAATAAATAATAAAAGGATCATGCAGCTGATTCTGCATATTTCTCCCTCAAAAAGTGAAGAAAAGGACCCAGAAGGGAGGTGATGGAAGCCAGAGTGAGGCAGAGAAGAGGGAGTCGCAGAGTAGTGGAGGGGTGTATCTCACAGCACTGGGTGTATTTGAAATTTACAGCGTGTGGTCTCTTGCTCTAAACGCAGATATTAAAATCATTACCACTGTGTGTTAGCATAAGCTTTCCTCTGCTAGAGCCAAAGGGCTGTGTTTTATGGCTCTTTTATTTAGTAATCCACAGTGGTTTCTATGAGGCACAGTTTCCCCTCTCAGCCTCCCGTTCTGACTGCGCTCTTCTTATCAAAGAAGGCCATTGTGTACTTATTATTGAGCCTGTAATCCAGTTATCAATTCTGGCACCAGGGAAAAAGTACATACAGTGAGTTCTGAAGGTCGGCTCACAGACGAATTGATTTAGAGACAATAGCATACAGACAGTCAACAAAGACGAGATAAAGATAAAGGTTGAGAGAAATATTTCCTGGCAAACACAGACGGAAACAAAGTCACAGACATATAATGTATGTACTGTGGGAAAATACACACATATGTATAAACACACACCCAGACACCTTGTCCTCAGTTTAACAGCCTTGTAAAAATTATGAATAAAATGTGATGAATTTAAAAGCTCTTTTTGGTGTGTGTGTGTGTGTGTGTGTGTGTGTGTGTGTGCGTGTGAGTGTGAGATGGCGGTCATCCGATATAAGCAACAGTGCAGCCTCGGGGAGAGAGGGGCTCCGTGTATCTGGCATTCCACTGCAGGGTAAACACTGAGTCAATGCTATGTTTTATGTCAGGCCAGAGAAATTCATTACGTCTTATCACACATTCAGGTTTCGGGGTCAGTAGCAGAGCATAAACCCAGACATGTACTCAAAGTTTATTATTGTGCACTTACATATTATTACACTCCTACATTTTCATAACTCGCGTTCAGGGCAAAGGCCCGAGCTGAAATTCAGTGTTTATTAAATGGACTGCTATGCAAGGGCTTGCATGGAAAACTCATTGCCGACTCTTTCAGTGCATAAACAGAGGCAGAGGAGAGAGAAAGAGGCAGGAGAAAACAAGAGGTAAAAATTAAAAGGATCTTTTAAGACAGATTATCAAGGAGAAAATTGTTGGAATTGTCATTTCTATTAGTGGTACGCAGCCATGCAGATTTGATTTTTCTGTCTCTGTCTCAGAAGAATCTGGCTCCACCCCAACACAGTGTGGACAAAGGGAATTGCTTCAGTGTGTTTCAGTAGAACTACTTACTACCCAGGAAATAGCCCCTACGAAAAATATAGACAGGGTGTTCTGTGAATTATCCAGGGTAACAGGCACTAGAATTCTGAACAGGTGTAAAGCTGAGACCAAAGCCAAGCCTGCCGTTATGAGCCGACTCGATTGACCTTGACTGGTACTCACCAGGTCCTCCAAATTCACCCTGTCGAACAAGTTTTGAGCACAAAAAACCTCCAACTTATTTAAGTTTAGGAAAATATTGTTGTGTCATACAATCTTAAATCTAGTTATCCATGTTGTGTTTAGATTCCTTAGTGGCCATAGGAACCACCACTTGCCGCTTGACTGTAGACGTGTACTGTTTTGGGGAATTTGCCGAAATGAAATGTCTCCCACTCCTGTCAAATTTGAGAAACAAACCTGACCTGAGACAGAGGCCATTTTTTGGTTCACTTCATCCATGACTGGCCGTTAGTTTACCAGATTAATGCAACATACTGACCTCGCCATATTGACTTGACTATCAACTTGACAATTATGTATGTAGACAACTGGCACAGTCACACACACACACACACACACACATAAAATTCTTAATTAAAAAATGACCAAGCCTGTACCAGGCAACAACCCAAAGCACTATTCAACAGAAACACCTGAAACTGAGATGAAGCCTGCTACATAGTCAGGACCTGTCAGATTAGGATTGGGTAACAAAACCAAAAATGGACACTGATTCTGGAAAGAATCAGTTACTTACTGTGGCTCTTTGAGCACCACAAATAAAGAGAAATACAAAGTATTTCAGAAAATGGAATGCCTCATAACCTGAGTAAATAAATCCACGACTGTTATCCTGAGTGAAACAGTAAGTGAGAAATAAAGTTGTTTTATAATTATGTACACTGACCCTTAAGACAACAAAGGAAAAGAAAGAATGAGAATGAGAGGTATTGAGAATGAAAGAGAAAGATAGTTTCCAAAAAGCTGATTTCCTATAGTCTGCCTGCCACCATCCAATCTGTTTCTCTTTATTGTTGTCTGCAAGTGGTATGCTCTCCATATCAAGGTATTCATTCCCCCTTCCCCTCGGCCTCAGCATTATTTATTGACCTTTATGATCAAAGGATGTCGCCACACTCTTTGACCAGTCGCTTTAGCGCAACCTTGTCTTTTCTGAGTTGAAATACTTCTGAGATTTTCTGCATTGACACAACAGATTCAGGCCTTGGATTTTGAAGGCCAAAGAGAAATATTGTACATTTAGATATACTGCATTATTTGTTTAGACTGGCTGCTGTGTGAGCTAATTACCCCTCAAACCACACATTAAGACCTTCCCGCCCTCACAGAAACATGCTCTGTATTGATTTAAACTCCTTACCTCATGACTTGCGGCTTGCACGCCAAAGCTTTCTCTGTCTCAGTTTCCTTTGCACACACCAATAACTTTCTTGGCCTAGAAATTAGTTTGCTCCTCGGTGGATAGAGGCTCCCTTGTGTACTGGATGGTTTTTCATCTGACTGCAGCAGATACCCTTGGCCCAGTTCATCCACAGCTCATCTCATGCCCGCCAATATGGCTGCCGTGTAGGCTGTTTCACGTGCTGTTGAACATTACTGAGTACATCATTCAAGCAGGAAAAAAGCCCAGTGTTTCAGACTGTTAGATCAGCCTGGAGCAGTGTTGAATGAAATGATTTACAACTGCTAGTGACTTCCTTGATGTACTAATTAGCCGTTATATGTTTTACTCTGCAGTGCATCAGTTACTGGAAGAGCAGAATGTTAGGGGGAGTAGTACTGGAAGAGATCTGAAGCTGCAGAGTAAGAGAGAAAAAGAGGAAGGGATTATTTGTGTGCATGACCATGGGTGTGTATACAAGCTCCTCCGTGTGTGTAACTGTGTGATTGGTGTGCTGCATTCTGCGGTTTTCAGCTCCGGTGACTGATGTCCCATCCTTCCTGTCTGCCAGTGTGGATTGATGTGCCCGACTGCACCGTGCTCAAGGCCGATACTGCTCACCCCAGCCCCCCACCACCACCACCCGACCCTCTCCTTAGCCCGGCTGGGTGCTCATTAACCCAGACTGACCCAACTTCCCATGGCCCTGGTTCACCCTCACTGGCCTGGCTCGGCTCTCCTCAGTCGAACCCAACCCTCCTCCTCCTCCTGGCCTGGCCCAGGCACCGCCACAACGCAGCTTGTCCCAACACAGCTACTCTTACTGGGGGGAGGAAGAGAAGTAGGCTGAACCTCAGGGCCAGCAGATATACGAGCCCTAACTGCTTTTTCATTAAGCTGACTGTCATTATGAAAAAGCCCTTTCTTTTACCTTGTTTTCCTTCTGGTGCTTTTCTCTCTCCTCCTCCTCCTTTTCCTCCTACACCTCGTCTGTCTCCCTAATACTTTTACGTTCAAGGACAGAGCAGTCATTTGGTGCTTTACGGTGGAGAGGAGCCGGGGCTGAAATGAAGGTTTGTTCTACTTTGTGCGTGTTTGTGTGAGAAAGTGCACTCTGCGGGGGGTGGGGGCCGGTGGGAGTCGCAGAGCTTGAGCAGATAGATGACGAGAGAGGGATGGCCGTTGTGAGGTGATGACCTCAGTAGTGTGGAGATTTAGTGAAGTGTATAAGGGCAACGCACTCCTTTGACAAATGGGGCAGCGTGTATTTCAAGTCATTAGACGGCACCCGTTTCACCAGTGCGGAGTGAAACAGAGTGTGTATTGTGCTGAAAGGAGAGTCCTTGGTTTTATACTCTGCTTTTTTCTGAAAGTGTACAAGCACCCTCCCTTCAGTTTCAGTAACTCCATCCTCTGCATTTCCCTCTCAGCTCCAATATTTGATTCACAGTTGTATGCTTGCGTTGTATTTACTTGATTTATTCATTGATCTAATTGGATGTAATGACGCTTTGATGAAATCTGCACGCGTGCAACAGCACCCGCTGCAAATACACACAGCTGCACATATGACCACCTCACCCACCCACCCCCAGTCAGCCCCGTCTAAATTCTCCACACATGCGAGGCAGACAATCCTCCTTGACATCTCTGACATGGTGCGGCTGTATAGCATTTTTATTTTTCTTCTGTCCCAAACAAAGCCCATAACTCAGGCACCCTTTCCCCTCCAAATCATAAAGGCAGGCTGGAAGGAATGAAAGGCGAGCGGCTGTTTTACTGCAGGGAGTGGGATGTAAATCCTCCAGGTCGTCAAAGCAGCGGCGGCCGGGCTGAAGACCGCCTCCACGACTCTGGGGTGCAACTCCAAACAAAAGACTTCTCCAGGAGTCATCAGGGACCCCCCCGCAAGTACACCTTTATTAATGGGCAGATCACACTCGCACATGGCGCACCAGCATGCATCTGCACTGAATATGAATGTACACAAGCAAGTGGAGGGAGAACATTATATCATCCTAATCTCTGTTTCAAGTGCATCTTCTCTTCCCCCTCTTTCCTGCATCTCTCCACTTCCTCTGCTAACTAGCCGTGTTGGGTGACCATAAGTGCTGAGAGTGTGCTATGCTGACGAGCAGGGTGACTGTATTTATGGCTCTTTCATACGTCCAGCATGAATTATGCATGAGGTCTCATTGTGGTGCACAGAGGAGCGCTGGATGTAAATCGATAGGTGTTCACTTCGACTGACACAAATGATATCTCCCCTAAGCAGTCCCCTCATCTCTCTCTCTCTCTCTCTCTCTCTCCTTACATCTCTCTGTGTCTCGCTGTCATTTTACACCTCATCCCTGGATAATAATGTTTACCAATGCAACATCACTCACGCTTACAAAAACACATGTGAGCAAAACACTGGATTAGAGTAGCTTTGATGAACATATTCATGTATTGCTCGGAAAGGATAAACAGATGAATAAATACGTTCTATTCATTGTCTGGAAGGAGAAGAAGGGAACCAGCTTTGACTGGAGCTCTTTCTTCTTTCTCTTTCTATCAAAGAGGAGTGTCTCTTCTGTAAGAGGAGAAACTGATGTAATGGCATGTAACAACTGTACAATCCCTGGATTATAACAAAGGATTAAAGGTGTAATTTGGGTGATGATCACTGTCAAACACATCACACAAAATACATTTTTATTTCTAAAAATATTTTGTGACTTTCCTTCTTTGTCTGTGGTTCTCTATCAGGCTCATATCCACAAAGACGATCAGTTTGTCTAGTTCAAGGCTTGAAGCATTTTTTTTTTTTTTTTTTACAATAAGGAAACAATACAAAAATAAATTGCAACTTGTATCTTTTTATAACACTAAGTCTTTAAGTGTAGAATTCTAATACTAACATGGAATTATTTTCAAAATATTTTTCTACACACGGGGATGGCAGTTAATAAGTACACCTAGCTAAAATTAAAATAGCCCTGCCATAAATCCTACCTTCATGAAGGTTATGATGTTTAGTTTTAGAGGTGTTATGTCCTTTTTAGAGGCTGCTGTTTGTAGTGCTGTCGAACTGAATTGTGTTCCACAGAAAGACCTGTTCCCTGTGCCCTAACCCTAACCCTGTTATTTTGTTCCAAACAGTCAAAACCTTTTTCAGACTGCATTAGTGTTAGCTAGGTTTATCTAATAAACTGGCACCTGAGTACAGTATACTGATTTCTTTATTTCATGGCAGCAAAGTGGAAAATTCTACACACTTTGGATTTAAAGTTTCCGTCTAAAACTGTATAAATGCTACATTTTGTTTATACTTAATGTCTTCCATAGTGTATTCTAATTATATCGTCAGCTGTGTCAGGATGTAGTTTTTGGTTGTGTACTTAAATCCTATGATTTCTTTATTAGCACTGCCATGTTTAACATGCTGTTGCTTTGATCCTTGACCTTTTTTCTGTTTGCTCAATTAGAAATTAGTTTGTTATTATACTAATTCACTTATTCACTTGCTGAATAGGATTTCTCTTACAGACACATTTTTTCTTATTATTTTTTACATTATGAAATGTTCACTTAGCAAGTCTACAGTATATTTCATGGGATTACATTAAGTAACCATCAATACATTTCATTTTGAAAGTAGTCATTTTTCCTCTGAATGTGTTTTCCCCCTGGAATGTTCTCAGGTCAATCTTTCTTCCTAAAAGTTCAGCCACTGGAAACCTCTTTTCCACTCCATTGCCATTAGCCTCCTGTCCCAGTTTGTGAGATTGAGAAGTGTTTACAAGTATCATTTGTTTCCAGCACACAAAAAGACTCTGTAAGGGCTCACTGACACACCTGTTTTAGAGGTTATAAAGGTTACGACCTGTAAATGAAGGAGCAGAAGAAGTGTGTGTCTGTGCCTCTTCCCATGGCAGCCTGTGTTTGGATTTTCTAGGTTAGATTTTCTCAGTAAGACTGAGTCACATTTTATTTTTTCAGTTTTATTTTCCGTGTTGTGCCGGTGGTTTGCCGTCTTTATTTTGCTTTCCTTTGTTTAGGGCGGTCTTTTTATGTGTCTGCTTTTGTTGTGTATTTCTGTTCTCTTATGAACACATACACACACACGCACACACTCACTCACACACACACTCACCCATGCTTTCTGAAACCCACTCTGAGCATTCTCACAGAGGCAAGTTGTCCTAATCCACCTGGCTTTGGCTCTCAACTTCCCAAATGCCGACATGAGAGCTGGTCATAACTCATCACACACACACTTTCTCACACACACACACATATCCAGAGTCACACAGCAGCCGCTACTCCAGAGGCTTTCTTTGGTGAGCCATCGGCGCCGTATTACATTAAAGGTCAGTTACTGAGTTTCCATTTTAGCTTCGCCTTCCGCCGGTAGCATGCTGTGAGCCAAATAAATTGGAGGATTGTCTGTCAGGCCGCCCGTTTGATTTCCTCGGATGGCTTGGAGTGTTTGGCTTGGAGGTAACCACCTCCCCCTCCCCTCCTACTGAAGTTACTTCTTAACGCCTGGCATGGGGAGAGTGTCATTATCTACGGCAGCTTAGTTCACAAGTGTGATAGCGTCAATGAGTATGTGAGGAGTGAAATATGAACATGCTAATGTAGTCGTATGTGTGTGTTTCTGGATGAGACTGCTATTTTAATACTCTGGTTACAAACTAGACATTATCTGATTAGCACTGTCCACTTCTGATATTATGACTATCATGAACATATTCACTGTACAGTCCTTTGCTGGTGTAACCAATCCCAACTAAAGGCCTACATACCAGCTTTTTACACAGCTTTCAACCATATCACAAGGTTTTCAGTTTTTACCCACTTTTCATGTAGGTGAAACTGTTAAAGTCCAAGCTCACTAGCTGTTATGATTTATTCCATAGTACTTTTAGGATTTCTCCTATGAATTGGCTGGAAAGTTAAGGATCTAAAAAGGAAACATTGTCTTTAAAAGAAACTATCTAATATAATTAGAATAAATCAATTAGAAATATTTAGAATTGTTAGTCATTTATCAAGCAAAATACCAAGCACTTTTTGGTTCCAGTTTCTTCAATAAATAAGGATTTGATCACTTCCAGTGTGTTTTTCAGACAAAACAAGCAATTTAAGGACATCAACTTAGGCTCTGGGAAATTGTAAATAGGCATTTTTTCAAACTGACACTAATCAAGTAAAAAAATTGACAGAATATGCTAGTAATAATGGTTGAATGGTTACCAATTGACAGTTTGGTTGTGAAGGTACAGTTGTTCTTACACCACAGAGCTGTTGTGCCCTTAAACTAAAACTGCAGAGAGAAAAGCCAGGGGTCTATTTTTAAGTGAACTGAATTCCATACAGTGAGCACACTTTCTTCTTCTCTTTCTCCCTCTACTCACTGTTGTCCCCAGTGGACACGTTAATCTCCTCTGTTTCAGGGCCTGAGTTACCCCTGCAGACACTTTATTTAGACTAGAGAAAGAGAGAGGGAGAATAAACAGAGGCGGGAGAGAGGAGAGGATCTTGGCTGAAGAAAAAAAAAGTATATTTTTGCACAAAAGCCATCACACTGATGGATCAATGGATATATATGCATATTCCTGATTGGAAAATGTGTAAGTGTCAACTTGTCAACAACATAAGCTAAACTTGCTTGTCTTAGTCAAGTGTATCCAACTTGGATTCTGAAAGTGTTTCATCAGCTTGAGGGTCATAAACTGTTCTTGACCCACAGAGGAACCATGTAATCCTTCAAATGGAGTGAAAACCTGAAAATCACCAGAGCCTTAGTTACAAGGTTTTCACATGACAACAGAAATATACAATGGACTCAGTTAATCAGCCGTCAAGAGTTTCATTCTGTTGTGGACCCATTTTCCATCCAGCTATCCAAGAAACTGAGCTGCAGACTGTTGCACCAGCTGATTCCAAGTTTGTAAGTTGAAATGCTATGTTCTAACGATCTAGTTACACAGTAAACGTACCACTTTATTCAGTGGCACCATCTCTACTTACACTCTATCTCAACTCAGTTGACCTTAATAGAAGCATTTTCTCAGAAAGTGAGGTTTCATCTAGAGCATTATGTGAAAAAACATTAAAATCCAAACCATGTCTTTTCACATTTCACTGCTGAGCTGCTGTATATTCTCCTGTGCTTTTAGTAATATCACAAACACCCATGAGACCAGAGTGTGGCCATTGGATGAGAAGGTATTGGACCTCAGCAATTCGTTAAGAAAGGTTTCTTGACCCAGTTTAATTGCCAATTAATAGGAGGCAAGACTTCGGTTTCCATGGTGATAGTCTAGCCATAAGTTCCCTAGATAGGTCCATCGACCTGCAGTAATGATGGTAAAGATACGGCTATAATAGTTATTAATAGGTACAGAGCCTCAGGGTTAACAAGGACTGATTATAGAGCTGAGCTGGATATAAAGGTTACCCTCATGATAACCAAATTTGAAATCTTCAGGGAATGGTAGAGTTCATGGTGTTTCATATTAATATCACTTGGAATTATTTGTGTCTTTGTATTTCCATGTTTTGTTTTTGTTATGTTTTGTTTTTTTACATTTCTTGTTATCTGACCCACACTATGTTTGCTATCAGCCCTTTATAGCTGCTTAATGGACTGTACCACAAGTGTCATGGGTGCTAGCAGGCTAACTGGCGAACCAAAGCATGGAGCACTTCATTCAATTAGCCTAACTGTAACCTTATTATGACCATTCTCTGTCTCCATCAGTAGATGCTGTGTGGTCTCATTTAATTTAAGTCAACCAGTCAAATTCATAAGCACACACACATATTCCCACACCAAAGAGCTCATGTAATGTACATGTACTTTCGGGATTTGAGGGCAAACTTGAAACTGAAAAAGCAATGCTGTGCTAAGCTTAACACAAACACACACACATATAAGAAATACACAAACACACACTCCCCCAATATATACACCTTAACTACTCAAAAGGCTTGCTATTTTCAACCTTTATACCTGCAAGCACATTTTCTCGCAAACACACACAAACACACTATGCCTCGTTCCTGCACACATATTTTTACTGGGTCTCCTGGGCTGATTATACATGTACATGTACACACACACACACACACACACACACAGACACACACACGTGCTGCAGCTGACTGGCCAGTCAGCCTTAGTTGTTTTTGGACTCAGGAGTCTAGTTAGCGAAGGCTAGTATCAATCATTTAGCCAGTGAGAGCGGCTCAGTTGATGGGGTCGTGTTTGGGTGAAGAACCTGGCCCAACCCCAGAGTCCCTCACTCAGAGGGGGGTGGAGGAGCTGGGACAGCGGGGCTGAAGTTCAGAGATTGAATGATGTCTCAGATAGGATGTAAGGAAACAAGCTGAGCGAGGCTGGATGAAAGAACTGCAAATAAATATGCAATTAAATACCAGCCAGCCACCATTCCCGCATATTACACAGCTTTATTGAGTACTCAATTCTCACTGTCCAAAGAATGCACACTGAGCTTTGTTATTTCTGAAAAATACATTCCTGCCTCACATCCGATTATATCACTCTGTGTGATCTCTAGGCCTGCAGTTTTTGTTGATTTGTAAATAGCAGAGAAGGAGAAGAATATGGCAGAAAATACCATTTCATTAAATCATTGATTTACAATAATTTCTTACACTAATCTAGATTTCTTAAATTGCTGTTAAGGAGCTGGAGCATATCCCTGCATGGATCAGGCAGCAGGAATGGAAACACCCTGGATAGGTCATACTGTAGCTCTGGGCTATTTAGAGTCCGTAGTTAATCTGACCTACATGTTTTTGGATTGGGAAACCCGGGGAGAATCCAGACTAAATCAAAATGGAAAAGTACCCACACACTGCAATCTCTCAAGCAAAATGTTTTGCTTAAGAGTGACTAGTAGTTGCCAAGTTGTACCTTATGCTAAATCTCAACTTCTAACTTTTAGACAGGAGCCAAGAGACTGATCTGAATATGGCACCAAATTAACAAGAGGAAAGTCTCAACCTGATATGGAAAGGCAAGTTTGTTTAGTATACCGTATGTAGCATATTCAAAGCTTGATACATAATGCTATGATTCAGTTAAAGGCAATGGAGTACACAAATATCCAGAGTTTTAGCTCCTAGTATGGGTCAAGTTCCAGACATTTCCCATAATGCAACTTGATAGTATCTTTCATTAGATTTTCTTTGCCAGCTAAATGGCCACTTCTTTTAAATCCCACACTTCCAGTCTGTAACCCAGGCTTTCTGTTAGAAATGTTAAGTCTTAAAACCAAGCTGAGAAAACCCTGATGACATCATCAGGGTCATTTGTTGAATTTCAGAAAGCTCCTCCACAGCCACAGCAGACATTATATCACTCTTTTCACACAGTAGAAATCATTGTGACAATTAAACTGAATTGCATGTGTAAAATCTCTGAGGTGCCTCTTTAATATGTCCTGGAAAATTTGTCGAGCTCAGTGTACTATATTAACTAAAAGCTGCTTCTTTATGCTTAGTTTGTACTCCACAGAAGCAGTTAGCAGGCTGCCTCTTGCATCTGTTATAACAGACAGAGTCATTTGTTGGTAATCTTTGCAATATTGTCTGCTGTTCGCTCGCATTTTTCACATGCTCTAGATGAGCATTTGCATTCACAGGTGTACATGTAGTAAGTATATATTCAATGTACAGTCAATTCTGCTTGAATATTCAAGAACAATCCTGCACCTTACTGCACAGCATATACTATTATCTGTCAATGTGCATTATTAATGTTCTTAGTATTATAAAATATACCATTTACTTTAATAATAAACTTAAAATGTTTTTTATTATCAGCAATGAAAATATTATTATTATTATTATTTGTAGTAGTAGTAGTAGTAGTAGTAGTGGTAGTAGAAGTCGTAATAGCACTAGTAATAGTAGCTGTTGTGGTATTAGTAGTAATAATTTCTGAACTACTGTAACTTTTTTGTGTTTTTATTATGATGTACTTCAATTTATTTATTTTTTTCTTTTTATGTATCCGTGTCCACTGCTTTATTGAATCAGTTTTTCTTCAGGTTATTTGTGTATATTGTTTTATATATTGTAAATATTTTAAAGAGCCTGTTTTGTGTATTGTGTTTTATGGCACAATAAAATCACACTGAACCAGTAGTAGCATTAGTGTTGGTATTTGTACTGGCATTGACGTTGTAGCAGTTGTTATACATTTTTAATGTTAAATACAAAACCATATTATCTCCTATCACTCAGACACACATATTCCTTGTTAACAAAAATTTGCCAGTCATGAAAGAATTCTTATACACAGACAAGCTCGTACTGTATTTCTCTATTCAAGATCTTATCACAAGATGTTGTACCACAGTCCTCTGGCATGGGTGCTATTTTAATTCCATTCTCCAACCTGCTGAAAACTGAGGATTAAGACTGTGGCTCTTGTGCACATGTACATATATATGTCCACATGTTTAGCTAGTGTGTGCGTGTGTGCGTGCATGTCTGTGCTGGCTTGCATGTGTTGTAGCCCATATGTGAACAGTGATAGGAATCTTATTGCTGTCAACGGTCCAAAGGCCAAAGCTGTGCTGAACAGAGAAAATCCCAGAGCCCGACTCTCAGCAGCATTACCGAGCTCTCTGTCTGCTTTAATCTTGACTCCTTTTTCTCACCGTTGTGCTCAAACCAGCGGATGATGGATGGCTGTTGTGTCACAAGGTGCCTTTTCTTTCTTTCTTCCACTCTGTCATTCTCTCTTTTTACTTTTTTCTTCCAACTTTTTAAATAAAATAAGGTTAAAAAAAAGGGAGCAATTGCAAAGAGTTTGAATTGAATCACCCTGGCTTTCCCCCAACTTCTCCTTTCATCTACAGGTTTACTTTTCTTGTCTCTTTTCCAATTTTCTCCCTCTGTCTTTCTATATACACATAGCTGTCTGTCCATCTCAGTCTATCAGGCAGTTATCAAGGGGATTTTGAACATTGCCTTCACTGTGATAACTAGGTTTCTGCTTGAGCTGATAGCCTTCTGGACCTTCATCGGTCGGGGGGGAGAGGGCAGGGGTTGACTCGTTTAACCATCACCGTGCCGGCAGAGATGGCAGCCAGATCCACATCACCCACTCGCATGTGCACCTTGCCTCCTTAACCTTTGTGGATGGATGAGTCCAAGACAAGAGACCTAGTGGCTAGAGAAAGTGGTTTGCTCTGGAGATTAGCATTTTTGTGTTTGTGTGTGTGGATTTTGTTGTATGTGCATGTGTGTGTTTGGTAAGGTCAAGGGTCAGGCTATCAGGTGGGGCCAGCAGTGTGGCCAGTGGATCCAGATAAAGAGCAATTGAGTGGTCAAGTAGGTGACCTCCCTTCGCCTTCATTTGGGAACAGGCCACCCGCCGGCACCCTACGGCCCAGAGGTGAGATTAGTCTGGTGGGGCTGATAAAGCTCCACACTCTCCCAACAGACCAACAATCACTGAGGATTATGCTCCTGGAGAGAGCCCGTTTCCCACACAAAGCAGGTGGGGAGAGAAAGAGCGCTTACTTAAAGGCTCTTCTGTTGTTGGTTTGGTGTCTGTAGCCTTGAGCGAAAACATACCAATTTAGGTTTGCTGTAGCCGTCACTGTCAAACAATGGATTTTGTTTTCCCAGAAGAGCAGCTGCAGTAGTCCCTGACTGGTTGTGTGTTCAAGCAGCACATAGTTTGGCTTTGCCACAAATGTGTCTTTCAGCTTTGTCCTCCTAACCTTTAGACAGATGTTCAGAGCCATGACATATTTGAAAACAGCCATGTTTTATGAGGTGCTGAACAGTGAATCCATAAACAGAGGAAACCTCTCTGACTCTTCATCCTCCGCAATCCCTTTATCATCCATCTATGTCCTGCAGCACTAAACTCCCAGTTTGAACTCCCAGCCATTTTAGAACAAAACTAATGCTGTGTCTACACAGATGGCATAGCATGAGCAGCACACTAGCAAAGCAGCAACAGCAGCTCCAGTGCTCCATGTATCTACACAGGAGGCATTCAGGCACAGTATCGGTCACACTTGGTTTGAAAGTGCTCAGAGCCCAATACGCAATTATTGTAGTTGCACAAGTAAAATGCAGGAATAGACTACATTTTGACCATGTTTAGGGGGATGTAGCACAAGAACATGAATCATGTGCCCTGTGTAGACAGTTGGACTGGTTAAAAAAGAGTGTATCTCCTTGTTGCCCTTGCAAAACAACACAGAAATCTCTTCTGCTTTCCTTGAAAAACCTTCATTGAAGATTGACATATAGACAACTGCTAGACAGTTCTCAGATCTGCTGCCAATTATTTGCAAAAATTCACAACTCAAAGATGATTTCAGCTTTGTCAAAGTTGTCACCTATCAATCTTCAAACACTTTTGTCTTCCCTTTATCTCCCTTTTGTCTGTTTGTTTATCAATCTGACTCAGAGCTCTGTTTTCTCTGTTTGGTTTTTTTCCCCGGTTCTCATTGCTGTCCCGTTCATTTCCATTACTCGCAAGAGACTCTGGGAAACAAAAGTTGCCTTAAAGCCGGGTTGCAACCAAGAGAGGGTGCTTCTCCCTTAAGTGCTTTTTCATGTTGTCTGGTGTTTGTCTGCAGTAGTTTCTGCCTCTGGTGTCTGAACCAAAGCTGCGTTTGACGGTTACACAGACAGCGTTTCACTGTGAACTGAAAGATTTCAAACACAGCTAAATTAAGACACCTTCTGTCATACTGCCAGCATTTGCTCCTGTTTTGTTTTGACATACACATTTTTTGGGCTCTTCATAGGTATCACTGCGGATGTGTTGTCCATCAAAAGTCCTCAGAAGTAATACCTCG
Organism: Lates calcarifer; assembly: GCF_001640805.2. Taxonomy (NCBI): domain Eukaryota; kingdom Metazoa; phylum Chordata; class Actinopteri; family Centropomidae; genus Lates; species Lates calcarifer. The sequence continues at coordinate 23,258,278 of NC_066853.1, forward strand.
CAGACCAGACACAAGGTCAACTCTGTGCTGGAAGCCTCTCGGTCAATATGCTCAGACGAGAGGCTCTGCCCAGCTATTTTCCCCCTGAAACTTTCATTTCTTGTTGTTTTCTTTCCCAAGCTTTTCTCTTCTTTTCCCCCAACAGATAATTCCCAGTACGTCATAGCAGCACTCAGTTTTCCTCTTCAGTCGTCCTTCACTACAACAAAAATGCCAACCAATCACCTGGAGTTAAGAAAAGAAAACTCTTGACTCAAAATTGGTTGAAGCAGCTGGGGATTAACGTTGAAGCATTTGGATTATGGATTATATTATTGTGCAGACCTAAGGACATACTTAAGAACGACAACACAAAGGACAGAGTAATCATAATGTCAGTGTGAAGGGTGGTGCTCCATTGTGATTGTCTTAGAGGACATGCCAGGAGAGGTTTTATCTTTCGAATCAGGAAATTGAATTATGAAACAAAGTGACCTGATGAAAAGGATTGCAGTGACAGTATGGAGCTGTGGGGGTTAAGCCAGTTTGAAGGGCTGGTACTTCACCTAAAGGTCTCTTAATTAGATTGTTTGGCAAAAGCATTCAGGCTTCTAGCGCTGTGTGTGTGTGTGTGTGTGTGTGTGTGTGTAAAAGAGGATCTTAAGTGGTGCGATTGTTATCTCTTGACTTGAGTCTTCATTTTAGCCCCTTTGTTTGGCTATAAAAGTGAGAGGGTTCACTGAATTGATACTCAATTGAGCTGATGAGTTGTCTCACAACTGAGACGAGTTTCAAGGTGACTAAAGATGTCCACAAACCCCAAAGTTGAGGTATGGTTGGTAACAATGTCCTAATCAAGTTTTTTTGTCCTTGATCCCAATTAGAGTCCTGTAATATGGGGTATCTGGTGATAGCAAGTCCAATATCCTTTGTAGTACCACTACTGTCAGTATACGCAGTAAAAATTGAAACATACTAGAAATAGCAGCAGAGGAAATGCAGCTAAAAAGAAACACTAAAATGTGAATGCTGACTACCTCATGGTGTATACTACTTTCAGTATTCAGTGTTGGCAGTGGAAGTAAAATGTGAGCTGCAGAATTGTCCAATTTGTAACTCCTAGATTGCCCTGGCTGTAACTACTAGGATATGAGGCTAGCATAAGCCACGTTCAAAATATTTCCTTGGAACTTCTTGTAGATCTTAAGTTTCATGTCAGTGGTAGTTGCACTCACCAAATATCAAAATACTTCAACCATCTGTGTTATACCTCTTCCCATGATCACGGGCTGGAATGCCTGATTAACTGACAGGTTTGTCAGATTAAGCTGATTTTGTTCTAGCATTGAAGAGAGGGGCAACATTCCAGCTGAATCATGGCCATTAACTGAACTCTCAACATGACTGGACTTACTTGCGTTAGCCTAGTCTAGCAGACAGACAGTTTTTCCTTTCCATGTGACTTACAGTCTCAAACCCCCTTGTCTGGGTTTTTTCCCTCTCAGTTTGTCTTTTTTTTTCTTCCAGTCATGGCTGAATTTAGCACTTTTCTTTGTCTTTCTTTCCCTGTCTGTCTCTTTCACCAACACAACCTCTTCTTCTCTTTGGTAGGCAGTCAACCACTTTGGTCCATACTGAAATATCTTAACAACAATTAAATTGGTTACTATTAAATTCATTTTCGCCACAGGATGAATCCTGTCTAGTGATCCTCAGTGAAATATCTTGACAAATATTGGATGGATGGCCATGAAATTTGTGACAGATATTCAAAGTGCCTTGAGGATAAATTATAATTACTTTGGAGATCCTCTGACTTTTCCTCTTAAGCCATCAGCAGGTCAAAGTTTTTACATATTCAGTGAAATATCTTGACTACAAGGTGGACTGGCACAAACGTTTGTATAGACATTCATGGTTCCCAGACAGGATTTGTTTGTCCAACTATTGTTTCCAAGTTAAGAATTAATGTAAATGGTAAAAATAATCCATGCATGCTTTATATATGTTTTTTTATTCATTGCAATATTCTGAAATTTCAAGTAATACACCAAGTTGTCAAAAATCAAAAAACGTCAGTTTGGGGAAAATCTATCAAGCTCAGCCTCATTAATCTTCTTCCGTCTTCCCCTCTAAGCTTGCCAACAATCTGCAAAGGAGGCACACTTTCCCTCTGAGGCCGATAAACATCTCCCACTGCAAACCTCAGAACTTTTAATGTATGCATGCCTTGTGCTGGTGATTTCTCAGGAAATGTGTAAAACGCCATTTGGCTCAACGTTGAGCCTGAGCTCTGTTTCTAAAACTGTCCTTTCTTCCCCAGCCTCTCCCGGGCCCTTATCAAAGACTCAGGACAATCAGTGGTTTATCGCTGCTGGAAATGAGCGCAGGAAGCAGATGTTGTTCTGATTAAGCACACACACACACGCACATCCACACACACATGCGCTGCGCCAAGTGAGCAGTGCTTGCGGCTGCCTCAAGGCCTGAGAGGAGCTGAGGGCCAAGTTTTGGAGTCCAGAGTCATGATATCTGCTGAACATGTGCTGCAGAGGGGACAAACTGCCAACAGACTGGCCTTTCTTATTCTGTGTGTGTGTTTAAGTTACAGGGAGTGACAGTGAAAAATAGAAAGCAAAAACGAGGCCAAGAAACTGCTTGATGTGCTACCTTGGCCTCCTCTTTCTGTTACGTAATCCCTCCATTATACGCAATCATATAATGCAGTAATCAATGCATAATAGTGTAGGTAATCAGCTTGCCTCTACAGACATAATGACTGCAATAACTGATGAAACTGCTGATGGCCTTTGAATCAAATGCTGCAGTGTATGTGTGTGTATGAATGAGAGGCAGGGAGACTGTCATATGGTTTCTACTTTAATAAGAATGCACTTTGGCACCCCTTTATTTTCTTCACTTTAGGCTATTATTTTACAAACTAGATATAAAAGGACATAAATAAATGACATAAGTTACATGTACCTAGAGCTCCTTGACAAAAACAAAATAAAACAAAAAACAAGGCCAAAAAAAATCATGATCATGTCCAAGAAAAAAAAGTACAAAAAAAGATTGAGAGAATGTTAGATCTACATGACTAGATCATATGGCATTGGAAGGCATACAATGACAAACATTAACTCTGGCATTTTGTTATTTTTTTTTTTGTTGTTGTTTTTTTTCGAATCTTCCGACATTTAAGTAAAGGAAAAAAGTATTTTACAGTACATTCTGGTTTCCTTCTCCTTCCCAACATGTCTTGCATATTTCCAAACAGGTCCTTTTTCAATAGATAAAACCCCCCAAAAAAACAACGCCAAAAAAGGAAAGAACGGTTGAGCTGTATTAAGGGCGGAGGTGTTTTTTAAATTATATGAAGCATCACTTCTGAGTTCAAAAACATTCACATAAGTATAGTTTAAAGAGATAAAGGAACAAAAGGAATATAGTCCATTGGGTTAAACCTGTAGCTGTATGATGTGCTCTGGAAAAAATAAAAATAACCAAGTTTTCCCTTCTTAAACACCTTTTTCCTCACTTCTCTGATCCTTTGATGTGTACAGGTGCGTCATTTTAAACTGCCGCTACTTCAACAGAGGGATGATTCCGACATTTCCTCCTTGATTTGTCATGAGCTTGGAGGGTCCAAACTCTCGTCTGTGTTTCATGTGTTTCTATGCACAGGAGGTTTGCAGTCACTCATGTCTGTGTCTCCGTGTGTCCATTTGCAAGCCGCTGTTACTGCCAAAGCAGAAATGGGTTGCATTCCAGAAAGCTGTTTAATAAATGCTGTTGCTGAGTAGAGTTTGCACGACAGGAGCAACACACCTTACATTGTTTTGTTTTTTTGTTTGTTTTTTGTTTTTTTTAGACGACACGAAAGCAAAAAAGTCCAGGGTTTTTCTTTTTTATATCAAAAACAATACAACTCCATTACCTCTTCCTCCTCCACAGTGGCATGAAAACGGACACAATTACTGATAGTACTTCAAAGACATTTTCACTCATACAGCTAGACACACACACACGTGCACACATCATCACATTCGCACGCTCAAATCAAACGCTTGTTACTTTACATGCAAACAGAACAAAGCAATAAAAAAAATCAAACAAAAAAAAAAATCACAAAATAAAATGAAACTTTCAAAATAAAAGTTCATTATCCGCTGGAGCAGGGCTTCTTGATTATATTACATTCTTCTTATTGTCTCTTTTTATGCTGTTAAATCATTCATAGTAATTCCAGTACATTGCTGGATGGCCACAAGCAACGGTGGCTAGTTAGTCACGTTGATGTGTTGTGACAGCGGACGTCCCAGACGCTTGGGGATGGATTTGTCATCTCGGTGTCGGAGGAGGCTCCAAGGAGAGGAGGAGGGAAGCAGGAGGAGGAAGACAAAGAGGAAGAGGAGGAAGAATTCTGGTCATGGCGAACAAGGCCAGGATCCTGTTTATGATGGACGGCAGCAGCTGGGGAGAAAGAGAAGGGGGAGGAAAAGAGAGGCTGCATCAGTCATGGTGGTTTTGAATATAAACAATTTAAGCTTGGCATCCAGTCCTGACCAACAATACTGCTCTCCAGCTCCAGCTCGATGGAACATTCGACTCATCCGCTAAACAAAATCGAGTGCCAAAGCCAGGGCATCCAGAGAGTGCAAGCGGCCGCCCTACAGGGGAAAATATGGATTTCGTGGCAACAGTGTATTAACTTGTGTGCACCACATGCCGTTGTGTGTACATAATATATGAAACATGCCCTTGACTTGCTGGCACACACCAAAAGCACGACAATAGACATTTAATGAGCGTGTATATCTTGATTACTCTATGTATAGATTCAACAGCTTGTGCAAACGCACCATTCTTTTTCTAATGCCAGCTGAAATAAATCCTTTGGAAAGTCTTCAACACTGCTCAAATTATAGCCTGTTAACTTTCAATATTTTTTAGGTTTTCTGTCATGTAATCCCTGTACAGCATTTCCTGTAGTAAATTCTTTTATACTGCAAAAAATAATGCATTATACTGCTTTAATGCTGTTTTTCACTTAGTCTGCCCACATGGAGTTATTAGTCATATAATCAATCAGTCAGATAATCAATTAGTCCTCTGACAGAAATTTACTGTGCAACTATTTTTTTTATTTTTCATCCAAAAAAATCAAACATTTGCAGGTTTTAGTTTCTTAAATGTGAGGATTTGATTCAATGCACGTATGTACATAAATTTATCTCGAGTCTTGGTTGGATCAAACATGCAATTTGTGCCCTGGGAAACTTTTAAAACTATTTTCTGACATTTTATAGACAAAATAGTTAAAAGGGCAGATTAATATAAATAACTTTTGCAATGCTGCTCAGCACCATCCTGACTACTTCATAAAATGAAATTTGAACCTTTTAAAACAACAAAAACTGAACATTACAAACTTCACAAAGATCATTTATTGCAGAGCAATTATATTAGAGGTGTATCTAATAAACTGATAACATTTATTTCTTTTAATTTTGTACACATTGAGCATACATTCAGTTATCACATAAGTAAACTGATTATGTAAGTGAGATCAGACTTGAATTTGCTGAGTAAGCTATATCCATGCTGTATTAACTGGGCACATGCTAACTAAGTTATTACTGTCAATTCAGAAATCTTTTTAAGGCTTATCCAGAAAGAGAGAACAATCTACAGTATCTGATATACAAAAATTAATCAAGACCCTCTGTTAAGACCCTCCTGGTACCATGACAACATAGTCACTCAGGGGAAAGTGTTTCCGAGCTCTGGTGGGCTCTGTTCGGCTGATTGTGAGTCAGCGGCTGATTAATTCTTCTCATTAAGATGCCAGCGGCATCAGGACCGCAGACTGATCACAGACCAGTGGCTATTGATCTGCTCTGGCTGCCTGCGGTGGCGCAACCAGCTTGTTAATTAACACAGTTTCTGGAGCTGAGGGGCCAGTGATTGGGGGGGGGGGTCGTAATGATTCTTATAAAGCTCTTGGTGGCTAGACATACTTGATATTAGAAGCATACTGCAGTAATAAAGGGGGGTATAATCCAATAACATTATTTGTTTTGTTTTAATAGGGCTTTTTGTGCTGAGTCTAGGTAACAAAAAGGTACAATACTATTGATCCTCACCTTAATGATGGTTGGTTTGAGTAAAGGTGAGTGTATTTTCTTGGCGATGATAATGCTGATGACTCTGATTTACTCTCCATCCATATTGCCTTTGTTGCATCCTTTTGTCCGAATAAATCCTGCCAGTAAATTCCTTCATTCTGGTATCCAGTTTATAAAGGCGATTCAACTGGTCCTAACAGCTGTCCATCAAAAATGATGAGGAAGAGTTGGTGAGTCCTGCATTAATGGGGGGTGGGAGCTTTGATTCAGATGGGGAGATGAATAGAAGAATCCAAACTGTATGTTTATCTGAGGTGTGGGAGAGCATTTTTGGGAAGACAGGGGAGTGGGAAGGCTCCTCTGGAAGATCAAAGACATTCTCAGCAACGTCCTGAGGGCAACAAAATACAGCGTTCTGGGAGAAAAACAAGGCCAGAACAGAGCAAAAAACAATAAGAAGCGTCTCTAAATAAGCCCTCCCTGCACCGCCGTCTCTCCTCGGAATCCAACTCTCAACCTCTCAGAGATTCACTGTTTATATCTGACGGGTAGGATCCTCCATTTTGTCTGTGAGATACCAAACAGATCCAGCTGAGAGAGAACAATGGTGGCTGGGGTAGCCTGCGAGTCCCACAGAAACAATTCATGTACAATAAACACAGTCACAGGAAATCAAAAAAATCTGCTCTGCGGATTATTCCAGAAAGAAAGTTCCAGAAACAACACTCTGCCCAAGAGGAGAAAGAAAGGTATGATTCCCATCTTCCTCACTTTTCCTTCCAGACCCTTAAAGGCACTCCAGATTGGCCTCTCGGAAGCACTTTTCCAGCCATCCTATCCATAAATGCTGCAGACAGATGCGCCCCATTCTCCAAAACAACAAAAAAAGGGCAAGGTAAAGGTCAGATTTTTTTTTTAAAAGTGCCATTTTTACCACTTTTTTTCGTCTTCATCATCGTCTTCTTTTCTTTTAGATCCAATTTAAAGTGCATGGATGAGGTAAACTATTTCTTCATAGTTTATTTGTCTCTTTTTTTATATTTAATCTTTTTTGTTATTTATTTTATTTTTTCCGTAAGAAACGAAGTCGCTTTGCTTCCTTTTCCTTTTTCTTTGTTTAAATCTCTCAGACGGGAACCATTCTGCCTTGCATCTGTTGCATTTGAGACAGCATTCCCTGGACGCTGGTCAGAATCTTGTTCTGGTGCGCTGCCGAGGAGATACCTATGCGAGCCATGTCCCTGAAAAAAGATGGGGAAAAGAGGCCTTTTAGGACCGAGGACAACAATAACAAACACATGAAGGCCTGATACACATGATGAATTTTACAGCCTTCCAGTGGAAACTGGCCTGACAGTTTAACTGCTGTGAGGAATTTCACTTTCCAACGCAGTAATCCTAATCCTGTAATCTTAATAAGTGAAAAATGAAAATATTACAGACAAGTGACAGACTGAGAATGTATTGTATTGAATGTATTCTTTACAAAAGATATCATGGATTGATTATAGTCTAATAATTGTTTAAAATTTATGGTAAATATAATTATGCTTATTATGTTTATGCTTTCTTGCTGAGAATTAGATGAGAAGCTCAGAAGCACCCTTTTTTGTAGCCCAAATATGAAGCCAGCCAAAACAAAATAGTTTAGCTCAGCTAAAGATTTAAAGCAGGGAGAAACAACTTGGTATGTGATGGAACTATTTATAGTACTTAACTCCCCGTAAAAACCTCAACCTGTCATTTTTACATTCCTGTTTGTGTATGAATCAAACACATGAGATACACGTTCACTAATACAACTGTGCAGCCAGGCAGATTTTTCACCTTTGGACAAAGCCAAGCTGGCTGTCTCCTAATTTCCTGTTTTTATGCTAAGCTAAGATAAACTGCTGGTGAATGCTTCTTTATATTTTAAGATGAAGACATAGGGGCGTTTTATCAGTCCTCTCATGTAGCTCTAAGAAAGTGAATAAGCAAATTTCCCAAAATGTCAAACTATTCCTTTAATAAGTTTATCTGTGTCGTACTGACATTAGGTGAGAAAAGTGAGTGTAAAGTGCGAAAACAGTTTAAAAATGTTGTTATCCCACTCCATTCACAGAATTCACTTCCTGTAAGATAAGTTTTTTTGCTGTCTTGCAACTTCTGTTTCCTTCTTTTCTTTTTTACTTTTTTCACTTGTCCTCTCACAGTCTCTCCTTCCTACTCACTCTTGTGTCATGTGGACCACAGCCTCTGGAGTGGTGTAGCCGGCGGCTGTGAAGTTGTCGCTGTATCTCTCCATGCCGATGGCCTGCAGCCAGTCCTCCACTGTGCCCACGGCCGAGGATGCCTCGGGGCTCCCTGGCTCCAGCAGGGTGGTGTTAGGCCTATTGTGGGTGGAGGAGAGAAAAGGATTGGAGAATGAATTTCATGAACATAGGTTTCACAGACGTTGCCGCAACTCTCAGTTTGGTTCTGTATTTGGAGTAAGTATTTAAAGCTGCTGCACTTTTCAGCCCAAAATCATGATGCGTGCAACTGTCTGTGCAAAGAGAAAATAAAAGTTATATTCTGTTTAAGAGCTTTCGACTTGGAAGGTAATGATCTGCTTTCTTACACCGTGTGGGACATCACTGATTCTTGGCAACTACATCATATCATGGGAATTAGTTTCCTCATTCATGACTATGATGCTGTACTGTGGTATCAGAAGGGCATGACACATTCACCTTGTGTGATGACAGAGAGCTACCCACAAGCTATAAAATGCACCATGCTACATTTCTCTCTGTCTTTTCCCTCCTTAATGGGATAGACAGATCTGTCAGGTTCAGCTCTCTTGTGTGTCCCTGTTTTGTGAGTCCTACCGGAAACCCCAGCCAAGTCAAACACAGTTCCTTCTTGGTGTGACCGACACAGTTAGTTAAATCTTATTTTACAGAAAACACACAACCCTGTCACACTTAGGTGAGTTTTACCACTTGGTGGTCTCACATTCAGATATTCATCAGCAGATTTTTCACTTTTTTTCCCATCTTTCCTTTTGGTTGAGTGTTGCAGCGGCGCCGTCGGCCATGAAACATTTACATGGGGAGAAGGTCTGAGTCGGTGGCAGTCTCGTCTCGCTCTGATGACTCTCACATGCTATCTCTCTTTAGCGCTCTCTCTTTTTTAGAAAGGATGTTGACTTGAACTGTGAGAGCAGGATGTCAGAGTCTTTAAAAGACTTGCACGTAGCGATCCCTTTTCACACGCATACGCCACACACACATTCTACTTTCCCCTTCCCTCTTGTAACTGTAAAAGTTGCATTTACAGGATTCAGTTCTGCTAATTACTCCACAAGAGCTGCCCTCTTGCTCTGACTGTGTCCCATTAGGTGAGCGTGTGTGTGTGTGTGTGTCTAATTTTGCATGCTCTCACACACTCATTAAACTCAAACAGACTCCCGCTGGTCTGCGTTGAGTCTGTAAACACACGTAGGTCATTCTTAACACGTTTAGCCACCAGAGAGTAATGGTGCCGGAGCTGTAGGGTCATGTTTGTTTTTTACTCTGCATTACATCGTAATTCTCCCCCTCTGTTGTTAGAGCAGCTACATTCCTGAGTGTACAGCACCATTAAAGCTGGTTTGCAGAGAAATCCATTATGGAGGGTGTTTGTGCTGAGAAGAGCCACGTGTTGCTGGTAGATAATGTTTAATGGTAAATGTAAATACCAGTGAGAGAATAGGAAAGTGTGTGTACATGTGTGTGTGTGTGTGTGTGTGTGTGTGTGTTAGTGTGAAAGGCAGAATATTGAGTATGTAATACATTTTACAGTATTAAGGCTGCATATAGTTTGTGCTTGCGAGTTAAGTAGATGAGTCAATGTATGTTTATGCACATTAGCTCTTTAACACAACATATTTGCTGGTTGTCAGTGGGAACTTAATGTGAAATTCCACAACTTTTCTATAATTTCCAAGACAGCTGGAAGCCATATTGCTGCTTTCTGGTTTTATTAATTTTTTGCTATTTTAAGATTAGTTTGTAATACACTCAGGCTAAAACCACACTAATTAATACAAACAATATCTTAAATAAAATTGTAAAATACTCATATTTCTTAATAATGTAATCCATTTCTAAAATAATGCAAATGAATGCTTGTGACCAAAGCAATATTTTGTGAAAATTTCTTCATAATACTTTTTTAAAATATCTTCTTCAGGCTTGAGGAGCAATGGAGGAAAAATGACAAATTATACATAAATATTATCTGAGTAGCAGAAAATATGTTTTTATCCAGCTGCTCTGCTAATGGTAAATATTCCCTCATATTTATGACTCCTTGTTGGTGACTCAACCCCAATGTTAGGAAACCCCTGACCTAGAATGTACTTCCTAAAATCTGTCATTCTGTAACCAGTACAACCTCTGCTGTGTGTCTGTTTGCATATGTATGCTTGTATGTGCATGGAATGATAAGCATGTCTGCCAGCTACGATCATCCTCTAGGCATATCTATTTTGCATGTATCTCTGTTCTGCCCTCTCACCTGACAGCGGTCTCTCCCCCGGTCCTCTTCAGAGTGTTGGGGTTGCGGATCAGTTTGTCCAGCATGTTGACGATCTGCCCGAACTTTGGCCGGTCGGCCCTCTCTCTCTGCCAGCAGTCCAGCATGAGCTGGTGGAGCGCCACGGGGCAGTCCATGGGCGGAGGCAGCCGATAGCCCTCATCAATAGCCTTGATTACCTAAACAGTAGATTAGTGCTGCTGTAAGTCTCTTTGCTTCTGACTACAGCTATATCATTTTTTCCCTCTAATTTTATACCCTTAATTTTTAATCACCTTACTTTAGCCACCTACACAAGACATTTGGTTATGCATAAATTAAATTCTTTATCATCATTAGTGGCACTAGAAATGTGCATTCAGTGTGTAATGAGAAAAGGGATTATACAGCCAGCATTTTATCACCTCTGCAGTTAATTTGATTATATAACCAAGTTAAAATGATGAAGTATTTTTTATAAAATATTTGACATTTCACATGAAACTGGGAATTATTGTTTGAGCACAAATATCACACACTAATTCAATCTATTTATTATTTATGATTGTATGTGATTACATTGCTCCAGACTTACGTCTTGGTTACTCATGTCCCAGTATGGTCGCTCGCCGTATGACATCACCTCCCACATGACAATGCCATAGCTCCACACATCGCTGGCCGAGGTGAACTTCCTATAGGCGATGGCCTCTGGGGCCGTCCAGCGGATGGGGATTTTCCCTCCCTGTAATTGAAAGATGGGCTTATTAATGAAATCTGACTAGGCCGACAAGTAAGGTGACACACAGACAGACCACTGTCACATGTTCGCCCACATACACACACACTCACCCTGGTGGTGTATGCAGCCTCAGGGTCGTCCTCCAGTACTCGGGACATGCCGAAGTCCGACACCTTGCACACCAGGTTGCTGTTGACCAGGATGTTGCGAGCCGCGAGGTCGCGGTGAACGTAACTCATGTCTGACAGGTACTTCATGCCTGATGCGATGCCACGCAGGATGCCGACCAGCTGGATGACTGTGAAACGCCCGTCATTCTTCTGCAGAAAAGAAGACAACATTTTATTGTATAATCTTACTTGTGTTTAACATTCACCTGCAACTATTTTACTGATTCATTGGTTTTACTGGTTAGTTCCCCAGCGCTGTTCAGTTTTAAATCACTGTTTTCTGTTCTGATTTAATAGATTAATGGATTTTAAAAAATCTGTAACTCATTACTTTCAGCTCCCGTATTTGGCATTTATAACAAAGACACATTACACACTATGACTAGTTGTAAAAAAAATATAAGGTCATTTGTCAACTTTGTAATAAATTTCTTTTGCTACATGCAAGTTTAGGTGTGTATTAATGTATATGTCACTAATTATGTATTCTTTGAGGGATGCTTAATAATACACTATAACATAGCAGTATGATTAAACACATGAACAAATCTATACAGTGTGCTATGACGCATAAACAAATCATGAGGACATATCCTAAGATATGATTTCAACTATATTATATTATTTTAAGACCCCTTTTAGTATTTACAAGCAGTGTATAAATACTTATAAAGTACAACATGCTATAATTTAGCCTAGTTGTGAGCAAATACATTTTTTAATTTACAAATTCTTATTGTTTTGTTATATGTGTTATAAAGCATTTGAGAATTTGATACACCTATACAAACCAGTCACAGATTAGTTTATTATTGTGCTCAAAATAATTACAACATATTATGTATGTTAAAGCTATGTTATAGTATACTTAAGTGTTATGCATCATTTTAGAACTTGTTGATATTCATATTCATACTTCAAGATGTCCTTACTACTACCATTGTGTAACAAGTTATTTCTGCAGCAGGAACACAACAGAACTGTGTCTGCATTTTCCTTTTTCATTGTCTCATATTTCTAATGTATGTATATTTACTATATGAAGCAGCCATGTGTCATCTATAACCAAAAGTGTAATAAATCCTGGAAACACTGAGGTGAAAGCGCTGTCGACCTCCTTGTTGGAAAAACACTAAGTCGATCAAGATTAGGGCGAATGTTTGTGAACAACCGCTTGTAATTTTGGTGGATGACATTACAGAGATAAGAGGGGATCAGCTGGCTACGGTCGTATCACACACTCACACACATGCACACATGTATGCAGACAGACACGCATGACTGACCCTCAGGAATGCATCCAGTGATCCGTTTTCCATGTACTCTGTGATAATCATCACTGGCTTACCTAGAGAAAAAGAGAGGGGGAGAGAGGGAGAAAAAAGGAGTGAGAGAATGAAAGGCAGATGATTATGGAGGTAAACGATGCACATCACAGCCCGACACAGCAGGGGTGTTCTCGAGGGAATGTGTGTATACGAGTGTGTGTTAGGCCATCCATCTCTGTCCCGTAGTGATTTAATTAGCTCAGAGTTACGGTTGCCCTGACGGCTCCCTTCTTCCCTTGCACACGCAAAGGCATCTCCACCGAAACAAAATACCAGTATACACACACACACACACACACACACACACACACACACACACAATCTTGTGTTTATGCAAATATGAACTGATGTTGGGCGCATTATCTCAAGTCTCATCACAGTCACCCACCCAGAATCCCTCTGACTCCCTATTTATGTCAGTCACTGTCCCTTTGCCCTCTGTCTCCTCTGCCAACTTTGGACACATCTGTCACTCTCCCGCTAGTTCCTCTGTATTGCTTTCTTTTTTTCCTCCCTCGCTCCTGCTTGCTCACTCTCTTTTCTCTCCAATCCCCACCCCTCCACTCTGGCCTTTTTCACCCCATCCCTCTGTCTTCCCCTTTCCCATCTCTCTTGGGGGAGCGTCTGTGTCTTTATCTGAGCCGGGGCAGGCGGAGGGGAGGGTGGACATTCCCTGGTGGGTCTCTGTCTGTCTTTGTCTCTTAGGATGAGGAGGGATAGTGGGCATAAGGAGAGGAGAGAGAAAGAGAGAGAGGCAAAAGGGAGAGGGAAAGGAAGGGAGGGTGACTTGTTTTTGTCCCAAAACGGCAGCAAGCTGGTGCCTAACCAGCCATGGCAACAACACATGCTGAAAAGTGCTGCCACAAATTCCTCCTAGGACTGTGCTATTCTTTGCATTCCGTTTCAAGTGGCACAGTTAAGGTGGACTTAAAAGCTTATTGTGCTAAAGAGAAGTGCTGACTTAAACCTAATGCCTTGTGGGGAACTGTGTGAAATCTCTCATGTGCTCCAGCAGAATGCCTAAAGCAGCAGAGAGCCAGCCGAGCAGTTGGCAGCTGAGGTCTTGAAGGTGACGTTCCTCCACTCCGCAGCAGACCTTCTCACCATGCCAAGAGGCCGTCAGTCACCGCCTTACCCGCCGCGTGATTGGCACTCCATTAATTATGGGGCGCTCCAGCGATGCCCCAAAAAGAGGAAGTGAAGTTAAAGTTGGGGGAGAGCGGGGGCCCTCTTTGTCAGCCATCTTTGTTCCCTTTGTTGCGGGTCTCTGCCCCGGGGCTGCCGGTGATTGACAGCTCCCCAATCAAGTCTGAGGAGCATCTGACCTGCGACCTTAAACTCTCGCCTTCCAAGCCCCGCCCTCTTCCTCCCATACCATTTGCATGCTAATTTCTTGTTTACTGAATACGCCCTGCCGCCTTTGGCAATGAACTCTGGGCAAGGGCCCCGCCAGTGGGACGATTATCACCTGCCAACAAAGCAGGGGAAGGGGAAAAACGCAACAGGGGGACAATATTGAGGGGAACACTGGGCAAACGCTCTCTGGAGTCCCTGATGTTTGCAACGAACAAAGATCTGGCTTTTAAAAGCAGATCTATTCTAAATTAGTGCGCTCTTACTTCATGTAAATTAGCCGTTAAGCGTATCACGTCTGATTCTGAGCTCTAATGGAGGCTAGACTTTAATTACACACTAGCATGATAGAAACGTTAAATATATACAAGCTTCAAGATGGTGGACTACAGCCAGTAGTCCTCAGTGAGAGATTTTTGAACATTTATGTATTTTACTGCCTATTTGGAGTTCCTCCATAATTAATAAGGCTTAATTGGCTCTGTTGGACATGCCAGCAAACTGAGGCCAGATTGAGAATTCCTTTTAACTTGATTGTAATGGAGAGGGGAGTGCAATTCAAATAATGGATTTTTAATAGATTCCACTGACACACTCAAGTGTGAAGGACTAATTTGCCCAAACCTTGTGTCAAGCTCTCAAAAGTGTAGAAGGAGGTGGAGTGGGAGTTATCAGATGCCCTTCTTGCTTTGGCTCACCATCCTTTCATGTCGGCTCCTGTCACTGCTGCGCAGCTCATCTGCTTCTCCTTCATCTCTCTCCCTCTGTCTCGCTCCGTCTCTTTCTTTTCCGGCCTCCAGTTCAGTGGTTCTACCACCCTCCGCTTTCTCTCTCTCTGTCGCTCTCACTGTTGTTCTCTGTCTTTTCTCTAATCCATCAGCTCCTAACCGCCTCCCTGTCTCTTTCTCCCCGTGTCTCTATTTGCACCTTCCCTGGCTGCAGCTTGTGTCCGATTTTCTCTTCCTTCCTCTTGTCCTTCTGTCGGCCTTTTCTCTGTCTTTCTCACTCCGTCTCCACGAGGTCTGAGAGGTCATCCCCCATGGTGAAAGGTGTGATAGGTGATAAGCAATTCTGCCTGCGCTGCTGTTCACTTTCAGCTCCGACTGGGCTAAGTGTGTATGTGTGTCTGTGTGTGCGTACGGTGTGTACAAGAGTGAGAGAGACAGCGTTATCTAGCACAGATAGGGCCAGGCTGTTGTGTCACGACACATTAAGGCACTTCATCCATCTAACCTGAGCCGAGGCTGGCCATCAGCTATGGTAACACTCACACACACATGCATGCAATCAAAGACACACAGACGCCAACATGTGCTGACAAGACATCGCACATGTATGTACACATACACACATAAACCTCTCGCCTAACAAATAGCATCAGGAGAAGGTGCAAAAGGTAGAGGGAAAGAGAAAGACAGGGAGGAGAGAGCGCCAAGGGCAGAGGGAGGGAGATTTGGCTGGTGTTTTGTGGCCATGCAGCAGCAGATAGAGGAGGGATAGGGTATCACTCCCTAACCCCAAACACATTTACGGCTGACACCATGATTAATGAGCCTGGTGCTGTGCTACAGGGCCTGTTTCTGGACCCATTAGACCCCCTCCCAACTGCCCAGCTACCTCAAACTTCACCTCCCCCTCCCCACAAATGTTGGATGCCTTCCATCTGGACAGAGCCCACCTGGGGATACCCTGGATGGGACCTACAGACATGTACACACAGGCACAAATACAAGCACAAATACAGGTATCCTAGAACATATGCAACATAAGTGGTCCTACATCTTGAGATACAGTACCTGCACGAGCATTAAAACACACACAACAGCACACAAACACACACCTTTAGCCAGTAAAGATTTGGTTTGTCCCTACACTTACCCTTCTCCAAAGTCACCCAAAACCGCAGACGTAGTTAGTAATGATTTATTGTTACTACGAGGGGACTGCAGAAATGAATGTCTTCTCTGTGTTATTATAATATAACAGTCATTGTGTGAGTAAATGTGAGTGTGTGTGTGTGCATGTGAAAGGTGAGCATTTATTCAATTTCCAGTACCCCGCAAATTGTTTCTCAAATAGACCAAGAATTATGTACCAACTGATGTTCTGTCCCTCATCAAGAAATGAAAAATTCTCACCACACACTTTTCTCTACAAAAAAATGACAAACCACATGCTCAACATACATTTGGTGACCACGCCCTCTAGGTGAATGATGTTCGGGTGGTCGAACTGGCCCATGATGCTGGCCTCGGACAGGAAGTCCCTCCTCTGCTTGTCGGTGTAGCCCGCCTTCAGAGTCTTGATGGCCACGCAGATCTCTCTCTTGCCCGGCATCTTCAGGCGTCCACTGCAGACCTCGCCGAACTCCCCTGAAAATACACAAGCACTCTGATACTACAGTGCATGGGCTATAAATCACATCAAGAAAGGAGCAGGTGAGGGTTTATGTGTGTGTCGTGTGTGTGTGTGTGTGCGTGCAGGTTAGAAGGGGTCCACTTTAAACATTGATCAGGGTCTCTAATCCCTCTCTCCCCCTCCTCCCCTCACCCACTGGTGCAGAGAGAAGGGAAATGGATATTGATTCTTTCTCTTTATTATTTTGTCATTGGATGACTTTTCTCTGGCCACAGGAATAGCACGGACAACATACTTAGCCTCCCCTGATTTTTTTTTTTTTTCTAGTTGACCTGACCAGCTGTCATTGTCTGGGTTTTTGTTCTCAAAGAGTGCACACGAGCGCATATACAGCCACACACACAAACATGAATCCCTGACAAAGGTATGCTGGCAGCAAAATATCTGCATGAAACGAATACCAAATGTGCTATTATCCCATTAGGTGGATGCTTTTAACCAAAGTATGTTACACTATGCCTTACTGCAAAAGATTCCCAAAACACTGCATTCATAATAACTGATAAAAAATGCCTGAATTATCTGAAGACAACATGTACTTTCTCACCAATGCCAATGACTTTCTCAATCTTGATACAGGAGGCGTCAATCTCTTTGGCGAACTCACGGACGGCTTGGTTTGGGTCCTCGTAGGTAAAGGGGTCAACATATATCCTCACACCTGGAAAAAGGAGTTTGCAAGAAAGAAAGGAGGGAAGCAAAAAAGAAAGAGGAGTGAATGAAGGTTAATTCATTCCGGCAACTAAATTCCATCTGTTCTTTATTTCCATCATGCTGCAGGCTACACTGCCTTTCTCTGTGGAGCCTCTTCTCCTCCTCCTTTTCCTCATCCTTTCTTTTTTCCATACCTTACTTCACACTCTAACTCCATTGCTGTGACTGACTTCAATGAAGATGGAGCTCATTAACTTGAAATTTTTGTGGGATGCAAATAACAATGCTGATGACTTGATAATGAGGTGTTTGGAGCATGTTGGGATGCAAGTACATTAACTTCAGAATAGTTTGTTTTTCCCCACATTTTATGGGCTTCATTTGTGGTTTAGAGTACATGCACATGAACACACCTGACAGCGCCAATGTGTTTCAATTAGAGAGTGTGTAGTGGTAGGTGGATTGTTAAGTATGAGTTACCTTGATGTAAGTGCTTCTCTTCATCAGAATCCTGCTTGGCCTTGCTGTACTTACTCCTTCTGGGGGTAAAAACAACATAACGGTCAGGGAGTATGTGTCAGAAGAAAAAGAAAAGTATCTGCATCTCATATAAAAACTAAGAATTATAATAATAATAATGGAACACAAGTGCCATTTCAGTGATCCCTAATTAAAACATAAACCAAGACTGCTAAACCCACTTATACATCAATTAAATTATGTGAAGATCCAACACAATCACTGATTACTGATGAAGCATTGATATTCTTGTTTGAGAAAATTATTTATTAAAAAGAGCCCATTACAAAGACGGAGACTGGCTCTGAATGCTAACCACAACCAGATTTTTTATTTGTCTTATGACACTTTTTTCTTGATAGTTTATCTTGGTTATGCAGATAAAATTTCTAGAGAGGTAGTTTAGAGGAAAACACTTGCTCCCTTTCTTAACAGGTTTTACATAAGGATTCATACCAGTCTCATGTGAGCACACAGTTAGTTTAGCATAAAGAAAACAGAGCTCTAGGTTTAAGAAATTCTTATACCATCAATAATTAAAACATTCTCTGTTGTTTGTTAAATCTGTACAAGAGCTAAGGTATTAAAAGAACATTTAAGCATATTATCCATTTACTCCTTTACATTAAAATATGGACTTACTGAGTCAACTATATCAAATTAAAACCCTTATCACCAATTGGTCAAATTACAACATAATGATTTAAGCCTTCCAGATGCCAAGTAACTAAGTCCATTTACTCTGGCACTGTTTGACGAACAACTTTGTGGTTGTTTGTGTGGAGTATTTCCATGTAATGCATAAATCCTGCAATATTTTAGAGAAAAATTGCTACAATAGATAGCCTTTACATTATGGTCTTTCTACTTTAAGTCGAATAAAATATCTTTCAGCGCTGATGGTTTCTGAAGGGCACTGAGCATACAGCAACAACATGGAGCAGAGAAGCCGGCGGGTATAAATCAATCCTAGAGAAGATGCACTTAAATCCCTCTGAATCCCTGAGGCAGCCTGACACCTGTGCTTATATTGATGTGTCGGGTCAGTGGTGGAAATGACCAGATGTGCGCGACATTGTCCTCCTCTATGGTTGTGTAATGATGGTAAACGGCTACGTGATTACAGTCCCTCCCCACAATCACAGGATGGCTGCAGCAGCACAATGACAGTGGCCGTCACATGCATATAAAAAAGGCAGAGACAACCACCTGCTTGGCTGGAGAGAGAGGCAATCACATGGAAAAGAGAGGACACACACACACACACACGCACACAAGCAACAGCCCCCTTTACCCCCCATCATTCCCAACACCAATACACATATGCAAACAGTGATTTGGTTTCTGTATAATGAGGCACACTCGCGCATAAAGGGATCAGCGAATGCTCATAAAAAGCACATACACATACATGCAGGAATCAACACACACACACACCATTAACGCTAACCTTCCCCCAGTGCTACCACACATAAAAACAATACTTTTTTTCACACGCACACACACACACACACAGGAGGAGTGTGGTTAACACCCAGAGGTGAAGCAGCCCCATCTGCATGTAATCCCATTTGTGTGACGGTGCTTTGTCCTGCTCGCTGGTTAACACCCTGAGATTGGGTCACTGCAAATCCACCTGATGCCTCTCTGTCTCACTCTCTGTATTCTATCTCCTACTTTTCATTGCCCGCTTATCTCATTGTCCACCCTGCTATACCTCTCTCTCTCTTTCTCTGTTTTTTTCTCTCTCATTCTCTTCACGGCAGTCAGCAAAGCACAGCGGGAGAAAATAACTAGCGGCTGGGATTACAGCCACTAGCTGAGAGATAGAGGGAGAGGGATGGAGGGATGTGAGGAGCGAGGATGGATGCAGAGGACAGGGAGCGAGGGGTCACTGATTGCATCTCTTCAGCTGTCGGAGCTGTCAATCACGTCTCCGGTGTGGCGAGTCATCACTCATCCGACGTGAGCGAGTTTGCACTAGCTGTCTGGTTGAGTGTGTGTTTGTGTGTGTGTGCATGCGTTCTTGATTGACGTATATCTCCTGACAGCTACTTTTCCTGTCGCTAAGCAAGACATCCCTCACCTGGGAGGAAAGAGGGAGAGACACAGAGCAGAAGGGACAGAGGGAGAGCTCACCTTCGGCTGATGACGAAAGCGCTGATGAGGATGATGAGGAGGACCACGCTGCCCACCACTGACACCAGTAACACTGTGGAGTTGGCCCCATCACCAATAATGGGAGCAGGGACTGTGGAAAAAAAGGAAGGAAGACAGTGAGGGAGGGAAAAGAGAAAGGGAGGTTAGACAGAGACAAAAAGCAAAGTCAATATCATTGTGCTCAATCAAGTCACCGCATACGAAAGAGCCAGTACACATTCTGTGTTTGCCCCCCCCCCCCCCCCCACCTTTCCACAAGAACACACACACACACATTTGTCCTTGTTTCCTATTCCTCCATTTTACAATCCCCCCTGTAAATTCTACTGTTTTGCATTGAGAGACAATGACAGCCCATTAGGATGTGAGCTTGACCGCATCATTATCATGCGCCACTGTCTCTATCTACATTACAAAAGGGACACCTGGGCTTACAGTGCATCTCTGCAGCCCTCCACATCACAATCTGTCAGTAACAGTCAGCATTATGTGGAATAATATTTACTGGGACTGGGACTAGTCATATTAAAAAGTGAGCAGTTAAGCTCAGGTTTTATTAATAATATATTACTGAACTGATGAATTCCAAAGTATTTGTCTAGGTTCAACACCTGAATTAATTCCAACTCCTTAACATCCAGTTTTCCACATTCATTTTCCCACAAGCAGGTTTAAGGTTGTTAAAACCAGTTATTCCACTCTGTCTGACACTATTAGATATATTTTGCATCAGCTTGTCCCAAGATTCTGTGTGTTTTTGCGGCTGCTCTATTCCATCAAATGGAAACTTTGGGATCTCCACTAGAATTGAATTTAAAGTTCTGTGGGTTTGGGTCACTGCATGAGGCTGTAATGACTGACCCGTTAGCAGGTCAGTGGGGTTTAAGGGTCTAATTTGAAATTCTGATCAGAGTCCATCCACGTAAGCACTGTTAATGTTGTTATCTTAGGGTTTTATAGAGTTTCAGAGTCTGGTGGAAATAGTGAATCCTTATTTTTGGGCTTCAGAATGCTCACAAAAAGGCCACTGACAAGAACCAAAAAGCAGCTATCACCAGCTTCAAACTAAAAATGTCAGAAACTGTATCATTCTTCAAAAACCCATATAAGTTGAACCTCTGCTGGCCCATCCACTGAGACTCATTGCAACTTGAATAATGGAAGCTATTCAAGTTGCCAGTCAGGTGCTGGAGCACAATATCATTTGTCTTTTATAGATGACAGCTATGTTGATTAATGACTCTACAATGAAAGAGACAAACTCGTAAAAGATGCTATCATTGCAGGACTTTGCAGAAACAGGCGTGACAGGGCTGGCAGTGAGCCGCTCTCTGGCTTTGAGGTGCACTGATGTCATTAAGGCAAGCAGAGTCAAGGCAGCGTGGCTGAACTCACCGGAGTTTGTCATGAACTCAAAGGGGCCGCTGAAGTCCCCGTAGCCTGCTGCTGTGCGAGCACGCACATGGAACACATAGGAAGTGAGGGGGGTGAGTCCCTTGATGTCAGTGTTCCTTGATGATGTTTTTATGATTCGGTAGCTTCTTTCATTTTGGTCCTGAGGAAGACAGATAATGGTGTGACAGAGAGAAAATGAAATAGAGAGAAAACAATCAGATGCAGTTTTCTTATTGTTTCTTATTGTTTCACCAGCAGAGACCACATATCCCATGGGACAACTCACCTTCTCATAGTACTTGACTTCATACTCTAAGATGACCCCATTGGCTCTATCCGGTGGCTGCCAGGCCAGTGAGATGGTGTGTCTTGTGATATCCTTGGCCTGGATGGAAGTCACTGGAGAGGGAGCTAGTGAGATGATCACAAAAAGAGGAAAAAAAAGAAGAGAAAACGATTTTAGCCCACTGCTTTCTCTCTGTCCTCCATGTTGTTTTCAGCCTTGGAGACACTGAGTCTGTTTTGCGTTGCTCTCCTAAATCCCCCACTCTTTGCTCCTGCTGAGAAACTCAAACAGTGGGCCAGGCCACAAGGCAATCACTTCCATTTGTCTTTGAACTTGGCTTCCATTCAAAAGCTGAGGCGTTACAGAGCTGTGTATGGCCACACTGTTGAATTGCCAGAGCTAGAATGTACAGCAATACTAATGTACTAATGTCCTAATATTTCCAAACTAATGGTTGGTATCCATAAAACTGATCCAATTTCCTCTTGGCATATGCTAGCATCACATTTACAAACTGGCAAAATAATGTCTAACATTTTCTGCATTTTCCCGGGTCACCCTGGGAAACCTTACATTGCTACAAAGTCCACCTCAAAAAGCTTGAAATGAACTTACTGCCTTTGCTTTTTTTTCTTTTTTTTGTCTTCAAGAGAGCAAATCAATTGGTTTTCATTAAAGCTCCAGTGGGCGATCTTATCTCAAGCCCTTTCTGCCGCAGCTGATAATGAGGCCATATTTCAAGCAGCTGTGCTATCTGCGTTCAGACGCCTTTAACATGTGAAGGTTAAAGCACAGATAATGGCTTACACTCGTCCCCTCCCTACAGTGTGTCACTGCTGCACAAATCAAACCTCTATCTTCAGGGACTGTGACAACACTAAAATTGGGTCATACACACTCAATGCTACAAAGAGAAATCCATAGGCGTCGGCGAGATAGTGTAGTAAACAGAGAAACACTCATGTACAGATTGAGTTTTGAGCAGTCAAGAAGATGTATGGGGACGGGTGACGTTATAGACCAACAACAAAAGGTTACATGGATGAACAAACAACCCAGGTATAAAAGACAGTAGGGGGGATTGCGATTCTACCACCGGCAAAGTCCCTGTAGGAGCTTAAACCCCGTTCACGCAGGTACACAAGTACCCTCAACAAGCAAACAACCTCACATCTCCATAGAGCCAGAAAGCAAAGCAAAACACACACACACACAAAAAACAATTCCTCTGATGCCCACATAGCGCTTCATTGTGGCATCTGCTCTTACAAGTTCACAAGGAGTCAATCTTTGACCTCTGGTGCTCAGTGATACTGTAACCTTACTCGTTTCAGACCATCTGCCTTTTAAAAAATTACAGTGGGATGATTAATGAGGGGTTCGCGGTCCACCGATTATGATTGGATTATCTATGACATTATATGCATTCTCTTCACTTTGACCCGGGGCTCCAGGGAGCCTAGCCTTCAAGCTAACGCTAACAAAACCCTGCTTTTAGCCAGGGATTGAGTTCAAACGGGCCTGGAATTCAAGCACCAGCCATGGATAGAGTTTCAGTGGGGTGAAGAAGCGGTAGGAGGGGGCGGAAGGTTTGTGACTGGTGGGGGGGTGAGATGGAGATAGAGAGGGATGGGATTGCAGACATCTCTTGGTAAATAGATTAACCCAAGGTTGTGTCATCCTGTTGGCCTAATGTGTTGCGTCTCTGTTAAACAATTAGATGGCAGCCATTTGTATCTCTCCGATCAATCTTACCCAGCAGCGAGAGCCAATTTGAAGGCCCTCCTGGGGCTGACCGAGAATGCTCCAGCTCAGAAAGAAAACCCCTGAGGGGTCACAGGCCGTCGTTCCCCCAAGGTAATCCACACATCCATCTTTCCTCCAAAGATGACAGATATGGCGTTTTAATTGTGTTCCCCTCCTCTTGTTGCATTTTTATTTTTCCCTCGACTAATGTGAGGATAAAGATGAGTGATTTTCTGAGTGGTCCCCTCTGAGGCTCATCACATGAGACGGCAGCCCCAACATAAAATGAGTAATCCATCAAGGCAAAGTTTTCTGACTTGTTACAGATAAATTAAGCAGAGGAATGCCTAAAAAGCAAACTGATACACATACAAATTTAAAATATTGTAAAACCATGTGTGCACAAGGCTGATGCAAGAATAAACCCCATATGTCTATCCTTAAGAGACAAAAATTTAACCTGAGGCTGCGATTTAGCCAGACCATGCTAGACTAGCTGATACCTCTGTAGATGCATTGAAAAATGTGGGGCAGATCTGCAATTTCTTACTGCCTCCTGAATGTGTGGGCTAGAAACGCTGGTGGAATAATAAGTGTTAAATGTAATGAATATTCAGATCTCATTTCAGAATTGTGCGCTCCAAAAAAACTCTTCACAGCCTGCAACACTTGTACACACACACACTCACTTGCACACACACACACATTCCCAGTAACACAAAGGACCTCATTACACAAACAGAAAGATAGAAATTCACACGGATAGACATAGACCTAGTCCCATTATCTCAGACAGACAGCAAACACCTCAATCATACTACCTATGCATACATTATAATGAGTAAAACCTGGCAGAGGTACACAGAGTTCAGGGTTTGGTTTGGTTTGAAAAATCACACTCCCAAGAGAATAGTGGAGGTTGTGAGGCAATTTTTTGCAGACGCTTGTGAGTTTTTTTTTCCTGCATGGAACACAGTTTGTTGAGTGAGCGAGTTTGTCTTTGCGAGCATGTTCATCACAAAGTATTTGTGTGCGAGGAGCAGCTGTGGTCGGCGCGAGCAGTTGCGCGAATATGCGGTCGATTACAGTTTGACATTAAAAGAGACAGGGGCCACGGTGCACATGTGGTTGCCAGATTGGAGCATGGTTGCCAGATTGGAGTCACTCAATTTTGCTGCCGCCAAGGAAAAATAGCCGAGGAGGGAGCCGTTTTTCAGGGTGTCGAGAAAATGGCTCCCGCGTACAAGATCCTTCCCCCCCCGCCTATAAAGCCTGCTTCCATCTCCCCGAGCACATTTCCACATGTACGTCTGTCCCGTTTGCCAGAGAGATGGAAACTCACACACATGTCTGCTGACAGACGTGCCCACACACACACTCTCTCATGCACTAATTCACTTTTAGTCACCTAAGCCTGCCAAGTATTTTGTATCAAGACATAAACACCTTTCACTCTGACTCTCTCTTTCCCTCTTTCTCTCTCTCTCTCCCTCCCTCTCTCTCTCTCACACACACACACACACACACACTCACATACACACAAAGTGCTTGATCCCATAAAGGGGGAAAAACATCCATTTACAGCCAGGGGTCAGTTCAAAGCTTGGACATCCTGCCTCTCTCCCCTCCCTTTCCACATGCAGTCCGGGTGAAAGGGTTACACCCTGGCTGATTTATGATGGTGGAATTGTTCATGGCAAAACGCGAAATCTGACCCCCTCATACAGACACACACAAATGCATGCCTGGTCACAGATTCATGCAGTCAACGACGTTCATGTCTTCATTTCTGTGTCCTGGCATATTTATCCACATCACCTTCATCCATTTTCCTCTCACGCAAAAATACATAAGCGTACCTCCCTTCCAACCTGCCTACCTCACTTCTTCCTCTGTAGCCGAAATTTGAACTTTTATGGAAAGGCGGTGGCGGGGGTGTCTTTTCCACAGCACTTAGAAATCCTAATAAATCTATCATAATAAATGTGTAATCCACAGTGTCTGGATGAGGGGAGGCGATACAGAGAGAGGGACAGCCACAGATGACTGGCTGGATTACTAGCGGCTGAAACCAGATCTTCCAAAGCCCCTACCGAGCATTAGCAGGAAGAAATCCAATCAGTCTGGAGCTATTCTCTTTAACGCACACACACACACGCACACAAATTAGAAGAGACATGCACACATGGAGACACATAGAGGACATTGTTTGAGGGAGGAACTGTAGATCGTCTCCATCCATGAGTGTACAAACATTCTGTGCAACACATTTTCTCACTTGTAGCCAAGCATGCAGTCAGTTCTGCACATGTGCAAACACACACACAATCTAATAGAGATTCCAGCTGCAAGCTTCATATAACTAATCCTGGGGAACAGTTGTGAAACATGCAACAATGATGAGCCAAAGGCAACATCATCTATATCTTACATCTTGAAGTCAGCAGATTAGCCTCAAGCAACCTCAGGGGGACATCACTGTGCGCATTTGTTACTATGTTCCTGTACGACTCCATGTGTGAGAGTGTGCACTTTGGAGTTTTTGCGCAACCGCCAATCAGTGTGACCATACTGACATGCTACTACGAGTCATCGGCCCGGACTCGAGGGTGTGCTCAATTACAGCTCCCACACAGGCCTGCCTGGCAGGACTTACAGCTCTCCCACAGGCAGCACATCCATTCATCTCTATCTTCCTGACCCCAGCTGATAAATCAACCCACTGTGTCCTTAAATTGCCAGTCCAAGCCCTATTCAAGATATTCGCTTTTCCCAGGGATGGAAATTAGTGATAAAAAAACAACACAAAAGGCCACTTAGCTTACCACCCAAGCGCAGAGCAGTAAAGAAGACCAAGGTAATGATCGGCTATAAGCGGAGGAGAGAAGGGAGGGATGAAGAGAAAGGGCCAGGGTCATAAAATCCATTTGCACAACAACCAGTTACAAAATGGCTAAATGACAAAACAACAGGAGGCTTTGAACGCAACCCCAGGCTAGAGGGCTCTTCTCCAGCTCTGGAGGAGAGGCTGTATTCATTGGTGTATTCTACTAGAATAATTACACACACGTACACAAATACACACAGTCCAGCAGCATTTGTAATGAAGCCTCCACAGATCAATACAACTCATCTAATTCATTAGCTCCAGAGCTAAATATAGCACATTGCCCCTATCTTCAGCCTGGGCTTCTCATGCCTAATTATGCAAAACTCAAGTGAAATATTGCAGAAAATCATTTCCCACTGCAGAGAATCCATCCTCCTCCTCAGTAATCACCCAGCTTTTGCCCAAATTATTCACAGCTTTAATAAACATGTTTTGACACGCAGATTGCCCCCCAAAAAAATACTTCAAGCACTCAGTGTAACGAACCTGTGCTCTGCATCAAACATAAGCTTGCACATGCAGCTACAAAGCTCCCCCAACATACACTCGCTCTTTCAGATACACAGACAAGTCAAGAAAGTAACATGAATTAGAGAGCAAACCACTGGAGATGACCTACATCTAGCAAACTAAGTGATCAAATGTGAGGGTGTGTCTTAATATGGGAAAATAGTTGAGGTCATGGGGAAGAAGGCCATGTAGCAAAGGCCAGTTATTATTATTATTATTACTTTTTTGCACAACCATTGCCTCTAACCAAAGAAAGAAAACCAGTATTTTAAATCATCAATTTCATAAAGGTTGACAAAAAAACAATCACTGTTCTGGAGCTTTTAATCATACTGCACAATCTTATGTCAATCAATCTCAACTCCTACTCAGGAAAAGTGGAAATCTGAACAATTTCCATGACAGCTGTGCATACTGAATCTGCTGAGGTTCAGTCATGTGAAATGATTCAAAAATCCCCAAAACAGCAACTGAGTGGAGCTTTAGGTGAGATTGTATTTGTCCACTGCTGCCTCTAGGGTCAAAAACAAACTTTAAATCTCAAATTTAATTCATGGTTAGGCCTAGCAACTATAGCTATAAGTAGAATATAATATACCTTGTGTGCTAAAGCTGACTGTTGACTGAAAATAAGTTGATGTTACATCTCCTAGTCAATCAGTAATTATTGGGGTTAAGAAATAAATTGGTATGTCAATATTTCAGGCCAATCAGTGTTGCCCACAAATCAATATAACACTTATTTATTGTTGAATTAATCAATGCTACAATGGTTATCAATGGGAGGCCTTAAACCTCCATTGATGTTTCACTGACAGAATATTGAATTCTTGCAAGAAATATTAGCTAACTAAAACTGCACTTCAGGGCAAAGATGTCCATTATTTTGCAGGTTGTTACATGAACATACATCTGTTCTGGAGATGACTTCCTTTAATTCAGCTGTTTGCACTTAACATTTCCCTTTTTCCACGTTTCTAACAGTTTTTCCCCCATTAACTCACTCAAACCATGTCTGATTGTCTTACCAGCCTGGTTGGTGGTGACAGTCACCGACACAGCCTGTTCCGGTCCAGGGCTCTGAGGTGAGACTCCGTTCACTGCCCACACTTCGAAGGTGTAGTTGGTGTGGGCCTGCAACTCATTGATGGACACCCGGGTTCCCTTCAGGCTCAGCTGCTGGGGGCTGAAGTGGATGCCGTTACCACAGGGTTGACAGCGCCGACCATCAGGGCCGCAGCGCTTACAGACCACGTTATATGTCAAGTCCTGGCGTCCTCCTGAGCTCCGGGGCGGGCTCCACTCCAGGTTTACAGATGTCTCATTCACATTGGAGATGAGGTGGACAGGCGCTGATGGAGGACCTACAGAGGAGGACGGATGAGGAAAGAGCTGATGTTATTGCCAGTAGTGGTTAGAGGCCAAATGCTAAGCAGGTACAGAGTTACACTATACTATTACAATATTTATAATATTTATTGTGGTTACTATTGAATGATGGAATAGAAAGGGAGATATTATTTCTGTGATCACTTAAAAGTTTCCTTAAAAGAATGCAACAAATTGCTGATCATATATTAACAGTAAGCTTATAGTGAGCCAATGGCTGTGGTAATTAATTCTTCCCATACATATATATAGCTATAACAGAGATGTAAATGTGTAATTGACTGGGTTGTCCTTTGATTGGGAGCAGAAGCTTCTTGAATTCCATTTTAATGTACTGTCTGTTAGGGCGAAGGAGGATCCAATTTCACTTCAGTTAATTCAGCATGTTAACTGAAATCCAATAGTCCAGCAGATTTCTTTCCCATTCATATGTCGAATCAGCTGGAGGTGGCAGAGAGCCCAAGCCCACTGCTAACAGCGGGGCTTTATGGCACCCACTCAATAACTTTAGACAAAGTTTGCTTTGGACCATGTTATTAAGTTTCTGCTTTGATGTAAAACCTACCCACTGTAGTTCTCCATGTGAGCAGCTCCACAGATATGTGACACAAACTCCCCTGCTCATCAATCCCAATTTACATGTCAGCTCTATTGTAATTAATGTGTTTTTTTGTGTTGCTTTCAAACATAAGCGGCGGTAATTGACTTTACTCTCCCTCTCTCTCTCTCTTCTCTCTGTCTCTGTTTTCCCTGTCTCGCTCGCTCTCTCTCTGACTAATGAAGCGCACGCGAGCAGGCTGGGGGGATCGATGCTGGGTGAAATATGAAAGGTAGTCATTCCACAGACGAATCATTTCACAACGGAAATTAATTATCAGTGTTATTTTTGGAGGAGCAGAGTGGCAATGAGTGATTTCACAGAGACACAGAGAGCGGCAGAGGGGACAGTGTGTAGGAGTGTGTGTACTTGGTCAACCGAAGGAGGAATGAGTGCGCTTTCATGCAGGAGTGTTGCTGTAATAACGGAGAAGAGGACGTACAGTTTTACCTGTGAGGCATGCATACAAGATGCTCATACTGTATGTCTATGGACTGAAGTTGCAGTAGTAGTATGCCAGTATTAGTCTGGCAGATGAATGGACAAACGCACTCTGTTCATCCGGGAAGCAGAGAGCCAGTGATTAGTAAGGAAGGACCAGGTCTGGATGAATGGATGGACGCAGGAAGATGACAGAAATGGATGATGGCACGTGAATAAAATGACCAAAGGGGTCACTAACAGTACAAGACACAGACAGTGAGATGAAAGGATGCTGAGTACATTGTGTTAATATTAGCATCACTCAGCCTCCCCTACCAACCGCAGCCTTCAATGAAAACCTATTAATAAATTCTCATTAAAAATTGTGATGAAGCACTGCCTTCCACCCCTTTTCCTCTGCTTTTTCTCCTCCTCACCCACTGTTCCTCTCTCACTCCTCCACCTCATTCCTTCTGTCTGCTTCTCAGACAATGGGAACGAGTTACAGATGGGGTTTCTAAATTAAGGTGCCCACACTCGCTCCTCGTTATAATAGTGTCTTTGTCAGTGCGCTAGGTTCAACTAACCTCTACTACCTTTTAATTCTAGATAGTGTGTTGTCTTAAATATGCTTCATATGCTTCCATATGCTACAATTCAACTGTTCTCTGGACTAAGGGTTGCATAAACCAAACATAACAAAGGTGGTATTAATGTTTCTGGTCAGTGTCTGAGAATGTATGTACTCTTGTTTTGTCTGTCCTCACAAAGATTAAAATATACGACTTTTTACTACTTTACTTTTTACTTTTTCACTTACAAACATGAGTAGGAGAAGACTTAGAGGAGGTTTAGAGAGTTAAAACAATAGTTTGATAATTTGGGAAATACACATACTTGCTTTCTTGTGCCTGCATTCTAATTCTAAAGCAGGAGCCAGGAGACTGTTAGCCTGAAGTTCAGCTAACCATTAAAAAGTAGAGGGAAACACTTCACACTTTGGTTTTTGTTTGAATTAAACAAAGTAGATATAGTTTGCTAATTAGTGAGCTTGAGCAGTATTGGCAGGCAGTTTTCTTTTCCTTCAGACAGAGCCAGACTGTTTCTCCCTGCTTTCAGTCTTTTTGCCAAGCTAAGCTAAGCATATCAAGCCTCCAGCTTGATATTTAACATAGCCTACATATATGAGCGGTATCAATCTTCTTATCAAACTCACAGAAAGAAAGTAAATAAGTGTATTTCTAAAGATGAATTATTCCTTTAATGTGACAGTGATATCCTCACAGATATATTAAGATATTGAGTGTGTGTGTCAGCAGGTGTGTGTGTAATCACCTCACAAAGATTATTTAGTTTGTTTGTTGCTATGACAAGAGTTGCAACAGTGCAATATAACTTTATGACTGTATAAAGTCTTAAACACATTCCACCACGTCAGTGTTTCTCCGTACATTCCACATGCACAGACACACACACACACACACACACACACAAACTACCTTTGGCTGTACCTGTCGCTCTCCCAGAATGCACCGGTGGGAGCAAGGGAGCGTGGGAGAGCCGTCGGCTGTGACTGACACCCCGTAATTAATCCTAGGAGAGAGAACGGCGGGGGGAGGCGGGAGAGCAATGCTCATACAACCTTCATACAACGTTAGCTCAACATGGCCTTAAAATTCAAAAAACTCCTAACGGGTGGAATCCAGGGGGAGACTTTAGAAAGTTTCTCCTGAAGAAAGTTGGTGATTTCTTTTTCCCTCCTCTCCTTTTCCGTTCGTTTATGGCCTTGCAATTTGCTCAGAGCCTTATTTCTTTTCTTTCCTCTCAGGCCTTCACTTCCATCTTCCCCTTCTTTAATCTGTCTTTCTCATTTTTACTCCACTCCTTTTTCTCCATCTTTCCTCCCTGCATGCTCCCACCCTCTCCTCTTTTCATCCCCCTCTCTTACTGTCTTTTTCTATCAGTAATTGTTAGCTGAGTGTTGCGCAGGGCCGAGGTAGTGAGCAAGCAAAATTGGCCGGAGCATCGACCCCGCTATTACCATCCGGCTGGGATTCATTCAATGCCCCCCTCGGGTCCTCCCCGCTCTGTGTTCATTCTTCACTCAGTTCCACCCTCTTCCTCTACCAAACCGCCGCTAAGAAAACTGGGGAAAATCTGAGAAACACATCAAGAGCCAACAGAAACCCCAAAATGGAGAACACCCCCTCCTTATAACCTGAACGCAGCAGAGCAACCAGCTCCCACGGGTGTCTGTCCTGGTCCTCATTACCGCCCTGTAGTGTGTATGTGTGTGCGTTAATACTCACCCACATTTTTTCATGTGGATTTTGCCCTGAACATGTGTTAATATTGTATACTAGACTGTATGTTTGTTATATTTATGAAATGTCATATCTGTTCCCTTTCTCAAAAGTTATTCTATAACTATTCTATAACTAAACTGCTAAAAGTTCCATTTTTTACAGTTGTCTGTGGGTCTTAGGATTGCAAACCACTTTAATAGCTGTACTTTGACTTCATTTTTGTAAAGAAGTAGTACAACAAAAGTAAGATAAAATAGGCAGAACAATGGATGCAAGCCAGGAAACACAAAAGCACAACAGAAACATAAAAATAAATCATAAAAAATTGTTACAACAAAGACAATCTCCAAAAATCTCTTTTTTAAAAGGGACATAACTAATTTATCCTGCCAGGCTCCTCAGGGAGGTTGATCCACGGTGTGGGAGGCAAACAAATGGATTGTCTCTTGTTTCTAATGTAGAGAGCGAGTGTTTTGATCAGATGTAGCACACATTAATTGCCAGTCATAAGAACAATCACTGCAAATGAGCAAAGAGCAAAGATGCAAGAAAGGTACTGACAGATATAATACAGCAGAGTAACGGGCCTGCACATTAACAGTCACACAATGACAGAATTACACAACATCCAGTTTTAATCATCCTGCATCGCTAGACCCCGAGCTAGGAGAGAGGAAAAGAGTTTTCAATTACCCGTACACACACACACACACACACACACACACTTATACAGACATGCTCCCCAATTACCAGAGATGCTGGCTCTTTCCCAGCCTGACCTTCAGCAAGTCAAACAGGGAAATGACTTTAAGAGTGTTTTTTTCCCTTCATCTGCTCTGTTCGTGACTCTGAGTGGGTTTTGAGAGAATGAGAGAGAGAGTGAAAACAAAATGTGGATGGGGAGGGATGTATGAGTGACAGCTGTAATTACAGAGCTCTAACATGTGGGTGAGATATTAAAAAAAATGCGTAAGGAAGGAAAACAGCGGACGACAGACAGGGTGAGAGTTCAAAGATCAAATGTTGACCGGCTGACGAGGCAGGGCAAAGGTTGGTGAGAGAGTCCGGCTAATGTTCAGTTCCTTACCGTGGAGTTAGGAATGTAGTAGAAATGACATAGCAGTGTTGTATAAAATCAGCCAAGTAATGAGCTTTGACAGCTGTTGCTTGCAGCAGCTATGCTCAGATGCCATACTGACTAACAGGACAATGGGGATGAGCTCCAATCCCACCCATTAAGAGGGGGGTGGGCAGATAACTTAGTAGTAGGCCTTGTGTTTTATTTGTTTTAATTATCTGAAGAGTTATTGTTTCTTTATTAAAACTAAACAAATATTACAAACAGGTAAAAACTGTATTAGAGAATAAACAATACATAAATCCAGGTTATATGCAGGGTTTGAAAATAACATCAGCAGCACAAAGGATTTATAGTTCAGATTTATAGTTTTTCTTCTCAGGGATCATTTCCCTGTTTTCCCATTTTTTCCTCTTTAATCTCTGTTACAGGAAGTTGAGCAATCAAGAGGGACAGTGTTTGCTGACAATAATATTACATGCTGAGAGGTGTCCTCTTGCAACAGGAAACACAACAAAATTTGGAATATGTTTTTACATAAAATTCATTTTTATGTAAAAGCTTTTTTTTTTTCAAGAATTTTTACACTGGCTCAATCCCTTTTAAAATAAGTGTAGCTACAGTAAAAACTGGTTAGTAATGAAAATAATGAGCCCTATTTAGGGTTTAAAGAGACTATAAACTCCCTCATTGCTGACCTTGAGCGAGACAGTAAATTCCTACATTTGAAAAACTGGATCATAAAAGAGCAACTTAGGATATTTAGGATACTTTTCACACTTCTGTTTCTCAAGTGGACAGAATTATTGATTTTGTCTTTAAAAAGGAAAATAAATAACTTGAGTAGCAATGGACACTATAAAATGGAGCCAGGATCAATAGCTAGTGTAAGTGACTGTATATGTAACTTGTCAACTCAAAGAAGTGGATTTAGTTTCAATTTACAATGCAAATATTTGGCATTTTCACTTGAAAACTGGCTTAAATGATTCATATCCATTTTCAAAATAATTAATTTCATGTCATACTAATTGATTAATTAACAAGTTGCTGCAGAACACTGAGCACTGTTGTGGTTCCATCATGTTCCAGGGACATACATAAAATATTCATTTTGCACACAAGTCTAATGACTTACAGCAGATTCATATAAGCTTTTGTAATTGCTGGAAATAAAGTCTAAGCTCTTTGGTTTAGTGGCACTTGGAGAGGTAAAAATAGCCCAGTACTTAGCAGCAGAACGTAGCCAGGATTCATTCAAGGGTTTCGCAGATTACCACAAGTATATCACTGACTCATACTCTTGATCATGAAAAGATTCCACAATAGAGCATTGTTTATTATCTTGCATAGATACAGTACAACAGGGGAATAATTAACATCCACTGAGCTGTGTTGCTGCTTAGACAGTTAAGTGTAGAGTCGGCTGCTCGTCTGATTCAATAAACTGTTTTGCTGAGTGATGAATCCACAGGAACTTGACAGATCATTTGGGCCAAATGGCGAGCCAACTATGAGCTAAGCAGCTTAACAGATGTTTTGTGCTTCGTGACACATACTCACTCATATACAAGCGTCTGTCATATGAAAGTTTGGATGCTGTTATTTTCCTGGGAAATTTGGGACTTAGTCTGTAATGTGGGTTTTTCTTTTTGTTCTCTGTTTGTGTATGTTTCTACCACTACAAACTCCCAGTTCCATGACTCAGAGCAGGAATGAGGCCTAAAAAAGGAAGTATGATTATGCAGCAAGATTGTTAACAATATTTATTATCACAGTGGTGGTGAGTCAGGTGGGAGGATTGAAAGAACCAGATTCAGCGGGGGTTGACTCACACAGCCGGATAGAGGAAAGTGAAGACACTCTGAGAAATATAACACCGAACATCTTCCTCCAGCTCGATGCATTCCTGTAATTATTTCCATTTTCGTTCTCCTTGGCACCTTAACCCCCTTTCTCTATCAACATCTTATTCATTCTCTGCATACACCTCCAGTTTTCCATCTGCCCTTGTTTTTCCGCCTTTTTCCTCACCTCCCAGCATCTCCGCTAACATTTCTCTCTATTTGTCTTTCTCCATTGTTCTCACCCTCCCCTGCTCTTTTGCAGTCTCTCTGTGGAAGACTGAATCTGGGATGCAGCGGTTTAATACCCTTATTAGTTCTCTGTCACCATGACTGATCACTAAGTACCACCTGGAATCAGAAGACACCTATTAAACCAGCAGCCGCCTGCTTTATGTGTGTGCAGAAAGACTGTCTGTGTGTGAGAGAGAGAATAATTCAGGTTGAAACTGCATGAGAGAGAGAGAGAAAGAATATGTGACCATGTTTAGGTGAAGGCAATCACTATGTGTGTGTGTGTGTGTGTGTGTGTCTGTGTGTGTGTCTGTGTGTGAGGGTTCCTTTAGTATTGAGTTACAAATACAGTACATAGGAGCATGCTTAGAAAGATAAAGTAAGCTGTTTACAATTCACTGTGAAGCATAGCCCATCAAGGCTACTGCTAAAACAGCTGTAGGTCAGGTATTCCTGTGCAACATGTGGGTGTACTTACGGGTACAGGGCATGGATGCTGGATCTGTTTCCGAGCGGAAGTATCCCTTATCGCAGACACAGGAGGTGGATCCCTCCCTGACGGAGTAACTATGGAGCGGACACTTGGAACAGGAGCCGTCAGTGGCCAGAGCGCGGTAGTAACCAATCTTACAGGCTGAAAGAGAACAAAGACACAGAGGAGGGTAGGTCTGATTAGATGTGACGTCCACATACAACATCAGCTGAGAATTGTTTTAAGCTCATACACACATCAATCAGGTTAAGCATTTTTATAGTACAGAGGAAAGTTCTAGAGATAAGACTGAGTCTGTAGCCATTTTAGCAGTTTTGCAGGCATTTAGGCACAGTTGTGCTTTTGGCTAAATGCTAATGTCAGCATGCTAACATGTTGACACTGATAATGCTGATGTTCAGCATGTGCAGTGTTAACAGTTTTACCATCTTAGTTTGGCCCACTAACATTTGCTAACAGGTAAAAGTGAGGGGAATGTCAGTGATGAAAAGTCAGGGCATCACAAATGCCACTACACTGTGTAGGAGCAGTCAATGTCTGTACAAAGTGGATATATATATATATATATATACATATGTGTGTGAAACCTCAACATCCAGGCCTGTTGACAGCACTAGATGAAAATACAGGTCAAGTCAAGTCAAGTCAAATTAGATGACTCATTAGGAATCATCCTCTGTGTAAAACATGACATGCATGACAATCCATCCAATAGGTTGTTGAGATACAGCCATTAGTTAATTGAGATATAACTGACAGACCGACATCATCTTCTCTGATAAAAAAATTCCTGGAAATCAGTTTGGAAGCTACATTCAGAATAAGTATCACAAATGAGGTTGATAAAAGTAGCAGTCTAAGGTTTTGGTAATAAGAGGGTGTGCCATAGCATTGCACTTGACTTCAAATAGTTGTTTTCCAATGAGAGAGAAGAAAAGAACACTTTCATCTTGCCCATTTCCCCCCAATTAGCAACAAGAAAACAATGTTGCCCAGAGGCATGTTCTTCTCCTCTCTCCAATCTTTCCTCCCTTTGTCTTCATTTTCCATCTTCAGTGCTTTCTCCCCTTTCTCCTTTCTCACGAACCTGCGTCCTATTATCAAAAACAACAGAGCAAGAGTAAAGGGCGCTATTTCCTCTGACAAAAACAGCAGATCAAATAACTACCGCTTGTCTTTCTCACAAATTCAAGCTATGCTCTATTGGCAAGACTTGGAGCCACAATGAAACCAGAGCCATTGGCATTTCAGACCATTTAACAAACAAATGCCACCACACTTGGCACACCAGGAGCTCTGTCACTCTCACAAGACTGTTTTCACTCTGCCGTGCCACACACACACACACACACACACACACACACACATACATCTAAACATACACACACACACCTCAGCCTGAAATGGTAACCTAAGTGATACTTTTCCTACTTTTGGCGACAGTGCTCGCCTTTCTTTTGACTGACAGTTTGATTGGAGGGCTCGTCTTTCAAGGAGTTTCTCCCTCATCTATCCATTTCTATAATGGCCAGGGAAGCCTAACGGGGTTATATTTCACCCCCTGAGCGCTGAACCAGAAGAGGAGGACAAAAGAACAATTCTCTGAGAGGTGCGGCGCAGACAGTCGCGACACCGATTGGACCAAATAACCTGTCAGTCAGTGAAGCTGCCGTGTGCTTGGCAGAAGGCTGCGAATGGCATTGAGGCCGGAGGGTCGGTGATTTGGGTTTTGGTAGAGTGGGAGGTATGTGTTACAGTGTATGTGTGTGTCTGTCTGTCTTCCCATGATGTAAAAAGACCCATTGGAGACAGATGGCTAAATTCTTACCAAATATAAATCATGTAATTACACAGATATAGTCTGTAGGGGTAAAGCGATCCCCCCTTACACACACACACACATATAAAGGCTGTCTGTCCTCACAAGCACATACACAACCCAGATCTAAAAGTGCATTTGAAAGGCATGGATTTCAATTCCACAGTCATAAATACATCAGGGGATCCTACGTACAAAAGAACAGTCTCATAAACAAACTCCCACATGTGTTCACCACACTAGAAATCAAATCAGTGCCTATCCACATACACCGCAGTGAGGAGGAAGTCCGTCCTCCAACAAAAACACACATTCCACCAACCATGTGACATGCTCACACATACAAACAGCAGAGGAAATCCACAAACCCCCTAAAATACCGGGAAATCCCTCTCTTGGAGGCATAATAAAGTCAGGCTCTTTGCCCCGCAGCCATCTCCTCTGCAGCAGCTGGATTAGCGTAACGTGGCGTTAACCGAGCCGGGGCTAGCTGCTACCTGCTGAGCCATTCTTTGCCTGTTCCCACTCAGTCAATCAGGGCTAAATCCCTGCCGCTTCACTCGCTAACGCTAAGCTAAGGGCCTCTTTGATTGTAGCCTGCAGGGGTGCGTGAATCCTCCGTTTCTTTTCTTCACAGTTGCAAAAAAAAAAGGAGAGATTAGTTGGGAGGCGCTTTGTGTTATCTCTCTATCTTTAAAGCAATCTTTCAACACCTAGTCTCATCACTAGAGACAGAAGGACACTGGGATTTGTGGGTATTGTTTAAGAGGTTGTGACCGCTTCAGGTGACAAAACACAAAGTTACTGTGAGGGTTTGTACATGTGCGCTGACCAGGAAAGTGTCCCGAGTTGAGAGCGGGGTCAACCAGCTGTTTGAGATGATGCCCCCTTGCTAAAAGCTGGAGGGAGAGTTAATTGAGTCCCATGCTTCACAGCCTTTGGGCCTGAGCCTCTTTAAAGAGACACAGTCTAAGAGCAGGCTACCTCAAACTGTGCACGGTTGATGAGTTTTTCGCCCGTCAATTATTAAGCTGTCCCAGGCTGACCCCACAGTCCCCACCGGCTGTCCCAGAATTCTTTGCACAACTTTAAATCCCTGTTTGCCATAGACAGGCCCTGGCATCTTGAGCTGTGGTTTGAAACTCTGGATTTCAGAAATTGTGTTTGAAAATGTGATGTCAACATATGAGGGCTTGTTTATAGCAGCAACTGCCCTGCAGAAAGGAACAGTCGAGGGAAAAGAGGGGTCGATATCCAAGTAAAGCTGGGGAATTTGCTTCCTATTAGCAGCAGGAGTGTGTGTGTGTGTGAGGGAAGAGACCGCAGTAGTGGGTGGTCCAAGAGACCGTGGCTTCAGAGAGGAATCTCCCTTAAGACTTGCTGGATTTATCACTGTCCGGGCCAGCCGTGGCAAACCCACACACAGACGCGAATACAGACACACATGAACACACATGTATTTAGTTTTTATGGGATCTGAGCTGAGAAACTCTCATCATATCCTCTCATACAGCTCTCAAACGTCTAACCCTATTTTTCCACACCGTCTTTTTTAAACTATCTCCGTTTTTGCCCTGATGCTCTCCAGCTCCCCTATATTATTTTTACTCCGTCTCACCCTCTATCTCTGTCTCCCACTCTGCTAGGCTTTCTCTCGGCAGGCCTCCTTTCAGACAGAGAGAGGTTTGTCAGGTGCCAAATCCCTGAGCTGAGAGATCAAAGGCAGACAAAGAGACTGGTGACTTACTGTTCTATTCTGGAAAGGCAAAAAATGGAATCCCTCATAGACTGGGACATCGCATTCTTCCCCCTTTTCTCCCCCGGCAGCTCTTTCACTCATTCAATCCTCCTCTTTGGCTTTAGTCCGTCTCCCCTTTTGTCAGTCTTACCCCCGCCCCATCCACATCCCGGTTGTCTCTAAGCTAAAGCACGTTTGGAGGAAAGGGGGCAACAAGGGTGGAGGGAGAGGGTGGTGGGAGTTAATGAGTAGTTTTGTCCGTGTGGTGGGGATTTTGCCAGCTGAATTGGTTGCACCGCGTGAGGGGAGGGGAAATCGGGAACTTCTGTTCAAGACAAAACCATCGACACAGCTTCTGCAAAAAATAAGAGTGCACAAAAGCTAATGATACAATGATAGCTACCCACACGCGAGCCAACTAAAACCCAGCTAAGTTTTCCTCTGAGTGGTAACAACCTACACACCAGGCTTTGAACAGCCATGGATGCTCCCCACACTGCCGCCAAATAAAACCACATCTACCCACACACCCACCCACTGCAGCCCACCTTGAGTGACCCGCATGGAAAGCCTGATAGGCAAGCTATTCTGCAGCCTACACAACAAAGTATCCAATACACTAGGGACTGAAAGCATGAGAGCAAACTTGCGCTACAATAGCCATCCAAAAACCCCAGGAATATAACACCCAGCACACGGCACACAATAACTAGGCCTGCCCAGGCAGAACAATCGCCTCTCTTGTAATCAAAAAAAGAGAATTAAGTTCAAACCAAAGCATTTTCTCTCCTTTCAAGACTGCACTTTATCTTCTTTGGGTGATGAAAACTCGGTCACTCTTTTTTAGTCATAACAGACAGTGAGCACTCTTCAGAGGAGCAGTTAGAGGCGTCCTCACAAAGCCGCTCTTTCAAAAAACGAAGCGATCGGCTTTCAGGACCTGAGGGCAAGGAGAGTCTCCCCCTCTCCTGCACCTTGAGGAGCCAGCGATCTCTATTCAACCTGCCTTTCTGGCATATCCTTCTGCCTTTGTGTCTCTTCTATCTCTCTTTTCTCTTTTTCTCCCTGTGGAAAGCAGCTCGTTGCTCAGGTAAGACTTCTGCTACAGAGGATTGCTATTCCAACAGTGCTTTGTTTACCCTCTGGCTGCAGTCCCAAGCTGAATTTTTTTCAAAATTCAAACTCAAATTCTTGGATATATATACTGTGTATTCCCAGACAAGCATACAGATATTAAAAGACCATATACGGCAATACACCTGAGCCACTGGCATATTAGCAGGGATAACTAGCTGCTGACCGTTAACATCTGTCACTGGAACAGCAGGAGAGTGGAGCAGGTTAACTCATTAATTCCGTCACTGGGGGTTATTAATTACCTCCGGCCCTGACGGCGACACACAGCCACACGGCCAGCGAAACCCATCAGCATGATGGATGAGGGACACACGGCCACCGAAACTGATCACCATGATTGATGACATACACTCGACACATCGTGACCTTGACCTGGTGGGGGAAAAGGTCCTGTACTGGTGGTGCCATCCTTTAAAATGTAAAACCAAAAAAGTCGGGTTGTGAAATCCGGGTTGACATCGTTACCACTGTTAATGAGGGCTAAGAACAAAAGCCAGCAAGGCTAACAATGTTAGTGACACACAAGCTAACCTTGCTGACAATCACTGCAGCTTTCCTAACAGTGGCCAGTAACAGGGAATGCAAGAGCTGCCAGCAGTTTGTCTGTCAAATGCTGAATGATTTATAACTGTATATTCGGCAGCACCAATCCATCACACAAGAGCCACCCAGGAAGCTGCCCTAATTAAAATGTCTGTACCAGTAGCAGCCAAAAACCAGATGAGCAAAACATGTTGTAAAAATTACAACAAAACATAAATAGACCAGTAAAAGCTATTTTTTAAAATATTCAGTGACATTTTGAATCCATCAAATACAACCAGCTGTTCCTTCATGACTCTTGTTGCCATTTTGATCCAAATTCAACATCAGACTGTAACCTAAAATATGCAAATGTGTACTACCTTACATGTTCATAACTGATTTCTTGTGGAATCCACATACGGTGTGAGAGTGTATAAAATCTGAAACTTTTTCAGCATTATTACTGTACAGGCCATTAATGTACAGGTCATTTCCTGCTCCAATATAGAGCCATTTTTGTTAAGAATTCACTGTGGTGCCACCTATATTGTTACTGTTTGGATTGCATAACTGAAAAAAGTGAAATATTGTTCTGAAGACTTCCTGCAAACCAAGGTCTCTGCGTTCTTATTGACACGTAGGCCTCAACTTCCTCCCTAATTCCTCTAGCCTGGCCTTAAGAAGGAATATTGGTACAATGGTTATATCGCAAAAATCTAAAGTATTCCACCCAGCCACTTCAGAATGGACAAAGACCACTCCTTAAAAAATGGGACACGGGGTACTGAAAGTGACTGTAAGGAAAAGA
Organism: Lates calcarifer; assembly: GCF_001640805.2. NCBI lineage: Eukaryota > Metazoa > Chordata > Actinopteri > Centropomidae > Lates > Lates calcarifer. Next base: position 23,299,472 of record NC_066853.1, read on the forward strand.
AAAAGACAAAAAAAGAAAGTTGAAGAGAGAGTGAGTGCTAAGGGTAAACTGCATAGAGAGGGGACATACTTGGGGCTTCAAAATGGGCAGAGAGGAGCAGAGAGATGGACTGAAAACAGATCCATCTTTGTTTTGTGAAACACTGTTTGACTTGGTTACGTTGGGTGGGGTCCACTCAGATTCCCCTTTTGCACCCATGCCAGAGCCGCAAGGGTGGCACCACCCAAAGCCAGCCACAGTGCCAATCCACTAAGGACCTTTTGTGACCTAAGATTCACACAGCAGGTGGGTAATGGACTATAATTCAAGGCAAACAAGACAGAGATACATACACAAACAGAGGCTTACAAACTTGTGCACACCTGCACACTCTCAGGTATTCACACAAAGCCCTTCAAAGGCCTTCTGGACTACACAGATGCATGTCGCAATATCATGCATGCATGCAAATACACACAAAAAGACACACACACATCCACCAAACAGGCTTTGTGTAAGAAGCACAGCAGGGACGATGGGAGGTAAACAAAGTCAGTCAAGGTATTGTCTTGGTCCAATTTCCCCAAAGTCTTTAAGTGCTGGAGTCTTATGTTGGACATGTGTGTGTGTGTGCATATGTGAGTGTTAGCAGGCAGTGTATCTAGCACACTTTTCTGACATTGTTTACAATGAAAAGAGCCACATTTCAATTCAATTATGAAAAAAAAAAAGAGGCAAAGAGGTGGGGTGAGTATGCTAATGTTGTTGTGCGAGGGGACACTCACATGGGCACACACCACTAAACAATTGGGAGAACTAAACCATTCTACCCGGAGTGAGTCAAGGAGAATGGGACAGGAAAAGGGAGGATGTGTGAGGAGAGCACACACAAACACACACTAAGAATAGGTGAAGAGGAAGGGGAAGCGATAGGGAGGCAGTCTCATTGGGGCCTCATGCAATTCTGTAAACAAGTACAAACCACGTGTCGTGCTGTAGCACTACAAATGCATAACAAATCACTGCGATCCACCACAATGCAACATTTACAATACACATTTTGTTTACTTGTTAATTGCACTTTTAATCATTCTTGCCCAACATACGTTGTGTGGATTTTTTGCAATATCAAAAATATACTGTTCTGTTCTTCCTGATCTTAAATGCTGTGCTTTCCAGGTTTTTTTAGCTGCATTTTATGTAGTTTGATGTTTTGAGTTTCTGTGAGTGTCACAGCTCAATAAAATGAAAAATAAAGTACATTCTCACATTAGTTCCACGTTAATATCACCCAGTGTTAATTACTATTTGGCCTGCAACTAACTTCATTTTAATTATTGATTAGTTTTTCTAATAATGTTTTGGTTCATCTATTATTTTCATTTAGTTTATAAAATGTCAGAAAATAGTGGAAAATTTCCCATCACAATTTTCTACAGCCCAAGGTTGCTTGTAAACACCAAATCTAAAAATATTCAATTTACTATCAAAGATAAGGATGAAGAAAAATTGCAGATTCTTACATTTGAGAGGCTGTAAGTGGAAAATATTTGTCATTTTTACTTAAAAAACAACTTTATGTATTTATATTCTCATGCTGGCTTAGTTAATTACAGTATGACTAGTTCAAGACACTGGGTGTTTTCAACTGATTATCAGTTTCAATATTTCCATCCATGCTGATCAGCTTTCCACAGGTGTGTTACCTCAGGTGGCTACAATTGTACTGGAAAAATGGTTAGAGTCTGATGTCATTACCACAGAGCCATATCACATGCACCTTAAAGCCACAATTAACCTTTACCTCCATATCATGTAGCCTCGTATCCAGATAAATTTGGAAACAAAATGGGAAACCAAGCCCATGCAGTTGTGGAGGACAAACAACCCAAACAACCCAAACATCTAAATATGAATATCTATCATGTGGCCACTTGGATATGATTACATATGATGCCATAATGATAAATTCATCACAAAAATATTAACATCAACCTGAAGAGTGTGTCTAGGTGGCTCTACTACAACCCTGGAGTGACTCAGATGATTGAATACATGTGACATACGGTCTGTTGAATCAGTGCTTAAACTCATCTGTCAACACTTAAGTGTGCAGAAACACACATACAAATCTTTAATTACCTAGTTGCCTGTGGTCTCAGGGGCAAGTTTAACATCAACCTCGTCGGTTTCTAAGAAGCGGCTTGGTGGGTTATGAGGAGGGGTTGGAAAGGTTCGACTTACGGGTGAAAAGGAAGGTATTTTTAGGTTGTTTGTTTAGGTTATCTACTTGTAGCTCCCAGACGACAGCCTGTCTGGGGCCTCAAAACACCTTCTATTGTGCATGTGTGTGTGCATGAGGGTGTGTGTCCCTGAGAATGGCGTGAACACTATTGTGTCTCTGCATTGTGTGTGCCTAAATGTAGTCATATGCGCTGTGTGAGTATGTGTGTGTATGTGTGTGTGTGCGCGCACTCTGGCAGGGTGCATAAAAACTTTCCTGGGTCACTAGCTCTTCAACAGCTCATGTCAGCCCAACGACGGTCTGCTGGTCTCCACTGTGGCTGTCACTGCTTTAACCTTTGACCTCTCCCGGTGTCACTCAGGCCTCACTCGCTCCAGACCACTTTCCCCTACTCTTTCTCTTTCTTGAAACAGGATCGAGGTCACTGTTTTCGTGGAAGCATTGCCTCTTCTGACTGAAAACTGTGTCAGCTCCTTTTTGCATGCTATGGCTCTGCATGATGCATGGTGTGTGTGTGCACATTCCTAAATTAGTAGCATGTACGTGCTTCCACAGACTTTGTTGCAGGGTGTATGCGTTGCCCTCCCTAACCCCGGGCTAGTTGAACCTGGCCTTGCAGGGGGAGCGGGGGGCATGTAACAGGACCCTGGGGTTAATGGCTGCTGCTTAGACAGGGTTACTCTGCTAATGTGTAACATTTTAGCCTTTAGCTTTGATGTGAGGACAGACACGCAGGCACAGTGATGATGGGAAGAGGCAAACAAAAGGGCCCTGAGATTCAAATGCACAGCAAGCTTTGAAGCAAGTGTGTGGGCACCACTGGAAGAGGGCCAGAGTTGAGTTTCTGAATTATGTTTTGTATTTCTTGGCCTCAGCTTCTTTCATTCGAAGTATGTGTGCTGCTCTTTTCCTGCCTTTTCTGTTATCTCTCCTTATCTTTATGGTTTCTTTCGCCACTTAGGTTGATGCTCCACACTTGGCAACTTTGTCAATGATGCTGCCCTGCAGAGCTGCCAAAAATGTGTTCATGGCTTCCTTTGTTCTCTTGCTTATCACTTCCAATATTGTATCTTCACACACCAAACACAAAGGACCTAAATTGCAGCAACATGTGGTTCTTTTGCCATTCAAATTGCTTAACAGGTATCTTCTGTAGGTTACCCATTAATCTGGCTAATCTACAGAATGTGGTATCAGCAGTTTTTCAAAGGGACTAATTCTTCAATAGAACATTTTTTAATGAACCAGTTCAAAGTGAGGTGAACCTGCTCCATAATACACACAGGTACTGATATTGACGGCAATATCAACCGCAGCTGCCGGAGGTCGTGACACAACTACACTAGGCTTGTTCAAAGAGCGATCACCGTCTGTACCCATAACCCCCCACTTCACCTTTCACATCTCCAGCCGTTTGTCAGGGCCACCAGACAGGAGTCAATTCATCTTTCTCTCTCCTTTACTCTGCACACACTCCCTCTGTCACACACATCCTCGCCTCTATTTCATTTCAATCACTTCTTTTTCTCTCCAGCTCTGTCCTATCTGTCTTTCTATGTTTTCTCTCTCCTCTTCATTCACATTCCTCCTCTCCATGCTGCAAGCCTTCAAGAGACTGTTTTTTTTTCCCTCCTTCCTCCTCCTCCAGCAGTATTTGACAGCTCGCTGCGGATCAGGAAGGATCAAGGTTTCTAATCCCAAAGACGTGCCTTAGCATGGACACACCTCTGCCTTTGGCTGGAGATCTGTAGCTTCAGATTCCCTGGTGCTGTGAGACCTCCACATTGCCAAATTACATTTCAGCTGTCCTGCAGAGAGGTTACACCTCACAGGCAACCCCACAGTGTGTTTGATACACATGTAGTTTGCATGTTGGTGCGCATATACATGTAGTCACAGCACGGAGTCAGCCACCTGATCTCAAAGTTCTGCATGAGGAGAGGTGTCAAGTGATTCCCAATGTGCAAACCCATTTCAGAGTTCACTTTTAAAATAATATTTTGATACTTTCTTGCTGAGAAGATCAATATCATTCTCACATATGTATACTTAATACAAGCTTACAACTAGCAGCTGCTTAGCATAAAGACTGAAAACAGGGTTTTATATGGGTTTATGTGCCAGACCATTTCTTGGCTGGGGGCAGTGAAGCCCTGGAGTAACATAGTAATGTAAACAGACAAACATAATATAATGATGTAATAGAAGCATCTTGATAGATTTATGCTATGGCCCTATTTTTTTCAGCACGGTGGATAGGTCTAAATGCTATACCCATAAGCCTCAGACGTTGTTTTGTTGAATATATTTTCAGGTTTCTATGAATCATAAACTTATAAACTTTTTGCTCTGTGATTGAATGGTTTCAACTCTTTATGAGCTAACTGGCTATTTTCTAATGACCTTGTTTGTCTTTTGTGGTGATGAATGAGCCTGGTGAGTTGGAAAGCCTTGAAAATGCCCCAAACTCATCTATACTTTACTTCCGGAACCCTGGGTGCCCTAATAACTTTGAGCTGACAGATGTCCACAAACTGTGTCCTTGCAACAATCTGCATGTATTCCTCTTTCTTCTTGCATACAATTCAGATATTCTAATTGTGTGTGGGTGTGTGTGTTTTCTTTCCAGGGAGAATGAACCAGTGTGCCATTTCCTCCACCACTGTGATTAGAAAAAGGGGATCTTAGCTCATTAAAATGGACACTGCGTCCAGTCTCAGGGCCAATCAGATTACAGAGCAGGCCTTTATTGCAAGGCTTTTTGTCATAACCCCTAACTGATTGCAACGGAGCAGCCTTTGATTTGGCCACTGAACTCTGCATCCCCGGAGAAAACAGATGACGACAAAAGAGAAGAAAAGACCACCTACTACTGGCAGGATGGAGGGAGCTTAAGATAGAAATCAGCAGGAGAAAGAGAGAAGGAGAGATAAAACATTTTCAAGGTGTTTGCAATCAGCCTCCTATTGTCAGATAGTGAGGGAGAGTTGGCCGTCCATCTGGAGAGCTGCTAGGATGCTTTGTCTCCGGGCTGAGATCGCGCAACGCGATTGGAACGTTAATAGAAGTTTATGATACAACATGTGATACGCCTGCTGCGACAGATGCACAGAATAAATATAGGACAGATAATGGTTCAGATGCACACATCCTCTCTGTCTGTCCACACGTAGACACACACACACACACACACACACACACTCAGTCCCTGCGATCAGTAACACATTGCCCCAGATCAAAGGGATTTCCGCGCAATGGTGAACCGGTGGATGAAGTGTAGAAAAAGCATGGTTGCCAGACTGGAACTAAATCTCTTTCCACTTCACTTCCCCCCATGTTTTTTGTCTCTTTTTCTCTCTCCACCTCCCTCCCTGCCTCCTCATCTCCATCTCCTCCGCTCGTCTTGGCAAGAGAGGTCTCTTCTCCCTCTCTTTCAGCACAAAGAAGGTGGCAGAGGCCCTCTTTCTCTTTCATAACCTCTCCCTCTCGCTGAAACAGTCCACCCATGCCCACTTGATCGCTGTCCACTTCTCTTTCCCTATCCGTCTTTCTCTGCCTATACATCCGTCCATCTCTCTTTACAAACCGTGCCTCCTCTCTCTCCGTCTGTCAGCTGAGCAAGAGAACAGGGTTTTGAGGGAAGAGGTGGAAGAAAAATTTAAAGTGAGTGCAAGAGAAAGAGAGGGGCAAGAGAGCAAGAGGGAGAGTGTGCAGGGGTGCAGGAGAAAATGGAGGGAGAAGAAGGGAAACAGCCGGAGGAATGGGGGAACGACAGGGATGAGGGGAGAGGGGGGTGAAAGGACTGCAGGGTTGTGTTGGTAGAGAGCTGGGGTATTGATTCAGGGCCTTTTGACATGCTAATTTGCTTGCTGACTGCTTTAATCGCTCCCTCTTCCCATCGCAGGCTTCAAAGAGAGGATGCCTTTCAAAAAGAAGAGGGAGAGGAGAGGAGAGGAGAGGAGAAATAGAAATGTGATCATCCTTTTAAACCTCCTCTTAACACTTCCACAGCATACAGTAGATATTGCTGATGCCAGCTGACAACCATATTAGCTGCACTGTAAGAACATCTATCTTATCACATCATATAAACTGCCCTTACCTCTTGTTACCTACTAATAGCAGGCAATAAATATAAATTTTGTTCTAATCTACATAATATACTATTTAGCGAGTGGTGTATCGTTGTTGTCCAATGAAAACCTGCATCTCTAGTTTTTTGTTTTATCCTGAATTTTTAAGATTAACTTAAGAACCAAATGTTTCTTTGTGGACGCTAAATATCTCAACTCATTTAAAGTTGATACTTTGGAGAAACATGGTTTTTGTAGGAGGGCAACAGTATATAAAATTGATGGATTTACTGAATCTGTTTTTACAAGACAAGCACCAACGGAGTCTGCAAATCTGCAACTGCAACTGCAGAAAACAGAACAAAAATTTTTTTCTGATTTAATCTTTACTTTTTTTCTCCAAGATGTTCCTGGAGTTGATACACCATGTTCCACATTTTTCCCCAGCTCTGTAGTTCCTTCATTTCCATTGAGTGTTGCACTGTGGAACAACAGTGTCCATCAACGGTACAAATTTACTGAGCGTACTTACACTGTTGATCTTTGCTTCATTTTGTCATTTTTCCAATCTGAAAATACTTCAAGATCAAAACCTCCTTTATTTTTATAATCACTTAAAAAACTAGAGCCAGCTTTTTATTCAGACAATTCAGTCTGTGATAAATCAAAACATAAATCACTCAGTTTCAGCCATTTAAATTACACCTGTTGCTAGTTAATATTAAACAATCTCGTTTCAACTAATGACAATATAATACAAAGGAGAACATTTTTACTGGGGCCCCATGCTATGAATGAACACAGAGAATGGTAGCATTTTAGTAAGCCAATTATAAAACCATAGCAGCTTAACATATTATTTTGTCTTATATGGAAACCTTATTTTCCACAAATGTTTTGAGGCTGCAATAATTCTACTTATTTCAAATGAAGTTTGACATGCTTCTGGCACTTTCTTTAAAACCATTGTCAGTTCCTTGAAAAAATCCAAAATAAAGCACCTCGCCTCAGTAAAAAGTAACTTGATTTGATTTCATAGGAAAAAATGAGTTTTTAAAACCCAATGGGAGAAAAATGACATAAAGATAGATATTCGTGGCAGTGTATTCATGCTCAGTGTGGTGTAGCTGGCGCTGTGGGAGCACTATGGCCATCAGCCTGGGTCATGCTCGATCACCAGTGGCTTCCTGCCCTGAACAGGGCACCGCAAGGAGAAAGAAAGAGAGGTGATGAGTGTTGAGAACTGCAAAGGGAACAAACACTGAGGCAGGACAGCAGCCCGAGCAGGAAAAACATTTCAGCACCTCAGCTAATGACGGCTGAATTACCACCAGCACCCTCCCCCCTCCTCCTGCCTCCATCCACTGAGGGGAAGTGTTGAGAGGACTTTTTTTTTCATCATTTGAGGAGCTTAACAAGAACAGTATAAAAAAAATGCTTTAAGCAATTATTTCAGCAGGAGGGGGGAGGGCAGCAGAGGATTGCTCATGAGACGTTTTGTCCTTTTTTTCTGTATCTGTTGTTCTTTCCTGCTCTCCGTTGGTAATAGATTCCTCGTCTCTATTCAGCAGCACAAAATGAGCCTCTCTGGTGGCAGGGAGAGTGATGAGTACATTCATCTCTATTCTCCTGCACTCTGCTCTGCTCTGAGTGTGTGTGTGTGTGTGTGTGCCAACACATACTAAACCTTGTGTGTGGGTGTATCTGCTGTACATATTTATGGACTTGCTCTAGAGTCTATTACTTAACATGTCCCTTTTTACATGCGTGTGCCTGGACTTTTGTGTTAGTTTGTGTATGCATGCACGTGTGGCTGTACATGTGCGAGTATACTTGCACATATTGGTTCCTGTCACCTAAGACATCCTTCTCTGCATGTGTCTAGATTTTTATTATTCAGGTTTCAGCAGACACTCACACTTGTGCATGTTTCTGTGTGCGCGCATGCATTTTTATGTGTGTTTGTGGGAACAATGACGGGTGATGATGTTCCGTGCGCTGCTTCTAGCTGCCTCCCTCAGAACAGTGGAGGTAATCTCATTATTCAGCCCACTTCCTGTTGCTGCCACCAGAGACAGGCTGATGAACACTAACCACCTCGATGGCCGGAGCAGAGAGAGGGAGGGGAAAAAAAGAAAGGAGGATAAAAGAAGAAGAGTGTGAATGGATGAAAATTGCTAACAGAAACTCAACAGCAAAAATTGAGGAGGATGAAAGGAAAAAGATACATAGGTAAAAAGAAGAAAGGTCATGAGGAGCCATTAAAGCAACAGGAAATTTGAAGAGACAGAAGATATGGTCAGAAAAAATAATCAAGCAACCGAGTCGACCAAGAAGAAGATTCAAATACTTAATTTGCGTGTGCAAAAGAGAGGAACCAGAAAGAGGGGGGGGGCTGAGTCTGTGTATTTAAAGCCATTGGGGACCAGTGGGCTAAATAGAATTATGTGGTGAATTTAGAATGATGCTCCCAAGCGCATATTTAACACTGTCAACAGAGGGAGAGGGAGAGAGAGAGAGAATGGCAGACCTGGATACACACACACACACAATGAGGGGCGCACAGGAGAGAAACCTCATCCCTAAAACCTTTTAATCTAATACCAATAAGAGTTTCCAGCTTAGCAAAGACTGCTGGGAATAGAGATGGTTGAGGGGGGAGGTCTCAGGTGAGAATATGCTCTGATCGCACACCGGCATCACAATCGAGTCCTAAGCCATTATCCACACACACAAATAAACAGCGTTTAAGGGGAATACACAAAGTGATGGAAATGAAGGTTAAAGTTGAAGGAAGTTAAAAGTGAACTGTTATTTCTGATACGCAGAAGCAGAACAAAGGAGAAAGGTAAAATGTGCAAAAGTCTATGGGATAATCATTTACATTCTAAAAAATACGTAAAAATATATTCATCTGTGTGTGTGTGTGTGCGTGTGTGTGTGTGTGTGTGGCTGGTTCACAGCTCAACCATTCTGCAGTGTCAAAAGCGTCTGTCACCTTCACGCCTCAACCCAGTCATATCCTCAACAACCAACAAACACACACACGGAGACACAACTTGAAATGTGCTGATTTTCCTGAAAACACACACCACTGCTCTGCAGAGGCAAAACTGCTGCCAGAGCACAATGTCGTTCAAAAGTTTGTCTTACTCGGCAAAAAAAAACAGTTAAGGTAATTATCATTTCCCCATAATGGCATGCGTAGTTCTCACTAATCTCTCCCTCCCACCGCCTCATCAACACCCCTCCAACAGTAGGGACCCCCTCACCAGATGAGGAGCGAGGGGGACACCCTGACCCTCGCCCTTCCTCACCGTACTTGTGGGGGGAGGTGGTTAACAGGGAAAGGGATCCCAAATGCAAACAGACAGAGTCCCCTCTCCTTAGATCAGGGGGCCCCTTGGCCCTCAGTGCCCTGGTTGCTGCTCTCGTTTTGGCCCAGAATGTAAACCCTAGCCACCCTTGGCCCACCTCAAGCACAGGCGCGCTCACACACACCCCCGCCACAGCTGTCAAAACCCTGACGTCTTAATCAATCCTGGATCCACGACCCTGTCAGACGCAGCAGTAAGATGGATGCAGAAGGGGATGACCCTTGACCTCTGCCAGGGGTGGAGAATACAACTCCTACGTGCCCCAGCAGCCCCCCACTCTACCTCTTTTTTCCCCCCAAACATCACCAGCCTCAGTCGGCTCCGCTGCTGCCCCAAACAATGATGGAGGAGAGCCCATTCATCCTGGGCTGGGAACCAGGGGCCAAGGTGCCCTTGTAACCCCACACGTACACAAGACAAGCACAGACACACAAGTATGCAAACGCACACTCTCTCACACACACAATTAGGCTTATGTGCACCATAGAAAACCTTTTAAAAGAAATGTTCTAAACCAGACTCTGCCCTTATAGAGCGAGCACAGGCTGATGCACTCTCATGCAACTCATTTTTTATATTTATAAAATATTAACACACACCTAACCCTACAACTCTCCTGCCCAAAACCAGCTCCTATTTGACTTCCTTGGTCAACATGGTCACATAGGAGTGGTGCCCCTTTCCCACAGAGCGTGTCACACTGAGGAATATTAACCAGCTCATCAGTGCACTTGAAGACTGACAGTGGCCAGCACCTTTTAACCCTCAAGTCACTCGAGCTGACCCACACCAATGCCTTGGGCATCCATGCAGAGTCAAATCCAATGCATTTTTCCCAGTGTGCAACTGGAAGTGAAATGTTAAACAATATAATTGGTGCTTGAAATGAATGGAGTAGATGTATTGACAGTATAAACTTAAAGCAAAGCAGATGCAGTGGCGTGAACTAAATGGATATATTGGCTTGAAAAGCAATACTGCCAGCTCAAGGTTCCAAATCCTTTATTGCCTTCTTTGGAGAGTAACAGCTATTTATCTTAACTAGAATTAAAGAGGAGAGATAAGGAGTCTACTTCAATGTTGCAGGCAAATTTACATTACGATATACAGCCTGAGATCAGGGTTGAAATGAGAGATTATTATAGTAAATTGCATGATATAAAGCCAGTCCGGGGGAGATTTACCTAAAGTCTGTAACTAACTACCTTCTGGTCTCTTTCACTCAACCCACCATTTCTCTCCGCTTCTTTGAAGCCAACCCTGGGGACAGAAACCTGGCCGCAGCCATCTGAGCCCAGCGACAGGGAAGATGGGCGACATTCCAAGAGAATTCTTAAAGCTCAAATGATACTTTTTGGGAAAAATATACACAAATGCACACAAAAACCCATCTGTGACCACTTGTACCACTTTGCCTACCCCACCCCCAAGCAGCCAGTAGTACCCTTAAATCACAAGACCTGTTTGTCCTGCAATTAGTCCTCCAAGATAAAGGCTCCCTTATAAATTAGGAGAGGTGTATTGGTCCATCCCCCTGTTAATCACCCGTGCCCAGCCTCTGACCCCTCACTGCTGTGGCCCGCTGCTTTTTGTGGTGAAGGTGGTGGGTGGGGGTTGTACACCAATAAACCATCGTGGCAGAATTAGCATTCGCTCTTCTGGCCAGCTGACAACTGTGCCTTGGCTTGGCAAAATGTTGTATGTGATCCACAAAATAGCCTCTGAATACCACTGAGTGCTATCCACAATACAGCTCTGCATACCATAAAGAACAATCTACTGCATGCAATGAAAGAAGCAAGGCAGATTAGGGGAGTCTATCGAAAATGCCACTCATCATAAGAGCCAAAGCTTGAAACCTCAAAAAGCAGAAATTCGGACAGATCTATTGGCTGGTTTTGTGGAGGTTTTGTAGGCTATGCTTTGAATTCACCAACATGCTGAGGCCTCTATCATGCTCCTGATTTAAAAAATCTGGAAGGAGGCACTCGGCACTGACCTTAAAACCTCATCAAACAGCCTGGTATAGGATCACAGTGAGCTGAGACTAGAATAATTGTTCACGAAGGGCTATTCCCCCCTACCAAATAGCACTATTTCAACTCCATCTCACAGCTGTGTATTTTCTCTCCTCTCATACCTGCTTGGAATTATAAACTCTTCCTCTCTCCTTGCCTTCCTCTAAAGCTGTCTATCTCTTTTTCCCAGCTTCAGGCTCCATTGGGAATAAGCGAAAGAGCAGGTGGGGGTGAAAGACACAGCAGTAGTGCAAACCAGTCGGAGCTCTACCCTCCCCTCCCGGTGTCACCAATTCTCCTGGGATGCACCCCATTGCACAACACCTCCCACTGGGGCCACTAATTACTCCATTTACAATCATCATTGCTTCTATCACCCAACCAGACATTGGAAAGAAGACTGTAGAGAGTGGCAGGAGGAAAAAAATATCCAACAGAGTATGAGGTCGGTGAATCGAGAGAGGGAGGAGAGGGAAGGACAAAGAGAATGAAATACGTATAAAGACAAAGAGAAAAAGCAAAGAGAGGGGGGAGAAACAAAGAGGTAGGATGCCGTACAGAGAGGCAGTATCAGAAAAGTGTGAGTGCTCTATAAATAACGGATGAGGCAAAACCAGCTCAAAAAACAGACGACAAATATCACTTCTTTACCTTGGCATTCTGCATTGCGCTCCTCATATCCAGGGTTACACAGGCAGTTCCCAATGGGCACCAACCACTCTCCGTCAGCCCCACAGTACATCTTGGGAACCTCCTTCTCCTCTGAATTATCCACGCATGAGCCACGAACTTCCACAAGCGAGGAGGTATCAGCTCCAGTGATGGTATCAGGAAACTGCGCCAAGTTACGCACTGCTAAAGGACATTTCTTGTAGAAGACCCTGACAGACACCAGCGCAATGCACGCTCCAACATCCTGGAAGGCCAAGTAGAAGCCCTTCCGGGTCAAGGCACCCACATCTCGCACCTCGGTGTTCAGCTTCATGATGCGATCGCCGATGTCCACCTGAGTGAAGCTCTCATCAGCGGCAATGGTGTCAATCTTGCCAAACTGGTTCTCACGGATGTAGCGCTCTTTGTCATTGTTGGACTCATAGTAGTAAAGGTTGAATGTTTCCTTGCAGGTTCCCATGACCCCCGGGAGGCTGTTGCAGTCTCGGAGGGTGAACTTGATCTCAATGTAGACACGCTGGGCACCGCCGCGGGGGATCCAGTCAGTGCGGAGCCAGTTGTTCTGGTTTGGCTCCATGACGTTACACACCTGGTACGTCCGAATGGGAATGTTCTTCTCATCCATAATACTCACTTCCTCCCACTGGGAAAAGGCCACAACATTAAAAATGTTACAAGGATATTCTTGAACCTTTGAAACCACAGTTAAAGTTAAATTAGATTATCGAAACAGTAGGAAAATGCTATTAAAGTGTTATGGCCGTATTGTTAAAGGTTAAGAACATCAGAAAAAAACATGAGAACTAAATATTTTCCTAATTAAAATGGCCTACGTAAGTATCATACATGACTGAGAGCCAGTCTATGCACACAATGAGAGATACTGTGCAAAAGAGCATGCAAGAAAGATTAGTCAATATTTGAGTTTCAGCAGAGCAATTAATTGATGGCTAAACTTAATGCATATTTTATGAATGGCACCTAATAGACTTGTTAGGTCCTAATATAGAATCCTAAAGATATTAATATTCATGGCTTCTCTTCAACTGTGAGAAAGGAAATTTGTAATTAGTTCTATGCCTCACTAATGCCTACAGTTCAATTACTTGGGGAGGGGTATACAAAATCCTCTTCACACACACACACACACACACACACACACACACTGAGAGACCTGGATGGCTCAGGATATCAGGAGAAGATAAAAAGGAAAGACTGAAAACAGGGATTATGCGAATGCAAAAACTAAAGGTCTCTGAATCAATACTAATGATCTAATGTGCGCCTGCTTTACATCTTATGCACATGATGGGGACTGGGAGACAGCACAAACATTAACCGCTGTTGTTAGTATGAACTCATAGGAGAAAGAAAGAGTGAGACGCTGACGTGGGGCACATGGATTACGTTATCCAGCACGGCCTGGCTTATTTTTGCCAAGGGGGGAATGTTTGTTTTACTTATGATAAAGTTCCCCTCTCAACAGAGCACTGTTGAGCAAATACAAGCATGTCTTGAGAGGCTCAAAGCGGTGTGTTCCCTTTAGTTTTTCACTGTGTGTTTTAAATAGAGTCTTTGACTGAGCAGGGCTGTAAACAAGAGCAGACAGGCCTTTGGCTGCCGTAGCTTCAACCATTTAGGAAACTGTACAAAAAAATTATAATGGGGCAGTGGAAGATATGGGTTACGCTGCCAGATTTGATTTGACGCCTTATCATAAACAATCTGGTTTAAAGCCTTATTTCCCCGGAGGAGGGTGGGATAATGCTAAACATAGCTGCGGCTGTATGATTTGCAAAGACGTCTATCATTCCCTGCTGTTCCATTCCGCTGTGCTCTCTTCTTTTGGCCCCCCTTTTGTTGTGGAAATCAAGCCATGCTGAGATAAGGCCGCACCTTTCCCTGATAGCAGGGAAGGGGGAGAATAAGGCCAATTGGTTGCAATGAGAGGGTGAATGTGGGCTTGACGGGGCTGCCAGGACCCTGTCAATCAAATGTTTGTGATAAAATGGCCAAGGGGATAACCTGAGCTCAGCACCAGCCAAGTTCATTGAGAAAATCTTGCCAGCAGAGCCTGCAACATTTGCACGAGGGGAAATTCCTTTCCCATGGGTTCATATTCATTAGTTGACATTATTGTTGCTAATTTGTATTAATCTTTCTAAAACATTAAAAGGATTGCTTGTGCTCATCACATTTTTGTGAGTAGAACAAATGAAAGGGTGACTGCTGGCTGACTGTTGTTTATTATGAACAATTAATTTAGGTCAACACTGACTTCCAGAAATATGAGATTCAAATCCATTGTGGGCCATTTCTATATGATGAAATTTAGACTTGGTTAAAATCACGGCATTTATCTTGCCTTTCCTTAACAAGCTAACGTCATGGCTACTGTGGGCCCAATTGCAGCCCCTGTTCTTTCCCTAATCACAGCCACTGTAGATATCCCAATTAGACTGAGAGATCGCGCATTTGGTCGACCCTATTCCCCGTTGCTTTACAATCTAGCCCAGTCGTCCTGCAGCAAGAGCTGAACCCCACTGCACTTTCCCCCTTATTCATCCATTCCAGAGGACCCTCTCTCAGCTGCCAAGTTCCCCTCTCTCCCCCTCTGCCTCTCTCCCCCTCTCTCCTCGTCTCAATGGTGGAAAGGGATATAAAGTTTCTCCACAAAGACCGATTCAATCCACCGTCTATTCAGGAAACCTGACGCCCGCTGCAGTATCGGCCCCTGCATCTGACCATTACAGAGTGGTTAGAGAGAAGGGGAGCGAGCAGAAAGGGGAGCAGGGGGTGAGAGGATTGCCTATAGATGCAGTGGTTCTCAAAGCAAATTCTGGGGGACCCCATGGGGCCCTGGAGGGTGTTCCACTGGGTCTCTGTACACAACAAAATAGCAAATTCTACTTCATCCATTTTCTAGATACTGGAAATTATGCCTTGATCTCACCCTGAGCCTAATATCCCTGCAGCCCAGGCAGCTGCACAATAAATCATAGACAAAGATATTCCCATAAAGGGCTCACCAGGACAAACTCTTATCAAAGAAGGCTGTGTATCTATTTGGCA
Organism: Lates calcarifer; assembly: GCF_001640805.2. Taxonomy (NCBI): domain Eukaryota; kingdom Metazoa; phylum Chordata; class Actinopteri; family Centropomidae; genus Lates; species Lates calcarifer. The sequence continues at coordinate 23,314,908 of NC_066853.1, forward strand.
CTCCACTCTACAGCTCCTGCCAATAATGGATATTATCTCTCCATTTTTTGCTCAATAGGGGATCATGCGTCCTAACAAGGGGACACTTCTTTGCGGTACTTACCCCTCCTTCTGTCGGGTTGGCGACCCATCCCAGCTCCCCCTGTACAGCTCTGGAGTCCAATAAAGTGACTGGAAAACAAGAATGGGAGAGGTGAGCATGCAGTCTCAGTCCGACCATACAACAATCAACATTGGCATGTATAATCCACTTAGGTCTCACACACTGAGGAAGAGAAATGGGTTGCTGTTTTTTATAAGCCTTCATGAATAGAAACAGTTGTTTAAGAGATTTATCAAATAGAAAAAAATATCCTCATGATGAATAGCAGTACAGAGACAAAATAAAAACGGAGGGCCAAATGAGTCTTACAAATGATAAACTTGTAAATGTTTTGTTGTGCGTGATTCCCTGCTGTGGCTTTACGGGCTTCGTTTCGATTGATTTTCGTTAAGAAATAGATTTTCTACAGATGGCAAATACGTTTCCCTGGTGTCTTTAAAATAATGATTTTTCTGTTTCCTCAGCAGCAGCTTTAACTATGTTCGATGTGATCGGAATCAGTCAGGGAGCCGTGTGCATAAACTTGGTCGCTGAAGAACAAAACGCATTTAAAATGCTCATGACAGACGGATAGGCTGCCTTTCACATTTGAAGCAAAACATTACAACTGCGACACATTCATTAAAACATATTTTTCGATTAAATTAAATAACAAAGACTATACCTATATTTATTTTTGGTGTATTTTGAATTCGGTTTGTGTAAAATGCTTAATCAATTACTCGGTGTAAATAATAAATACGTCCCTTATGTAATTCCACATTAGTTTATTAGGTACAATACAGGCTGCTCCGTTTTAAATTAAAATCATTTGTGTCGTTTTGAAATAAACTGAGCCCGTGATGCATCATTGTGGACAGCTTGGCTCTGCCGAGCAGGACAGAAACAGAGAACGCAGGTCTGCAGAGGACAGACTTCAGAAATCAGATGGGATTGTTTTAAACAAAGTGTTTCATTTAACTGTGTTTGTAGTAGAAATCAAGCTGTTATCTGTATATCGGGCCGAATATTTTGAAACTGGATACACTGCGCCCTGGGACCCCGAGCAGGCACCTCTAGACCTGAAAGCTTCCGAGATAGTGTTTTGTGCAGGACACACCGTGCTGACTTAAAATACCTTGCACGCGAATGTTTGGTCGCTTTTCAGCAAACGTATACCTGCTAAAGCTGATACCGAGATCATTTAATAACCGCAAGAAACTATTCTTTAATTCGGTGTGAATTCTTCGATTCGACGTGTACATCACAGCTGAACTTTAAGAACTGATTTTCTTTTCATTCTCATAATCATTTTCCAGCTACATACGACGTGACAGCACGAGCGATCACTGTGAACAACTCTGAGATTGATAAATAAAGAGCTGCTCAGTCAGTCGGACGTGCGCCGAATTTGCGAGTCTCCCCCTTACTCGCAAATTCCCCTCGTTTCTGTTCTACAGGTCCGTTAAGGTTGATGCTACGCAACATTAAACTGATTCTTGAACAGAGAGATCGGCTTGACCTTCTCTCTCAAACAACAGCACGCAGCACGGGGCTACAAGTATTCCTGTCCCCCCCCCCAGCCTCTCGGCAGCTGGCACGATCCAAGCCCCAAGCCGAGACCAAAACAACCGATGCGGATTTGGACAGCCACTTCTCGTTCCAGTTTCGTTCACATAAAACCCCGCAAAAGTCGATGCGTAAAAGTGACCGTCGGTGTTTTCCATCATTAAACTCATCGCGGCTCCACGCACTGGCATCTAGGGGCCACGAAGTAAGAGGCTCCGCAGCGCAAACGCGCACACACGGAGCGGAGATGAAGTCAGATGAAGTCCGCGGCAGTTATTTTCTCCCAATAACCTTACCTTCATTTGGGGGGTATATCCGTGCCGGCGAAACAAATGTAGATATCCCAAAAACAAGAAAGGTGGCCGTGAACAAAATCCCTGCCATGAGTGCCATTTGTGTCGTTGTTCCGTTTTTCTCTCCTCTTTTTCTTTCGTTGCTCTTCTCCCAGGTCCTGTTCTCTCTCTCTCTCTCGCTCCCTCTCTCTCCCTCTCTCTCTCTTTCCCAGTGGAATATGGGTTTGAAGCGGACAGGGGGAGAGAGACGCACCGAGCGCACCACAGCCAGGAGGCGGGTCTAGTCTGTGCGCTCTGACGCGGAGCCCGTCAATCCATATAGGAAACACAGTGAACAGGGGGAGAGAAAAAAGGAGGAGGGGGGCAAATAATCATTAACTACCCCCATGCACACCCCTAACAACTCACTCGTTCACCAGTGGACGCTTTGGTCAGAGACGACGAGATGGTGATTATGTGAGGTGGCATTTCTCCACGACATTTGCTTCGCAGGTACAAAGGCGATGTAAAACTCACTGTGAGTCTGAGTCACCGATTGACATTACAAAAATAAACTGCGGGTGGAAATGTCTTGTTAGTCAATAGTGAAAAAGTGTGTGTGTGTGCACGCACGCGGTGCCTATATTTCATACTGACCACTGAGTTTAGGAAGTGATGTCTGCTTCAGTCGCGGCACACTTAACTTTAAATGAAACACACAAAACTGCTCCTCAACTATATATTTATACACATAAAATTCAATGCGTCAGTTTTTGTCCTCTGTGCTCCTCAGCAGTCACACTGTGCTGATCCTGCATGTAGTCTGGCTCCAGTCAAGCGCAGCGCTGTCCAAGGTGAGCCGCATCAGACCAAGGTCGCCACCTAGCGGATATATTGACGCCTGTTCTGCCTCCAAAATTGGATTAAGGAACAAGCATGAGCATGACCTCCCTAACATTACATGGTATTGCACTTTGTGAAATTGACAATGCCGTTTTGTGATCGGTGGCGAGCTTGTATTGGATTAGTCACTTGCTATTATTCTTATATTATTACGGTTTTATGGGTATTCATGATGGAACCTGCACAGGCATCTGTCCGAAGTGATCTGTAGCTCCAAAGGTGAATGATGCACAGGAACGGATGTGCAGTTTTTCCCAAAACAAAGGCTACATTGTCCGTGTTTGAGAACAGCCAGCTGTGTCCAGGTTTGGGGTTTTGCCCAGAGCGCTCTCTCTCTTTTATGTCCTCCTACACAGGTCTTCAATTGCTCCCATGAGATGTGCCCATCTCAATGGCCAGGAGGCAACCTTTCAATGATGTGCAGAGGAGGTTGTCACTGTGTGGGCAGGTTAGGGCATTCTGCATCCCCAAACACTGCAGCCACTAACTACAGATAGGTTTCCACATCCACAATCAGCACCTATATAATATTATGTCTCCTTTAGAGAGGAACGTGGCCTTTTTCAAATTACAGAGACAGTAATTCATCTGGAAAGCATCCACCATGCCAAAGTGTCCTTGGGCAAGTCATTGGATCTTTATCAACTGTGGAAAGAGTGGGTAATCAAAACACAATTCCATCTTAGGAATCAAAAAAGTGTCTCGCCTGTCTGTGATGGTGAGACAGTTATGAGAAGTGTTCCTCACTCTCAGCAAGTGTCTGAATGCATTTTTCTCTCATCTCATTACAGCCTCATACATACATGAATGTGTCTTTGTGTGGAAATATAGTCTATAGCCTCTAAGTATCCACGTTTGGCAGATCCCTCCAGTTCCCATGCTTTTTTGTAGCTGTCACACCAACCTCAGGCTTCCAAGACTTGGCTACAATACATTTATTTCTGCCCATACAAGGAAACATCGAGAAGTTTTCTCATAAGGGTTAGCTCACTGTGAATAAACCCTGCCTTTGTCTCTAATGCTTCAACAGACATAGTGTGGCTTTGTTTTACCCTCACAGATGCCACTCAAAGAGAGAGAATATTGTTTTTATGTACAACTGGTCTGAGAGGGCAGCAGTGGAGTCCTGATCTTGGATTGCTCAAGGAAATCAAAGAATTATGCTGATTTGGGACAAGATGAAGAGGTATGTGTGGGTTTATGAGGCTCTCTTGGGACCCAGTACTACTTCCTCTACTACCTCTCAACTGGCGTAATGAAGCAGACAAAGCATCTGGTGCTCTACCGAAATTGGCCAATTTTCCTCCAAACATCGATTGTCCAAAACTACATCCCCAGATGAAAGGCACTTTTTTCCCCTGACAACAAGCCTGGCAACCTTAAAAAGCCAGAGAGGGACCTGGAAGGATGCTTTTGATCTTTTCAACCAATGGTTGTAAAGTTTTTCACGGACCAACAATGACGGACCATGATGGTGGTCGGGACAGGGTGTGAGTGGGTGGGTTGTGTCTCTTGTCTTCTTTATTTGTGTCACAGTGTTTTTGATTGATTACACTCCCATCGTTTCCTTTATCTTCCTGTCAAACCAGAAGCTTTTTTTTTTTGAGGAGGAGAGTGGCGGAGAACCACCCTCCCCCCATTCCCTCCCTCTACCAGCCCACTCCGCTTTCTCCAGATGGCATCTGCTGCCCACACATCTGCATTGTGTGCCAATCATGCACACCGACTCCAAATCCTTTGCTTGAGCAGACACACTTACACACACAAGCTCACGCAAATAACCTCCCAAAAACTTGTGTTATAGACCGATTTGCTGATATATCTGCCCAATATCAGCTTTATTAAATGCTAGATATCAGTCAGTCAGGGCGTCAGTCTTTGAAACCATAGATGAAACTCCTTTTGTCAAAGCCTTTTCCATCTCAATTAAGAAAAAGATGTTGGTGAAAAACTGAAATAATAATCTGAAAGTGGGAATCATGTCATGTCATGTTGGCCTACAGTGGGTATAGGAAAATTAAAGGCCTTTGCCACAGCAGCATCATAAACATATCCACACATGGTCAGAGCTGCTCTAAGATCAGTTCTCCTGCACAGCACCAGGATAGTCTAGTTATTATAGTTAATCGTAATGGTGACTGGTTAGAGTGTGATAGTAGTATAGATGGCTAATGCACATGTGTACAACAGTGTATCATTTCAGAGGTTGTTGAGAAACAATGGAACTTAGTTATTTTAATACCTCAAGATGAGGTGGTAATATACCCTTCTTCTCAAAAGGAGAGTTTTTACATTTTTACACTTAAGCATGTAGCACCAAGAGGACTAATTCAGTATGAATGAAATGACAATGATGATATGAAATAATATTATGTAAATATATGGTTATATGTTTTTCTGTTTAAATATCTTTCCCATGGTTTTCATCATGTACAGTATATTGTTTCCTTTCATCTAACATAGCCTAATTGAATTTTTTATGATATACTTGATATACTGTATATGATATATATAGAGTTTTTAGGATTTATATAATTTTACTTGTGGAATTGTCATTGTTTTGAGATGTCAATAACTCTAGTCAGGCTAACTGCACCTGCTTTCACAGATAGCTATCAGCCTATTCATATATACTGTAAATGAGTGTGTTATCCGTTTTTTTTTTTAACATTTTGACTGACAAAGATCAAAATAAATAACTGTCTTCATTAATGCTCGTTTCTGGTTGCTTTTCACCTCATGTAATGTAACTATGCTTTTTCTAATAACTTAACAGCATGCATAATTGTGCTGACAAGTTAGGCATTAGTGCTGTTAATGAATGACACATCAAGCTACAGTAATCTGACTAGATAACGGTGTGGGTATCTTCATGCCAAAGATATCTTTTTAATCCAATATCTGTGCAAGTGGTGTTGTTCTTCTCATAAATGTAAATGCATGTTTACAACTTTTACTATGAAATTTAGTGAGCAGTATGAACCAATCAGAGCAGAACCTTTTGACTTTACTATAGCCAGCCAAAATGCCCAGAAGACAAAAGTTGTCAAGTGAAAATCAACACAAGCTATTGGCTACCAGCAGTCAAAAACCCCTCAGGCAAATCTGACACACAGCAACCTTGCTCAATCACTCATATCACTTCAGGAAGTGCACCACACATTTATTGTCAACAAAGCAAAAGCCTCAAACCCCCTTCCCCCACTGTCATCTTCTCCCACCTCCGTGACTACAGTTTGGTCCATTGTCCTAACTAAAGCCCCTAAAGTCCCTCCTGCTGGTCTGTGACCCCCCAGGCTACAGGCTCTGCCCACCGCCTTCGGATCCCCAGTTTCACGCAGTGTTCATCGGGCCCGCAGTCAGAAAGACAGTCCCCGGAGGTCAGAGCGAGTGGGAGTCAGAGCAGAATGGGAAGACGAGATCAAAGGAGCAGCAGGAGAGCAGCTCTGAACCAGAATGTCAGAGATGAGATAAAATCCACTGGACTGGAAATATTGCTCACACAAATACATGGATACACACATGCACACACAGTTATATATACACTTGTTTTTTTGTTATTCCAACACGGTGGGACTTGTTCTTATCTTTGCCAGTGATCATCTAAATCTCCTGAGGCCATTTTTCAGTCACATACATCTCCCATTAATTGTGCCGACTAATTTTAAATCCATGTACACTAATGTGAATTGCTGATGATTTCAAATGTGTAATTCTGTCATCAGGATTACTACACTATCCACAGAGGTCTATTAATTGCATGTCTGTCCACATCCTTTATTGTTTCCTCTTCCATACACACCCTATTCAGCATTTATTTTTTACACTTTCTAGACTATTTCACAGTTACAGCATTCATAATGCCTGTCCACTGTTTACTCTTTATCTCCTCAGGACAGCCTTTGGAAATGTTTATGAAACATAACGTCTGACTCGCATCATGTCTGTGTTTATCTTCCAAACCACTGCTTGACCAGTCACTTTCCTTTTCTGTTTACATTTACATTTAAATGTAAGGCATTTGGTTGAGCCTGTCATCTGGAGCGATGCACAAAACCTTCTCAGTATTCATGATTAAGACCGCACCATCAGTTTGACTGAAAGTAAACATTTGTTGGCAATCAGGTGTACTGTTCTCCCTGTATTCCCTGTTTATACTTAAGAGATAACAAAATGTGTCCCAATTCCTCTTTTGCAGAAGTTCCAGTCCGACATGTCTCTCTGAGGCATTTCACAAACTAATGCAAGCAACTGACAGTTCAACAAGCCTTGCCCCCCCACCCCTAGTTATACCTATCAATCTTGTCTTCCGCATGCAAACCATAATGTATTTTTTAAACAACAGGTCTTAGATTTCACATCAAAACAAAAGCAGACCTCTCATTGCTAGTCAACAACCATGGATTTTGTCAGCTGAAATGACAACTGTTGCTAGTCTATCACCTAATGCTACTGCTAAACCCCCATGGGGTTGTTGCAGACTGCCTCTAGTTAACTTTTGACTGTTTCCACCTGATTTGTTTCAAAACCAAAAGCTTGTTTAAGGGTAGTTATACAAACTGGGTTGTATATACATGATGCCAGAATAAAAGTCTGTCTATAAGCTGATGAGCCATCTTAAAGAAATAAAAATACAGTCGCAGTATTGTTCTTTTGTTGTGAGGTAGAGTTACTAAGTCCTAGTATAACATACAGTACAACATTATCAATGAAAATGTGATAAAATTGTATTTGTAATGTAATGCTATCTAATGCAAGTACACAGCATTAGATATACCAAAGAGCAAAGCAGAGCTGCATTTTGCTATTTTAAACTCTCATAAACGAGTATCATGGCCTCCACACAGTGGATGTGGCAGTGCTGAACTTGTAGATGTACTGCTATTAGTTAATGAGGTAACCTGCTCTTGCTCTTTAGTGGGGGAGAAAGGTGACAGAAAAAGACGAAAGGTTTTGTCTGCAACCTGCAATCTATTGTAATCTGCAAAAACCTGTCTTGCAGACCTAACTCCTACATAAAGTATCACTCTTTTTAGAGCCCTGTGCACACCCCCTCTGGTATGTGGAGAAATTCAGAGCTTAATAGGTCTGCTTTGCCTATTTATGGTTGCTAAGCTATGACTGGACAAATGAGTCATTCTGAACAATGCTCTCATCAGCTACAGCTGCAAAGGTTTAACATGAAGACAGGTATAGTAACACACAACTGAACAAAAAGTAAAAAGATCTCCACTACTCTCAAAGAAAAGAATTCTCCTGCCATGTTAACTCTGCAGCCCCTCCACAAGCTGTCCACCATGCAGCATCCATGCTCATGCCCCACACCACGTCGCTGGCTGTTATCTGACCTATTCGTGCCCCTGCCACCCAGCTCTTTACCCCCTGACGGCAGTGTGTCAGTCGATAAGCATCACGGCAGGTCCGGCAGTCGAGCCCAGCGGGCACAAGCTTTCTCTGTGGTTGTGGAAAAGCAACCGAGCGGCGAGAGACCCTTTGTGTCATTTCAGAATTACCAGAGGGTTTTCAAAGCAGACCGTTGTTGTGTCTACCCTGTTGTTTACCACAGCTCTCAGTCCTGAGTTGTTGTTCTGGGAAATGCCACTGGTTTGAGACTTGACAGCAGGAGGTATGTGCTCACACTGAGAGTTTCTCTAATGCCACGCTGTAACATAACTTCTCCGATCAAGACATATCGAGGTTATATGCCTTTCTCTGGCAAGTCTGATAAAAAATGGAGAGAAAGTGCAACAGAAATGCGCATTTTGAGAAATCTTTATTTCTTAGGCCGTGACTAAGGTGTATGATTTACAAGTTACCGTGTCTTGTTTTATGAGGCATCAAGGTAGTGAAGTTGTATCAAAGTCACAAATTACTCTTTGTAACCCCATGAAAACCCACTTATCCCGCTGTTTTGTTATAGAAGCATCATATTTGGTTGTTAGGGGGCTGGGTAACGATCCAGCAAACTCTCATCTGGCTGCCAGATTAAGCTGCTGCTGTTAGATGCATTTAGATGTCTGTGGCGGCACAGTCACTCAACGCTTAAAGCATCAACACAAGCTACAAATCAGGTCCAACTCTAGGCAGCTTTAGAATCTTTATGTAAAAGATTACGCGCAAAAGACATTTGGCAGCGTCAAAAGGGAGTAAGCACTCCAGGAGAGATGATTTAAGGCGTCTCTAAGTTAGTTTATGGCGCTGTGTCAGGCGCTATGGAGCACATCCTAATCAGCATACTTAGAGAAAGACAAGGAGGTGGAGCAGTGACAGCAGGTTTATGTATGCAGAAGATATGGAGGGCAAGTATACATCCATGAGGAACATAATCCTAAGCCCTGGCATAGTTGTAACAGTTTGTATGCAGGTATAGAAATACACATGTGTGAATGTGCTCATGGATTATTTATGTACCTAAGCATGTATACATTTCAGTCATGTTGCATTAATAAAAGTACAGACAGTCCCTCTCTCTCTCCTGGCCTGAGATATTGTTTTAATTGTGTGGTTTACGACTCAGAGTGCAGATGCAGACACAAGCATCACAGTAACACACAAACTGACACTTGGCTGAACCATCGAACTTGTGATTTGATGATGGAGCTTGTGTTCCAACTGATGTCATCTCCTAATTTAGCAAGAATCAAGAGAAGGCACAGAAGGTAGTGGGAGTTTGTAAGCACACAAGGAGAATTTGACTCTTCAGCTGTTACTCTCGGAGACAAACTGGTACCAGTTGAAGGTTCTATGTGAAGAACTGTGGTGTCTTAATATCATTACTGTAAACAAGTCAAGTCATGGTCAGTTAGCAGCTTTTATTTTACTCCAGTGATCATACTGATGTTTACAAAAACTAAGACCACATTTTCCAGTGGCTCCCAGTCACAGAGTTGTTGCTAACCAAAAAAGCTTCAGTTCCATTTGTGGTGGAAGCCCCCTCTTCCTGTCTTCAGTCATAAAAAGTCTATCTTTACTGCCAAATAGAACCCAGTGTCACAACAAGGACCATACAAAACTGGCAAGTGGCCAGAAAATGACTGTAGTAATGAAATACTGACATTTAATGGCTGCATGTGCTATCTTTCACTGACTGAATTTGTAAGTCTGCATATTCAATACATGGATTGATGCCAATCATGGAAACAATAAATAAATAAATACAGATGGTGGACTCATGAAGAGCAGAGAGTCTAACCTGAGACGATCAAGTTGTAAGAAAAAGTCTTGTGTTTTGGGGTTTTAGAATTCTCTCAGTTTATATCTTCAACTTCAACAAAGTCGTAATGGTCAATTATTTATTTAGCTCATTCTTTTGTGATGCATTCCCAGCAGCTTTGTTTGGATTTAGTATAGCACTTTGTGTTAAAGAAAAAATAGGAAATAAAGAAGCAATTCAGTTTTGCTAGCAGTGTTAACTTTAGTATTTGTAATGTAATAAATCACTAATATATCCATCTGTGTGGTGGAGAACACATCCATAAATCACCTTTGATCTTTGGCTTTGTCAGGTGGCATCTGTCCTAGTTGACAGTTCTGTTCAAAACAGAGCCAGCACACTTACAAGATGTATTTCACACCATGTCTGTATTTTAATGCAATAAAATCAAGCATAAGCCAAAAGTATCACACATCACTAGCTGGGGAATCTTCCAAGCTTTGGAAAGCACAGCCTTTCTCACACATCTTTGCTATCAACTTGCTGCTGCTGTAGAGTGTCACAGAGTGGAATGCTACCTACCTGATCAGCCAAAGGCTGCTGTATTTGATAACACAGTCCCCAGAAGGAATGCACCAATCTGATTGGTGCTGGTGCCAATATTGACTTTATTAAGCTGATTGGGTATCAGCCAATGTGAGCCATGTAATTATAAATATCTGTGTTTGTGCTATCCATGACATTTATTCAGTTATGATGGGCTGCTCACTCTGTTTGTAAGCAATGCTGGTTGGTCATGTTACTTTACATTGAGATAATCTCAAAGGGTTTCATGTGGTGAGTATGCAGATTTAAGATTGGAAATGGTGAGTATCAGTAGCAGAGCCTGAGTTGAGCTATCACAGTCACTATAAGGAGAGAGGAGGTCAGATTGGTGCTTTTTTTTTTTTTTTTTTTTTTACAGAGATGTGTAATTTATACTCCACACTCTTAGATATAATGTAAGGGTTTTTTGAGTTTTTCTTTATCATCTTAGAGAACTTTGGCCTGGTCAGAAACCATCAGAGCTGTGGAATGGAATGAATCATTGTGTGTGATACAGGGCTTTGGTATTCAAATACAGTCAATATCACCAAGATAAGCCAAATTAACTTTCTCTGTTGGTTGACTCCAGTGTGATTCATTTGCCTTGCAGGCTCAGAGAAGCTACAAAGCATATACAACTGAACATGATTTACTTTGCCTCTTCTCCAGTGAAAGCAGCAGAATCACCACTGTCTGACAATCAGACAAGATATCTGAAAAAAAAAAACACGGCGTGGGGGCCTATCTAATCTTGTTCAGAGAGGGAGAGATGCTGAGGTAAAATATTTTGTTGAAACCAGCTATTCTCTTCCTCTCCTTCTCACCCCCTCCTCCTCCTCCATGTACCATGGGTGTTGATGGAGGAGGTGGGTGAGGTAGGGCTGAGCATGGTAATCACCTAAAGGTGGGCTGGTTGCTATGGCGTCCCGCCACTGCACAGTGACAGCAGCAAGAGCTTATTGAGTTGCACAGAGGAGGAGAGAGCTGTCGGGCTGTCGAGCGCGCTGAGGATTACACACATGTACTCACACACACACACTTAGACACACTTACTATACATATGAAGACCTTGTATTAGCTGAATTAACATGACTTTTCACCTTATCCTCAGCCTAAATCTGATCTAACCTAACTCACACTGAGCGCGGGCACACTAATGGTAGAAACAGACATGCAGCACACACAGTTCATGATCAAAAACACATGCAAAGGCAAAAACAAACTAATTCAAAATAAACATATTCACCAAGAAACAGAGTCATCCAGAGCAACTGACAGCTGCCCACATATTTGCTTGAAATAAGCATATTCAAACACACACACACACCACACACACACACAGATGGAGAGTGAGCAAGTGAACAATTGAGAGAGGAAGCAAAATCCACTCACACCAACCATCTAAAGCACACAACAGCACACTTGTAATGTGGGACAATATGTGCTGATAACAAACTGCACCAGCCCAACACCAAATATCAAGCTGAGAAGCTGTGGGCTACAGATGCAGCCTGCTGTCTCCCACTGGACCCAAACTAACACAAACAGTCATCTAGACAAGTGGTGCAAATAAAAAGAGAAGAAGAAGAAGAAGAAGAAGAGAAAGAGAAGGAGGTTTATTCTGTCAGGAACCAAACATGTACACTTACACAAATGCACACACCAATCCCTCATAAATTCACCACTCTTACTCTGAGTCTTATTCAGATGATCCCTCCTTGCACACAAACACACACACACACACACACACACACACACACACAGGTAGCACCTCAGTGCCAAAATAGCAATTACCCATCCTGTGCTGCGAGATAGGAGCTGCTGCCCCCCGGAGCAGCTGCCTGTTATTACTTATGTAAATATTGCATAGCAGTGTCTCTATCCAATTTGGAAAAGAATGACAGTATGTATGTGTGTGTTTGTGTGCTGGGGGTTCATTTGCATAGGGATGAAGGTAAGAGTAGAGTGTGTGCTTCTGTGTGACGTGTGTGCACTTGTGAAGACTGAAGAGATTTCAGTCTGGTGGAATTAGGAGGCAGAAAGACAGACAAGATGTGATGAGGGAGATCATGAAAGACAGATGCATACATTTAGAATAGAGATGGGTTTTGTTATCAAAAAAATTATTCATCCTGAAAAGGTGCTTCTCACACTATCCGTTAGGAATAATGTTAAGAAATAAAGAGAAAGTGAGGAGAGATTTTATATCAAGGTGATCTACAATATTTGAAAAATGTTACATCTACTGATGTGTGAAGAACCACCTTTTTTACAAGGTCCTCTTCATGTGTGTGTGTGTTTGCGTGTGTGTGTGTGTGTGTATGTAACAGAGCCACAATGGTGTTGGGTTGGTCAGAATCAGCTGTTCTTTGACAACAACAAAAGTTATAAATACAGTATGTATGTGTATATGTCTTTTTCCTGTGTATATCAGTCTTGCAAATGACACATTATAACAGAACTGGTAATCAGGCTTCCCAAATTAACAGTGGTAAAAAAGAAATGCATATAAATTGTCATATTATTATTACACTGACACCATTTGGAAGTTTTTAATACTTTGCTTTATTTATATTTGCTTCTGTCTTTTACTTTGACAGGTGCTCAGTATTGTTGTATTAGGAGAATATTGATTATAAATAACAACATACATGAACATACATACTCTGGCCTGCAGCCTGAACCTCCACCAATCAGAGGGTGGAACAGTGGCTTCTGTGTAGTCTGTATAGAAGTAAGCCTTTTAAAACTCATATTATAAAAACCAAATTATGCTTTTTACATAATGAATGCTTTTAATATAAATGATACTGATGAGGTAAAAAAATAAAAAACCTGCATAAACAGTGGTAAAACCTATCCATCCTACAAACAACAGTGATATCTCTTTTTGTGCATAGTTACCAAGTAGCATGTAATCTGATTTCCAGCACTTTCCACACTGATTGTCAAATGCATAAAAAGTCAACAGTAGCTGGCCAATCATTGACAGGCTCCTGTTTGTCTCCGCTCAGACGGGTGGATGATAAAGAGATTCCCCCCATGACCCTCCAACCTTTCTCATGTGGCTACAGTCACTGTGTACTGCATTAACTAATCATTTGACTGGTGATATCACCAGGTGATCTAAACATATTTTTACAATGGCGTTTAATTTGCCAATCAGTCACTTAGATCTATATAGACATTAAATGGGCTGTTTTGTATTCACAAAAAAAAAAGATAGAGATTTCACTCAACATTTAAATTGTTAGAATTAGTGTAAAGCGTATTTTACTGGTGTGGTTTTAATTAAAGGAACAGGTGGCATGTAACACTTGCTCATACAATAATCATGCGTGAACTTTAAATCACATCAAAATATGCAAATGTGTGTTCTGTTGTTGATTGTTTTGCAAGTGAGGCTTACATGACTTCACTCCATGGCACATAAACCTAGAGCTGATGGTTGATTTGACATGGTAATAAAAATGTTGCAAATTTTATATGAATATATGTAATATATAATGTAACATATTAAGATCAATAGAAGAAGCAATGCCACAAAGCTGTGGTGAAGGTGGAGGTAACACCACTGGCTATCTGTGCATCACTCTAAAATCTACTCATATTTAGGAAAAAGATGGGGGGGGCTATCACCCCAGTCCTATTTTTAGCATCTTTGTCTATGTAAAGCCCATTGCACAGACAGCCCTGTGGAGAGTAAGCCCTACATTAGGCCACTTCAACCACACTGAATCCACTTACAACTAAAAGCAGGTGGGCTTCTATCCATCCCACCACTATAGGTATGGATATACCTTTGGAGTGGAGTCCCTTGTGCCCCCCTCGCAACCCAACCTACGCAATAAAACCCCGTCCACCTCTCCAGTTCCCCCTCAAAGGTTGCAGGTAAATGGGGTAATCTCCTGGCCCATCGCCCCCTCTCTCTGGATGGATGAAACTAAAACCCCCCATTGCAACTTTTAGACCCCCATCCTGCCCACTCCTAACAAGGCCCACCTATTTCTCTCTCTCTTTCTCTCTCTCTCTCTCTCTCTCTCTCTCTCCTCCTATCTAATCACAGTCCATTAGCCGCCCCATTAAAATTCTTTTGTCCAATTTGGAAGGAATGCTACCCTCGTGGAAAAACAGAATGAAGCCACAATAGGGTCTTTTCAAATCGTGCTCGACTTTTATTACTGAGAGTCGCTGAGGAGTGCCACCCACCTCCAAGCACGATGTCTTCCAGTCCTCTCCTGTTTGCTCTCATAGCGTGTGTGTGTGTGTGTGTATTTGTGTGTGCTTGAATGTATTACAGTTAGGCTATAGAGAGAAAAAGTATTTTTGATCTGATATTTATTAGATTTGAAACAACATGAAATCTACTGAAAACACAACCATGGCTGCAATTTAAATCATTCACTCTGTTCATCATGTAGGGAATACAATGTAAAAGATAATACTGTATGTTCAAACAAAAGAATAACACACTACTCCAGTCATATGGGATGCATGATGGCAGACAGTGCTTTATTACAGACCATTTGCTCCTGTTGTATAAACAGTACCAATGCTAAATCAGCATGTACAGAGTTTCTGAAGAACTGAGGATTAAGCAAATTAGACCAATGATGGAACAAAGTTGTTGTTTGAGACACACAAAATAATCTTTTCACAAAGAAAACAACGCACAGTCATTGGGTTGTGTTGTGTAACTCTGATGTGTGAATGGAAGTGAATGATGGTGTTCAACTGAGTGAATTAATTCCTAACACAAGTTGTAGCAAGCCCAAGGCTTGTGATTGACCAGTCAGGAACATTCAACATTGCAAACCCCAACTCATTAGATTTTGAGCCAATGGAAAGCACTACAGACCAAAGGCTAGTTTAGCACCAGAAACTATGGAAGCGAGACTAAACATTTCTGAGTTCCTGGGCTCCCTGACTTACGAGTTGTAGATTGTGTGTATAAGCTTGCCATTGGGTACCTACTTCAAGTGGCAAGATAGCACTTTCTGATAGCCCATTAAAAATTGGGGCAAAGTTTATAAAGCTGATTGTTGCTGAAATGTCTAACAGAAGAGTCTAGGCAAATCTAGCATACAGCATTAATTCAGACTTTAGGGAAGCACTGGTTATCAGGGGTATCAATATTAGGATTTGGAAGAGAAATTTCTTGTAACGTCATAGAGGTTCAAATACTGTGGCCTTATTTCTTGACAGATATAAAAGAGTAAGGAGAGGACTGAAACGTGAACATGAGAGATAAAACTGAAATGCAAATTTATGTTAATGCAGTTACACACTATAACAGAAAAATAACCTGAAATCACCTTCTGCTTTGGATATGGGCATCTTCCCTTTGCATTTCCAATCTTGCTTTCCACCTCTGCACTCCCACAGTCATTCAAATATCACACGTTTGCACAAATAACAACATAGTGACAATGTTGTTGTCTCATCTCATGCAAAGCTCTCCAGTCCCCTACTAGTGTAATTTGCCTAATCTCAACTGTTCCTCACATACTGAGACAGGAATGCACAAACACTTTCAGTTCCAGAGTTGCGTTCCATGGGCTGCTGAGTTCTATGGACAATGAGAGGGCCATATTATCACCCTCAGTAAAAGTGTATGTATATGTAAAGTGTATGACCCTCCATACTGTTACTTTGCTTAAAACTGACTCCTTTCTGTATTTTAGTGACATAGACCAGACATCAAAGAGCATGCTCCAAAAAAAAAAAAAAAAAACAGTTCTCGTTGTTCCCTATAACAAGCAGCTGTTTGAATTGTCTGGCTTTATTTCATGCTTAGTTATGCCATCAAACACTGCACTGAATTGATGTCATGTTTTAGTGAGCATCTTGTCTCACTGCTTCAGCTATTTCTACAGTGTGACATCTTACAGTGTGTCATTGTGCTTGTATTTATAAGGGCATGTGGTCACATTCACATCCATCTATGAGAAACAATGTTTACAGTGTCATATGTCAGTGGCATGGATGTCTGTTTGTTTGTGCATGTGCCAGAGCCTCTCACAGACAGTCCAGCTGGTCTACTGACTGACCAGTCATCCAAATCAGGACTAGTGGGGCTGAGACTAACCTAGAGGATCGTGGGAACCTCTTAAAAGTGGATGAGTGCGAGATCCAAAAAGTACATGCTGATGCTTGACTAGCACACACACACATACACTCTGGCTTATCTGTCAGCATTCTGGGACACAGGCTGCAGACGACAGGCAGGTATGACAGGCCAAGACACACTGATAACAGATAGGACTGGCCATTTGACAGACGGTGTGTGTGTGTGTGTGTGTGTGTGAGTGTGGGTGTGCATATGTGCGTCTTTGACAGACAGACGCGACTAGAGGAAGATGAAGAAGAAGAACACCCTTATACAATATGTGAATGTATATTGATAGGTATTTGAACGTATGTGTGGAGGGGTGTGTGAATGTGTCATTTTGTACTGCTCAAGGGGGTAGGCTTCCATTACACCTTCCACGCGGTAATTACTAAAATGAGGCCAGCACTCATAGGAGGGGGTTTTCCATTACCAGTTCGCTAATATGTAACAAAAGGGTGCATGTGATGTGTGTGTGTGTGTGTGTGTGTGTGTGTGTGTGTGTGTGTGTGTGTGTGTGTGTGTGTGTGTGTGTGTGTGAAAGTCTTCTGTAGCTGTTCTGAATGGTGTGTTTAGTATCATTAATGTTCTGTGCATTAGGCGTTTTGCTGTTTGTCCATTAACATAACACTTATAAACAGATTATAACAAGCACATATTAAATGGGTTAGGAAATAGCTTGGATGTCACTGCTTGTGTGTGTGTACACATATGTGAGCATGAGTAGTTGCAATACAGCAGTTTGAATAACCTCTGTGTGAATGTGAGTGGGTGGAAAGGTGAAAAACAGGGGGAAAGAGAGGCAGACTTTGAGAAAAAGTCTCAGCATTTATGTGTGTGTGTGTGTTTCTGTGTGTGTCCTATATACTGTAAGCCTAGATGTAATCCAGAGCAGGAAGCAGGGCAGGGCGTTACAGTAGGTGTTAAAGCTCCACTGCTTCCCTGAAACACTGCTGTTGACTGTTTCACTCAGTGCCCGCTAATATGGAGCCCCTATTGAGTTTCAGTGCTGCAACCCACAGAGCGCCTCCAACCGTCATCACCAGTGTAGAAACCAACCAACCATACACTCAAGGTCGCTCTGTGCTGAGACGTAACGAATAAGCGAGTCAGTTTGTTTATAAAAATGTGAGATTGTGTGCAGCAGTGCCTAGATACCTAAATTATAGAGCAATGTTTTTGCAAAGTGGCAGCCCCGTTGAAGAAATAATCCCATTAAAAAGCATATTAAGACACAGGCACTTGAGATTTTAGCACATATACTAATTCCAACATAAAAGTTAGTCTCTTAACAGATTTGAATTATTACAACATAAAAGGTTTCACGGCAGATGTTTGGAGCTCGCATCACAGATCAGAGTTTGAGCTCCATATGGTTATGTTTTTCCTATGACATTTATCCCAGTTTTGTCCACTTTTGACAATTGGGAAATTGCATGACATGTTATTTCCCCCACTCTGGATGCAGTATTGCTGATTCAGTCCAAAAGAAAACAATGTGATACATCACAACATGTCAAGAGCTTCCTGTAACACAAGCGTGGCATCACAAGAAATGCTCATTTACTTCCTACACCGACGACCACGACACGGGAACCCAGCTGTCTCTTCAAAGAACAAGACACGTCAACATGATTTCTCTGGCAGGCCTGTCGGAAAGAGTCTGGCCCATTGGACAACTATCTGTCAACAAGATCTCAGTGCTTTATCACCCTCTTCTGCCTTTCCCAGACCTCCCATCCCCTCTTCATTTGCTGATAATGACGGCAGTGTTGTGTGCTTGTGTGGTGGTGTGTAGGTGAGAGCGAGCCTGTTGGTCCATCGTGCCACTTTTCACTCTCTCTGACAGTCCTTCTCACTTGAGAGAGGCAGTGTTACCTGATGCATTGTTGTCCTGTGTTTCACATGGGCTCTAATTAGCATCTTCCAGGCTTTCAAGTCAAACAGCCTCACTTGACTAACTTAAGGATGTTTATTGATTGAAATCAGGCTATTAAACTGACCTGAGATCAGCTATTATTTCTCAGCTTTGTTGAACCACTGGTTGTGACATTAGTTTGCCTATTTAATCTGAATATTATTTGGCTATTTAGCCATGCTAGCAGCATGGCCTCAGGCATCACAATATTGATATGAAATATTTCACAATTTTCTGTTGCGCCACCAGCTGGTCAAAGTTTGCAATTATTCAGTTTAATATCTCATCATGTACCATGGATTGGCACAAAACTGTATCCTAATGACTTTGCTGAACCCCCTGACTTTTCCTCTGGAGCCAGTACAAAGTCGACATTAGGTAGCTATGAAATTTAGTAAATGCATCCACAATTTCATTGTACTTAACTGTACAATGACAATAAAGCCTATTCTATTCTATTTCCCTGGATGAATAAATTCATTGGAAGATCTTTGGTAATCCCTCAGGTTTTCATTTACCATTAACATGAGGTTAAAAATTGTGCTTGTCCATCACAGAGGCAGAGGTTTCTGGCAATACAATGCAGGGTTGCTCAGTAAAAAAGTTGAACCAGGTTCAACCATTGCTGCAGTCAAGACCCTATTTAGTTTTGTTCAATTAAAGAAATATCAGAAAGGCATTGTCACCTTGGATATGATAAATCCTGTCTGGTTTCATATCAATTATAACATTCAATTCAATGGTTAAATGAAAATGTGTTGAAGCGCAACCTTCTAAAACCTTAAACACACAGACTGAACTAGAAGTAAAGCTGGCCTGATCCTGGGTCAGACTGCCAGTTGCTGTCAGAGTGTTTATTGGGGGGTATATGGGGGCGGGGGTGGGTTTAAACAGAAGCTCCTGAAGATCAGTGAGGACTAATGGCTTGATAACGACTCGAGTATTGGAGCTGGTGTGACAGCAAAGGAGGGGGGCGTTTTGTTCACTGAGTACTCAGCTGATTTGAGTTTGCTTCTGGGGTAAAGTTGGCCTGATGTGAGCCTGGCACCATCCTCTCCCGAGAGGAAATACCATAGGTAGACAGAGTCAGCACTCCTGTAAGAACTTAATACATACTCTGTTTTGAATCTGAATAAATGAGTGTTATGCCCAACTGAACTGTTGTAGGAACAATGGATGCACGTATTTGTTCTCCTCTGGTAGACAATATAACCTTCTCTTTGTTGCTGCAATGACCCAATTTCCCCAGAGGGATCATTAAAGTTTCATCTCATCTTAAGTGTTAGAAAAGTTGCTTTGAAAGCATAATATATAGCTCATTAATTTTCAAAGAAAATACATGAGATTACACTATCTTTTCTGTAGAGAATAGAGTATGAATTCAGTTTTTCTTCTGAATTATGTGAAGCCAAGTGACTGTTACACATGAGGTACTGGTCATTTATGTTTATGTTTCCACTATGAAAATATTAAGCAGCATGACCTCATCGCCATTTGTCTTTACTTTGGAATGAGTACAGACATATGAGGGAATATATAAAGCTGCTTAACTGCTTGAGTCCTAAAATCTACAAGAGAACTCCAGTAAAAATATGAGTCTAGATAAATGATAAATCCCCAAATAACCTTAATTCCACTGCTGAATTTGCTGTTTCCTCTCACCTCCATTGCACTTCCTTCTCTTATTGTCTTTCTGTTTATTCATGTGTTTGTCAGCTGAGAGCCCATCGTTTGAAGATGGTGTCCTCACTCTAGTGTCAATACACAAATGCAGGGTGGCTGAGAGATGAGAGGATCAGGGTGGAACACATACACAGAGAGAGAGAGAGAGAGAGAGAGAGAGGGAGAGAGAGAGAGAGAGGTGCATGGTTCCCCTATAAATCTTTGTTTCTTACTATGTTACACTGACTATGTGACCTTGGTCAAAAAACACATGCAAATGCATGAAACATGATTTCCCTTTGTTTGGTTTGTGTGTGACGCACTGCTTTAAATATGCAAAAATATGTTCCACTGACAAACTGACAATGACAAAACAAGAATGCTGGTTACTTATTACAGATTATTGTGTTCACCTTCATTAGTTCTACTTTTTGACAGTGAAATTTTTTGAGGCACATTTTCATCTTCATTGGATCAAGAGGTAGGTACATGCACTGTAACCATTTGTCTATTGTACACTCCACTCCACTACAACATTTAAGGAAGCATTAGTTTATTTTTTGATGAGACCTAAATAAGAAATTTGATACCACTCTCACATATGCGTGGTAAATATGTGGCCTGAGCCTGCAGTTGATAAAACAATCTCACCTCAAGGACCATTTAGATACTGTTCTGGAGCTTTAAGTCATATTGAGTTTTTTTTTTTTTTTTTTTTTTTAACAATACAAGGTTTTGGACAAGAAGTCCTTACATACTAAGGGAAAGAAGAAATTTGAACATTTCCATTTCCATGACAATCGAGCAAACCCCATCTGCTGTTGAAGATCATGTTATATGACTGAAAGCTCTATAACATCTACTAAATGGACCTTGACATAAGATTGCTTTGTCAACAGTCTTGAAAAGTGCTTTTACATTTGTTCTACACAGACTTGTTACAAAAATGTTTTTAAAAAATAAATAAAACCAAATAAGAGATGGAGTTTGGATTTTCTCCCTCAAAGTACCTTGTAGAATGTTCAGTTTCACTACATTTATCACTGACGTGTTGAAGTTCTCAGCCAAGCATTGGAAGTATGAACGAGGTATAGAGCTGCTGCACATCCCACCACATATGAGGCATGAAGCAGGGCCTTAGGCAACGGATTTTCAAATCAGGCTTTGTTATTGCAGGAGCCCGGGAAGGAGAGCAGATGCTTCGCTTATTCAATCATGCATGTCACGCCCCACACCACTCTCTGGCTGCGGCTGCTGCTGCACTCAAACTCTCTACCACCACCCCTCATTCTGTAGCATGCACTCTCTTTGGCTGTCTCTGACTTGGTGTGAGTGTGCAGCAGAGAAGATACATCTGGCATCGGGTGCTAATCTCAGCCAGGCGGTGGAAGACCTCATCACTGTTGTCATGATTGTGACAACAAACTGTCAGGCACCTAACAACCCACAATGACCCCACAATGAGGAGGGAATGTGTTTGTTGATATCTTGGTGTGTGTGTGTGTGTGTGTGTGTGTGTGTGTGTGTACAGAGAACTGCACATTTGTTTTA
Source organism: Lates calcarifer (assembly GCF_001640805.2). Classification (NCBI taxonomy): domain Eukaryota; kingdom Metazoa; phylum Chordata; class Actinopteri; family Centropomidae; genus Lates; species Lates calcarifer. Next base: position 23,336,712 of record NC_066853.1, read on the forward strand.
TTACTTTACCTGAGTTTCTGTGTGTGAAAGAGACAAAGTAGTGAGTGAGCAAAATATATTAACGGTGGTTAGCCCTGTGTATGTGGGCTTGTGTGTGTGTGTGTGTGCATATGTGTGTGTCTGTCTGTCCTTGATCTCCCTATCCACAGAAGCCCACCCATAACTTGGCACATTGGGGTGATCAGGGTCCTGGTGGAGTGTCAGCAGGTGTCAGAGGGCTGTTTACCTACCATGACGGATGGGAGTGGGGTCACCAGAGAGGCAAGCATTTCATCTAACGCCACCTTTGGCCAGTACAGCACACACACACACACACACAAAAGTCTTCATCCCTCTGCGTCTGTGCTGCCTGTCTCTGTCCAGGTTTTACTCAGACTGAAAGCCAATCAATCCATCAATCGTTCCACTCATTTATCTATTTTATCTTTATCTTTCTCCATTTAATGTAACTCAGTTTTGATGGGATGAGACTGATGGTTATTCTTGAGTGTATTTGTCAGAGTGATAATTCTTTTTCTCCATCACTCATTTTGAAGGTAATTGTGAGGAATATAGTACTTCACAATACTGCTTGGTGTCAAACATTACATGTTTTTATAGTAAAGAATGGTCATTAAATGCACCCAGCATACTGGTCCCAGAGGAAATAGATTTTAATTTGTAAAAGACACACTGTTTGTTTATTACCTAATGGATGTAATTTATTATACTACATTTTATGTAATAGTATATTTTCAATCACAATGTATATGAACAGGGACACAACATATCAATGCATGTTTTTGTTGCTTTTTTGGATAATAAAAGCCTATGGTAATTTGTCTCCTAAATATTATTATAATGAACTTTTAAAGCAACATCATGTAACTAATTTACCTTAAAATAACAGCTTCAGAATCATTTTGATGATATATTGACTTCTTAGAAAGAATGGTGCCTCTGTCATTCCCACTCTGCACCCCTGCTCATTAAAGTTATATAATGTAACTTTAGTGCACGGGTACAATCCAAGTGCATAACCGAGTGAAAGTCAGTGACATAAACTGCCAGAATCAGGTCCAGCAAGTTCAGGAGTAATGCCAAAATGTTGTTCATTAAAAAGACTTTGAAGTCATTAACAACCAGTGTTCATTTCCAATATTCAGTAAGGAAACTTCTAAACAGAGTTTGGCCTGTTTGTCACAGTGACAGCACTTCTGGTCCCTGCAGCCAGCTCCTTTTTCAAATAGTTGTCTAATTACGTGTCCAGTTTATATGTAATAACACTAGCATTCACATTTCTATCCACCTGATGCATGTAAGTTCAGGATCGCTCTCCTATGAGCTCTGTTTTGACTCTTCACCCACTACTGTAAAAATATCTGGCTCTTTAGCTGATAAATCCTCCATGATGCTCACGGGCTAGTTGCTAATTTGGTGCTAGACAGGTGGTGTACAGCCTGGTTTAGTAAGCTTTTTTTTTTTTATTAGAACCTTTCCTACTGTTGTGGAAAACAACACTGATCAGAGCAGAGAAACTGAACTTACATATTAAAGCTGCGGGCTAGAAAACCAAGACAAGGAGCTGAAAGATGTTTTGAAGCTCAGATGCTGAGGGAAACTATAGAGTGGGCTGATGATTCTGTGGGTTCATGACTATAACTGATCCCTTTCACCTACACAAAGTCATGTGGTCCACTGTTAATGTAAAGCATTGATTATAGCAGCTTTAAGTGAGATATAATGTAAAATAAACCACATATCTTTTTTCAGTTTTGTTTTACAAAAATCCCATTCATTGCATAAAAACTGTAATGTTAGTGCTAAAGATCAACCTATTACTATATGTGACACAGTAGTAAATATACAAGTATATTAGCATAGAATAAAATAAAAAAAATACCATGTCCTTTCACAATATCAGTTTAATATAGCTTTATTGTGTGATGTGTTAACTAAAGAAGTGGTAGAGGTGTGATTTGACATTGAAGCTGGTATATACATCTGACAGAGAGATTTGACTGTGCAGTGTTCACTGAAATAGAAGTGAGGGAACAGAAGAAAGAGAACTTTCACATATAACTTGAGGCTCAGAGCCATTAAAGGAACATTTTGTAGCTAATTATGTAGCTGTCTCCACAGGGAGTCTATATAATACATTAAATCTATAACCACTTCACTGACCACTTAAGTACTGAATGAGAAGTTCCACTGCCTGCAGTACCTATTCTGATTCTTTGAAAATGAAAATCCCCATTGTATATGTTCCATACCTTATTCTGCGATATTAAACCAAACGACTGTGACAAAAAAAAAAAAAAAAGGATAAGGATTCATAACTTTCTACTCCCGGTCATTTTTTGAGCGCTTATCATTTAGGAAATTGTGAATGAATGAGGGAGAGATTTCGGACACAGCGATAGCATTAGGTTACATAAGTCGGCTGCCCTCTTCCTGCTGGCAAAGGTTGTTTCTTTATCTTTGAAAAATGTAGTTTCAAGTCCTGCACTGTCGCACACACCAGAAGTTCCTCTGCACTGGCGTCAACAGCAGGATCCAACAAAAACTAACAGTTCACTGTGAAAGCTCCCTGCAGCACCGTGACTCAGTTTTGGTTGGCATGATGGGCAGTGAAAGAACAAATACTCCAGGCTCCCCGTCTGCAACACCCTGACTAACAGGGCTGCTGGTGTGGCCGCAAGCCAGGAAGCAGCACAATGAGCCTCTTCCTCTGTCTTAGCTGCATTAACTCACCGCTGCTTAGACCCAACATGATAACATGTTATGTAAATGTAAAGCAATCACTTCTGTTAACTGTGCATGTTCATTAGAAAGTTGATTAGAAATGCAGTTTTCAGCTCTGATAGAAGACTGAGCCGTAGTGACGCCTCCAGGCTGAGAGAAAAAAATAAAACTAATCTCAGCCAAAACTTCTCCTGTAGTTCTTCCATCATGACATCAGAATATGATGTGAGTTCATGCAAAAGTAAATCTGATTGTTGTATTATAAACGTTATGTGCATGCCTCCCAGTAATACTGTAAATGTTGAGGTAAGGTTGGAAACAAGTTAGGCGTTCCTTCAAAACATTTTGTTCGGAGGAACTCGTGTTGTTTATAATATATTCATAAATAGTTATGAATTATTTTGAAAGATCAGCCTTTTTTGTTGTTGCTGCGCATTCATTTGACTTGGTTTAGGAACAGATAATCCTGACTTTGGAACATAAAATCTATGCTTTTCTCCCTCCAAGCAGCAAGAATAGTGCGATGTTGATGCGTCTACACAGGAAGCATTTCAGCTGTGTTTTTCAGCCGTCCGTCTCACACACATCTCAAGGAACAGACATGCTCTTATTTTAATCAGTCCAGCTGTCTACACAGGCTGTGCAACGGGTCACGTTTTACTTGTGCCTGGAAGTTTTTTTTCCCACATTGAGTCTGTTTTCCTGTGTTTTACATGCATAATTACAGTGATTGTGTACGGCGCTGTGAGCGTTTCCAAAACACTGGTGGCCTACACCTCAGTGCTGTGCCTGAATGCCTCCTGTATAGACAAATGAGGAGCACCAAAGCTGCATGGTGCTTACCTTCTGTATAAGAAGACTGCATGCAATTTATGTTCATGGAAAGAAATAACAGCAGGATAATAATTTCTACATGATACAAACTGTCTTCAGTTTTGTTTCCAGTTCCATTCTTTAGCCCTAATAAGGACAGTGCAGTAGCAGTGGTGGAAAGAAATGAAATACATTTACTCAAGTACAGTACTTACGTACAAATATAAGATAGCCTAGCTGTATGTTACTTGAAATAATTTATTTTCATGCCACACTTCTAATGTACTACATACACAGTGACAGCAATAATACTGATTACTGTTAAGATTTTTGCATACATCTGAAGAGATATAAAATATTTATAGATTAGACTAACAGTATATATAGCTTAAAAATTTATTGATTAATCAATTATTTTAATTATCTTAATTTATTTGTTTAAACCATTAGTTGGACAAAACAAACATTGTGAAGGTATCATTTGAGGCTCTGAGTAATTGTGACAGGTATAATGGCACTGAGTGCTGATACCTCTGATACTCAGAGTATATTTTTCTGTTTACACTTGCATATTTTTACTTAAGTAAAATTTTTAATGCAGGGCTTTTACTTGTGTGGTGTTAGTACATTTACTTAAGTGAGGGATCTGAATAGTTCTTGCACCAATAGATAGCTTGTTTCCTCAAATATGGTGACGGCAGATAACTGCAGACAATCACTGATTTGTGTGCAATGACAACCAAGCAGTCTGCATACACAATGTAGGGTTAACTGCGAAACCACATAAACAAGCAGCTGGTTTCATAACTCGACATTAACAGAACAACATGTGTGGCATCTACGCTCTGGCCTTGCCACCCCCCCCTGCAGCACACGCATAAACTGAAGAAAGCTGTGGAGTGCTGAAAACAATCTTCCCCTCAAAGGACTGAAATCAGAGCATACAGGTGGAAGCTGAAGAGCAGGTGAGGATGATTTAAATGTTAAGTGAGAAGCAGCACTGCTGATTGCCAAGATGATTGGAGTGAAGCAAGAACTGTGATAGGGAAGCAAAAGGTGAGCTTTCACAGTATCAGCATCTAATTTGACCAGTGAATTCAGAAAGAGTGTGTTGCAGAATACGTCATCTCACTCCGTCCACTTCAGCTTTTACAAAGAGGTCAGATCACAACAGCCTGGCAAAACCCAAAGCCAGCAGTGTGTTCTCTACTAGCTAGAAGTGAAAGAAAGAAAGAAAGATTATGAACTAATCTTCAACAATTCTCTTATGTGCTCATTATAAAGAAATCATCTCTTCATTTGCAGCAGGACTGTCAAATCTCTCATCTGCTAATAAGAGCTTTGGAGCTGATGGCCAAACACAGATGACAGCCTCTTTGTGTCTCTAAACTGCCTCCTAAACAAATCCAACCGACTCTCTGTGAAATCCATTCACAGAGCCATTAACGTAATTGTGTCGTATGACATGTATGAAATCAACAACAATGCTGCACTGCCTTAGCCTATTTAGAGAATGATGGACTGACAAACTGATTGGGGAGGGGGACGGAGAGATGGGAACGTGAGGAAAAGGAAGATAGCTGCAGTGAGGTTTATGTGAAATGAAGACAGGTGGGTTATACACACAATAAAGAAGGTTCTTTAGCACTTCTTTGATGAGGAGTTCTTTAACAATGAAATGACAGAATGAAATGTATAATTTGTTTCAACCAGACTTGGAGTCTACAACCACACTACACCTGTGAGGCTTTACTCAGGGAAAGTGGTGCACAGAAACAAAGCTAAGATCCTGATGGTCATTATCTTTTTTTGCATGTTAGCATGCTAAGATCAGCCAGTTTGCACTAAACACAATGCACAGCTGAGGCTGATAGGAATGTCATTATTACATAAGGAAATTAACTGATTATGGAACCAGATGAATTGTCAAGTGATTACTAAAGTTATTGCAATTAGTCTAGCAGGGGACATGAATATCTGCCCCGGATTTATGATGGTCCATCCAGCAGTTGTTGAGATATTTTTGGACAGACTGAAGGTACCACCTTTTCTTTGACCTTTTTAACTATGTTAAAATGAACCAGGTGCAGATTTGAGGGAGTAATGAAGGATGCTGTGTGACCAGTTGAGCATCAGTGTATAAGGAACCATTTTCTAATAGGCTTTTCATGGCACCAAACAAGGTTTATGCTTTGGTAAATGCCAACAGATACAACTCTCTGACATAACATGAAAGTAATTTGCGAAGGATTGTTAGCTAAGAATGGGGTGAAATAAAATCCAAGATCTAAAATTGACAAACAGCCACTGATAAAATGTGTGAGTGTACATGTGCATGTCAGCATGTTTTCTTGCACTCACAGTCATGGACATCCTGAAACTCATGGACATGTACAGGACATAAATCTAAAAAGTACAAAAATACGAAAACCAGCCAACCAAACAGCCGAGCTGCCAACCATGCAGCCCCTCTGAAATGACACAAGGTCAAAACTGTAGCGCAACATCTCATGTCCTTGTCACGTCTGTGTCACGGGTTAGAGCTCTGACAGCAGCGCAATGGTGTTGCGCGTCTGTTAATGATAACCCAACTCTCTCCCAGGGTTAAAGTCATTTACTAGGCCTGTTCCCCAGCCTCATTCCTCAGTAACAAAACACAGCCGCCATCCCTCAATGGCACATAACCCAGAGTAGCAGAGACAGGTCATATTTATCACACTAAGCCAATGGTAAATGACTGAGGCCAGAACACTCTCTCACACATACATAGGCTATACACTTCCAGTACATGATCGGTGAAGGCAGGAGTGTCACTTGTAAAATGTAAAACAGGGAATGGCTGACACTAGTGGCTAGTTTTAATGTTGAAAGAGTAATAGCAGGCTGCTACAGAAGCATACATGGTTTAGTGCTAACAGGTTTTACAAATATGATGACTGGAAAATTAAATAAAGAATATGTACTCACATACAGTATTTTGAATTACACTTAAGTTCAGATTAGCATTGTATTTATTACTGAATTTTGTGCCAGAAAAATGTGTCTTTGTTTTGTTTTTGTATTTGAGAAAGCTAATGTTTAAACAGTTACTTTATAATGGGTGAATCTTTTATTTTTTTGCTGTCTCGCCCAGAGTCATGAACTTAAATCCAGCTCTGTCTCGACATTATAACATCAATAACATTAACAGTGGCTCTGCTCCAGTTTTGTGCCATTAGCCCATGCCTCTGAGCCAGCACAGTACTGGCACTGGTACACTTAAACTAAATGTAGCTGATACTGATGTTATTTTAGCACATTATGCTAAATGTCTGTGTCAGAAGCTGGCTAGTTTGCATGCATCTTTATGCTAAGCTAGGCTAAACACTAGCTAGTTATACCTGTCTTCTAATATGACTGTGGGATGACAGAGATGATCAGCTGGTCAAAGAGTATGTTGTCTCAGGGAGAACAGTCTATATGTTATAATTCCTTTTGGAAGATAAAATTAGGTTGAAATATAATATTTGTTGCTGCCAATTTCTCTGAGGTTAAGCTGAATACATAATAAATAAACCTTTTAACAATACGTTTGATAACTTATATCAAACGGAATAATAGCAGTACCAAGTGTCTTTTATCCTCACTGTCAGTTAGACTTTTTTCCCATGAAATATTTTAACTGTGAGACCAAATTATATCTTCCAAAAGGAATTAAACATACATTAAAACACTGCAGCCACCAGAGCCAACTAATTACCAAAGGGTACACTCACCAGCCATACCAGGAGCCAGACTGCGAGCTGCTGAGGTGACCACCATTCTCAACTGACAGATGGGCCCTGAAATTTTCAACAGAGACCTTATTTGGATAAAGCCATCAAACCTAAATGGCTACATTCAAACACCAAAATGAATGGTCAGGTTTGGTTACGTACATAAAGACATAACATATTTTCGTGGTGTGTGTGTGTGTGTATGTGTGTGCGCAACTGTCTTCATCAATCACACTATCAATTATTTCCTCATCAATAATCCTACTGGTTACTGTTGGGTCATCAGAGCATTATTACATCCAACCACACACCACTATCACACATTTTTAAAAGATCACCAGATTATATAAAGCCACACCAGCTTCTTCACTCTTATACCACATAGGGTTTCATCTCAACAATTCAGAGCCACTCCCTTAATCATGTAATGCTGATAGTGATATCACTAAAAGCCAATCTGTTACTGTGTGTTTGCTCCCACTCACTTTCACACACATTACACTGTATCCACAAGTCCTGTCACTCTCTTCCCATGAGGCTGTGTTACAGTCCTATATGTCAGTGTTAACTGTAGCCATATGGCGCTTCTTAGAGAGAGTGGCTGTGGGTGTCAGTCACAAACCAGCCGTTGGGGACAGACCCATGGGCCACTGACAGATGATGATTACGCGCCATTAAAACAGAGGCAGAGAGAGGGAGAGAGAGGTGTTAGCAGTAGCCTATGAATCTTTAATTTTGTTGGGAAAATGTGTGCATTGTGGTATATAAAAAGACAGTGCAAGTGAATGTATATACATAAAGAAAATAACATGTTTTGTGTGGTCTCTTTGGTTATAGAAAGAAACCACAATGGGATATGTGTTATCTCTCAGAAAGACAAATTATTCTCTCCAGCTCCTCAAAGGGTCTGTGTACATGTGTTAGGCTAACATGAAGGGTTGCTGTGGTCAGAGAGAACATTCTCATTTTCTGATCAATAATGTATGTATTCCTTTCACATACTGGAGAAAGTGTATGTGGAAAATGTGTGTGGACATGTGTTTGTGATCAGAGCTCCTTCTGGTCCACCCTCAGGACATCAGAGGAACAAAAGCAGCTGCATCCTCCTTGTCAGAAGCCAAGCGTTCCTCATTGACATCTTCTGCGTCTTCCTCCCCACTGTCACCCCCACCTCCCCCACCGAGCTGCATCTCCCAGCCTTATTTAACATCAGAAAGGACCTGGCATCTTTAGTACGTTACTTTAAGTCTCACGAGTCCTCCTCAGACACTTACCAAACACTTAATCACGTTTTGGGATGTCGACCCTCTCCACCCATATCACTAATCCTTCCCAAGCCACATAGCTTTTGTCTTCTGCTAAGACTGAGGCTTTAAGGGGCTTAGAGCCTTCCTGAGAGACACAGGCCCAGTCTCTTGAAATTAGACTCAGCCCCTGTGAGGAGTCAAATATTTGGGGGATTCCCAATTACTGCAATATTACGAATTAGAGCATGGAATTGGCTTTATTTAGGGAGAAACCCAGCAGTGTGTGTGTGTGTGCATACAGCAACTGGGGCTGTGCATAAATATTCACATGAACAAGAACCTGTAAATGCAGCATGTGTGTTTGCTGAGGAGTGTGTAGCACCCAACATCATGCAGAGGGTAATCAGTCTTAATTGGTTCAGTCTGATTATTATTTATTATCATTTCCTCTAAAGCCTTTATTCAGCAAGCCTCTGGATACACACTCAGGAAACAGCTTCTAATTACTAATGGATGATGACAAAATGCCGGGGTCACCCAGGATACGTGTGTGTGTGTGTGTGTGTGTGTGTGTGTGTGTGTGTGAGTGAATGACAAAAGGAAAAAAGAAACTAAGAAAGAGGCAAGAAAGTGGCTCTTTTCCTATTCATCAACTAATTTCTTCCAAATTACACAGTGTTTCATGTTCATGTGAAATTCCTCAACTCAGTAAATGATGTTCTGTTCAGCCACCTTCCTAAATGTCAGTGGCTCGAAAATTGAACAAACCAAATACATAAAACCAGATACCATTTGCATCATTCCTTACCTCAGTGATCTGACTTCTACTGAAGTAATTCAAATTCATGATAAAATGAGGTTGTTCAAGTGAGTCATTTGTTTGGTAAAACCACAGAATTGCAGCTTTTTGATGAATAAAAGAATCTTTGACTGTAAAATCTGGCCTCTTAGATGTTATGAACTGAAACATGAATGATCTTCAATGGGGGAAACTGGCTTGCTACAGCAAGTTTTCTCTTACACTGTATAATTCTCTTATGCTGCTCAATTCCATTCAAAACTTAAAGGTACATACCCAGTGGCACATTATTTAAGACTTTAAATCATCAGGATTGACTTGTTCATCAGGCAGGGATGTGATGTACTTCTTATCCAGAGGGATTTCAGCTTTTTAGCATTATTTGTCCCATCATCAAATAAACTGTGGTCAGTGCTGGGATATGTAAGCTTTTAAACTGACACTGTATTGCAACTAAGTGCCACTTATTACGGAAATGTGATGGTCATTCAACATGTTGGTCTTATGTCTGAATAAGTGACAGAGTCTTGCTGAGGTAAAGCTTTCTCTAACATTTTCAACACAGCTGAACTGAATACCACCAGATTAACAAAAACAAAACGAACAAAAACAAAACGAATGAGTCAGTTTCCTGCTGGCAGCGGAAAAATAGTGTGGTTCATGTAACACTGAGTAACTTAAATGAATATAATTCTAGATTAATTTGTGGCATAAAAAATCCTCAGTTGCTGTTGTTATTTATCATGTTCCTACAATCTAATGTCAGTGACTGACTAGAATAGTTTTTAAATGGTGTTTTAATTGTGCTCATATTGAAAGGCCACTATGTGGGTACAGCCCCTGTGCTCACAATGTCAAGTGCCCAGATGTGGCAAAACAACAATACATATGCCTAAAGCCTAAAGCAGATACATTTGATGCCAGGTCCCACTGCTATTTGACTGGCTATTTGCCAGATACTATTGTTACTATGTGCTCATTTCTGGCAGTTCATATTTCTTTTAAAGGAGAGAGCAAATGTGCTGACCAAGAACAAAGTGGTTTATCCTCTACAGCACAATTTTTAACAAAATCTTGAGATTATATGCCACTGTGTCCACCAGCACTGGGATAATGTTATGAACCAAACTGGTAAAAATAACAGATTTGAGTAGCGCTCCATGACAAATGGCTGAAAAACTGCTTGTCAAAGAGGCCAGCATGTGTTATTAACAGGAGGATGGTGCCTGGTCAAGAACAGGCTTTTAGGATCTCAAGCATCTTTCTGAGAGGATTACTAAACATGAAAGCAGCAAGAGTGAGCTACTAGGAGAACAGGTATGTGGTTAGTCAAACCTGAATGAAACTGTGTGGAAAATGTGAAATTGCATATTATGTCAAACTGTAAAACTGTGTAAACTCCTGGTCTTGCATCTGTCCAAAAGAGGGGTTTATTTCCAGCCAAAAGCCAATGAAATGTGCTTTACATACAGCATTTACCCCAGTAGGATCCAAATGACAGTTTCAACTTAACAATTTGTTCTCCTTTACTTGTGCTCTGTCTGACAATATCAAATAGTCAGCAGAATTCTCTATCTAATAAACTATTAAATTGGTGATGTTAAAATGTATTAGACTCACTGTGTAAAGTGGGAGCAAGTATTCCCTCATGCTTATGACGGTCATCAATTTGAGTTTCAGCTGTGATGTAGCTCGTGAAAATACTTCTCCTCCCTTGTATTATATAGCTTTTTAACTCTGACAGATACCAAATATCATGCAGGCTTTGTTGCTCTCTCTGTAAATGCCCAGTCGTGTTTTTATACTAAAAGACACCCATATAGGAATGACAAAGTGGAGACATTGAAAACATTACAATGCAAAACATTGCAAGAGAGAAGCAGTCAGACATTCAAATCATATTTTTGAAAGTTCGAATCCTATTTTTGCAGTTATAATCTAACCCTATATATATTTAACCTACAAATAATCGAGTAGTCAGTCTTAAACTCACGGTGTTGAATGAGGTTTGGTGCAGCAATTGTGCCTCACAAAGCAAGACATACAACTAATTCTCCCCACCCCCTCAGTGCACCATGCTAAAGCTGATGACAGAGCCACCACAGTTCAAGCCTTTCAGGTACACCTACGGGTGGCTTAGGGACATCCTCCCACTCAGTCATTAAATACCCCCACCACCACCAGCAAACACAAAAAGGTTCCAGGCAGTTGGGTTGCCAGGCCTGGTGTTGCCAGGGTGCAGGTGCATAAGGAGGAGGGGGAATGTTGATTGAGGTTGTGTATGGGGGTATCGTCCCACCTAGGTCCCCTGTAGCTAAAAGTATACAGGACAATTCTTTGGCATCTCCCCCATGCAAAGAGGCACATGAACACACAGACACACACGCCTGTGTCCTACCCTAAAGGTATCCTTATATCCCCCTGGAAGCTGGGTGTTAAACTGACCATTGATTTGCTCTTTCTTCTCCTTCACTGCACGTCTTATTTAGCTGTTGTGTTTGTGTGTGTGCATTCCTTTCATTCAGAGAGATAAGAGTGGCCTCCAGACATTCTTCATGCCCCCCTGCTTTGCTCTTTTTTAACCCTATTTAAAATCTATCTGTCCCTTTATTTCAGTTTCACATTCAGCCTCTCAACCCCCCAACACACACACACCCTCACACACACACAGCAACTATTGTGTTGACTCCATCGTTTTTTTTTTTTTCCATTCTCTTTTGTTCTCTCTCTCTCTCTTTGTTTCTTCATCAATTTACACTACATTACAGTTGCCTTGATCCTTTGGCCCTGGATAAACACCATTTATCAAGGCAGGCTGATGTTTGCACCTCTAATTCAAACAGGAAAGTCAGACTTGGGTTGAAAAATAGCATTCCTTATGGGAGGAAAAGGAGCGTGTGTGGTGTGTTAGGGGGTATGTTGTGGTTGAGACTGGTGGTTATGTCATGATCCCATCAACCCACCAGTCTCTCCCAGTCTGGCCTGTGACATAAAAACACTCACAAACTCATGCTCAGAGGAGTCACCCCTTGTGTACACATCCATGAAATAATACACATAAACCCACACACTTTCTCTTACAAACACACACATTCATATTTGTGCATTGATCCTACTCCCACACGCACCTCCACACACACAAACATCCAGTTGTCCAGGTGCAGAGTCTCCCACTGATAAAGGCCCAGCAGGGTCAGAGGGAGTCTTGATAGACCTGCTGGCTCTGTCTAATGGATGTGTGTTAACATGGGAAGTAACACGGCTGTACATCTAAACATTTACACTTCTGACTACAGAGGAGAGATTGATCGTGTCTATTCTGTCTGCACTTTGCGCTTCTTATCGCAGAGTTAATTAGAGCTTGACATGTCAGATGAAAAGGGTGACATCACCTCTCAGGTTAGCGTAAATCATTGAAATGGAATTGAAATGCTTAGCATCAGAGAGATGAATTTCATTACAGACAATCCACTAATTTAACATGTATGAAATCACTGGAAGCAGAAAACATATGTAAATGATGGCACCTTTTAATTCGATTAAACATGCTTAGATTAAGACTAAAGATGCTATTTTTTCCACACACAACAGGCTATATACAGTGTGTTTTGTACATGCTATATATTTCAAATGCATTATTGCATTTTTGACATAAAAAGAAGCTGCGCTAATCAATATATTAACAATGCATTAAATGACAGTGTGTACCATGATAGGTGTTGCTCACAGTGACAAACTCATAGAAAATTATCAGACAACTTTACAGATCCCCTTTTAGTGTCTTTCAGCTTGGTTCAGTCTGACCACATTTACCAGTGTCATTTCCACTCATAGAACATAACAGTTGTCTGTTGTGTTTCTTCACAGTTGGTGGAAGCTGAACAGGTGTGAACAGAGTAGCAAGAGGAACGACTCCAAAAGAATACTGATGATGATTTGTTTCTGTGGGATGCATTAGAGGATGACTGCATGCTAACACGTTAGTCACAACTGCTTTATAAGATGATAATGTATATAGCATTGTGTGCATGCATTGTTTTCTTGTGCTATGAGGGATTATTAGAACTTTGGGTGTGTTCACTTTCAATTTATCACTTTCAAGTGGTTTAAATTATCTGTTTTTTTAAGTAAGAACCAAGGTGTGAATTTTTTTTAATTTTTTTTTAAAATTGAGATTTGTGAAAAGCAATAGTCAGACAATGTAATAAATTGCACTCATTGCCATCTTTTTCAGAGTATGTAATTAAATAAATGCAACAGTGTGTATCTTCTTTTAATAGGGACTAAGCATGATCAGCTGGGCTCCTGAGGTTACCAGGTCAGATCTGTGTCTGTGAGCATTCATTCATGTTTTGACCCTGGCATTCATATCAGTGGTTTAGAAACACCATTCCATTAAGATATCACCTGACAGCAATGAGGGGTCAAGGGTCACCTGGTGCAGAAAGGGGATACCTGAAGGACTGGGTCAGTGAAGGTAAAAAGGTGAGAGGTGGCCAATATGGTTTTGGGACTGCGGTAACTGTTGTTAGGTAAATTCGTTTTCCCTCAGTTTTATGAGCTACATTTGTCTCAGGGTTGTGGTGTGGAAAGAGATGTCAGACCACCCTCTCTCACCAGACCTAATTTCTTGACTTCCCACCAAACACTGCCTACTGGCCCAGTGGGTGTGTGTGGGAGAGAGAAACAGAGCGAGTTGTCAAAGTGTGTTGGTGTTTTTCCAGTCCACGTTCCAGTTGTTTTTCACAAGTGAGACAGAGAAATGTCTGGAATGCCTGCGATGAAAGACTTTTGTCAGCACACCAAGTGCAAAATAATGGAAAACGTTTTCTAACCACAAGCCAATAAGCACACTGCAGTTTAACAAGGGCTCACACACACTCATACTCACACACAAAGATTATTCAGACACTGAAAAAAGAGAGTGAGTAAGAGCAAGAGACTGTAACCTTGCCTTAAGTTGTTGTTGGTTTTGTTATATTGCTATAAACCAATCTCCTGCCAAGCTGCGCCTGTGATTCTGCGGCTGTTGGCTGATGAGCTGGCTGATAAGTAAATCTTTTCTACATCTCATCCATCCTCAGTTAGAGAGACCAACTGTGTATCGCTGCGCCTTTAGGCCCTAAATCCTGAGGTCTGTCACCCTTTCACCTCTGTCTCCCATGGGACATCAGCTCGCTTTGACCAACTGGACAGTAACCAACTGAGGGTCGGGACGGCTATTTAATTGACCCCTCTGTGAATGAATAGGGAAACAGAGGGGAGCATTGCTCCGGTCGTCAATAATTAGGGCAGCCTCTGTATTATCAGCCATTGATTGTGTGCGAGTCATCATCTGAGGCCCGAGCCAGCTCTTCTTCCGCTTGCGTTAGCCTATTGCCCTGGACCGAATGATGAATTACTAATCAATATAAACCGCTTGATAAATCCACAACCGGGATGGCACCGAATCCGGATTTTATTTCCTAATTCCCCTTGATGTAGTTGTAAATCTAACTTTTTTAATAGGCTCTTTTTTTTACATCCTGCAGTGAGTGTTTCACCTCAGTCTTGGCAAGACTGGGTATGAGCTGCTGTAAAAAAAAAATACTGTAAAACACTGCTTAAGCTGTAATGTTTATAAATAAATAATTAGCAAAGCACAGTGAGGGAGAGTGGGGGAAATGGCTGTAATATTTATAATGCTGGTAAAAACGTGTGAAATATCACCGTGACGACATGTGAGCAGCCTGTTCATTTGGTTAAGTGATCAGTGAGTTGAAGATGAAATAGTGTGGCAGGGGGTGGGATTTGGACTCTGCCACGCACCCATGCTGGCCACTGGTTTACCCACAATTCTTGTAGTTGATTAAGGCGCCCCATTACATTAGCTTGTGAACTATAGGGCCAATTAGAAAGATTAAAATCATAAAAGTACCCGCAGCTGTCTTTCTTCGTAAGGTTTAAGCAAAATTATATTGACCATGGGCGCAAATGTCCTCATTAAAGCAAGATAACATTAAGCTTCTGGATGCCTCCTCCAAAACAGTTCAGGTGGCATGACTGTTCGCTCCATGCTCTCTCCTCTTCAAGGAGAGCCTGGCCCCAAGCATGTAAAATGTAATTATCCAAATGACTGAGGTAACCTTTAACACTGGCATAATCATGTTCTGGGTGTCCCATTTGCACAATTTGTAGCTGGTAATTAAATATTTAAATTCTGCTTGTCCTTGAATGTATAAAGCAACAGATAGAGACATTTGCTCCAAGCAAGCATGTGTGTGTGTTTTTCAAGAGGAAACGGGAAATGGTGAAAGCTTCATCCAAGGCATCCTTCCCAGCAGGCACAAATGTAAACACACTCCAATCCTTTCTCCTGCGGGTACGCTCCAAAGAGAATAATTTCAATCTTTTATTCATGCTGTTTAATGTAACCCTTTAATCTGGGTGGGAACCCAGGGGGGCTCTAATCCAGGAGTGCCAGCCGCCTGGTGTGTGCTGTATACCACTCTGAGTACATGAGCCCCCATTGTGGTCCCAATCAATCACACACTCATTACACCAGCACTATAAATGCCAAGACTTGCCAGCAGCCATGCCCAGGGCTCCAGTCGGCAGCTCTTCCAGATCATGTTTCTGCCAGGCCTACCAGTGTGTGGGCATGATTGCCACCTTGCCAGCCCAACTATACTGCTGTGTCAATATGTCCTGAGTGTGCCAATACTGTATTGTTATGATGCATGGGTGCTTTCTGATGCTGCAAGGCAGTGGCACATAACAGTGTTTTCAGGCTTTAAGAGCCCTTTGGGAATGCCAATGTCTGTTCCAACCACCTGTGATTATTCATTCTTATTTGTCTCCCAGCAAGCTGCTTGCATGAATGGAAAAATGCACAATGGAATTATGGGATATTGTCAGATCTGCATGATTGACATATTTATTCATATGGTTTGTTTCTGTAATTCAAAAGTAAGAGCAGGTTCCAGCACCAGAGTTCATCTACAAAGGCTATCATCTCAGCTACAAGCTTTCCACAGCAGTGATTTTCAAAGGGACACTTTGCCTCACATGTAAACTTGAAAACACTAAAACTTCTTTGGCTGTTTCTTCTCTATTGACTGCAGTTGTTTTCAGAATTGCAAGTATCACACCAGTTAACCTCCTCCTCAGCTACAGGAGTAACGACCTGCCTGTTTTCCAGAGGCAGGAGGCTGGTGGACAGAGGGGAGCACAAAGAGGAGGTGAAGAAGAGGAGGACAAATGGCCAGGTCACAGAACATTTGGATGTACCTTTACCTCCCACAGCTGTCTCAAAGAAGCACAATCTGCCCAGTGATGACCTTTAACCTGTCATTCCTATTGGATGCTAATCCAACTAGATTAAGGAAAGATTTGAGACAAAAAGAAGGTGATGCATTTTATGTTTCCAAACTGACCCTTTATACCCTGCCTCCTTTAGTTACACCTACCAGTCTTATCAATCTAAAGTGACCCTGGAAGATTTATTGAATTCAGTTTTTTAAACAATGGGTCATTGATTTCACACAGGCAACTGTCAGTTTTCCAGCTAAAATGAAAACTGTCACTGGCACATTCTATCAGATGTATCTAGCTAGCTAAGTAAGCTAACTTTAATTCTGTGAATTTGTTGGAAGCAAGGAACCCGACTGATTTGTTTTCAAACAACAGTCCTGTGAATGTGTCTTGATATGCACTTGATGGCTATATACATGGCTACTAATGTTATTTTATATTAATTTCTAAAGTCACCCCTTGTCCTTGTAAGTAATGCTCAGTTACAACAGCACTGTGGCAAGCTCACCAGAAAATCAATAAAGGACAATTGACAGTGTTATCCACTCTGTTTGAGTGACCAGCAAAAGGCTCTATAATGTCTATAAGATTCATCTTTTAGTCCAGTAACAGTCCATTTTTGGCACAGTTTGTATTAAAAAATCATAATCATTGATGTATACGGGTTCATAAAAATATGGAAAATTACTCACATTTCCTTCCCTTCTAAACTTCACTGAGAGATGCAATAGGTTTAATAGCATCTAAAAGCATAAACCTTGTATTGAATATATGGTCACACCCTTTCATCTGCTGAGGCATGAAATTGTATCACTGAACGACTGGATCTGTGTACAATTCATCTGGATGAACAACGTGTACACAAACAGACTGCCTCAGTATGTTTGCAGTTAATTGGACAGATACGCCTCAAAAAAAAGAAAATGGAAAGTTATAGGATGTACAGTATGATAATGCATATACCACCTCAAAAGCTTTTATCTAGAATGCTTTATTACAGTAATGGTGTATCTCAGTGACAACTATTTAAATGAAATAGGAAAGAGTCCAACAGTGCATTTGGGAGTTTAAGATCAATGAAAGAAAATGAAGACAAAATTCCCACAAAAGCTATATCAACTACAATCAATATATACAAACCCATTAACACAATTACTATTACTGCCATTTCCCTTTTTCCCCATTACAGTGTTATAGCTCTTTTCTTTTCAGCCTCTGACTTTGGGAAACTGGGTCAAGTCTCCTGTTCTTTTTAAAGTGAATCTTTTTCCAGTGCCCCTGGCCTGGCGCCAGCTATCCAGTTCTTCTGCATGTCCTCTGCTGGGGTCGCCTGTAGTTTGTCACCACCTGGAGGCCACTTTGGGTCACCTGGCCCGCTAACTTATCAACTATAAAAAACTCCTTTAAGAGAGGAAACACAATGAGCTTAAGATGGTTTTTGAAACACTGGCAAAAACCTCAAAATTTCCCAACAGGTGTTCAGTAGGCCATAGAATATAATCCTCACCACTGTCATACCTATTACTTTATTTTATTTGTTAGTTATTAATTGATTTTATTTATTTACTTGGAAGTGTTTCATAAGGCAGTAAAAAAAAAACAGATAAAATGAAACAAAAATAAATGCCATTAAAATACTTAACTTGGGCTGGCAAAAACAAAATATATTAATTAAATTAGAGAACAAATCAAACAATGACAGGAAAACACTACATATACCTAAATACATGAATTAACACATTTTACCACAACTCCTTTTACCTGCTCTTCAAGTCATTCAGTGATCCCTGTATGGAGACATCTGCATTTGCTATGTTTCTTTACTCATTCATTACAAAATTCTTTTCAATTTGTGTGTCATTTATTTTATCAAACGTAACTAGCCTCTGACTCTGCTTAAAATTGTTATGTTTTAATTACCAGTTTGAAAGAATATTGTGTAATATAATGTATAATACATGCCTTCTTGATTAATTCAGTGGGATTTTTCCACATTATCAGGTGCTACAGACCACCTCTCCTGGTATTTTAACAGTCAGGCCCCTATGTCAGTAAGCCAAAAATCAACCAGGGTAACATAAGCAGACCATTAACCTAGCTGATAGTGGACCATTGCCACCATTGAGTAGTGTATTTGTTTTGGTGGCCTGCCAAGCACTGGCCTAAATGAACTATAACACATGCATTTGGTTTGGAACACCACTGCAGAGATCAGCCAAAGAGCAGGTGACTGAATTAAGCATTAAAAATGAAGTAGCAGAACAATAATAGCAATATGGTTGTTAATGCAGCCCTAAGAAATGCTGTTTTTGTGCAGCCATTTTGCTGCTGTGTTCCACCCACCCTCCCAGTATAGAGGGATATTGTAGGACAATTCATTGACATTGCCCTTTTCTCATTCATGCCTTTAGGACCCATCCTGATTGGCACTATTGTCTCTAAAAACGCCTGCTGAAACTATTTTATCTTTTCAATTTAGCTGTTTCACCTCTTGTATTGTGTTTAACTGCAGCTGGGATAGTGTCTGGGCTTTGCGAGGGGAAATCATTTGAATTCCAATATTTGTATCATTCAGCATGAGACCAGCGAACGGGTGAGGTATCAAGGGTACCGACAATGTCAGTGGAGTTGTATTGGCAGCATCCTGCAAGCTTGCCAAGTCTTAGCCCAGCTTTAATGGGTTTTCGCTCAATAACAATGAAGAGACAGAGAGCACCATAAAGACAGAATCAGCCAATCCTTTCTGAATCTTAATAAGTATGGATGCATTTTAATACAACCAGTCCTGTGCATAAGCTTGCTTTCCATGCTGAGCTCTCATGCGCTGCCAATCAAACAAGTTGTAGTCATTTACAGTCTGGCAAGAGTTTGGGAAAATAGCCCAGAGGAGTTATAGTTACAGTACACGTTTGCTGTATGAGCAAGGGAGCAGGAAGGCTTTTCTAATTACAGTCGCTGAGGAGGAAAATATGTCCCAAACAAGTCTCTGCTGTAATCTAACCCAGAGCAGCCACACCCAGCTACACCATGCATGAACAATCAAAACATTCATGTTATTTTTCATGCTTTGGATGACATATCAGACCTTGGACAATTAATCATTCCAATGCAACTCAGTGTTTACAGAGGGTAGGGTGCCTATTCCTGTTGTGACTCAAGTGAAACTATTCATGCATTTTTTTTTTTTTTTTATCGCACACTCAATTATTGATGCCACCGCAGTTGGACCGTTGAAACAGCTTGTGTGCAAACTTAGGCAGGCACCTCAGTGGTTATGACATGTGGCATGCAAGATACATATATAGTATATGAAGAGTGTCCAAATATAGGCAAGCAGGTGGCGTGAGCTAAACAGCAGATGCTGCATTGCATGGCAAAAACCATAGGCTGCTGGTATGGCATTAAGTGGGTTAGTGGGTCGGAGGCTCATGGTGATAGGAAATATACTTTTCACACTCGCTAGCTGCCTGTGTAGATTCTATTTATTATCATCAGCCCTTAGATGTTGAGTCAGCATACAATAAGCAAGGGCTAATAAAACATTCACACGCAATGGTGGGAGAACATTCATGTCTTCAAGCTGGATTCAGAATGTAAAAGAAATTATTCTCTGTGTTCTCATTTGGGCAGTGTAAAAGTGTACAAAGTCGAATCAAAAGAGAAACATAAATCATCACGCTCATGTTTTTCTATTTCAGGATCCTTGATTAGAAAAAGTTAGTCTTGGCCTGATGTTGTTGTGGTTTTTAAGGGGAGAAGTTCTTGCTGGCTCACTCACAGGGGTTCATCATCTGACAAGCACTCTGTATGGAAGCCTCGTCAGCAAGGATATACGGTAAGCTGGAGCTTCCTATGCATGCTCAGAGATGATATAAGCACTGTGACAATCCAAGAAAAGTTTGCATGCTCCCTTCCAGGGCGGTCACATCTACATTTCTGCAATCAAACAACATATTTTAACTCAATTAGAATCAGCTTGAAATATTCAGTGCAGTTTTATGGGTTGGTCTATAATGAAGTGATATAATTTACTTTTTCTGTCAGGCCAGTTTTTGCCAGCTTTATTTCAGTTTCTGAATTCCCAGTTCCCAGAATGCAGCCACACCTCCCATTGAAAGCATTAGATGTCTTTGGCTGCACAGCACTCTGGTTTATAGAGGTTCTGTTGCTGGAAAAACTGATATCTATGCTTCCTGTGCAATGGATTTTTACTCTGTGTGATTGCTAAACATCCACTCAAAGTGGTGAGTTCAGGAGAAAAAAAACATTCTTGCCTTTTTATTCTGAGTGACACTAAATGCAAGTATTTAGAGATGATAACTGAGACAGATAAACTTTTTCTGTTATCAGACTTCTCAATAACAGCAACACTGATCCACAAATACAATGTACACTGCCAATAACTTGTGTTATTTATGTTCTTTCCTCCCCTTTAAATCAGCACCTCTAAATTCAATTTTTGACATTTTGCATAGTTTTTACAGTGCTTGCGGCATGGCTAACACACACATTTTCAGGCAAATTTTGGATTGGGCCACCATGACATTTGGTGCAAATATCCACAGTGCTCAGAGGATGAATCCCAATGGCATTGGTGATCCTCTGACTCCTCATCTAGTGCTACCATGTGGTTCAAATTTGAAAAACTGAAGAAGATGATTTCTTAACAACAACTCGTTGGATCGTCATAAAATTTGGTACAGACATTCATGTTCCCCTCAGGAGTAACCATGTTCCAAATCTAGTGCCAAATTTCAATCTGTCCAGTGCTTTGCTTCATAACAAAAGTAACAGCATTCCAATCTGCATCATTTAGAGCTGCAATGATTAACTGATTCATCACTTAGTTGACTGGCAGAACATTTATCAGCAGTTTTAAGCATTGATTAAAGCAAATATCAGGATTTTAAACTTCTCTTTACCTTACAAGATAGTAAAATATATGTCTCTGGGTTTTGGATTAGCATTTTTCACTGATTTAGCTCATTTTTTGACAAAATGATTAATCAATTATCAAGAAATTACTTTGTGATCTAAGCGGTAATGAAAACAATTTTACAGTCCTAGCCTCAGCTGTGTTTACCACTAAAGAAACAAATATTAGCACACTAGCTCTCAGGTTAACAGGGTAAACATTATACCTGCTAAACATCGATGTGCTAGCTTTGCCACTGTGAGTATGTTAGCATGCTAACATTCAGTTCAAAGCATCGCTGTGCCTAGGTACAGCCTCACAATTCTACTAGCATGGCTGACTCTGGCTGTCTTGTTTCTTTTTAAATTATCCTCGGGTGCATCTTGTTCTGTAGTGTTAGCTTAATCTTTAATCTTGTATTTATCCAACCAGTTGATATATACTTTAACACTAGCACTTGTGTCAGTACACTTTGCAATAGTATAGCTCAAAAAAACTTAAACTTACAGGACCATTGTGGCCTGAGGTGCTGAATATAAAAGGGGTAAATGACAAGAGAATCTCCCACAGCCAGTGCACTACTACCTTTACCTAGCTTTAATTACTTTAACATTTACACTACCATTTACATTATTATTTACAGACATTTAGTAGACCACATCTTGTTTATATAAAGAGTGTAAGAGAAATCGGTTTGGGAGAGAATATGATGTAAAACACTAGTTCTCTCTCCTCCCTTTGTGTTTGAAAATCTCCTCCAGCTTGTCCCTCTCAGTTGTGTGCTGATGGCAACAAATTGCAGTGAGACCTATTTCCCCCAGCGTTTGTGTTTCTACTGCGAATTGCCTCATCTGTTAAAAATGGGTAGGTGATGCATCTGGAAGGATGAAACATTTATCGGAAGATGATTTTTCATTAAAGCAAGGAGAGCGCTTCCATCAATATTTCAATGGCCCTGCCTGCCCACAGTGTGTCAGTGTGTGCAAGCCTCCGTGTGTGTTGCTGTACATTTTATAATGACCAAATGTCCTCACAGGGATAGATGATATCCTGCAAAATAAGGACAACATGTGAGTTCTACCCTCTTCAAAAAGGAGGAAGAAGATTTAAAATTAGAATTATAACTAGGTTTTGGCAGAAATTTTAAGATTTGGAGTAGAAATGCATTGTTGAAAAAAAAAACTGATAAACTTGTGATGAAAACATAAAAAATGTAGTTGTATTTTGATGAAATGACACATGGTGATTCTATCCTTCATTATCCCCAATAAGAAAGACGTGTGTGTGTGTGTGTGTGTGTGTGCGCACACTACAGTTTCCAGTCTCTCGACCCTGCCATGTTTCTACACACTCACGTGCTGCCTCCCTTCTTCTCTCAGACGTCTCCCAGAGTAGCAGCTCTCCCTGCGTTTTGCTTCTAGATGGCTGTTGTAAGCCGCTCTCCTCCGAGCATTTTCAGCTGTCACACTTTTTCAGAGTTCACGGTGCTGGTTTTAGTCCCTTGCATCAAATATTCATAGAGGGAGAGACAGGAGAGGCAGGTTCGCCACGTGCTCCTCTGTCCTCCTCCCATCTGACTTCCATCCCTCTCTTCAGATGCACCCTAAATCTCCCTGAGTCCCAGTATTTCTCTCTCTCTCTCTCTCTCCTCTCTCTCTCTCTCTCTCTCCTCCTTGTCATCTCCTATTGTTGTCAACAGCCAGGTCTGAATTTTTGCTATCAATAGGATGCTCCTATAGGAAAAGAGATGAAAAGGAGGAAGAAACAGAAAGCCAAAGAGGCACAGAGAAGTAAGAAACACAGCCAATGTATTCTAACAGAGACATCAATAGTTATGGTATTTTTGTAACACCTATGGTATCAATATATGAAAAAGTATCTCAACTTTAAAAGAAAAAGTACTTAAGCAATACATTTAAAAAATACTTATCTTGCAGAATGTCCTCTTTTATACATGTTTCAACACAAATTCGCTAAAGTTCAATACGAATCAAATTTTCGTTGGTACTTACTGCCTCCAGGATATAACTGTATGCCCTCACTCTAAGTATGACACTGACAAAAGCTTTAACCTTTTCCTACCTGGCACCAAATGCGAATATTTAGAGATGATAACTGAGACAGATGAACTTTTTCTGTTATCAGACTTCTCAATAACAGCAACATTGATCCACGAATATAAAGTACACTGCCAATAACTTGTGTTATCTATATTCTCTATATATTCCCCCCCTTTAAATCAGCTTGCAGCATGGCTAACAGACAGTTTGTCCACCACTTTCACCATGACTGAAATGAAATTTTGGTTTGGGCCACCATGAATCCACAGTGTTCAGAGGATGAATCCTAATGGCATTGGTGATCCTCCGACTCCTCATCTAGTGCTACCATGTGGTTCAAATTTGAGAAACTGAGAGGATTGTCATAAAATTTGGTACAGCATTCATGTTCCCCTCAAGAATAATTGCCCACTCACATTTTTTGTGATACCAAGGTAACTAACAAGATGTATAAATGAAATCAGTACAATCATCAATAATATCAAAAATTAATTTCAGTACTGTGTGATAAAATTTAGCTTGCTTTAAGCAGTGCAGGTACTGACTAATTGACATCATTTTAGAAATGTGGTACTGAGACTTTTCACTACTACAGACCTATCCAAGCCCATATAGTTAACTCAGCTCTATTCTGCTGCCCTCATATAGATGCACGGTCTTCCACATTTTGTACACATGGTAAACTGCAGTCCATATTCCAAAGAATGCTGAAAAAACGCTAAGCAGCTCTACAGCTAACAGATTAGCCTGTAGAGTCTACATTTTTGCCTTGAAAAGATATTTTACATGTCCAATACATTTCACATGTCACCACCATATTTTTTTTTTTCCATTTCTCTATGTTTTTTTGGAGCAACATTACTAGTATCTACAGGTGTAGGCGGCTTTAATAGGGGTGAGTGACAGGTGGTTGGTATGGTGCAGGGATGCTGTTAGAATGTGAGGGAGGAAGAGAGTGGAAGAAAAGTGGATGTTATGCATCCACTCAGCAGGCTTCACTCCTTTCTTCATGCTCTCTGCTCTCAGCTTCCATTAAGATGTATCAGTTTTGCTTTGTCATCACGCGCATATCAGGTTGTGTTGCAAAGCTCCTGAAAACTGCTGAAATACACGAGAGAATAGGCCATGCATATCACTCCCACCTGATGTGTTAACTGCATGTAAAGTGTGACCCGTCCGTGACACACATAACCTTACACCGGTAGAGAGAGTATTGTATGCCATGAGCATACGGGGCAGACACATATGGGAGTTGAGGTATTGAGATGTGAAACATGAGGGGGCGAAAAAGCACGAGTGGGAGTGACAGAACTAGAAATGACATGATGTGGGGGTTAAACACACCGTGTAATGGAGAGATGAGGAGGGAGAGAGACGATGAGAGGGCATATGAATATTTGATCTCACGGTGAGAGGGGGGTTGGCGAAGTGGGAAGGGCCGTCCCAGAAGTCCTTGTGATGAGTGGTGCTGTAAAAATATTTACCTTAAACACAGCACTGTGGGACGTGAGTAGCAGGGAGGGGGAGAGGGCGACGAGGAAGAGGAGGAGAGATGTGAGGTCCTTCCTCCCTTTCCATCTTTCCTTCTCCTCACTCCTTGCTTACTCTTTTTTTTTCCCCCTGCTTCCCGTCAGATAAAGTGGGTCAGCATTACACGTCAGTACAACACGCTGGAGGGGAGGAAGAGAAGGATTTAAGCTGGGAGAGAGATGGATGGGGATGATGGGAAGAGGTAAGAGGGAGTGCACAAAGAAAGAGATGCTGCAGAGAGAGAGAGAGAAGGATAAAATGTAATGTTGACACAAAGAACAGAGAGAGGAGGAGGTGAGTATTTATAGGAGTTTGAGAAAGAGCAGAGATGGAGAAAGAGGAGGAAGAAAGAGTGAAGAGGAGCACGGAAGAAAAGGCAATGATTAATTCATCTTAATGTTTCAGTGGGACTTTTGCAGCACAGGTCTGGCGACTGCAGGCCCTGAGAGGCTCTGCATGATGGAGAGTCAGCCATTACATATGTTTAAAACGCTGCCTCCCAACACTCCTCTCATCGTCCAGCCGCCCTCATTTAGATCCTCGGGTTTGTGCAGTTTTGTTTTTAAAGTGTGTGAGATGATGAAGCGATGAAGATGGAGAGCAAGGGGAGAGAGAGAGGGAGAGAGAGAACAGGGAAGATGAAGAGATTGAAAGCGGGATTAGCTTGGCCATGTGTCAGCGAGTGCCTGTGGCTGTGTTTACCCGTATCCAGTATCTCTGAGCACATGTTTACCCACCTCGCAGACATCCAAAGGCAACCTTGTCATATTTCCGTCAGACAGATCTGCCTGCCCCACGGGCCAGTGCGACATTAGAGCAGGCCAAAGACTGTTTCTTATTCTGAGGAGAGGTGCCGCTGACTCAAAACATGAGGACATGGTTTGTTGTCTTGCAAGCAAAGGTTTAGTATAACACACTTGATTTGCCTTTTCATTAAAGGCGTAGTGGTTGACATTAGAGTGAGAAAAAGGAACAAAGATATTTTTGTGTATGTGTTTTAAAGGGTCAGTTCAGTCAAAAAACAAAACAAAAAAACAGTTGTTTTGGATAATCTACACACTGCACTTTGAGCAGTTTTCGCTGGAACTACTTTCCACTGAAGAAATAGTCCCTGTAAGAAAACAGCAGACAGCGTGCTCTGTGGATTACACCGAGTAATAAGGTCAGTGTTTCGGGAGTGTTGCTGTTGAATTTTTCAAATGTCATTTTTCACTGTGCTGAGCACCGCAAACAAAATTCTGCTCACCTCCACTACATTAGATGCAGAGATCACCAGGATTTTAGAAATATTGAACCCTAGCTCTTCCAAGATATTTTAACGATTTTTCATATTGTATTTAGTAAATTAGATTTTCTGTAAAATGTATTAATATGAACATGAATGACTAAATTACGTTGATTATCTACTAGAATGCATCCATTGCATTGGATATCAAAGTGTCAAGTGTTTGAGTGTGACAGGAGTTTGAATTAAATGGCAAATAGGAGTGGCAAACTTCGCCATTTACAGTCCAAACTACTATGAGGAAGTAATTACAGAATGTAAATACAATGAGCGGCTATTGAAAAAAAAGCTAACATTTAATAGAATTAAATCTTATGGAATAAACTTTGATAATCACATGGGGGGAAAAAGCTCAAATATGTTCATCAGTACAGATACGCCTTTTTGTGTATCCTGTAAAAATGATAATGGGGTTATCCAAGGTCAAAGCCATTATTCTTTATTGAATCTCAGGGGGGGATGTTGACAAGTTATAGAAAGATTTTGTGATGTTGATTTTGCAAAATAGGCTGCAACCTGGTGACAGGAAAACATTTTGTGCATTCAATCTAGTTTCCCCTCCTCTCTGTTTATTACTGCATCACCTCTTCCACTTTTTGTTTAAGCTTCTGCCAAGACAAATCCAGCACACCTCAGGCTGCTCAAACTGTGTACCTTAGTGAAGTACCTTTGCCTGATGCCATCCAAACACACCTAGATCTCCTTTAAGCCTGCCAGTCCAGATGAAAACATCAGGACTTTTCTCAGGTTTTTCAAAAAAACTACAAAGCAGGTCTTTTTAAGTCTGGCGCTGGGACACCAACGTCAGCGTGTTGCTGTGCGCCTCATCGACATCAAACGGTTGGCAGAGGGTTTGCCAACCAGCTGGTGCAGATGGCCGGACTCAAACGGGACATTCTAATGAGAAGCAGGTAGGGCATTAGTAGTCTGGGCAGGGGTTCAGTGCCCAGGAGACCACAACGACACACACATACATGCAGCTCCAACCAGCAGTATACAGAGAGAAGGTGTATGTGTGTATGTATGCTTTAAGGAGTGAGCAGTGGGATAGCAAACCAAGATGGCTCTTGACAACTTACTTCATCCTACAGACATACTCTCATATCCACACACACTGAGACACACACAGACATAAATACATAATCAGCCCATAGCCCAGTCAAGCAGCACAGCATGTCAGAGTTAAAACAGCATAAGACAGGCTCATATCTCTGTTACAGTGCTGGGAGGTTGAGGATTCTCTCACTCTGGGGTGGAAAGTGGGGGTTAATGGGTTCACCAGTGCCACTCAACAGGTTGCCACTGCCACCTAGTGGGCTGTAAGAGTAAAACTTTACTGTGCTTTGGAAAGATAGTGAGGATAAACTGTACTGTATAAACAAAGGCAGGAGGAACATACATGCAATCTGGTGAGATGGCAATGTGGTTAATATTTAGGAAATTAGAATCGTCCTTTACTGGAGTTAAACAGACAGGTGAGAAAAGGAAAAAACAGGCTACAAGCACTCACTTTGTGGTTTGATGAGCATAAAAATCATGTGAATCATATGATATGGCTTTTACAGTCACCACATCTCAACCCACTTATATAACTACGGGAAATTTTGGACCAGCACTCTCCACTCGCTCACATCATCAAAACATCATATGAGTGAATAAAAAATGGTATTCATCCCTCCAGTAGAGTTCCACACACTTGGAGAATCCCTGACAAGGGCTGCTAAAGCTGAAGGCTATCAAAATGAATGATAATGAGATTAAAACACAGCACAACTTTACAGAGGGGAAATGGAGAAATATATCTGCCCATATATCTGCCCAGAGGCCTGTGTATGGCCCAACAAAACAAAATAATAGTTGAGTTGAGAAGATTGATTATGTACAGATTATCCAACTGGGGAAGTTTGAGAAATAGCTCCTCTAGTCAAAGATTTCACTGTCATTTCCCTTAATGTAACACATATATAGAACATCTGCTGTTTACAGATGTCCTCTTTGGTCAAAGCTTTTAACAGATCTTCACATCTGGATTGATCAGTGGATCAACACATACAACTTGTGCATAAGCAAATTCAAGTCTCTGGAGGATTATTAAAATTAAATGTTTCATTACTATTACTGCATATCATAGATAATCATACAGTTCAGCATCAAAGTGTATGTTAGTGTATAGGTAGTGTTTACAACAAGCAGCCAGCAGAGGTCTGTGTTCAGCAGGGTATGTCCTGCAGAGCCGCAACAGGAAACAGGCCTCTGTGGATAATGTTGCCTTCAAGGTGTCCTTGTAATTTTTTTGCTCTATGTTTTAAAGGAAACAAAGGCATTAGCACCTTATGTTAAAATATCATGATGGTCATAAAGGTACATTTGATGCTATGATATTTTATGTTGTTATGCTATGCTATGTTGTTAGTTTGTTATTATTCTTATTTCAACCAGCACAAAGGTAACATCAGAATTCCAATTTAAAAATTAACAAAAGTTGTTAAGGAATGAATGAATGGAAATCTTAATTCCTTATACATGAGGATGTATTGAATGATTGCCCTGATAAATATGTGTATAACTACTGTACACAGTGCACATTAAAAAAACATACAAACGAGTCTCGACAAAAAGATACAAAAGAAACTTTAAAAAAAATTAAAAATAAAATCTTTTTTGTCATTGTAGCTAATTTCACATTGAATGAGAGAGGGAAAGTCTGCACATGCACCAGCACAAACTGCTGTAAATGCTATCAAACTATATACTAAAATCATTCATATCTAGTGAATAGAAATTCTGCTGAGCGGAGGTGAATGACGTGTCACTTTCCATTAGTTTCTCTACATCACTTAAATAACTTAACTTTCATCCTTGTGGTTTAAATGTATTTCTTTTTGAGTTGTTTGTGCACTGATCTTAAAATGATTGAAAATGTAATTTTTCCAACTGTACTTGAAGGCAGCACAGTACAGAAGTTTCCTTCAAAACTATAGAAAAGACTAACCTTTACACTTAGTCTTGTTTCTGTTTTATTAGTTTGGATTAAATCAGATGTTCCATTAAACTGAGGTAAAATCACAACTAGTCACAGTTTGTAATGTGTCTTAGTTTGGTATCTCTGAACTGAACTTGAAATAACTTATTAATAATAAATCCCCCTCTCACAGTGTTTCATCAATCCATGGAATTTCTTTTTTTTTTTCCTTTTTCTATTTTTTGTAGACTTTAATTCTGTTTTATATATTCTGGATATTTTGCAGGCTGAGCATCTGTTCAGTGTGACTCAACCTTTTCCATCTGAAAGGTTTCATTTTCTATCTGTTCATAATTATCGCTCTTTGTTCTGCCATCACAAGGATTGGATTTATTGGATATATGACACCACAAAAACCAAATCCTGCCACAGCAATTTGATAGATGTCAATACGGCCGTATTTCAAAGCAGCTTATCCTCTGGGAGACTATAATTAGCAGTCAGTCACAGTGTATGAAACTGTGGCACACTGCTCTGGACAGGCCACAGAGGGCAGTGGATAAAATCATGGAAATGTTTATGAACATGATCTTGAGCAGCCACAGATGTTTATGGAGAGATTATTATTATGACATACAAACTCTTGTCAGTGCAGTTTATGCGTTTATTTTCAGGAAAATTAAATAGTGTGCAGAAATTTGGAATCTCAAAGACCTCCCAGGAAAAAGCTTTTACCGACACCTTCCATATAACCTAAAGAAAAAATATATAGTCATCTAAAATATATATTCAGTATACATTACTGTTATAATTTATTTGTTTGTGCTGACTTGTTGATTTTATTATGATAGCCATGCAAAGATTTAAATATGTATATATATATATTTAAGCCATGAGTGTTTTAAACTTTTTTTTAAAGTTTTGCACGTTTTGTATTGATTAAAAATACATTCTTACACATGTGTAAATAAATAACCATTAAAATTAGTCTTTGTCAGGAAAGAGTCAGCTAGCTAGTCACATAAAGCTTGATAATTATTTCAGTCCATAAACTGCGGCTCTTTTTCCTCAACCCATCTCTTTTGTGGCCTGTAAACTTGGATCATATGGGTTCACCATGGGTTGAAATCAGTCACAGTCTGTCTAACTTAAGTCAAGCAGACAGGGATGATGGGCTTTAGGAAACCATTCATTGCAGCAAACATACACTTTTCAGGCCCCATTGAAACACTGACCTGCTGAAATGATCTGAGGGCAGAGTATCTGTTGCAGTTACGGCTCACTGCTTCCTCGTTTCGTCTTTGTTGTTTTACCCTCCCTTTTTTAAAGTTTTTGCTCCTTGTGTAACAACTTATTAATTTATTAATATACTTTTTTTTTTTGCTTCTTTTAAAAGTTTGAACTGAAAATGTAGAAGTTAGACAGGATTTAGAAATTCACTGAGATCATGCTTCTTTCTTCATAAAATTATTTTCATTTTCAAAAGTGTCTTTGTCTTCATTAAAGACCACAGTTGAAATCAGTCTGCAAAGTTAATGTGTCATCATTTACACTTATGTGAGTGTGTTCTTTTTTTGTTACCAGAGTTTGTACTGTGATACCACAGCAGTATACAGCACAGTATATGGATATACATGCACTGACCGGTGTAGTTTTATGACAAAAGTTAGCTACAGCTAGGTAGCTAGCTTTCCTAAGGCTGTTGCCATTGCATTTTGTTGCATTTTGCTTTAATCAATACAGCAGCTTTTCCACCTGAGTCAAGTGTAAACACTTTTTTGTGATATTTGGAGTTTTTTCTTCTTCTTCTTCTCAGATTTCTGTCATTATCACTCAGGGGGTTTTTTATGTGCAAAATGAAAATATGCATAAAACTGGGTAAACACACATGCTCTAGTGATGTCATGCAGGTGTTATAACACACCATAACACACACACATCTTGGACCAATCACTGCAAACAGGAATGATAAACTTATCAACTTAAAATGGAAATAAATGATGCCAAGACCAAAAAAAAAAAAAAATGAAAGCCAGTGAAAAATAAATACAAGGGTAAAGTAAAGTTTTATATATTATTACTAATGTATATGACTCGAAACTGTTTTATATTAAATGTTTGCATGTGTGCATGTGTGGATTTGCTTTCGCCTGCATTTCAGAGTATCTGCAGTGCACATAAAAGCCTGTTTGTTCCCATCCAGCCTGTATATGCATGTGTATGTGTGTGTGTGTGTGTGTGTGTGTGTGTGTGTGTGTGTGTGTTCCTTCATCCCTGCCAGTGTTGAGCCAAGGGCCCATCTGGCTCCTATGAGGGCCGCCGCTTCACGGTGCCTCAGCCTGATTCATGGGAGCTGGACAGCCTCAGCTGCTATCCCACTTCCACCGTTTTACATCACATACCTCTCCAAAAAACACTCTGCATACCTCCCAGCTCCAACCGCTCTCCCACTGTCACACAACCTCTGCAGAGACGCTATATTTCTCTGAGTAGGTAGAATCCTTCAAAAATGTTGGCCATCATTTACATCTGCCTCCATCCATCTGCTTTACGAAATCCCTGCTTGTTCTTGATCTGGGAGTTACTCTGCAAAGCCATCTTTGTCTTTTCCTCTGCCTTTGCTTTCTCTCAGGGATTACCAATTTTACCTCAAATGCCACAAACTCTCTGTACCACGCCCTTATGGAGGGATGTGTGTGCAAATTACAACCAATTTTCCCTCCACGTGTTGTTTTTCCTTTTCTTCCTCTCAATTCACCCTGCATCTTAATCACTCACTCTCTTTCTCTTGTCTTTTCAGCTTTCACACTCACCAACATGACGTAACCACAAGTACAGGGCTGCCAGTTTGTCCTCAGAGTCCCGGCCAAACCTCGCTGCATTGGCCGTGTAACTCGAAGGCGATTCTGTTGCACAATCCAGAGCCGTGAGGCACTCATGATATGCACTCATAGGAGTTCCCCTGTCAATCATACTGCAACACCACAGAGCCCATGAAACGACAACGGCAGATAAATGGCCTGAACTGCTGCTGATGTGAAATTGTGGCCGTACAGTGCCACATTGTCACAGGCCTGCAACACACTGTACAGAGAGGTACACTGTTTCTATGCTGTGTGTATTGTTCTGATCTATAAATACTGCAAAAAGAATTTCTGTCAGTGCAATTGTGTTTTTCCTTTAATTTTCTACTGATTTAGTTGTCACAGTATAGAAATACCAATTTATATTCTTTGGCATAAATATAAATTACAAGTTGTTAGACTTTAGAAATATCAGCATGTCAAGTTCAGCGTTTCAGGGTTTATAACAGATTACACTGTAAAACACCATAATCAGTTATGTTAACTAAACTGTTATTTACTTTGGTTCATCAGTTTCACAACATGTCAGCTTACATTGTCAGAACCAAAAATCATGAGTTCAGTCTTACTTACATGATGAGTTGACAAAATTTTCAAATAATCTTTCACTCGTTAGATCATTCTTATAATCTTCCTATGACACCCTCTATTTAGCACAAAATTCCCCAAGAAAGCTTTTTTTGTTATGTGTCTTTTTATATATCTCAGATGAGTCACATGGTCTTCTCGTAAAAATACAACAGTGCAAGTCATGGTGAGGACTGGTACCCATGTCAACCACTCCCCACAATCTTTGGGCATAAAAGATTGATTGTCATATTTATATGGACAGATACTGGTCTGAATGTGGCTGCCAGCAATACTGCAAAACCATTATCAGTTTAATACTGTCGCTCATGGGGGATCAGACTCCACACAACTTTAATTATATAAACCCAAATCAATCAAACAATCAAAAATCAAATAAACTGAAATAAAAGATTTCAATTAATTTAGGAAAATAATTGAAGTGAGTTTAGAATCATAGTTTTGTTGGGGTACAGAGACATAAAGAACATTTGAATGCTCTTATGTAATGAATGCACACTCCATAAACAAATATCTATAATTTCAACAAGACTTAAAAAACCTGCCAATATTGCCTTCTTTAATCTCTACAAAATGGAAATTCCTCCTATTTCTCAGGCACAAGAACTTTCAACTATATATTCAGCATACAAAGATAAGAGTGGTATCAAATTTCTCATCTAATGCTTGGCAACAATGTGAATTTGCCAAAATCGCAAACTGTTCCTTTAAATCAACATACCATAGATCCGAAATTACATTTGCTGTATACTTTTTTGTTGCACCCGGTGCAGTAAGAGTTTCATGTTCATGCAAATGCCAACAAATCCCAATCATAAAATGCACCACTTCCTGTTATCCTGTAGATTTTCTTTTTTTTCCCAGGAAAGACCAAATAACAGAAAAAGACAGACAGACGAAGCAGCTATTGAATGGCTATCATCAGTGGGAGATGAAGTAGAAAAACAGATATGAATTGTTGCTGCATTTTGCTTTAAGCTGAGCCATGGGTAAAGTCATCTTAGACAGAAGTAAATCCACATGAGTAAGGTTTGCCGACAGATGTCTCTATGTCGGTCCAGATGACTGTCAGGAGAGATTAGACAGAAATAAACCCTGCCAAGAAGTCTGTTTTAACTTGCAATGTTTTCAGTTTCCTGTTTGTGCTCACAATCAACGCTCAATAGCATCGCCTGGTTGCATAAAAATTGTTTGTGGCATGTTATTGTATCATGATATTAACATTGTTCCTGTAAGTCAAGAGCAGTGCTGCACACCAGAGGACTTGAAGTCACCGTCCAGCTTCCGACTTTCCGTTTTTCTGCCTACAACACAGACACACACCCAGGACATGTGATTTTCTCTGTGCAAAGTAAGCCCTTAAGAGCAGTGCCAATGGGCATCTGAAGAGCGGCGCAGCACTCGTATGGATGCAGTCACGTTGCTGTTGTTTTGCTGGCCATCATTTCCTAGAAATTCCTGTCTGACTTCATTCCTCCAGCGCTTTACCTCTGATCTGCGTCACTGTCTGTTTGCCTGTACAGAGAAACACATGCAAGCTGCAGCACATACTGTATGTAGCTTCCGCTGACACACATAAAAAAAACACTGTGCATATTGTTGTCTGCAGTCCTCTACTCTCTCTCTCCTTCCCTCACGTCATCTCTCTCTCATCATGTGATTCCATAAAAGATTAATCAAGTCAGTCCTGCTTTTTCTGTTGGGTATTTTTGCTCTGCTCTGCCACTGTCTGTTGGGTGCCATGGTTTACCCTTTAAGTGATACTCTGCATAAAATCATTTCAAAGTCATTTGAGTATCAAACGTTCACCCCCTGCTGGCTCAAAATGTAGCTGTCAAAGGTTTGTAGTTTCCTCCCTCTCCTGAACAGCAGCTGTGGTCAGCTTGGACTCAGGTCAGTGGCGATGGATTCCAACAGTGGCAAGGTTTCATGATAGGAAAAAGGTATCAAAATATCTTAAGAAATGTCAAACTATTCTTACATCAGGAATTGGTTCTGAACTGTCTATTCCTATGTTCAGTTTGTTCCAAACACTGACTAAATTTATAGCCTCCTCAGCAGAACTTTGAGCATCCAAGAGGGCAACAGTGCGAGAGGGATGATGTGTATTTAAAAGCAGCTATAATGAATATTCCTATATTAAAAGAATAGTTTGATTTTACTTGCTGTCTTTGCTGAGGGTTAAAGGAGAAGATTGAAACCATGCATGTGTCTGTCCGATCATTATGGAGCTACAGCCAGCAGCTGCTTAGTTTAGCCAAGCATAAACACTGGAAACAGGGAGGAACAGCTAGCTCTGTCCATATGGGGTCCATGGGGTTGTGTGCTGAACTGTTTCTTGGCCAGGCTGTTTCTTCATGTTTCCAGTGTTCATGCTAAGCTAAACTGACTGACTGCTGGCTGTGGCTTCATACGAAAGAGCAGACATATAAACTGTATCAATCTTCTCTTCTAGCTTTCTTGAAGATAGGCGTATTGAGCCCACAGAGAATTATCTCTCAACTCAGCAGTTTACGTTAGCTCTGTGTTAGCATCTTCTAGCTCATTGTTTAGTTTGAACTGTCTGCAGCTTTTCTGTTTTGGTTCACTCTCCCAGGTCTCAGTGTTGTTTTCATGCACAGCAGGCAACAATTTGTAGTGAAAGACCTTAAAAATCAACAAGTCTTCCAAACTAAACGACCATATAGGTCAATTTTCCTATTCTTTGTTAGGACCCATAAGAGTGTCTCTTGAATTACAGCTCCTACCATATGAAAAATTAGCTTTTGGTAGCTTTATGTAAAAAAAAAATCAACTTGATAAGGTTTCAGGGAAGATAGTTTGGGTAAAATAAGTACTTTGTTAAGGTTAGAGGACCTTAGAGTTAAGGTTTGTAATAGTGAAAGAAAAGAAACAATGCTGACTATCAGCTGAAAATAGGAAATGAACAGTGGTCTCTCATGTTAAAAGTCCAAGTAATTTCTCTGTCACTACAACCAGAAGAGCACTTTGCTACTTGAACATAAACAAGTCATTTTAGACCATGCTTTGTATTAAGTTGGTCGCACAAGTAGCCCAAATGGTTGATTTTTATGGGAGAAGAGGCTCCCAAAAATTCACTTAATGCTGTTGCACCAGTCAGCAGACAAGGTAAGCAAATCACTAGGAAACATGTTAGCATACAAGCATAGCTACTAAGAGTTGGGGGAGACAAAAAAATAGATGTTGTACTTACATTTAACAGATGGCCAGAAACATCACAAAATAAATGACACAAATGCTCCATGTTTGCTTCTCCATGCTTTAAATTATCAGCAGTTTGTTAATAAGGTTGCCATATCAACTTCAAGGGTCATAGTTGTGTTTTCCACTGCCTCCAAGTGACCCAAAAATAATTTAATACAGATTTAATCATAGATTGCTAGAACTCACTGAACATATGAATTGACAATGGAGAAGAGTAGCACTGAAAATTCTACTGGCGCTGTTTATCTCATTGGTACAAACAAAGATGAATTCAGTCAAAGATTTCTTTTTTCATTTTGTTCAATTTATTAGACTGAGACAAACTCCTTCTTTTCCTGGCCACAATATTTCTCCTTGTTCCTCTTTTAGTTCAAATAAAATGCTGAAACTTTATTGATTCCCATGGGGGAGCTGCAGCAGCAAAGCAGTAAATATATTGGAATCAGAAGATATTAATCATTCCAGCAGGAAGCAGAAGTAGGGAAAATAAGACTACAAGAGTCTACACAGAGTCCAGTGTCTCTGTGTAGACTGCTCTCAGGCACAGCTGTGAGCTAAATGACATCAGCATGCTAACATGCTCTCAGTGACAATGCTAACATGGTGTTTAGCGCTTAGTTTAACTAACATTTGCTAATTAGCACTAAACAGAAAGTTCAACTTATGATAATGGAAGGTCATTCATTTTGAAGTATTTGGTCAAAAATCAGTGTTGTACAAATGAAAGTTATGATCTCATGACGGTGCTAAAGGGAACAACCAAAGTTATTAGAGTTCATCTTCTGGGAACACTAGTATACAAATTTTTGTGTCAATCCATTTCATAGATGGGTTTAGATATTTCACTGGCTAAGCAAAAATTTTGATCTCTTGGGAGTGCTATAGGAAAGGTCATGGGATCACCTAAGACAAAAGGTTTCATCCTCTGGGGACCAAGAATGTTTGTGGAAAATTTAATTTGATATTTGTTGAAGGAGTTGAGTCTGGCCCATTGTGGTGGACAAAGAAAGAAAAGGAGGAACAAAAAGCAGTGTAAAAAAGAACAGGGAATTTACAACTCTGAGACTGAGAAATAAAATTAGCAAAGCATGAAACTAATTGCTGTCATTGGGAGGAAACACCGTAGCCCCTAAATGTCAAACTTACAGTGTCACCTGAGTAAAACTGTATTGTTTTTAAAGTAACCACCGTGCTTTTTTCCTTTTTGGCTAATGGGTTTTGAAAGGTTCTCCAAAGCCCCAGAGTCATATAGTCAACCCAGAGGAGGCCAGGTAAGCTGAAGTAAAAAAATATGTTCCCCACCACATTTTGAATGTATAAGGTTTTCACATGACAGGATATATTGAATAGTCGGTGACAACAGAATATTTAACAAATCAGAGTGTATCAGTTTACAGTTGTGTGTCATGTGTTGGCTGTGAATACTAGTCTCTCTCTCACACTCACACACACATGCTGATCCCACATCCTACTCTGTCTGTTTCTGCCCCCGCTCCTCCCCCCGCCCTCAGATGCCCGCCCTCTCCTCTGTCGATGTGTTTTTCCGTCCGGAGGTCCAGAGGTTAAGTTGTCCTCAGCATGTGTTAGTGCTCAGGTCAGCAGCAGCCAGGACCTGTGATGACAGAGTGTGTGAACGCTGGGGAGTGTCAGGGGTTAAGTGTGTGTACAGGGGTTGTATGGCAAGCTAGGGGTATTAAGGAGACACCCCGAAACACTTCCTTCCACCTGGTTACCTCCTGTGCAGAAAGGACAGGCTGATGAATTTTTTGCAGAGTGACACACATGTAGTTGAGCTGTGGTGGGCAAATAAAAATACGATTTTGAAGTTCAGTCACCGAAATTAAGGAACCTAAACATGAGTTACTGCTTGAAAAAAAAGATACCGTCGGGAGTCTAGGATCAAAAAACCTAAAGGTGGGTTTCCATGCAAATG
The DNA here is from genome assembly GCF_001640805.2 of Lates calcarifer. Lineage (NCBI taxonomy): Eukaryota > Metazoa > Chordata > Actinopteri > Centropomidae > Lates > Lates calcarifer. The sequence goes on from NC_066853.1 coordinate 23,374,705, forward strand.
TAGTAAAAATTCTAACCAAATTTTGAGAAAAAAAAAAAACTGAAATCAACATTAGACTTTCTCAACTTCACAACAGACTGGAGCATAAGAGAGTGTGAGACACCTACAGTTAGGGTTAGACAGAAGTATAGGCCATGAATGAGGCAAGGTCACATTTTTTGCCTCAGCAAATTTGACAGTGCTTACAGTTGTGTGCTATGATAGATAATGGGTCTTTTCAAAGGTTAATACATGCTTTCATTCGTCCATTTTCTTAGCGATCACCCTGTTCAGGACTCACGTATAGACAGGCAGACACATCCACATGTAGATGGAATTTAGAGTTTCCATTTTATGTTCTATGCACTATAGAAGGAAACCAGAACATCTGGAGTAAACCCACACAGACACAGGGAGAACGTACGAACACCGGGCAGCTGGTCATCAGATCCAAACCTCTGCACGAGTCAGTGCACCAGCAGGTTCCTCTTTGACTACATGATCATATAATCACTGCATGCTCTTAAACAAAGAGCCACAGCACACATGGTAGAGACATAGACAATCAGAAAGGGTTCACACTCACTCACACTCTCTCTCTCCCTCACACACACACACACACATTTAACATAGTGAGAATGACAGAAGCAGCTGCTGGCGTGATCTGGAGGTCATGTTGGATCACAACACTGAGGAAAAAAACAAATTCTTTAACCCAGGGGGTTGTCTAAGATGTGAGTTAGCGGATCACATGGTTGTACAAGGCTATGAGTGTTTCCTTCGATGTTTGGAAAAACAAAAAGAGAGCTTGAGTTACTGCAAATGCGCATAATGAGGTTTTAGATAAGAAATGTTTTACTTTTTCCATTTTATTACATTTATTTCACTCAGGAGTCTAACAAGCACAGCAGGAACATATTTGTCTCAGCAGGAGAGTCTTTAAAAACATCAGCTCACACTATGCAGAACATAAAAAATACACCTTGATAAATAATCACACTGTAACCCAGAGCCAACAACCCAGCTCCAGTGGAGGTAACACAGGTGTCAACTGTGAGCCAAAAGAGCAGTAAGGAATTTAGTGACTATTTTGTAAACAGTTTTTTTAGACAAAACTGCAAATAACAAGCGCATCTTACCATTGTCAGATGTTTTTTTTCCATTGTGAAATTAAATAAAAAGAAACAAATACACTCCAAAAGAATCTGCTTATTTCATTTGAACTTATTTAAATATAGCTGTATGTGTTGAGCAAAAAGACCTGTTGGCAGTTCAACTGCCAGGCAAAGGTCCAACAATCCAAAAATTTGTCATTATCTGACAGTATGAAATGTCATTAAAATAGTTCCATTTAACTACACTCTGGGGTGTATTAAAGAAATAATAGCCTTTTCAGTGCAGGGGAGGGTTCATTAATAAAAGTAATGTCTCAGCTTTGGAATTTTGCAGGTGTGATTTGTCTTCATCTTTAATGGTATGGACTGATTAAGAAAGCAAACAGTGTGTGCGCATGTGTGCCCAAATCAACCTACATGCAGTGTGTGCGCACACTAAAGTGTGTATCTGCAGTAGTGTTTGTGCACACCGCAGGTGATTAGAGCGCCATTGCTTGCGCTTTTCCAGGGTGTGTGTGTTTGTTGGCATGTGTGTCTCAGTGTCCTCTCATTGGCTGAATTATTCAGGCTTAGCAAACAGAGCTGACAAGACTATGAGTGATCCTTAACGTTGTTATTGACTTAGACTTTATTTATAGAGTGTGCGGTCCGGCTGCACGAGCTGCACACAGCACCACCGCTCCAAGCTCTGCACCAGACACGATTAATCAGAAGAATGTTATAATTAGGCTTAATACCCTCAGGCTACATGAACACACACACACAGAAACAACACTATATACGAACATGAATATAATGTATGAATGCATGTGGTGCACAAACACACACACACACACACACACACACACACACACACAGAGGGGGCCCTGTGTATGTAAGCAGGGTGGATGGGTTGCAGAGGTTTTTGGAGGGGCTGGGTGTACTGTTTGTCCAAAACGCTTTAAGGCCTGTTCTCTTCATCTGAGAGGTTGTTAAACAAAAGTCAGTTTGTTACAGTAGCGGGGGCCAGCGGGGGTATTAATACACACCAATGCAGATGTCTGAGCGTTTACAGCCATCCGTGAGAAAGCCTGTTGTGTTCAGTGTCAAATCTAATGTCTGGTGATCCCCATTTGGCCGGGCCTATTTTGGTTGGAGGGTTCACATGAGCGCCTTCAAAAGTACACATTTGTTTCCGAGAGCACTTGTATTCTTCTATACAGTGAATCACAGTCACTTGCTTTCTTTTTCTCAAACTGTGGAAAAAATAAATACAAAGACTCCATTTAGTAATTACCACTGGATGAACAAAAAGTGAATAAATCATCAGCTATTTTCAGAATTTTTATTTTATTATAAATAGTAGTGATAATGCGCTTGTACACATGACATTATGTCACATTGCTTTGTCAAATAATACAAAAAATATATCAAAGGAATGAAAGGACTGGTTCATTCTAACATAGACAGATGGACAAAACAAGAGTGCCTATGACGGCACCCTGTAATTTGCTGGATAAAGTGTTGTTTGTCACTCACTCACACAATGTGGAGAGGTTTACACTGACACTGTTGACACACATTACATTTGTGACAATAAATATGTCCAGAATGCATCAGAAACCTAATCAATTTTTCCTCCTTTTTCAAAATGGAAACAAAAAAGGTCCCAAGCGACACAAAATGATTTAAAAAAAAAACAAAACAATTTTGGCTTTGTCATTCCTCGTAATTTTCTGTTTACATTGTTATTCCCTTGATCCACTCTTTTCCTTGTGACACTACACTGACTTAAGTCCTTACAAATGTGGTCCCCACAGTGTACTGTTACAGCAATTTTAACAATGTTTCCTATTTGTTTTGGACCTAAAAGCCTTCAAAGGCACATGTGTTGTTCCAGAGTTCCAAACTAGATCCAGAGTAGGAATCCAAAGTGTTTCGTAAGACTTTCAGAGGCATGTTTGATTTTTTACTGTTTTAATGGTGAGGTTGACTCTGAGATACATGATATTGCACTTCTGGTCAGCTGGGAGAGTGGCTGTCTTTAGTCTAAACTCTATCTCTCAAGTGTCTCTTGGTCGTGACTTGTGACCCTGTGGCTTTTTCTCTCCAGGAGAGGATCTTTAAAGGGTTTTTTTAACCCTGTGATCGATCTTGCCTATCCCCCACCCCTCGCCTTTAAAGCCACTTCTCCGCTGCCCTCTACCGCTCTCTCATCTGTCACTTTCCCTAAAGTCACCCCTGACCTCCTCCGAGTTCCTCTCTAAAACTACAAAAGGCCTGGTTCTTCGCCTCACCGTCCAAAACATCAATGAGACAGAGGGACAGAAAGGCAAGAGGGGAGGGAGACCAAGGGGGAGGAGGTAGGAGGAATGTTTGAATGAACTTTCTCTGCAGTACAGCTGTGGTGTACATTAGAGTTTCTGATACAATAAAACCCACAGATTCATTTGCTCACGTTTGTTTTCCTTCTCTCTGGAATTTCTCTCCATGTGTGGGATGCAGAGAGCTCAAATAAATGCAATAAAATCAACAAAGCCCTTTTCTTTCCCCCCTTCAGCAGATACAATTTGGGGATTAAGTTGGAGATAAATGGAATTTCATATTGACTCATGTGGCCCTAAGATATGTAAACATGTTCCTTCGAGAGTCGGCTCAAGGGCTGGTAGTCTGTGACGATAGATTTGGGTTTGCTGTCCTTACAAAGACCCCCCGCAGTCCACAGATGGTCTCTGGTCACTGTCGATGGTCCCGACTCCACTGAACCAATCACATTAAGCGCTGACATCTCTGCTGTTCATCTATTATACTGATGCAGCAATGTTCACAGTCATCAACAGTTTTTGGTCTGATATTCCTTCTTGTGGTCCCTTCTTTTTTTGTCCATTTCTCCACCAAGAATTAATAACACAAAGTCCTGCAGTAGAGAAGGTGTCCTGGTATATAGTAGCAAAAGTTTGGTCCAGATATTAAAAGACTGTACACACGAATGTCCGAAGCTTCTGATCAGGTGATTTCAGGCCTCAGATAAGGAAGGGCACCTGTAAAAAAAAAAAAAAAAAAAAAAAAGGATCAGTTGTTAAATTACGACCTGTTTTTTTTTTTTTTTTTAAGTTGGAAGGATGATAAAAGAGATATATGGCTGCAATAAATTTTGGACATATATTTAAGCATGCTATTCCACTAACATATGGCTATTGTTAGCATAGCAGTTATAGTTAGCATAGCGGTTTGGGGTGTAAGGTCAGTAGAGGGAGATGTGAGGTCAGAAGTGTATAAGTTAAAATCTGCTGTGATGTGAAGATACACTGATATACTGAGATCACAAATTCAAGTTCCCATCCCTGGAAAATGGTGAACAGAGAAAAAAAAAAATCTCTAAAACGTTACCATTTTATGTGCTCAGTTAACTGATCACTCTCCAAGTTTCATTTCCCAACATGGCCTAAAGGCTCCACGCTTAATTCTGGGTCATTTATTTATTTGTTTGTCTGCCTTTCAGTACTAAACATTAAAAATCGGCCAAAAGATACCCGTTTAAAAATATTTTTAAATTGTAGAATGAACTCACCCAATGTTGTTAAAACCCCCAAACTAAAGCAACAATGTAAAGGACATAACCTCAATGTTCTTAAGGGCCCTGATCCTTATAAAAAGTTGAAGAACAACAGGAATTTTGATGAACTGATTACAGTATTTAATAATGTAATCATTAAAAAACAAACAGCCACAACTGGAAGTGTGTTTATCTAAACATAAACAACAGGATGATAACTTTCAATATATAGAATAAATATGAGACACTTTATATGCTGTGATATACTTTAAGACCTGTTGATTCATCATTTCCTTAACAGTTAAAGAATGCAAAAAATAAAAATGTACATATGTCACTCAGAAACAAGCTTTACTGTGGTTTGTTGGACAATATACAATTTAAAAATTAATGTGGTGCACTAAAATTTGATAATATCATATTTATATGAAAGGTTATAATACTTTATAGGATCCATAAAGTTTGTACAAGTGCTACATATAATTTCCCTTCCCTTGTACCCAGTGAGTATGTTATACTATAGTCTGTTCTAATCTAAATCTGACGCACAATAAGTGATGTGTGTTTCTGGTTTCTGAAAGTAGTGGGTGTGAGCTGCAATGGCCATCATGGCTGTACAGGTGGCAATTAATGAATGAAAAATAAAAAAGAGCACCACCTACAGAAACTTTACCAAAAGAAAATCCAAAGAGAAAGACCTTACAGTATTGGCCCCACTGACTGACAGCTGACCTCCGCCGCTAGAGCTATGTAAAAATATGGCTATGTCTGCTTAGCAACAGAGACATTACCTAAATAAAAACAAACAAGAGTTTCATAGATTAACACTGTAATTTCTGTGAGGCAGCGCAGCGAGAGCTACATGTCATCAAAATGTGCAGCGGTGTGGACCACTTTCTTACACCGCACTGGAACCTGGAGCAGCACTGTTCAACACTGCTTCCCCAGCTGACCTCAGTCCTAGCACCTGTTTCTAATAGCTGCCCTGCCAGAGGCTATTAGGATCCGTCCACCCCCAGAAAGGACCTTTCCTCTGCAGCTCCAAACCCAACCACACACCAGCTATCCAGTCGCACTGATTAATCACATCAAGATGGACTGCTCAGGCTCGTAATGCTGTGGAGGTGTATGTGGGCGTGTGTGCTGTCCTGGTGGCTGCCTTTGAGCCTGTGTGTGTGTGTGTACACGCACATTGCCACATGCTAGTGGTTTTTCATGTGTGTCGCCCTAATTCTTTATTCTGTCCATTTTGAGATATTTGACCGAGATATTTCATTAGACATTTGGTGCTCTCGGATATTAAGTTAGATATTCATTTGATACCTGCCGCCCCACAGAACTACATGCAGTCAGACTCATTGGACTGCTGCCATGCTCTTTGAAGGGCCCGCTTGTCTCGAGGTTGCCACAAGGTCAGTGGATGAACCTGATTGGTCAACCCCCTGTGGACCAAAATTGGAAACGGTGGCTGCTGTAATCATGCTGGGGCAGAATACGATGTTGCTTTCCAAAGTTAGATAGAGATTTGTTTGAAGTTGATTTTAACCCTTAAAGTAACAGTAATGTGAAGTGAAAAGGCCCTCTCACTGCTGGACAGGTAAGTATTCTCTGAGGGTAAACAGTCTGAGGAGGGCTATCAGACACTACTGCAGCTACACTTTACCCTGATGGGAGCTGACTCTGCAGTAAACCTGACCACAGAGTTCAGTATCAGCGCCAGGCTCATTGCTGGTGGAACAGAATCAGATCTGCACAATTAACCTCAACACTTGAGACTGCATGATTGGACCCGGAAAAATGTTAGCTCTCTTTAACAAGCAGTGCTGCAGCTACCTATGTGCAGTCAGCTGCATGCACAAGTGCTTTTCTTCCAGTCCCTGGAATTAAAGCAAGAAATCTGCGGTTATAGGGTATGTGTCCTAAACCACTAGACTACCAGGATGCCTGATAATCATACTAAACGCTGATTTAGTTCAGATGTTTTCAGCAAAATTCTTTTACTGAAAACAAGTGAAAGACCACGACTATAAAACCAGTCAGCAGCATGCATTAGAAAATTGAAAAGGATGGAAAAGGATAGATTAAAAAAACAGTGGTCACATGATCTTTAAAGTCCTAAAATATGCATATTCTCAAAAATACTAAAATAATCAGCAGGTGAATTTGTGTACGCAGGGTCTGAGTGTAGTAGAAAGTGAGAATAAAAATGTGAAGTCTATTGACCTTACTTTGTCCGTACTGGCTGTACTGGTAGGACGCCACATGGTCAACAGTGTAGCCCGGTGAGCTGTAGGAGGGGGGGCAGTAGGACTGGGAGCTGGGCAGGGAGGGCAAAGCCGACATGGAGGGAACGCTGGTCAGACCCTCCAGGCCCTTGATGTGATCCATGCGCTGGCTGCAGCTGGCGGCCATGCCAGCAGGGGGCTCGAGGCCGCCTGTCAGAGGTGAGATGGCGTAGTCGCTTTGGGGCTGATGTGGCACACCACCTGGGTTCAGCAGACCCATCACCTGATGTGAAGGAAGGAAGGAAGAAATTATGTTTCTTGTGTTTTTTTGTGTTCTGTGAGAGGACTGAGTATAGCTCTGTTGTTGGTGGGATCTGTAGTACTGTTGAGGAAGACAATGAATTCCATTTGTTTACCAAGTAGACATCATCCATGGAATTATGAGAAACAGGATGAACTTCACCACTGCAAAATTTTCAAAATTACCCTGATCGGCCCACACCCTAATGTTGGGCTGTAAAAATTGTTTACAGATAAGACCAGAGGGATAGAGCATCATGAGAAGAAGACAAGTTTACTGTTGTGTTTTTCACTTCTGATGAGGATTTATCATACATTAAATCTGTCATTTTTAACATACAAGCACAGGAGTGTATGTAATATGTATCAACACAGACAGCAAGACAAACACACTCAGACACACATAGGAAATCCCCCTGTCTCGGACATCAAAAGGCTCCCAGCAAGCCTGTCCCAGACAGAGATAGCACCAGAGAGGAGGAATTAAGCAATTTGTCTCAGATCCACAGCTCCACTTATTCTAAAATTCCTTTTGACACTGCTCCAAAAACCCATGGCACAAGATAACAACTTATCTCCGAAAGAGATATGCTGACAAAGATAACACAAAGGAAAGGTCTGTGTGAGCCCTGCTCTGCTCAGCCTCAGAATAGATTTGCAGTTTGAGAAATCCGTTAGCTCTTGACCTGGTCTTTATTAGCAACCAGATAATCGAATTTGGGGGAATATTCCTTGGCCAGAAAAGAACGGAAAAGAGCCGTGGGGCAAAGTGTCTCAACTGGTTTCAAAACAGACACGATACCACCGACCCCCCTCGTCTAACGCCCACCAAATTTACCTGTCCACCATCAAAGTGCTCAGTAAACTGTTAATAAGGAACTGAGACTGGCTTTATCACTTACGAAAGTAAGTCTAACTGAACCTGCTACCTCTATATGTATCATATCCCACCTCCTTCTCCACAGAGCAAAGGCCTCAAGGCTCCTCCAGTTGTCCTAATAAGAAGCAGGTACGCTGCTCTTTGGGTCCTCTTGGCCTTCTAAGTGACATATTATTCTACATCCACACACACACATGGTCCTGCTTAAATCATTTCCCAAGTAGGGGAGGTGAATGGAGGAGTCCATGTTGATTTAGAGAGGGAGCTGTGTTTCCTCCCAATGCCCAGTAACATTTTCCTAAAAAATTAACCTGTGTTTTGAGGATTTGGTCTAAACAGAAAGTTGACACACGCCATGAGGACCAAGGACACATGTTTGTTAACTGATGGAGTCTGGTTCTGGTGACTTTTGTTTTCTTTCTCTTTTTGTCTGTCTTTTACCTGTCTCTACCTATCATCCCTCTTTCTCTCCTGGGCCTTTCCCTGCCTCATGACATGGCGGCTGGCTGGCCCGTCCGGGGTGTTTCATATTGGAGGGTTGCCGTTGCCGGCGGCCGAAATCAGTGCATCCAGGAGTTAGCAGGGAATGTCGGGATTGGAGGGAAACATCTGAGACGGGACATTCCTTCCCCGCCGTATGAAATATATACAAATAAATTAGAACCTCTGCTTTCGCATGGAGGAATGTCAGGACAAACATTTTAAGAATGCAATCATGAAAAGCTTCCCTTGGGGCTATAGCATGGCATGGAGTGTGCATATACATGCCCATGATAATGCTGTGTCTAGCTGTGTGTTTAATGCACAGTATTGTTGGTAAAGTGCATTTAGTGGGATATGTTTTATGCATGAAGCAGTGCATCTCTGTGTTTGATGGTTATCCAGAGTATCAAAGTAACAGCATGAAGAGAGGTTTTCCACAGGGAGAGATCATCTCACAACACACACTTAGGCAACAAAAATTGGTAAAAGTGGTATGAATAAGAATCACTTTACTTCCTTGTATTTCTTCTGTATTTCAAATAATTAAAAGAATGCAGTAATCAATCTTCCAATCTAAGCAGAGGGTTGAAAAGTTGACTTAGGCATGCTGCTCAACCATGTCATGTAATATTTGTGTAAAAGATGTTGCAAAATCCTTAACTGATCCTCAAAATGTCATGGAGTTGATCAATTATCTACACTTTGTGTGTACGTGTGTGTGTCCCTGTAATTATGTGAACCTGTGAGCATGTGTGTATCTGTGTAAGTGTGTCTCTGTCTTCACACTGCTGCGGCCTGTTCTCTGAGGAGTCAGACTGCACCAGGCTGAAATCTCATTTTCTGCCTGTTAGGATCTCTAACTCCTCTGTCTCCTCTGTGGTACCCTCTGTCTAGGTGCAGAGACCTTGGGACTCCACGCCTGGATAATTGGCTATAATTGTCTTTTCACTTCTCATTTGTCACACACTCAATTGTCCTCTGTCCTTCTGGTGTCATCTCCCTTTTGTCCTCCAACAGTGAGTGACCCTCCTCCAGTTCTGCCAAGGAGTGTGTGACTGCAGAGTCTTCAGTTTTACAAAAGGTGAGCTATGTAATCAGTGAGCAATAAGTGCATGTATTCATGTACTCCACATCTGGGTGAAACTTTATTTAAAATTGTTTGAATTTTTAAAGCTTGTGATTTATTATGAAGCTGTGCGTCTGACAAGATAAATCATGCATACCTCAACCAGCTTCAATCTTTGAAATCATGTCCGAAACTAATTCTACCCAGCTCCAGTATAGCAAATAAAACTATCCTAGTCCCCAGAGACAGATAGAGTCAAACACAGCTCTTTTTCCTACCCAATAAGTGTACTTAGTTTGTTTGTAATATTAGTATTTTTAACAAATCAAATCAAATCACACAGATTCAACAAGTTCCTTCTTAAACCTTGTTTTAAGGAAAGTAATCTTAAGATTTATTTGAAATATGTTCCTGAAAAAGAGATTGAATAACTTATCACTTCGAGCAGTGTAGTCTGTAGCTTTATTGCAGTTGCCTTTTTAAGCTATGGTCTCACCTGTGGAGAGAGCCCGTTTCCTATGGCGGGGTTCATGGGATTGGCTGGCCCTCCGGGGCTCACAAAGCTGTCTGAGTAGCCTGAGAAGGAGTGGCGTCCGGAGGCGAGGCAGTAGGCAGAGCCTCCCTCCCCCTGTCCTCCTGCACCGGAAGCCTGGTGGCCTGAGGAGGGAGGCAGAGGCTGGGGCCGATGCACTGTGCTGGGAGGCTCGGACACTACATAATAGATAGGCATAATGGAGGCATAAAGTCAGAACACAGTTAAAAGTTGCAAAACATAACTGTTAAGTGGTTATGTACAGTTACTAAAACATCCAACTAGTAGAGGTGTTGTTACTGTTTTGAATTCTCATTTAAGTAGAAGCAAAACTGCTGGAGTCAATATAAGTATAAATTTGAAAACATGTAAATGTTTTTTTTTTTTTTTCCAATACAAAAGTCAATATTATTTCAAATGTTCTTATGGTGTATTTTCCTTTTTTTAATTTTTAAAAATTCAAAAAGAAATTGTAAAAATACAAATGCATATTATTTACAGTAAGGATAGTAACACAGAGCTTCTCTCCATAACCTACACACATACAGTTTTGATGCAGTTAACTGAAACTGATAAAAGATAAAATCTCACAACCCTCATTAGATATTTGATGTCACATGCAAGTCCAATTTTATAAATTTCAAACTTTAATCTCAAATAAATGATTACATGTCTGTCTGTGGTAAATAAATTCTACTACAAATTAGTGTTGGAACTTAAAAAAAAAAAAAACAATTGAATAAAATGAAAAATTCATTCGACAACTGTATGCTCATAGCATGAATACCCTGAGGTGAAATGTGATGTGTATAAACTTCTCTGCATGTGAAACATCAACAGTAATATTAATCACTTGAGCCCTACCTTGCGCTATAGATGAGGGGGGATAGGTGCTCTCAGAGAGCTGGTACGGAGGGATGCTGGACATGGCTGATGGTGGGAAACCTCCTGGGATCAGGTGATTAAATGCCATCAGTTGATTGGCTCCCGCTTGCTTCCTCCATCTTGCCCGCCTGTTGCTGAACCACACCTAAAAAAGATGACAATTATAATGTTCACTGTGTGTTATGTGCCCTGTGGACTATAGTTGTTTGCAAAGCCACAATCTCACACACTCCATCTGCATCCATTTTCACTTTTCAATACATACACATTTACATATACACAGCAGAAAATTAACCAAGAACTTTTATCACAGTTCTACCAGGATGTGAAGCTGAAAATTAAGATTAAAGCCAGTTATGTGAGAATTTGTTGTAAAAGTGTGTATGTATGCATGAGTTTATTATGTGTGTATCATAGCTCGTTGCACTGAATGTGAGTGTCATGCCATGTCCATATGGTCGGAGCTCATGCTGGGCTTGCTTACACTTCCCATATGGAGCCTGTGGAGGGGAATTTACTGGACTCCAGATCAGAAAAAAGGAAAGTCCCAATTGGGCCCCAGGGAGCCGAGGATGAGGTGTGTGTGTGTATGTGTCTGCGTGGGCTTGTGCTATTGTATGGAGCAAACAGAGATCAGCAGGTTGCCTTTAAATGGTGAGGAAATGTATAAAACCGCAAGGTTTATGTTTAAATGTATGTGTTATGGATGTTGATAGTAAAGACAGGACAGCAAGTGTGTGTTGGTGTGTTATTTTAGATAAAGGCAAAGCTTGACCTTATAAAACCATTTAAAATATCTATCATGTGAAATCCTGTGTTCGCCTCAAGCTTGGGTCCATTTTAATCTCTCATGAGTTCCTGAAATGCTGACATTTTGTACATGTACGTGTCCTTTCCTACCTGCACCCTAGCCTCTGTGAGTTTGGCCCTCTGGGCGAGCTCCTCCCTGGTGTAGATGTCGGGGTAGTGTGTCCTCTCAAAAGCCCTCTCAAGCTCCTCCAGCTGCTCTGCTGTGAATGTGGTCCGACTACGCCGCTGCTTCCTCTTCAGTGGCAGATCAGGCTCTGACTCCACGTCCGAACCTTCGTCTGAGTGACTCGCTGTTCAAACACGAGAGGGAGAAAAAGAGAGATAAGGTCTGGATGGTATCAGATGTTTAATACACTATATACGCATATCCACAGCAGCTTAATAGCTTCAGCAGTGTCACTCGAGAAAATCTAAGATGAGCAATTAACCTTCGAAATCCAGTTGAAGAGCAAACAGGCTGATGCTATGGACCAAAACCTGACAGATTTTAAAGTGTAATGTTTGTGACAAGGAGGTGGCTCAGACATCACACTGACCAATCAGCAGAATTGTCAACTGATTTTCTCTGTTTTAACTCAGCCCTCATTTAGAAAGGAGGTATTTTCTTTTCTTTATAAACTCCTACACACACATACACACACACATTGGCACCATCAGGCATCAGTCTTCCTCATAGTCTTGCGGCCAAACAGACCTCCATTCAGAAGGAATATTCCGAGCCTAAGGAATAATCCCACTGGACAAGATTCCCAGGGCACCACAGGGGGACTGGTGGACTAAAAGCCACACAAAAGACTAATTTGGATCCAGGGGCCATTCTTTGAGTGCACGTGTATATGTGTGTATGTGTGTGTGTGTGTGTGTGTGTGTGTGTAGGTGTGTGTGTGTGTGTGTGTGTGTGTGTGTGTGTGTGTGTGTGTGCGCGCGCGCAGATACAAGTGTGACTACTTTTGTGTGTGAGTGTGTGTGTAGGTTGGATGGCCAGGAGCAGTTGGCTGGATGAAGAACAAACTGTCTGTTCAGTGAGAGCTGGTCTGCTTATTTAAAAACAAGCTATGTGTGAGTAGAAATTGCCATGAATCTGCTTTAATATAATATAGACTTTTCAAGGCTCTCTGTTGTTTCCTCTCTTTATCTCTTCAGAAGTATGACCCTCAATTCCGAATATGCAAAGTAATTACATATCACTGTGACCTGGTTCCACATCCGTCTGAAGTTCCAAGACCCAAGTTATTATCTTTGTCCATGAAATCTTACCTTTGACCGATGACTGCAATTTACCCACAGATCCCATCACATGTTGCACACGCACACACAAAATTAACCTTCAGGGTAAAATGTGATGTTGAATCCGAGGCTTCAGTTATCAACTATTTTCATCACTGATTCATTTTGATTTAACGGTTTAAATTAATTCAAGCCAAGTGTCACTGAAATGTAATAGTAATAGTGAGACATGCCCATCTAAGTCCAAACCCCAAAGTAATTAAATTCACAATCATATTAAACTGAAAAAACTTGCAAATTGTCCAATTTGAGAGGCTGTAATCCCACATATTTTTTTTTCTTTTTAAATGAAATTAGCTTTTATCAAAATAGTTTTTGATTAATTTTATGTCGATTGACTAACTGATTAAACAACTCATCTTTCTCGACTAACTGAATCAATACCCCACATTTGAGAAATATATAAGCTCTATTTTTGATTTGTCATCAAGTGTGATCTTCAGCCTGACTGAGCCTTCGCGATATCTTGAGCCCTGACAGCTTTTGTGTTTCTACTTTTCATCTCTGTCTCGGATCAGTATTAATACTATTGTATTCTATGTTCTATAAACCAGCAGCTTGGTTTTTAACTCAGTACTTCAAACACTCCATTGGCTCCCTTCTAAGTTCACCAAGGCCAAAGCGCCCACTTTTTGTGTTACACTTAATTAATTCCCCCTCAGCATAGGGGAAGTTTTGTGTGCAACACTGTATTAGTTCCCCCTCAGAAGCAACAATAAAATACAAGAGAATCCAAATAGCTCAGGGCCCCTCATGTGAAACTGATCCTCTCTCCCCCTTTGGCGATTTTCTCCTTGCAACACCAATAGCAGTGGGAGTCAACTTAACATGCATTAGGAGCAAATTGGTAAAGAAACATTCAAGCATGAGGGAGGCAATAAGTAAAATATTTTCAAAGGGGGAGTGAGAGAAATGGAGACATTGCCTTAAGCCTCAGTTGAATATCTTGCAATTTTGCACTCATAGATTTCCTAGCTCTTTGTTGACCTGTGAGTGAGTTTATAATGTTAACAGTAATGCCACTGCACCAAGAAGAGTGTACATGAAACCGATGCAGAAAAAAAGAATTCAAAATGGCCACTGTGGTTTAAGATTTCAATTTCATAAGCTGTTTTTGTACAAACTATTTCTTTATCACAGATGACAAAACCTGCAGTGACAAAACCTCTCCAACTTTGTAGGCCACATCAATCTTTACCAAACCAAATAACAAAAAGACAACATTTTATATGAATGGTGGGATTACAGGAACTGTGTTTGAGATTGTGGGGAAAGAATTTGGGGTGTGGAGTGTGGGGCTTTGGAGTTTTGGACAGGATGGCTGAAAAACAAGAGATGAGGCCTTTTGTAGCCTCCCCCTCCAGTTCCTGCATGGAGGAGGGCTCCTAGGATTGCTTTTTCGCTCCCCCTGCGACTTTAGCAGCATGCACGTTCCTCAGCATTTCACAGGGATTTGAGTCCTGGGAAAGCTGAGGCGGCCGGGAAAATCCTTAATCACTTTGGAATTACCTATTGGTTATGACTGCTACCGGGTTTCGAGAACTTTTCAAAAGAAGCGACAGAGTGGCACCTCTGAAGTCTCAGGAATCTGGTGGTGATAAAATCCTGAATCAGATCCTTTATGGAGGACTCAAGTGGGCTCATTTGTTTCACTCCACTTTGTTGGATTGCTACTTGATTACTTGATGTTAAGATACAACAAGATAAGATGATGGAATGAAATGATAACGATGCCTGTGTGGAAGCTCAGTCATGGCAATATAATGATTCCAAGAAAGCAAATGTATTACACTGAACAGCATACAGCTGACACGAAGCATGGGGTGATAAAAAAAATTGGCTGCCAGCATTTATAAAACAGGAGAAAATGTCAGACTTGCACATTTTTCACTTCAAACACTAGCAAACTCCTACTTCGCCCAACAAACACACTTTTTGCACTTCGGCAAACCACTCTCCTTAAACAAGCACCACCCTCTCCTCCCTCTTCTCTCTCTCATTCTCCCTCCTCCTCACCCTCTCTTGCAGCCTCTCTTTGTCTCCCTTCTCCCCATCTCTCTCTTTTCCACCCATATTTCTCTCTCTGACTCTCGGCTCTTTGTTGCTCCACAGAGCTGAGGTCTTTGCCGGCGATTTCCACGCTCCATCTGTGGAATCCGTCATGGCTCCCTCAGCCCTTCACAGTGGAGGGCTGTCACCTGCCCCATGGGGGAGCAGGGAAGGGAGGGGGGCATAAAGAGGCTCCGCAGAGGGCTGGGGGGGGGGGAGATGGGGGCACAGCCGGGGGGCATTCTACCCCCTTCCTCCCCCCAAAAAACACCCCCTTCCTCTAGTGGGAACTGTAAGAGCACCTGAGGGGGTGGAAAGGGCAGTGGAGAGGGGCAACGGGGGCTGTTGTTGTGGATGTAAATGTACCCATGGGGATAGTCTGTCTGGGCATCTGTGCTGGTTTTCATTGTTGTTGTTGTTGTTGGTAGAGGTGTAGTACATCCTTGGTTTGTACACTCTTTATCTTGGACACTAGTTGAAGTAAAAGGAAGTATGTCCCTCCCGATGATTTCAAACATCTCTTTTAAAATAATATAATAATATCTGTGTCTTTTTGTAGTTTGTCCATTACTTTTCAGCACCACATATCTGTATGTAATATGCTGTAACAACCTCAGCTGAGTTTGTGCACTGTCTGGGAAAATACGAAAATATATCAATTTCTAATAAAGGGTTAAAAGATTAAAATTTTCTTTGAATATATATATATATGTATTACTAAAAGCAAACTTAAACCTGGATTTTTAAATTACCATTTGCATTGCAAAAGTAACCATTTTGTTTCCTCAATTTTTGAGAAGCAACACATTGGACACTGAATGGAAAATTCACTTTCTAATAAAATCAGACATGTTTTCATCAGACAATTTGTACTGCAGCCTGTAATGATCAATGTCCTGTTCCAAAGAATATAAACTTTTTGAAATATGTAGACATCAAATCTGGGTGAAAATCTATTAAACATGACCTATGACTGGTTTATGGGAAAAAAAAAAAAAAAAAAAAAAAAAAAAACATGATAATAATGAGCATATCTGTGCATAAGATGGCAACATGTTATATGTAAGCTCTCCACTAAAAGTATCATCCACTATGACTCTCAGGCAGTAAATGTATCTCTTTTTGGTGATAAACTGTTTTTTTTTTATCCTTAAATTTTGAAGTCTCCAATTACAATTTCTTTTGCAATTGTAATATTCGGTCAACCTGCTGTTTTTGTATGTGTTTGTTAATTGCTGTAAGAACAAGAGCTTAAAAGAAAAAGAAAGTTTTTTTCTAATTTCTCAGCAATTCTCTCTAACAATACAAAAATAATGGAGTTTATTCCACTGCTGCACACATCATAGATCTGATCAAGCATCAACCACATGCCTAAGATTCTGAAATATAATGCCATGCAAATTAAAGTGGCAGGTGATGAAGATTCATGTGGTGACACATGTGGTGTGTGGGGTGTTTTGGTGACAAAAATGTACCAAGAGAGAGGGCAGCCACCCAATCACCCCTGAAGCTCACTGAGCTCATAAACACACAAAAACACACACCCAAAGACTACATACATGTACACAGAGCTGGGTTTCCCCTGATTCCACGTGCATTTTAAGGCTACGTTAATCAAGCTTGTCAGCCCTGAGGCGTCTCCAGTTTGGCGTAGGATATGCCATATATTACTTCCCTTACTGAGACAAAGAAGAGGAGAGGGAAGAGTAGATGGAGAGATGAGGGTGAAACCTTTCCCCTGTTTCCCGGATCTTTTCCAGCCTTGTAAACCTGTGGTTTCAGAGTGCCCCATTTGCCGTCATCGCCTCGCTATCCCTAAGATCTGATCACATCGATTTGGCACCGTCAAATAGCCTTGGCCAATCAAATTATCCACTCTAAGCCTCATATCGCTCCCTGCCTGTATACATATGCTATATCCTAAAATGCTGTATTTATAGCCCCCATAAACACTTGACTTCTTTCTGTATACTTTTGCTCCACCTCAGCTTAAAGGAGTGGGGGGTTGCAGACATGGTCCTGACTCTTGTCAGTTCATCGAAATATGAGAAAATATGAGCCTTAAAAGGGTAAAATTATCTGAGCAGGAGAAAGCCTGGAAAAGCAGCCTCCGCAAGATCGCCCGGGAGCCGAGGAGCATTAAGCCGCAAAATAAGAGACGAGCAGTTGGAGGGGGTGGGTAGAAGGGGTTAGAGGAGAAAAGAAAACTGTTTAATTTAACCAAACTGAAGCCCTGAGAGGCACACAGTGCATGGGACTCCAAGCCAAAACAACCTCACCGGAGCCAAGAAAGCCCAAAATGGCTCCTGCCGTGCAACGCCATCCCAGGGAAGAGAAAAACAAGGAGGAGAAAGATTCAGCTCAAACAGACTGTTGGAAAGACTGATTTTTTGGGGTTGGGGGGGCAGCTGGATGGGGACACAAAGGCTTAAATATGTCCACTGAGACATGAGACAGTATGCATTGAACATGTATGCATGTGTGCATGAGAGCCAGAGAAAGTGAGAGAAAGGGGATGTGTCAGACTTGGATTTTGGGACTTGGGGGAATTGACTGACCATATGTGGACTATTTACACCCCTCTTCGGACATCCCAGTAATTCTTCTGAGGCTTTGGTTAATAGTGAGGGTAAACTGAGCCTCTGACACAGTGCCCCCCCCTCCCTCTCCACCTACCCCTCTCAAAAAACACAAAACAAAAGGCAGAGGAGACAAACGCAGCATTTATTTGGGCGGGCCAACCATGCTGCTCCCATTCAGGAGCCGGGGGACTAAGTGACTGGCTGACTGCATTAAACAGTATATAGAAGTCAAGGCAGGCAGATGCTGGGCCGAATAATGGCTTTACTGACAGCTTATGGACCCATCTGCGACTCTTTCTGGTGGGTTAAGAAGAAGATGGTGTGTGTGTGTGTGTGTGTGTGTGTGTGTGTGGGTGTGTGTGTGTGAGTGTATGTGGATTTGTGTGTGGATGTGTAGAAGGGAGGGGTTGGAGGGCAAACTCACTTGACTTGCTAAGGAGGAGTTTGAACCTTCACAGCTGCCCCGTAAATGAGAGTGTGCCTGAGCTGTTTGTGTGTCTGTGTATGTATGTGTGTGTGTGTTGGTTATAATGCAATTGTCAAAATACAAAAAATTTCTATGCGTTGCCAGACAAGAGCAAACTGTCGTTAATCACAGTCTTGTTATGGTGCAAGAAAAATGACCTGACAAAACGTATGAAGGCGCCGGATGCTAGGGATCAGGAAATTGTTACCTGTCATTTGTAGCCAAATGTGTGTCTAACCCTGTTTCCTGTGTAGTGCTGGGGGAGAATGACCCTCCTCAGCCCTGTGACCCTGCGGTTCTTCTCTGTCTTTTAACTCTGAAAATGACTCACAACTCCAGTCAGTGGGGAACTTGTTGAGATCCAACGAGGTGACTTGTGAGAAGGTTCACTGCCATTCTCAGTTTTTTTTTCTTGACAAGGAGGAAGTCTGACAGCTTCATCTTCTTCATCCCACTGTCGGGATGCTCCTACTGACTACAGCAGCTATTAATCTTCCAATGAAATAATGTGGTTTTTTTTATGTAAGGCTATCGTCAAAAACACAAAAACAGTCCATAAGCACATACCACTGTTGCTGTCTGTGAAGTGCTTTCCCCTTAATATTGCAAATAAGTAAAGTAAATCAAAGTAATTAATTGAAAAGTGAGAAATATGATGTAGTTCAGTTTGATTTATTTTTTCTTCAATTTTCAGATGCTATGAACTATGAAAAAAGAACTCCTAGTTTGGCAGTGAATCCCCGTTTGAACAAGAAAATATCTGCAATCAAGTTCTACAGAGTGGTACATTTATTCAAAAACCCTGAACAAAATTGATTGTTTTCATCACACACTGCATTGTATAGCTTACTTTGTAAAGCTAAAAGAGTGGTACAATGAAGTTTGTCACTTAAATCTATTGGAAACCACAACTCTGCGCCTGCTTGATACCGTCAAGTTTGAGAGTGTGCACATCGGTGATTGCAAAAGCTATTCCCACATGGCATGACTGCAGCATAAACACACATTTTAAGCCTCTTTCCCGATGAGACACAAAGGCTTCTGGTCTAATTAGTTAACAAAGCTCTAAAAGAGAGTCAAGCTTCATCAGTCAGGTGATTGACAGCTGCCTGTCCCCCCATCAGCAGCATAGATGCTGCGTTTACTGGCCTCTGGCTGGCCTCTGCAAACTTTGACACTCGACCCTAACCCCAATACGCACACAATGACATGCACAGACATTAAAAACAATCATGCTTCCAAACACACAGACAAATATATGAGAGGAAAATACATGCACTCACATTCTTCCTTACTTTCTCAGAAACACACACAAACACACTCATGCACATTAAAAAACAACCTCTCTCCCCTTTCCCCCCCAGCTGTTGTGCCTATAGTGCATACTTGAAGCAGATAAAGAGGGGCCTTATTCTAAAGCGAGCCATTCTACTTGACCTTCGCTGGGCCTTTTCACTCTTTCACTCCCTTCAAACCGTCTTTGGGGCTCGCTCACTCTCAGCTCAATGTGGCTAGTCCATCACGGGTGAAGGCTGGGGCGCTACAGCGGGTCTTGAAGGGGGAATACCCCAAATACCCCCTGCCCCCTTCCAACATACACACACATGCACAGACACACACACGCACACACAAGTCCCCTCCCTCTCAGAAATCACCCTGACTTCAAAGTTGGTGTGCATTCATTAATTGCCCTTTGAATTGATATCAGAGGGTCACAATAAGAGTGTGAAAGGAAAAAGAGGCTTTAATGAAGCATAGAGCAGCCATTCATTTGCAGATAACTATGTTTTCATGCTTGAATAGTCATCATGCATGGGCTTATTAGAAAAAACTCACGAGAGAGGGAGGAGTGTGGGATGAGGAGAGAGGGACAGAGAGACAGAGAGAGCCCCAGGGTAGAGGAGAGTGATTTGGTGCTCGCCACTTGGCCCTCGTGCCCCCCTTTGCCCTTGTGCCCAGGGACTCACTGAGTGATACATTCATTCTTTCAATGGACAGACAGAGCCCTCTTCACCAGACACTTGGCTTAGACCAGTAATAGCCAATAGCTATTATAGGATCCATCAAGAGCTTATTGGCTATGTCTTTGTCAGATTTGATGAGACAGAAACAGCAACTGGCGAATTACTGGGGCTGCAGCTAATAATTATTTTCATTGTCAGTACATCTGTTGATTACTGTCTTGATTATTCAGTTCATGTTTTGGTCTCTAACATGTTAAAAACGTTTTTTTAAAAAAAGCATCAAGCTTTTCTAGGCCAAGATGACATCATCTGTCTTGTTTTGTCCAACCAACACATACATACGGGCAGATAAAAGCACAAATCATCACGATGGACAGGCTAAAACCAGAGGAAATGACCTAAATGATTAATCAGTTGATAAAATACTTTTTCTGCTGATCAACTAATTGACTGACTCATCATTTCATCTGCATTACTTACTGAGATCATTAAAATGAAATATCATGTTTAATATCTAATATAGTTCTTTCTCTGTGTTAAAAAAACTACTTTTGTTATTTTCATCTTTGTTGACTACAGACACTACTTTAAATGGCTCCAAAAACAAGGCCAAACAAATGAGCTAATTGATCATTCCTTTAGTATGTAAAAACATGTAACGATAGGCAACTAGAAAATATGTTAAATGTCACATATTTTCATCTCTTTAATCCTGCATTAGTGAAACAGCTGAAGTACAAAAGTTAATGAGAAAAGTCAGCCTCAGCTCAAACACCATCATCCCACACTAAACACACTGCACTTTCTCTGTTCCTGACCCATTCCCTGCCTCTACCTCTGCTTCCTCACTTCTTCCTATCACTCCTCTCCCCTCAGTCCTCTCTTTCTTCCTCTCCCCTACTCTTTCCTCCACTCTTCTCTCCCCTCTCCTCCGTCCTGGCACCGGTCCAGTGTGTGCCCACATATTACATTTGCAGCACGCCATCCTTCACCCCAAGTGGCGGAGAAACCCAAGTTCTTCATTCACTCGCATTATTTACACAAACAAAGTCCTGCTCCGTTTCTGTGACAAAGCCAACTAAATCTTTATGGCTCTTTCATGTATTGTCTGCTCACGGTTCCCTTTTGTCCCCCGGCCATTGGCCTGGGCCTTGGATACAATGAGCCCGGGAGAATGGAGGCAGATTGAAGGAATGCACCTCAATAAACCTAATTATGACATGATGACTGCGCTCACCATGGTAGGGGTTTTTCAAAGATCCCGAGCTTATTCAATTAGCCCTTTCCAGGATCCCCTTTCACCAAATAAAGTTATCCCTTTGACTGTTTGCATTGCAGAGTGGAATGTGTGTGTGTGCGTGTGTGTGTGTGTGTGTGTGTGTGTGCGTGTGCATGTGTGTGTGTGCGTATGTGGTTGTGTGAATGTATGTGCACACACACGGCTGGCCTAAATGGAAATGTATCGGCCCTCAACAAGGCTCCTCTGTATTATCTGCTTAATTTCACCTAATGAAGTATGGGCTCTAAAAGATACACTGTGAAAATGTGAAGCAGGAGGAGGGAGGAGGCAGGGACACCGTGACTGTTTTAATCATTAACTTTGTCTCCAGGGTTAATTACTATGACGCTGGGAGTTTGGTACAGCCCAGCAACAGGCCTGGAGGGCCAACTTCACTGCCAAATATATAAATATTTAATAGAGAACGGAGGGGGGGGGGTTTGAGTATGAATTTCTATC
This sequence comes from Lates calcarifer, assembly GCF_001640805.2. NCBI lineage: Eukaryota > Metazoa > Chordata > Actinopteri > Centropomidae > Lates > Lates calcarifer. Next base: position 23,396,601 of record NC_066853.1, read on the forward strand.
TTTTCTGTTTATCATTGCATCAGGATTTGGGAAAATATGTGGCTTGTGGTTTATGTCAAAAAATAACTAATTAATTAAACAACAGGCTCTGCTCAATCACTCTTTAAAATTCCAGTAAACTCTCACCTTGGACTAAGTGCAAATATTAATGCTCTAAGGCCATCGTTCAAGAAAGCTGCTACTAATCCGAAAGGTATGCAAGGGGTAATAAAAAACATGGCTGTAAATTTGTTTTGCATATTGTATTATTCATCTGATGATGTATCAAATGTACTGATGTTATTTTGATAGTTTGGTGTTAATTTATTTGCTGACAGGATCAACTCAAGAGGTCTTTTATTGAAAAGTTACAAGTATGGCCTGTTGTAAAACAGACACCTTCACAAGAACAGATAAAATAAAAAGATGAAACTACTCAGATTACTTTACCTAGTGATCGTTACTGAACTTTTTATAGGCATGATTCATTGGAATTGTACCAAAATATAATTCTAATCAACCCTCAAAAGGTTAATAAAGAACTTAATTAGAAACTTTATGGAATTGGACTGACTCTCCTTTGTGTGCTCCGGAGGATGCAGCCCAGATATTAAACGAGCTGTGCGCCGCAGGCTGAGAGAAACAGAGAGAAAGAATAGGAAACAGAGGGAGAGGGGCGGTGTTGCTCTCCAGATGAAAGTGAGATGAAATAAAAGAGTCGATTTAATCTGCTTGAAGAGATTTGGGGAGCAAGTGGTGGAGGGGGAGCGAGGGGTGAGTTTTCGGAGTTGTGCGCAGCGCAGGACGGGTGGCCAGGGCCCCTATTGTGAAGCTGCGCTCCGGGCCAGACCGGGGCTCTCCGGGGAGAACATTGGTCTCTATTCACCAAAAACACTATTTAATACACTCCCTCCATCATTAAATGTGACATAGCACAATATCGACATCATTTAGAAGACATTATTAATGTTCGCGGGGGCAAGGCCGGGGCTCATCAAAGAATCAACGATAGCGCATGAGTGGCAGGCTGGAGATGGTACAGTGTTATTAGCGTCATCCTTCAAGACGGGGAAGGCCACTTAGTTTTGTTGACCAATTACAGTCTGAGTATTATGACAAACACAGCCATTAAACTTCATCAAATGCTACTGAATCGGACAATGTTGCTTTTTCCATTTTAAAGCGCTGGAATTACAAATGCAACAGGACAGCGAGAAATTTACCCCCAGTTTACTGACGTCAGAAAAACCAAATAAACGCCACAAAATGTATGTATAGCCTCACTTTTTTCCTAAAGACCCAGCAGAGAATCTTAATTATAGATTATCTTGGCGACCTAAAATGTTTCTTATTGAGTTGTCAGTTTTTTTTTACTCTCCATCCCTCACAAGTACTGTATGTGTGCACACATCTGAGGAAGCACGCGTCTTTACTAACGTATCTTGTCTCCCACATTTTGTTATTTTTAAAAGGGCACATCTGAAATCGAGGGCGAGCGTTTAATGCACATTTTTGCGCGTGCACGTGCGTAACCGCGTGTGCGCAGATTTTGGGCGGCGAGCACGGATCCTTGGGCAATACGTGAGTGGATTTCAGAGGCCTCCATTGTCATTCTCAATGGCAGTGGCGCTCTTTAGCCGACCCCAAAAGGAAACATTTTGTAGGTGAAAACGGCCATTTTCTCTCGGTGAACGGGCCCTCTAAACCGTGCCGGAGCGCTCCCTGAATAATTCATCCTTCATTGCGGCCTCATAATGTGTTTTGTCGGGCTTTTCTGTGTAGAAGCTCTCCTCTCCCCTTCTTTCTCTCTGACTGAATTATAAACAGGTTGCCTTCTTCTTTAGCGGCGACCAAAGCTGTTTCCAAGCTGGCCTTTTGTCCGCGCGCAGCCCAAGCGTGAGCCCCAAATAGACTCTCGCGCTTTTGTCTCCCAAGTTCATCCTTGAGCGTCCCGTTGTGCGCGCGAGGCGTGTCTTTGTGAGGAGATGGAAACCGTTGAACAAATGTTTGATCAACTCATCTGGGGGACAGTTTGTCTCCTCGGACTAGTCCTTTATCTCTCCTCCCCTGTTTTACTGATGCGGAGAGAAGACAGTGGACTACTTACAGAGAAATGCTGGAGAAAATGCAGACATTTTGCTGCTTTAAGTGTTTAAAAAGTGGAAAGAGAAGGGATGGAAAACTGTTGAACACACATTTGACGAGCTCATTTTTGAGTCAGTTGAGGCTTTGGTGCCAAAGGTGGACAGATAATGCTATTTTATTAACTGACTAGCTCACTAAGTGTTTACATATAAAACATTTAGAGGGATTTCTTAATTACAGTGATGACATCGCCAGCTCTAAATTAAGACTGAGTGTGAATTGCCACAACTACATCACTTCCAGTGTTTCTCCCAGGAATTACTTTCCCCTTTCCTTCTCAATTTGGCTGTCACACACTGAACCTATGAGCAAGACTGAAAAGTATAATGATCTTTTCTCGGGTGAAAAGAAAAACATATAAATTGATTTAACTGAATAACAAGATTGACACATACAGATTATCGGCAGAGCCTGGTTCCTCGTGTCAAAGTCACCGATTAGTCGTCTGTTATTCATCTGTTTAAAGAGAAGTTGTATGTGCCCATTTTTGAGGCTGTAATAATTTGGCAAGTACCGAATTAAACGAGCAGTTGAGCGTGACGGATTTCCACTCTAATGACGTAGCTAAACAGTAAAGAAATGACGTTGAAAATTGGCTAATTAGGACTAATGTAGCTGCAGATCAATGATCCCAAAACCGCTCACAAATCTCCAATTAGGCTACTGTCTGTGAAACTGTTAGAAAATATGTTATGTTTTACTCTCTGGCTTGTGCCATGCCCCTTCACATAGTTTTCACCAAAAACTTTAGTTTGGGCCCACACTGTAAAAGGTTCATCTTTAATAGAGTCTTGGTTAACAAGAAAGACTTTTTTTCTTAAATAGTTTATTTATGAATATACTTTCTGACAGAATGAGGCAATGCCACTTTTTTTTCAAATCACTTCAGAAAACTGGGTAGATCAGTTCTAATCGAACTTGTTTAAACCCACTTGTACAACAACCTAAACTGTATTAAATTGCAAACAACTCATCTAAATTATTGTAATTATTTTCATTTGTTTCATGAAAGTATAATGCTCTGCACTAAATGTGAGCTTGAATAGCAGCTTGAACAGGTGGTCACTTTTTACAGTGGACCCCGCGTATGGAAACACTAATAAAAAATGATTTGTTACATAAAATACTGCTCAAACTATAAACAAACAACCAACGGGGAAGGAGTAATGTAAACTATGTTTCCATAATTTATTATGGCATTACACTTAAATATGGTGGACAAATTTATAATGCTGTGAACGCCTTTAATTTACTAATTCACAAGAATAAAACAGCTTTTAACATATGTGCATCCTATAGACTGTAACAGAGCAATCCATCCAATGCTTTTAAACCACTGTTAAACACACACGCACACACACACACCTACACACTCCTTTTCCCGCACAGAGCCATCACCTGCTGTTTGATTTACGGTATGGCCTCATGGGAAAAACATTAGCCAGAGAGATATGGTCGATAAAGAATTCCTAACAAAGGACGACACACACTCTCCACCCCCATCCAACAACTTTACAGCATGCTAAAACTCCACACAGTGACTCGTTATACGACTAAATAAAACCATTCTCTTTTAGACTCTGCTCAAAAGCAATCAACAGGTTGGAGGTGAAGAGACTCGTGTTTCACAGATTTCTCTCTGCACAACGGAATTGTATACCTCTATAATTCACTGGAAACGACACCAAATGCAGATTATAAACAGATAGATAGCCTGTTAAGTTCTCACGTTCACTGTGCCAATACTTCCCCAGTAAAGTTTAAATAGACAGTTTAGCAGTTGAACACCAAATAAAAATCCTCCCATATGGACTCACTGAGATGGATATCTGATCAAACAAGATTCCACCGGACGCTAATGTGTGTCTACTTGGGGTCACTGATATGAAAAAGATAACTCCAGCTAAAAGTTAACAGCCAACTTTTTTTCTTTTTCTTCAGCAACAAGAACTTGAAGAGTTTACTCACATCTGTCTCCTAAGATGCCTTCAATGCTGTGCTTGGCCCTCCGGTCGTTGTCCTCCAACTCTTTCTTCTCGATTTCATCTTCATCTTCTTCCTCATCGCCTTTCCCCCCGAATTTGCTGCGCATGATGCGACTGATGGAGCTCACTGTAAAAGTCAAAAAGTGTAAATGAGTTATAAAAAAAAAATAAAATGCAATATATATAAAAGTTAAAGTGGAATTTATATTTAAAATTATATGTATCAACGATATTGAAAAAGTAGCAACTGACACTACTTTTAAAATGGGGAAAATATAGGCCACTAAAAGATCTCTAAAAAAAAGAAAACACTGAAAGAAGTATTATGTTTGTCAGATTTTTTGAGAGAGGGGAAAGTTGTATTACTTTATAGTTGTTTTAATTATGTAAAATAATAATAATAATAATAATGGCGTACAAATTCATTCATTTCTGCCCTTTTTTACCTGAAGGCACGTTGTTGCGGTCACATATCCCATCCTTCAGTAATTTATCCCGAATCTCCCAGCTAAACATACCCGGGTTTTCCCGCTTGTATTCTTCAATTCTCTTCTCCACGTCCGGTGTTGTTCCCTGCTTCAAAGGTCAGAAAAGTTGAAGTTATTCCCGTCGTCGTGGCCCTTGGGGCATAATGCACACAGTGCCTATCATAACTTAAAACAGGTCACTACTGTGTATGTATAACTAGGCTCAGGTAATTTATACCAACAAATCAATAAGAATATCATAAAATCTCCAAGGAAAAATATTGTCTAAAATGGTTTTAGGGTTAAGCCTTCATGATCTCTGGTCTACCAGAGTCTCTGCTGCTCTCCTCTCTCGGTCCATACCTTGGGTTTGCTGCCTCCGATGGCTCCGGGTCTGATGGAGCCCGTCTCCTGGTACCGGCACAGGATTTTGGACACGCAGCCGTGGGAGACCCGGAGCTGCCGGGAGATGACACACGGCCTAATGCCGTGGTGGGCCATCTCCACGATCTTATGTCGGATGTGGTTGGGCAAAGGTCTGCCATTTATGAAAACTCCTCCGAGCTGGTTCACTCGGCCTTGACCCAACGGTGTTGACACTACATTTAATCAAAATAGGAGAGGGACTTGTCATCAGAGTGATCGAGTGTATGTTACAGACTACACAACACCACGAGGACAAGGTTTAACTGACCGCACACACTATTAGTAAATACATATTGACCCAGCAGTTTTATTATGCTGCTTCAAAAATAGCTTAAAATAAATATCTGGCGTATTAAAACTGTAAGAAATGCCTAACTTTTGGCTAAAAAGCTATAAAATACTCCTATCGAAGCATTTAAATGATTTATGAAAATACTAAATATAGCATTAATAGCCTAATTATTACAGACAGAGAGTAAATAAGTTTGCTAAAAGTTGATAAAATTCTGAGAGAATTCTAGAGCAAAAAACACTGAAAAAGTTACTGAAGCAGGGATAAAAACAATCGGTAAATTTAATATATATATATATGTCAGTTCTGCTACCAGTCAAGTGAGATGTAGGCTAATTCTTAGAAGAGAAGGTCCTCTAACTCTAAAAGTTTCTAAGCTGAAGACTGAATGAGAGGTCTAGGCCCACATAAAAGCAACAGTGACTTTTTACCAACTAGCACTGAACCCCTAATATCTTCTGTCAGCATCCAGGGTAGTAAACGGTCCTTTTGGCAATGTGATGCTTTACCTTCCAGTGGGAAGCCGCTGCGGGGGTAATTCTGAGCCAGCGTGGGTCGCATCATCCTGGGTATTGACCCCGCCAACGCAGTCATACCTCCACCACCCCAGTAACTACCGATATCTCCTACTAACGGAGAGACTGCTGCTCCAACACCGAGTTTGCAGCCGGAAGACGTCGTTAGAAATCGCCTTGTCGCCTGTGGGAAGCCTCCTGGAAGGTTAGCCTCCGTTAGCCTCGGTTAGGCTTAGCCGCACCCGGGCTACAGCCAAGCACCAGTGTCCCGGGACGGCCACAACCCTCTGAGAAGTCAAATTTGACGACAAAAAAGAAGAAAAATGGATTTTTGGACGTTCAGAAGAGTTAATGTCTCAGTCCCTTCGGTTTTATATGCCAGAATTTGGTCTCTTGGAAGTGTGGTTGTCAAGGCGGTGTAGTTAGGACGAAAATAATGTTGTTGTTGTTTGTTGACACCGGTTCAAAGTGAGGGGATACCGTCAAAAGTAGCGGAGCTCTTCTCTCTCCCCGTCAGCGCTCCCGGCTGTGATTGGTCAAACGGGTATACCGGCACGCAGCAGGGCGCGAGGATTGGCGGAGGCAGAAAACTTTCGTCCTATCAGGGACGCTGTCACAGTTCTGGTCGGACAGGACAGGGGCGTCAATTCACAAAACCCAAAGCTATGGCAGAGTCACTGCGTCTACTGTTTAACCACCAAAAAGTCTGAGAATCCGCTTATATGTTGAATGAACTACTGAAGGGAAAGTGTAGCAATACATTATGAACAAAGAGGTATAATTATTCACTTACTGTGTAAAATTAATAATAGGTCACCATTTTTCACAGAGGTACACATTTGAGCTGGTGCGAGCTTTTTCACGCAAATTATTGTCGATTAGTCATCTTTCCCCCCATTCTAATTCAGAGAAATACAAGATAGAATTAATGCACAGAGTATGGCAAGTGGTTTAATACATAGACTGTTGGTATGGAAAATTGGCAGTGTAATGCTATCCACTGCAACAGGTAAAATTGCCTCTTCATATAATGAGGTGAGCAACATATTAGAAACAGTTCGTGTCCAACACAGGAGCAGCACCGAAATAATACAGGCTAAGAAAAACTGAAAAAGTAAGAACCTCAGTCCCAACGAAAACTAAACATTGTTGGGCTGTTTTTGCATTGCGCAGGGACTATTTTGTTGCTTTATATTTTATTTCACCGTCAAGTGACTCCATCTACGGATCTGTGATTTGACTCCAAAACTTCCTGCCAGGTTTTTTCTCAACCAAATCGATGGCTGACAAAGTTAGCCGGTTTATTGCAATTTTATTAAATAACTGTGGCATATTAGAACAGTTACAAAATATAAGTCATTGCCCTATATATATGCACACAGCCCAGTGTTCCAGACATTACTTTGTTTCGGCTATAGAGTGTACTGATTTTTTGCTTGCTTCAGCTATCCATAAAATCATTTTAATCTGGATATTTAAAAAATCTAGGTTTTGACTTTAGTCAGCCATATGGTACAGGCTCTGAGCCTATATTTGCATAAGACAGAAACTAAACTGGGTGAATCTGACTGATAAAGCAAAAGATATATTCATCACTGGGATTCATTTAGGCTATTGCCAGTTTTGTCATCAACCTGTGTGTAATATCATCTCCAAACTGTTCAGTGCATGCTATCGCGCACGACCCCTAATTTGTTTCCACCCCATGGCCTCATATATGTCACAAATGGTGCTAAAGTGTGTGCACCTCAAGGAATTTATTGTGGTTTTCAGACTGAGCACCAGCCAGCCGAGAACAGTCTGAAGGGGGACGTGCGCCACAGCAGGATACGACGCCAGGGCGGCCGTAAAGCCAGTCTAGCTCTGCGCCACTATAGAGAAGAGGGTGTATTTTCATCTCCAAATGTCTAATAATCAATATTGTCACCGCCCTATGAAGAGAATAGGAGCGCAAAGAGTTGTTTCTTTTAAAGTTCAGCTAGCCATCTCTCTTTCTGGGCGTTGCGTATCGAGGGTCACAGCGTCTCTTAGTCCTCAATCAATCACTGAAGCAAAAGTTCCGCTCCTGGGCTTTGAAATCAGACAAAAGCTGTCCATCACCCGAAGAAAGGCAATTCCGTCCTCACCATTTGAGTATCAAAGTCGATCCTTGGACCGGTGCACCAGAGGAGGAACATTTTGAAAAGATTGTTGAATTAAATTTATAGACTGCTTTACTGCAAAAACCTCCTGATACAAATTTAGCTCTCATTAATTTAATTTCATTCTTGATTCTGGCCACATGGCAGAGCAGCAGCGGGCCAAGGTAAAATATCCAGACTCCAGCTAAAGCAAGCTGGTAAATATGTAGGTTTATCATCAAATATGAGACCAGGCTTAAATATTCCGTGGATGGAGGTGCTGTTATAAATATGATTTCTGCCTCCGAGTTTGCTCAGCGCCTGCAGGGAGAGCACCTTCGTTTGACTCATACAAAAACTAAAGCTGAAAAGCGGCTCCCCCCCCAGCACCTGATCAGCCCTTTCATGTCTCAGCCCGCTCACCTATGGGCTACGGAGCAATAACGGTGACCCGACGGGGGGGACCCACCGGAGTCACTGTCATTCACCTTAATTTACGTGGGGAGGAGATAACCCACAGGCTAAATAGGTTTCAATTAACATTCGTCTCTTCTGGTGGCTTATGGAAAAAAACGCACTTCAAATGTTGACTTTGTTGTCAGAAGCGCGCGCGGACAATGGGTGGACGCTGGGTTTAAAATAAGCAGGGTAAACGGGGGGTCTTTCACCTGCTAAGGAGGATGTCATTATCTTGTGGCAGAAGATTATTATCATGCCCAGAGATGAATGAATCCTGCAAGTTGCCATAACATGGCTTCAAAGAGGGGGGAAATGTGAGTTTGTTTTTGACTGATTTTACATTTGTAATAAACCAGATAAGCTCTTTCTATACCTTAAGAGATAATTATTTGAGCCCTAAATCACACAAAATTGTAACCTATAGGTTATATCCTCATCCACCTCTAGGTTATATCCTCATGTTTAAGGATGTGACTCGTATACGAGTTATAAATGTTATTTATTTGCCTTTCTGACTTATTCCTAAAAGGGAAAAAATAACATCAGTTTTTACACAGACGAACGTGACGATTTGGGAGTGTCAGTGATCTTACTGAAATTGGATATTACGGGGGGGGCAAATGGAAAACAGAGAGAAGCATGATGCATACCTCGGCCCTCTCTTTAAAAGCGACACTGAATCTCCGTGTCCAATCCATTACCGGGGGATGAAATTCAAAGTCAGAAATCTCGCTTGATGAGAAATAAATTAGTTGCATCACATGCTCTGCGTAGAGGCCATTCACAAACACATATCTGTCAAATCAATTAGTCTCCAGTGCCTCCTATTAGAAGGATAATAATTAACCTAATGCAAAGATAGATGATAGATCAGATGATGGTGGATGTGGGGTGTATGTCTACTACATTTCAGAAGGAAATATTGTACATTTTACTCTATTGCATTTGTAGACATGCCAGCTAGTAACTTTTTTCCTATTTACTTATTTCAATATTTTTCCTTAAGAGACATTTTAATGTACTTGTATTGGAGTACGTTTGTGCTGTTATTGTTATTCTAGCTCAGATAAAACATCTCAATACTTCTTCCACCACTGGATATAGAAACTATAAGGAAAACGTCATAAAAAGAAAAAAAGAGATAGAGAAGGGGGTTCAGAGTGAACTTACTTAATTGTATTTTTTAAAATAATATACTCTACTAATACTAATATTATTTAATAGAAAACTGATTGTGTGGTGACGTTATTGTGCTTTATAATTTCTGTCAGTGCTGAAAACCTAACATTCCTCAAGGTTTAGTTTATATACTTTGTTAATATCATTTATATTTTTAAATGCTAAAATGTATTTATACTGTTAGGTGTAATATTCACTGTCTAGCGGCGCTAGCGTTTGTGTAGGTTATTTAAAGTTGTTGAATGTTTCAAAATGTAATAATTTCAATAGTTTACTCGAAACAGAATGAGCGGTATATCGACGGAATGTTTTGTCGAGTAGCTATGACGTAGGAATACAAGAGAATGAAAAAACAACTAAATGCTAAGCTACGTGTTTTTCCTGTTAATGTCAAATCTGCTGCCGACTGACAATGTCACGTAATGTAGTAAAAAAAAAAAAGAGCTGGTTATACACAGACTTAAATGTCTAATGAGAGGCATTGAAATTCATTGGTTTAGCAGTCTTACAAAAACATGTCGCCTAATTTAGTTTGTTGTCAGGGCTAATTTGTGAACACACATTTGCCTCAAATTATTTCCCAGTAATCAGTGGAACTGTGGCTAATTGGAAAATACAGCGAGGCATCGATACAATAGGTTTTAGTGTTGTGCTGCTACACTGACCTGACCAATCAGAGACTTATTTACATGGTGCTGAGAATATGAAAGAGAGGTGGGAGGTATAATATTTGAGGAAATAGACTGCGTGACAGCATGAATTAATGGGGCATGGAAGTTTGGTTAATACATGATGTGAAGTATGTAAGTCCTAAATAGTAACCAGTGATTAGATGGTGAATGGTCAACAGTGGTTTTTATCTGTTGTGTTTGTTTAACAGGGAGAAATCTTGTTACTGAATGGCTTAATTTATATAAACTAAAAGGGAGCTTTGTAAGACCACGTAAACACATGTGACAAATCTCAGCCTGTAATATTAACAGCACATCAGCATCCAGCCCATATTGAAAAATGTATTTACTTTTAATCAAGCTTTAGCCACCAGAAGTTTACATAACTAGACCTACATGAGAAATGCAACCAGCCTGACACAGAGGGGTGGGATTTCCCTTCTCTTTTTATAGCATGTAGCATCCTTTGTCTTCCAGTAGAGGGCATATTTGATGCACAGCAGGATGCTAAATGTGTTATGTTGGACCGTATTCAATTTATTACCAGTCATTATGTAAGACCAAGCATGATAAAATACAGCCTTGGTAACAGGCTTTCCCACCAGCTGTAATGCTAGCGCTTCATTGTACCAAAAGAAATGATGACCGCAATGGGTATTCATGTTTTCTTTATTACTGAAATGTGTTTATGTATGTAAAACAGCACATAAAGAACAGTTCTCTGTGCAAATACATTTGGTACTTTAACAACAACCACAGATTCTCATAAAAACCAACAACATTTTCTAGGTCCTCTGAAATAAATACAATATGCTTACATTTGTCAAAGGTATACCCCATTACTTGTGTCAAATAAGGGGGGGAAAGTGCATCATCAAGAAGTTGGGAAAAGGTTAAGCAGGATGATTGAAGCAAGCATGGGAATCAGACTGAGGTGGGGGGTTAAGAATCATGTTGAACTGTTTTTGTTTGTGTTTTTTTGTTTTGTTTTTTTTTTTTGCTTTGTCCCTGTGCAGTGAGGTAGGGATACCATGAGTGTGCAAGGGCAAGTGCTTGTCTTAAACCACTTTGGTGTCCAAATCATCTCCAAATTCTATACTAAATGCTGCCAGGAGTGTCTGTGAGCCATCGCACAGGAGTGCAATTCATGTGCTCCACAGACCACAGCACATTTGTCAATATGAGGGTCTTACACTGCACCACAAATAAGGTATCGCTTTTTGCCACATTCAAGATTTATAAATAAATAATTGTATAGATCGTTGCAAGAATTACATACACAGAATTTACCAATGGTTCACAGTAATATTCATAAGAAGTCTACCCACTATCGGCCTTTGAGTTTGAGCTTTTTTGATTGCATTGTTTTGTCTGTAGCTAATGCCACTGAAGAGTTTTTTTTTTCTTTTGACCCACCTTTCTGAGAAAAAAACCCTATAAAGTGAATTATATTAATTTTATTATAATGTTTCTGAATGACTTGACTCTATAAGGTACCACTTCCTAATCTCTGCCACAGCTCATGGGGCTCTTTAAGTTTTCAGAGGTAATTACGACTCCTGAAAATCTATGAGGAGCTAGAGTCAAGCTGCTCACCATGTCTGACCTGTAAAGATTTATCATTTAATTCTCATATGTGGCTTTGAAGGAAGCATGTGAGTGTTCTTAGAACTTAGAAGTATTTGAAACTGGACTTATGCCTTGATTATATCTGTTTAAACACTTACAGACATGCTTCTCTTTTACCTCTCTTCAAAGCCAGGTGCAAAAACCCCCCTATTTTTTTTTTTTTTTTTTACAAGTATAAAAAGGTGCTCCGTGTTGGAAACCCTGTTTTCCACTACCGATTTGTAAATAATATGACAGGATGAGGAAATCCCTGCCGACACCCCAGCTGGGTGCTGTCAGTGGTGGGAGGCCCGTGCATGATTTTTGATGATTACAGTGAAGTTTTGCTTCATTCAGCAACGAGGTGAGGCACAGGAGTCAGGAGACACATTGTCCCTTCCATTAAAAAACAAAATAGAAAACAAGAAGCCTTGTCCTTTCAGTAGCCTAACATGCACAAAAGTAGCTAAACACAAGTTCAAAATCACAAGCTATCCTTTTGTATCCCTTTGCCTGGAAGAGGTGCAGTTTTCAATGCCACAATGGAGACAGTGCCATCCTGTAAGATAAGTTAAAGCACAAGGATTAGGAAGGTTTTGACTCATCACCGCTCTGTGGACTATTTACAGTTTGGATTGTGGATTCTTTGTAACAGAATGACATTTCAGAGGCTTCTCACATAAACATACAAGCCTCCATAAAAACTATAAACTTGAAAACTTAGAGGTGAACATTTCCAAATATCTGTACAATACCATAGTGCTTTGTTGAGATATAAGAGTGAATCATCGTGGACAGTTATCATACAGTGAGTGGCATAGTGGGATATGCATATTATTTAACAGGATAGGGTGGGGAGGGTGTCAAACCCTGGAAATGAGCACTTCACATTCAGTCATCAAACCAGCCAAATCTCAGACCAACGCCAGGGGGGTCGAAGTCTTGAGTTCACTCGTCGAGACGCCCAGTCAACTGGAGCCTACTGCAAATTCAAGTGCATAACTTACGGGAAAGATTATCAAGGATCATGTCGGCCTATTGCTCCAAACAACACGAAGGCCTTTGGGTGTTTGCTATACTGATAAAAGGCCATAATGGACGAGATTTCTTCCTAGAAAAGTAAAGGGAGCAGGAGTATCAGTTGTCAATATTATGTACATAATCACACACCCACAGCACAACATCTCCACCACTGGTCAGAGCCAGCAGCCTGTCAGGCGTTTCTCCGGGAGTTACTGGTGGCGGATGAGCGGCCTGTCTCATGGTCCGGTCTGTATTTGAGCCAGCAGATGAGCCATGTGACGACCACCGAGAACATAGCCAGGATGCTGGCAACCGACAAGCAAATGGGTCCCGCCGGCGAGGGAGGAATGCTGTGACTGTGCACAAAGATCAGGCCCATGAACAGCAGCACCAGCATGGACAGAAAGGAGAAGATCACGCAGACGCAGCCGGTGGTCAGAGCTACTCTCTTGCAACTCTGACAGCTGTCGTAACGCACCGAGTCCTGGGAGAGGGTCGTGGCCGTGGATACGGTGGTGGACGGGGTCGCCTGGCTGGTGCTGGACGTCCCCGACGCCTCCTCTCGGCGGAGGGCGACAAGGGCTGGGTGCAGCGGGGGAGGATATGGCGGCAACGCGTCCTGAGGCAGGGGGTCCGAGTCGATGTAGAGCGGAAAATCCTCCGTCACCTTGGTGTTGTTGGGCAGGTTTTGTATCCGATAATCCGGCACCGGGGTCCGGTGGCGACAGACGGGGCAGCTGATGCGCCATGGCCGCTCCTCCCGGAGGTGAAGCGTGTTCAGGCACTCCTCGCAAAACGTGTGCAGGCACTCCAGGATCTTAGGAGCCCGGCGGTCAAGGTCGAAATAATTGTAGCAGATTTTGCATTCGTACTCCTCGTAGGGAAACGCCGAGGAGGCCTCACCAGGGGGTTCCGCTCCGTTTGATGCCAAATCTACCTCTGCCATGTCATCTTTCGCCATTCACATTCTCCGGTGAACACAAAGGGAGCTGGCGGACAGATGCTGATGACGGTGCACGTCTCTCCTCCTCTCCCCCTCCTCTCCACCCGTTTCATTGAAACGCCATCATTCCCGCAGATATTGTTGATGTGCTCTTCATAATCCCCACGGTGTCCGTTACGAAGAGCGGGACGTCTGCTGCTCGGTCTAAATGATCGGGATCCCGTTTAAATATTAAAAAGCTCTCATTTCGTCTTAGGCTGAGTGGGAATAGATGATGTAATGGTGGTGACTCCGACGCGAGGGCTCATCCATCCAGAGCATCCCACAAAACAGAGACAGAGAGAGAGGGAGACAGAGAGAGAGAGAGAGAGACTGAGAGAGAGACGGCGGTGTGTCGCCTTAAAGTCCCGTTAGTGTGTTGTTGTTGTTGTTTTCTTCAGTTCTCTTTCTGTGTGTGTGTGTGTGTGTGTGTGTGTGTGTGTGCAGGAAGCAGCTATGACAGCCATGCTCGTTCGCAATTACGTAGATCATGCCAGACAATAGGATGCGCTAATTTGGTCAACTGGGGGCGTCGATTCACTGTTTCCTGTAACAGAGAGCGTCTAAACTCACACAGTGTACCAGCAAAACAATACACTGTCCAACATTTTGAGGAACAGACAGTGCAGCAGCAGTGACAGTTGACTCGTCATACCTTTTACCTAATAAAGAAAAGATGAAGTATGGTTGGGTTAAAGAAGTAGACCCAGGTTCTGCTGTTACAGCCAGGTCATTTATAGGTGCAGTCTCATGCAGAGTCATTTCAGCAAACATATTTCATAACATATATACAAAAGAGAAGAAAGAGCACTGAGGAACTCCATCTTAAAATGGCCTCATTGTAAAACTCACTAAAAGACAGTCAGTTATACTGACAGGTGCTACAGCAGTTAAACAGATTAACTCATATGTGGAGTGATATTCTCACAATAATGAAGATGCTTGCAGAGCTCACAGGACTGATTCAATGAATGAGAAAGAGATAATAACGTTGAGTCATTACTGTACCCTTGACAGTCAAGGTATAAATCCATATAAAATACTGATAGTTTATTGCACTACATGGTTGGGGTTAAACTGGTCACTTCAGTGCACAAAAACTCTTGTGTACAGTGTAAACTGCTGTCGCACGCTTTGAAAGCATGATATGATTCAAGTGATCTCACGCATAAGGGCTGAACTTAATTTGATCAGTTGATAGCCTATGGCATATTCATCTAACTCATAGTTTTAAGTCATAAGATGTGAAATCAGGATTTTGTTCTGAAGCTGATCAGCGCTGACTGTAGTTCAGACTGATCTCCTATTCACATGAAGTTAACAACTTAAATCAGTACTCCTGTCTTTAGATCAAACTATCAAGAATTAACACATTATATATACTGATTGATTTTTTTTTTTTTAAATAATAACAGATCCCAGGTAACTGTGAGTCATTTCTGCCTGGGTCTGTGCCAAAAACGGTTTATGGCTGAGGTGGTTTCTAAAGGTTCACGGACACTATTCAATAAGTGGTCAGAGGTTACACATTGATACTGGCTGAGGACATTGTTTGCTATACACATTGTGATATAGGTGCTGTTATTATCATTTCACCTGCTGGAGATAAGGGTTTTTGCTGATGTAACATGTGCTGATATCTGTCTACATTACATTACATTCTTTTACACACAGGGTGCATATAGGGAGAGTTGTCATTCTTTTGGATCACATATACTTTTATATAGGAAGATTTTTATTAGCCACAGTAAACAGTTAGCCTGCTGAATGTTGCTGGGACCTGAGAGATGACAGCTACTTAACTCCACAACACACTGTACTTCTTAGAGCTTAAAGCCCACATATCTAATTTGAAAGCTTCCTCACCGTGATGATTATAAAGGCGAACACACATATTTTAACTGTGCAGTTGACCCTTCTCTTTACCTGTGGCCAACATAACAAGCTATTGAATGGAAAAAAAAAAAAAAAAAGGTGGAGGGTTTTAATCTGTTCCTCTTTCTAACACATACAGACTCATTACATCCGTGTGTTTTAGCACATCAGCTGGGCCTGGGCACAGGATCAGAGGGCTGTGAAGATGAAAATTATCAGTGCGAATGAAGATCTCTGTTGTAGTGCCCAAAATATTTTTCAAAATTGACACACACATATACACACACACACACACACACACACACGCTGTTACCATTCTTATGTTGAACAGCTTAATTGACTCCCATACCAGACTTTTTTCACTCTCTTTCTATTTTCAAGGCTTATAAATCACCTGCTGGCATGCATATGCAATAAATCTTCATTCCGCTTACTATATATGGCTTTGTTTGTGATAACGCCTGAACCATACTAGGATAAAGGTCGGACAAAATTCTGCTACTCAAGACTACGTGATCTGCCCCCTCGTAGCCCCGCCCCCTACATTCACCTGTGGCGCACAGCTGCCGCACCTGTACGCAGATCTGCACCCTGCCCACCGGGATGCGCCCTGTCTGGGCAAATATCACCTTCCATTATTTCCTCTCCCGCTCAGAAAATACCTCATCGGCCTCGCTCCCGCGCTTCTGCCTGTCTC
The DNA here is from genome assembly GCF_001640805.2 of Lates calcarifer. Lineage (NCBI taxonomy): Eukaryota > Metazoa > Chordata > Actinopteri > Centropomidae > Lates > Lates calcarifer. Next base: position 23,413,024 of record NC_066853.1, read on the forward strand.
ATCTGACATGCTGGAGCTATTGGCTTACCTTCATGGCCCGGAGCTCGTGGCCCGGTTCCAGAGACGATGCGGACTCTTCCTAGTCGAAGCCGCTCATCACAGCAAAGGGAGGAGGACGCGCGCTCCGACGGGAACCCCGGTCCACGCCGACAAACCACGTGCACAGCAGCAGGGAGGATGGGACCACCAGGACAACAATTCAAACTATAAATACAAGGAGAATGGATTTGCTGTTGGTGTAAGTCGTTTACTGCGAAAACTTGGTCTTCTCAATTTGTAAGATGGACCTTAAACCCAGACTGTCCACTGGAGTGAATCCCACCACATTCCAGGTTAATTATAAAGAAATAAATGGACAGTGTTTTGCTATTGGAGTTTGCCTCAAACACAACAGGGTTATTAAATAAAATAACTTAGTAAAACAAACGTTTAGAGTTTTATTTATGTAATCCAAACCGTGACTGGCTTTTCTCGTTTGTCTGGGTGTCTCTGTCAGCCAGCCACCAGATCCTCATCTGCACAGAGACCAGCTTTGTAGGATGTTTACATTCCTCTATCTCCCTTTTCACAGGCAAACAATTTATTTAGACTGTTAGAGTAAAAAGAAATGCTGTTAAGTAACTGATTCAGAATTCATGATTCCATGATAATGGCAATGGAGAACCTATATGTTGAGCATTGACATTGATTTACATTTAGTAATGTACAAAAAGAAATATTGATGGGGCTTTTATTGTTGCAAAATGTTCCTATATGTTAAGAATAAATGGCAAGTCTAAGTCTGAGTAGAAACTGACATCATTTTTCAAGTGTGGGGTTTGAGAGAAGTGGGCATTTAGGAAGAACAGGGGTTTCAATGAAAGATGCTAACCAGCTGCATTATGAGAAATGTTTTTTTTGTTTGTTTGTTTGTTTGTTTGTTTGCTTTACTGGAGCTTGACCCATATTAGAGACTAAAAGTCAGGATATCTCGGCCTCTGCTGCTTTAGATTTAAAATGAAAGCAGCAGAGGGTTTAATCGCAAAATTAAATTTGAGATTAAATCTGTCTCTCTCTGTCTCCTGTGAGTTGATAACTTTATTGGAGTGCAGTTTTAGATTGCTGGAGTATTCCTTAAACAGTGCTCCCTGAAAAGAAGGATCTTTATGATATGCAAGATGAATGACCATTGTAGCACTAGCTTGTGTTTGGTAATAGTGTTCTTCCTGAATCAGTTGAGTGAGGAATGTCTATAGATTTTGACTTGCTGGCTGCTACAAATAATGAAATGTAATGTAAAGAAGCTGAAAAAAGTGAAGCTAACTAAGGGTGTGACTGCGAGGTTGAGATCTAATCTCTAATCTAAATCTGATTTCATTCAGACAGCTAACTTTAGGCATCTATTTCCATCATGTTTTGTTTATGAAGAGGCGTTTGTTCTCTGCAGGGCTGCAGCGGGCCTCAGTATGAGGTGAGGAACTGGCTGCTGCACTTCCTCTTCCTATTCTCGTCAGGCCTGGGTCATGAGATCTTCTACATCACCTGTCTGCCTTGCATACACTGGAACCTGGACCCGTTCCTGTGCCGACGCCTCGTCAACATGTGGACCGTAAGCCAGAGAGAGAATGTCTGTGTGTACATGTCTGTCAGACCACCTTATCATGCAAAGAAACTCGAGTCTTCAGTCTTGTGTCTGTCTCCCTCACAATGCCACCTTTCTTCTCTCTGCTGTTCCGATGCCCTCTCTTCACCTTTCAACCTCCTTTCATCCCTCTCCCCCTCCAGTGGCCTGTCTCTGACACCACCATGCCCGTATATATCCCCAGGCTTGCAGGCCACTGGGGCCAGTTTGACCAGGACATGGTTCAAGGCCACACATGAGGAAACATCAGTGGAAAACAAGTGCTAAGATCTCCCCTTCAGATGTTTATTCTGACAGAATCCAGCACATTACAACAAGAGACCCTGAAAACATGTCAGATGTGATCCCAGAAGGAGTGTATCTGACACTTGTAGAGACACAGACAGACACAGACAGCCATACAGCCTCACTCCTGCAGAGTGTGTGATGGGCAGTGTGTTTTTGTGGCCTTTGTGTCCCTGCCCCAAGCACTTGGTGGGTGCCCTGTGTCTGAACCCCTTGTTTGGCCCCTCAGGGGAAGAGATCCCATTCTTCTGGCATCCTGGCTGCACCAGGCCCCTGTGTGAACTCCTCTCAAACACACATAAACGCCAACACACACACATGCTAGCGTTCCCCACCTCGCCCACTAAACACACTCATTGCCCTCCCTCTAGTTAGACATTACCAGCTTTACCCTGTGTTCTCCTCCCCCCAGTCTACCAGCAGAGTGTTTTATTGGCCTCATCAGCGCTCTGAGCTTTCTCTCTCTGGACCGACCATTTGGTCTGTCAGCCCTCCGGGCACATCACCCCACACTTCTAACTTCTAACAGCACTCTGCCATTGTGCTGGTGGAGTTATCTAAGGTTCACAGAGGGCTCGCACTGTCTCCCCTCTACTCTGTCTGTCTCTCTCTCTCTCTCTCACACACACACACACACACACAAAAACTGGCAACTCCTCACACCAACAACTGAAGTGCACCGATGCGAATTAAGACTTGCATGTGTGAGCACATTACAGACCCATGAATAACACACACACACACACACACACACACACACACATTACACACGCATGTACACTTGTGTCCTTCACTACTCTCTGTTGTCCTACCTTGCAGAGCGACTTTGGTTGACTTAGAAAACAATGACTGTCATTAACCATATGGTCATGAATTACATAGCAGAGTTGTATGGCATTACTATAGTGTTGTATTATGCAAATCATACACCTACTGTGTTGTTTAGAATATCAAAAATCTCAAGTTGTGCTTTTAAATAATGACACAAAGGGCATACACTAAGACATAAAGTATGTTTAGAAAGAGACATGTAGAGTTTCTACCACATTCACGAACGGCGGTGTGTTATCCCAATTTGTATGCAGTAATGATGACAGAGGATGGTCACATTCAATGACAAAAAGTCGCTTTATTCTCAGAAGACAAAACTTTTTCAGCTATACAGCCTCTGTCAGTTCTGGTCAACCATCAGTGATGAAGGCTAGACATCAGAAAATGTCTGTGTAGGAATTAAAAGACCTGTAATCATTGAGTGTAACGCTGTCCTGTCATCATTATAAGACAACGTGGTCAGTGCAGTTTTGCTGGCAGTATAACTGGAATAATTACATTTTTCTGCTAAAACTTTACAAGTGAAAATAACCAGAGCAAAACTATCTAATTATTACCAAGGAGTGTAACGATTCTGAAACTGAGGTCAAAACTGTACAGACATCAGTGGTCCTCAGAGGATGAATGGTCCCCTGACTTTACCTGTGGCACCACCAGCAGATTGATATGTCTAGTTTTTGAGTGAAATGTCTCTATTCTATTGGATGGTTTGCCATAAAATTTGGTATCCACTGGCATGACTTTAGGCTACTATATAGTAACTGTATTTAGTATATACTATATTCTAAGCTATGTAGTGTACCAAGAAATCAACATATAGTACTAAATTGGCTGTCAAACTGTACTCAAACCCTGCTTAGAATGAGTTTGTAGTGTTCAGTTGAGACACAGCTTTAGTCTTGTTATTCTTTAACTGATTCAAAATAAGCAGAACAAAACACGACCTAATTGTTTTATTGTACAAAACAGCAACATTCTGGACAAAATGCAAATTTATAAAAGTATGCCAGAGAATTTTAGGTTAATGAGGTGGTCATCCATGACTGAGCTCAACTTTAGAAGTGGACCCAGAAGAACAACAGATTCTGCTGCTTTATTAAGGCTATCTCCATAAATTGCAGTAACTGTGCTGCGGGGGTTTGGCATATTGGCTCCACAGTCATATTATGGTGGAACTCTTACATATCTGCAGATAATACTTCTTGGTTTAAGAGAGTGGGTAGCACTTTGCTATTTCAGGCATGCAGTTGGTCTGCATCAGAAAAAAAACTAACCATGTTAGTGTAGAACAAAACAAACATCTCTGTTTTTTTTCCCTTCAAACACTGACCTGTGGAATAGCCCCTCTTCCCTACACACACAAACACACAGTCTCACACCATTCACTCACTCTGATCCACATGTTGACAGATCAAGGTCCAAAGCTGTGCTGGCCTCAATCAATACACTTATTCATGAGAAAACACACACTCTCCAGTGCTACTATCTCTCTCTGTGTGTGTGTGTGTGTGTGTGTGTGTGTGTGTGTGTGTGAGTCTTGACCTGTATTTAACTCTTCCAGACTGTCCCTGGGTCAGTCCTTTGATGATTCGTACAAAGACTCCAATGAAACACTGGAGTGATGGCTCTACTGGAGGCAGTTGAATATGATGTTTGTGTTGATGGTATGTGTAGGGGGGTGGAGGGGAGTATCATATCATTCAAGCTGGTAGGCAGATTCTTTGTGTGAGGGCAGAGGGGGGCACGCAGTGGGTGATGTGTACATTGTATAACTTGTTGTATGAACACACAGTCATGGTGTATGAATGGGATCAGATGTGCTAAATGGGTTTACCATTGTCAATCCTCTGTTTATTGTCCACTTCATGGTACAAATTATTCTGTCTGGGCATGTGTGTATACAGTGTGGGTAGATGCAAATATTGGATAATAAATTTCACATTCAGGCATGACCAGAGGACAAGGAGAGATCAAAACAAACAAGACATTATTGTTTGAAGATTTCATCTTGTTCTCTCCACTATTTTGCTAATTGCCTCTCAACCTACAGTGGCCAAAAGTATATGGACAGCCACTGAGCTAAATGAGAATATCGGCATGCTAATAGGCTCACAATAGTACTGCTAATGTGCTGGGTTTTTTTAGGTATGATGTTTATCATGTTTACCATCTTAGTTTAGCATGTTAGCATGCTAACTTTTGCCAGTTAGCACAAAACACTAAAGTACAGGCTGATAGGAATGTGATTTGGTCATCTATAACAAATATTGGACAACTTAAAGTTTTGTCCTGATGATGTGTTAGAAATGTCACTTCATGAGTTTAAGGGGATTTAAATGCTGTAACATCCTCCTGAAGGACAACACTTTATCTACAGGTTACTACTGTTAAAAATAATAGGTGCTGTGGTTCAAGAATCACTTAAATACCGCTTAAACCATAAATGGATTTTTCTAGTCTGCCTGTCATCGGGACAAAACTTGAAATTGCCTGGTTCTTTGATTTATGACCAGTTTACAATCCCATCATCCTACGTACTACTTTGTGTGTCGTGCTAATTACCTAATGTTAGCATGATAACACTAAGATGGTAAACTATACGTCCCTCTTTCTAAATATCTCCATGTCCGCATTGTCATTGTTAGCTTTAAGTTCAAAGTACTGCTTTGTTACACCACAGCTTCATTAACATGGCTGCATTTTTGTTTGTGTAGAGATTAACAAGATACAATGTATGAGATGGAGGTACTGTTGAGCCTATATTTGAACTTTAAAGGAAGCCAAGCTAGCTGTTTCCATCTTTATGCTAAACCAAGCTAAACGCATCCTTAATCCAGCTCCACACACAGCACAGACATGAGAGTGCTATTAATTTTCTCATCTAACCCTAAGCATGCAAGAAAGGAACTGTGGTTACCAAAATGTCCAACTATTTCTTTAAGGGAAATATTACTAATACATACAATATTTTAGACAACCTTTTGGTGGTAGTTTGGTGGAGGCTTGACAATGCCCTTGTGCACAAAATTTTATATAAGACATAGTTCTTTCAGTTCAGTGTGTAAGGCCATGACTAAACTAAACTCCATCAAACACATTTGGAATGAACTAGAACACCAACTATGAATCAGGCTTTATCACCCAGTGTTAGTATTGGACCTCACTAATGCTCTTGTGGTTGACTGGTAGCCATGTTTCATACTCTTGCCCAATATGCTTCCACTCTCCATGTAAATCTTTCAGAACTTAAAGCAGCCTATTAATTCCCATTGTTTTGGAATGAGAGAGTGTAATGTTCTGTCTACATATTCTTGTCAATTTTGTGGATCTTAATTTCCATCACATTCCATCCGTCACTTTCTTTCCCTCTCTCTGCGTGCTTCTGTATCTCTACAAGTTGCTGCACTAACAGCAGGTCAGCAGACCTACTTTTATATCTCATTTGCCATGGTAACAAGCATTTTCTGATTACAGTGTCAGTAGAGATGGTAATAACAACCTCTCCATTCTCTCCCTTAAACACACACATTAGTGTCCTGCTCCTTCTCTGCGCACTGCCTCCCTGCTCCTTGCTAAGACAGCCATTCATTAAATATACAAGGCAGAGCTTTAAATAAACCTGGAGCTGGAGCAGGCTGCCCCTCCGAGGGCCGCTGGGAATCTCATGAAAGAGAATAGGCAGCACATTTGGCAGGACACACGCACACACACACACACACACACACACTGCTACCTATACATCAGCACCACCACACACACCTTGCACTGACTGTGTCATTGTGTCAAGAACCTTCTGTCTCAGTGCACCAGCTGAAGACACTGTGTCAGCAAACTCTGCCCTCTTCAATTATCTGTTTCTTACAATAGATCCTGTTACTGTACGACTGCAGCATCTGCATTTTATTCCAGAGTGGGTCTCCGTTCCTTGTACAGTTTTATCTTCTTCTCTTTCTTTCTTTCTTTCTTTCTTTCTTTCTTTCTTTCTTTCTTTCTTTCTTTTTTTGAGTTGGAGGGCTGATTACTTATTTATGATAGAGTGTGGTTAGTTTTAGAGCATACCCTAATCAGGATTTTACTTCCTCTTCTCATTACTTTATCATCATCCTCCTCCATCTCTAATTTCTGCTTCTGTTGCTGGCACACTGCAGTACTTTCCCTTGATCTTTTTTTTGTATTTAATCATAATTACAATGTTAAATTAGGTTCACCTGGACCAGAAAGATACCAGAATGGCTCTTTTTAAGCACTCCAAAAAACAAGACTATATTTATTTTTCTTTCAAAATAATGAGTGTGAAATCTGCTAAAAATGTTGGACTTTGCATCAATTCAGTGTACACCTTCCTAGAAATGACAGATAGCACTGATATTAAAATAACAGAGTAAAACTGGCAACTGAATATAACAGGTATGATGATGGGTCTGTACTCTTATCTTGTCTTTTAGTTGGTGATGTATGTCGGCCAAGTGATGAAGGATGTTCTGAAGCTGCCTCGCCCTTGTTCACCCCCTGTGGTTAAGCTGGAGACACGTGTCGATGCAGAATATGGTCTCCCTTCAACCCACGCCATGGCTGCCACCGCCATCTCCTTCACCTTTTTACTAAGCGCCCCATCAAGGATACAGGTGAGCTTTGAGGTTAGATTATTAGTAACAACAGCAATGTGGGTCTATTGGCAAAGTCCGTTGTTTGGTATGTCCACTGCTATGGCCCAGACTTAAATATCTCAATAACTACTGGATGAATTGCAATGGAATTTTGTACAGACAGTCATGGCCCCGAGCTTATGGACTTTGGCAATCCTGTGACTTTTTTGCCACAGCCACTACGAGGCTGACGTTTGGGGTTTTGAGTGAAATGTCTCCACAATTATTGAATTGGGTTGATTCCTGTGAAATCTGATACTGTTACTCAAGGAAACAAACACAATGGATCCACCATAAGCTCCATCACAAGGAGCAATCAAAATTTTACTTTGTCAAATTATTAGGTTTTTGGTTGACTTTTTTATTGACAACAATTTGATGGATTGTCTAGAAATGTGGTACATCCAGTGCTACAAGCAGGTCAACGTTTTCGCTTCGCTGATGGATTGACATTCATGGTCCCCAAAGAATTAATCCTACTGACCTGATGATCTTCTGACTTTTATGCTAGTGTCCTCATGATTTGGACATGTATATAGTGAAATGTCTTACCAACTCTGGAATTGTATTTCATGAAATAGCATTCATGTTCCTTTCTTACAAATATTTTGGTGATCTGTTGACTTTTCATGCATGAATCTTTTCGAACTTCCATGTTCTTTAATACATTGGTTTATGACAAGACCAGCTAATCTTATGACAATCCCATCAGCTGTACTTTAATTCTAGTTGCTAGTTAGAAAATGTTAGCATGCTAACATGTTGAATTAAGATTAAGAAACATTGCACGTGCTGAACATCAGCATTTTAGCATTTTCATTGTAAGCTTGTTAGGATACTGATATTAGCATTTAGCTCAAAGCACTGCAGTACCTTGTAAAGCTTCACAGAGATGCTAACATAGACATAGACTCTTCTGTCAGAAATTAACTTTGCCCACAGGATTTGTCATTTTTTCTCTTAATTTTAAAATCAAAATACTGTATCTCTGCTGTGAATGATTAGGAAAACAAATTGTCAGCACTATCCCATGATACAGCATCATCAGATCTTTAGCGGTAACGATAACAGTTGCTGTACAGCCATTTCTCAATTGGTAACTGTGATCTTATGACTAACACTGTAATAGTCACTGGTTCCACTGCTCATTACTATGAATAATAATATTAGTGCCACAGCTGACTGCTAATGATATTCTTCCAACTAATTAGAGTTAGGAAGCGTAGACTAAGTGGGTGTTGAACTGTAATTCTGACACTAGGTATGTCATTAGCAGTGGTGTCAAATTGCCATTGATTTTTATGGAATCCTTTAAGATTAGCAAGGAACCAGTAAGCATTAAATTAATTGTTCTAAATGAGCTGCTTCTTTCAAGTCAAAGAGTTGAATGAGGCTAAATTTGAGGCACTGGGAGCCTGTGGATGGCAGCTTGCTCACTGGTAGCTGAGTGGGATGAAGGGAGTGGCCCTGCTGTCCATCAGTAAGTCTTGACTGAAGTGTTGGACAATGGGCAGGGAGGGGTGGGGCCAGCAGTCACCATCAGTCACCATCAGCCACACCCGTCAAGCTTCTGTTTGGTCTTCTGATGGACTCGACTGAGTCAATGACTGTCAGTCCATGTCTCTACCTCCCTCCTCCTCCTCCTGACTCTTCCCCTTTTTATCTCTCTCACTCTACTGCCAAGGCAATAAAACACTCAGGGGTTCAATCAAAGGATGTCTTAATCAAGCGCTGTGTTTTAATGAAGAACTGAATGAATGTTAAGTCCATCAGTTAGTAGTTTACAGTCTATGCAGCTGTCAGACTGATTTGCGGTCAGATCATGCCGGCTAGCTCTCCATTATATTTTTTCACATTGCTGTTCTCAAGGTCAGAGAAATCATCTCAGCAGCCCTGAGACACGCATGTACAGTAGAGCACTTAACTGTGGCCTGAAATTCCTCAAGGATTCCCCTGAAAGAAAGGAGCATGCATAGCTATAGATGAGTAGCAAGCTGTTGCAGAGGCTCCTGAATAGCCACAAGGCCTTGGGGCAACTCGCCCTGTTCCCGGAGCAGGTCAAAGGTCATGACAGTCAATCACAGAGTGACCCCCTCCTGTCCCTGGCATCCTTTGTGGCCATTCATAAAAAACTCTCTTCATGAACTACCAGTGAATAGGCTTCCAGCTGCAAAGGACAGGAAAAGACACAGGAAAAAAGGCAGGGGGGGGCACTGGAGGGGAGGGTGGAGGAGGTGAATGAATACACAAGGCCTCTCTTCTCACTGTCATTGAAATGGAGGGGGGAACAAAACCTGCCGCTATAGGTAAAGGAGGGAGGGGAGAGAGGATTGAGACAGTAGAGGAATAAAGGAGCGAGTGACTTAATGACAGGCAGTACGTCAACCAGGCAGAATGGACAAGTGGCAGTGAGAGGAGTTACATGTCAACATTAAGAGGACTGACAAATGGATGCCCTGATCACAAAGTAAGAGGGAAAAGGTCTTATAAAAGTTTTTGTGCCTGCACTGAGGAATGTGAGGAATCTTTGGTGCGTGTGTCACACAACATTCCACTTTCAGATGTCATCTTTTATCACTCTAATCAGAAAGTGGTATTTGTCATTTCGTTGTGTTAGGTATCTACCTGTCTATCACTGTGATGGTTAGTATTATGAGTGTGTGTTTTTGCGACTCAGTTCCAGTTCGAGGTGGGTCTGCTGATCGCGGTGACGTTGTCGTCCTTGGTGTGTCTGAGCCGTCTCTACACCGGCATGCACTCACTTTTGGTGAGACCGCCCCCACCCCCCCAAACACACACACACACACACACACACACATATTCTACAGCATAAAACATTCAAGCTCAACGCAGGATTCATTATTCATATTGGTGTCTGGTTAAACTGCCTAACTGAGGCTTTGATCCAAGACTCTAAATTCAGTAGGCAATTTATGTTGCCTTCTTTTCATTTGAAAATCTTGACCCCATAATATCAAGTGACAGTTACATCTCATTAATCAGTTTAAGTACACATTTATCACATTTTTGCCAGGGTTTGGCTATATATATACATATAACATATTTAAAGTAATAATAAAGTGTAAAAAATAATAATGAGTACAAATAAGTAATAAAGTAATAACACTTATAAATATTAGCTTTGCTTGGCTTAGCATAAAGGCTAACATAAGGGTAACAACAAACAAAGGTAACAAAATCCACCTACCAGCACCTCAGAGCTAATTCATATGCATACAATAAGAAATGGAAACACAAAGAGGTGTGGTTTAAAGGATGTAACATGCCAGAGTATGTCTTGGTTGGGAGCAGTAACTTTGTTCTAACCAAGACGTTGGGAAGTTACTGCACCCCTGAAAACTGCAACCTGTTTGACACTTTTTAAAAACAGATTAGGCAAACGACAGGTGCTGCTAGGTGAATTTAGCTTCCTTCTTACAGAGCCATGCCAGCTACTTCCCCATTTACGGTTTATCTACGCAAAGCTATAGATAAACTGGCTGCTGGTGATAGCCTTATATTTAATGGGCAGACATGCAAGTAGTACCAAGCTTCTCATCTAACTTTTGCCAAGAAAATAAATATGCAGACTTTGAACTTATGCTTTCATTGTTCTTGGTAAAACACTGTTATTATTCTGCTTTCAGGATGTGATCTGTGGCGCTTTGATCTCAGCCGTCCTCATGTTCCTCACCTATCCTTACTGGGAAACCTTCGACTACTTCCAGCTCACCAGCTGTATCTCCCCCATTGTGGCGTTGGTACTGCCCCTCTTCCTCAGCTACACATACCCAGAGCTGGACTATTACAGCACCACACGGGGCGACACGACCACCATTCTAGGAGTAGGGGCTGGATGCTCCGTGGGATACTGGGTGAATGAGCAGCTTGGTCAGACTTTTGAGCCCCAGGGGGTGTTGCCTGTACCTCTCCCAACACTGACGGCTAATGCACTAGCAGCAGGCCTTGCTCGCTTCCTGTTAGGAGTTGCAGCATTAGTGGCAACTCGACAGATAGTGAAAACACTGAGTCTGCAGGTGTTATATTCCTGGTACAGAGTGCCAAAAGGTGATGAGAGTGCCAGGAGGAGGAGAGAAATTGAAGTGCCATATAAGTTTGTCACATATACAGCTGTTGGACTTGTTAATTCCATATTGGTCAATAGAGTTTTCATTCTACTGGGGCTCTACTGATGTATATATGCTAATGACTGATGTATAATGATCTAAACTTGCAATGACAAAAATGTACCTCATATTTATTTCAATGTATATCAATTGATCTTTTTTTTTTTTTTTTACATGCTAACAATTTCAGATTTCTCACTGGGAATGATTCAGAAGAGTGTGCTTCTGACTGACCTGTAACTGGGCTGAGAGCAAATAAAATGTTTTGCTTGTGTAGCAATAAAGTTTTATGACTTGTCAGTTCAATCAGTATTTGAAGTGTTGTAGTCAAGGCTTGCAGCACTTTCTCACTGCAGTGTTGTGTGCTTCAGAGCACACACACCAAAAAAATTTCCATAGCCAAGTTCTTTCACAGGCCAGATGAGCTCATGCCACTCAGCAAAGTCAGATCAAAACCAGTTTAACTGAAACCTTGTTTCAAGGGCACCTATCTTTGTTTTTTTTTTTTCTTAGGTATATAACTTGGCAGGTTAGAACAGGCCATATGTTGCACCATATTGTCCTAGTTGCTGTATGTTCAAGACTGACTGAGCAGGAATGAAAGAGTTAACCTCCCTTTGCTACAGTGTAGTTTGAAGGAATGCCGGAGCACCTGTCAGACTTCATTTACAAGACGGCTTGTTATCTGCACAGCTCACTTTCATATGGGAGTCTACTGGCTGCAACAATATCCCTTTGAATTGACAGTAAAGCATCAACAGATACAGTGGGTATGTGGAAATCTGTACTTGTTACCTGATAAAAAAAAAAGGAGGAGCAAAAGCAGGCACTATATAAAAGATTCAAAGCAAAAATCAAAAGGTACAATGGCTTTATTTGATGTTTGAAGGCAAGAATGTTTTGTACATGTACCAAAGGATCTTTTTACGAGGGACCTGAGTTTTGTTTATTGTATTGTTACATGGAAGTTGGAATAGCCACTGAATATTGTGTTTCATACTACATCATCTATCTCAAGCAAGACCAGAAAACATCAGATAGTGCCACTCAGTGAATGTATTCTGTCTGTATGATTCAGATCTTGTTGAAAGCAGCCACATCCACAGACTGAACATATTCCTCGAAGGCGGTGATGGCTTCCTCCAGCAGATCCGTGCCCACTTTGTCATCCTCCACTACGCATCCTATTTGGAGCTTCTTGATGCCGTAGCCCACCGGGACCAGCTTGGACTGCCCCCACAGTAGCCCGTCCATGCTGACACTGCGGACGCACTCCTCCAGCTTGGTCATGTCCGTCTCGTCGTCCCAGGGCTTGACGTCAAGCAAGATGGAGGACTTGGCAATGAGAGCTGGCTTCTTGGACTTCTTGGCGGCGTACTCCGCGAGGCGCTGCTCCTTGATCCTCGCAGCCTCCACGCTCTCAGCCTCATCGTCTGAGCCAAACAGGTCGATGTCGTCATCGTCGTCACTGGCGTTGTGTGTTGAAGCGGGGGGAATGGCTGGGAGGACAAACTGACTCATGGCTGATGGGAGGCCAGCTCTCTCCCTCTGGAAGGACTTGATGTGACTGTACCAGCGCAGGAGGTGGCAGAGGGTCAGCGGGGGAGCAGAGGGGATGGCATCAAACACCGCTATGTCAGCTTGAGACGCTGCAAAGCCCTCAATGTAGCTTTTGTCCGCCAAAAAATCATTAAGAGCTTTAAGACCAGCCGGCGTGCTCATGTCACCAAACACAGTTTTTGTAGAAGTCGGGCCGGGGGCTGGGGCCTGGCAGGAACCGTTTCGCGTGGGGAACTTGTGCTTGATGACTTCCTGCATGGGGACATCATGTGTGAGGAGGGTTTCGGCGGTGTGGCCACTGGAAGAACCAAGGCAACAAAGCAACAGGTAATGAGTCACTGAGTTTAATTACCATGCACTAACCCCAAGGCACAAGTAACCTAAATTAAGACCAGGCATGCATGTACAAGCCCACACACAGATGCACACCATTCACGTCACAAACACAAAGGAGTCTTGTTAATTTTTAATTCTTCTGACTTTAGTAGAAACAGCCTTGTTACTGATGTATAAAAAACACAATGGCTCCACATTAAGATGCTGCACACGTCGGTCCTTTTGTTTTCTCATGCACCAAGTAAACAGATTTGCATCACACAAATTTCAAGCCTCATATTTTCCATATAAATCTCATTGCTTTCTTTTTTGGTCTGAGAATATAAGCTGCTATGTATTTTCTGAGTAAGGGTTTAGGTTTAAGAAGGAGAAATCACAGGAAGGGCTCGATGTCCATCTCAAGGGCAGAGCAGGGCATGGTCAGCTCGAAGCGGTTGATGACATCTGGGTGCAGGACTCCGAGACGCCCTACGCTCTTTCCACGGACAAAGATTTCTGCGCAGCGACCGGGGAAAAAGGTGGAATCTGTAAGAAAACACAAAAATCATTAAGAGGGAAGATAGCTCCAAAGGGAGTTTGGCCTCACTTCCACTTATTAATGTTAGTCCAAATAAACCAATCAGCCACAACGTTAAAACCACTTGTATATATACGATAAACTGCACGGTTAAAAGAGATGATCAATGTTATTCAACTCTCCCGTCAGTGGTTTTAATATTGTGGCTGATCAGCGTATGTTTCAGTGGGCTGCACCTCCACCTGGCGTCCACTTCTCTTGCCAAAACCTGTGGCACTTCCACATCCTTATGTATTGTTTGTGTCCTTTCAAAACAACAATTATCACCCCCACTAGCTTGTTTGTAATCCATTTGTATCCTGACAAACTATTTTTGACCACTGTGTTACTATCTAACAAGCCATCTGTTTGATGTGGGAGTTTCTTGGATCATGTTTCTGCCACTTCACATAGATGGTACATGTAAACCTGAGATGTATTTACACTGTACTGCTGAGGCATTAATGTTTCTTGTAAGTATTGATGACATCCTTTCTGTCAAGTGCTCAGTTTAAGTGTTTCTCACACATCATATCTCAGAAATCATGAGTCAGTCATACAGTGTGGGTGCTACTGTGCTTCCTGCCTTGTTCCATGGTTTTCTCTTGATAATGGTTTGTTCACCCACATTGGTTGTCACTGATCACTTATTCCAAACAAACCCAAAGCTTAATAGGTATCACTTCCTGCACACCAAAACATTTTACCAAAGAAAGCTCCTCCACAAGTGGGAATAAAAAGCTCTGATGGACTGGTTATTGTTCAATATCAAAGCAAAATGTACACTGTTTATGTGAAAATGTCACAGGTCATTACTCTAAGGCAACCGCCTCCGGAGGCCATTTGACCATAATTGGATTTTCTGTTTCAATCACTTTCTCTTTCTCTTTCTCTCTGTCTCTCTCTCTCACACACATACACACACACACATACACACACATATAATTTCTCCTTCTGATTAAAATCTGATGGTCCAGTGTGTGTATGTGTGTGTGTGTGTGTGTATGAGTCCAGAGTAAAGGTCACTTCAATCCAGATGGAATTAAAAAAAAAACCTCCATCAACAGTGAGATGAAAACACTCCTGTCATTGTGAGAGGCGTTTGCTCACTTTGTTCAAACACACTGACATGCAAACAGACAGAAAGACAGACTTGTCAGAGATTTAACAAGATAGAGAGGTTGCTATGACAACAGCCCCACACGCAGAGACATGGCTTTCTCCCATAGTGCACTGCTTCTTCCCACGCTGCCTTGCTAATGGGTTCCAGAGCTGCTTAGATGTTCACTCATCACTATGGATGAAGGCTTACAAAGCACATGGACTGTACTTTCAGACGTATGTGTGTAAGAGAGAAGAGACAACTAAAGCAGGGAAATTCTTCCATTTATTTCACTTGTCTGCTCTGTGTCTGTTAGGTGTATTAAATCGGTGGAATGTTCTTGCGTCGGCTCACACGTCATCTACTTGTACCATGAGAGGGATGCCATGGCAACTATATAAATAGCTCTGGTACATCTTAAATAACCAATCAGTCAATGAAAATCCTACACTTGAGCCAGGCCACTTTCCACCCACTCACATTCAACTTTGAGCAGAGCTTTCAGTGGAAGGGAGAGTTAGACAGTTGCCTCAGATAACCTATATCACTGGCTGATATTGACATTGACAACTGGACAGAGAATTCACCCAGGTATTTACTGGATCCACAACACAAAGTAAAACTAATGCTTCACCCCTTCACACACAAGCAGTGACTTTAAAGGACAGTTAGTATGGGTTTCAATGTTGTGTCTCAGGGACTTGAAATGGTCTCAACACTGTTTACTTGTGGATTTATCTGGAAATTAATTTCTTGGTTAATTGTTTGGTCTAAAATTCTTGTTACGTCCGACCAACACTCCTAAACCTAAAGACACTGAGTTTATTACTATCTTTAGGTTTGTGACTAAGAAAAATGAATGATTGGCATTTGTACTTGAAAAATGATCAATTATAAGAATATCTGTTTTATTTTTTTCAAAAGTCATCGCTATTCATTGAGGGATAACTCCAGCTTAAAACTTGTGTCTTATTTTTTGGCCTTTGTTATGGTTATCAAAATGTTTTGCTTGCCGATAGTTACCGAGATCGAGAATGCAGCTACATTGCTAAACAACACGAGCAGTGACATGAGATGACGTTGGCACTGACTTCAGACCCTGATAAAGAATAAGTCAAGAGAAAAATAATCCTCTCTAAGAGATATCATGGCAAAAAGAACAGAGCAAAGAACAGTGAGTGGATTCTACTTTTAACCATAAAAAGCCTGGCAATAATCAATGTTTTTGTTACTGTCAACAAAAAACTAAATTGACAATGTGTTGTCAATGGGCTTTTCTTTATTACTCAAGCATGAACAGACAGTGCATGTATTGGGACTATTTTCAGTTGTGGATTAAAAGTATTTACAGAGGCAGGATAGTGTTATGTGCCTCTGACTCAATAACCACAGTGTCCATATTCATTGTAATGAAGGTTGTATTGTGGCTCACTGATGTGTTATTAATAGTTTTTGGACAAGAATGGATTTCTGAGGCACATAAGCTGTATCCGGCTTGTATGATTAGTCTGGTCATCATTGGTTTTGATATTTTCAAGGGACAGGGTTAGGGACAGTAAGAAAAAAGCAGAGTATCACCTGACTCATCTTTGAACAGTAGTCGGCTTATCAAAACCACTTTATTTGGATGTAAACCAAAACAAAGCACACCTAGTTCCCCATTGCAACTGTCTACACATACCTATGCCAAGTTCAAGGTTGAACTAATGAGAAAGATGTCATCACCTAAAATAATAAAACTCAAGTTGGATGTAACCAGAATGATCTTTTACAGCGGCTGAATAACAATGTATCAAATTATAAAGTGAGAATATTGTGACCAAGTGAAAAGGGGTCACTCATGATAATGAAGATACAGAGAATTATCCCTGAAATAGCAAATTTGAGTTCACTGTTTAACTGTCCAGCCTGGAGCTTTAATGTTCTGATTCACTCTCACTGCTCTCACAACAGCATTTCCAGCCACAGCAGGCAGCTGTCTGTAGCAAAATAACTCTAAAAACTAACTGTACACTACTGCTCAGCACCAATCTGCAGACAGGACAGGTGGCCAGAGGCAAATCAAAGCTTTAAACCCCAGACACTTGTGCTAACTTTCAATAATACATGGAGGCCAAACAGTGAGGGTCAGTTATGGAACAAAAAACAGAGTCACATGAACATGGTCTCTTTCCCTAACAAAGGCGATATGGGCCTGGACCTTCAATTGGACACAGTTGTTAAGTGAAACACAGGCATCTGCCTCTTAAGTGGTTTTTTCCTCCATTTCTGATCCCCTAACTCGTTATTTCATCCTCTTCCCCCGCTGAGTGGAGGAAACTCAGCTGACATGTATTCCCTCAGCAACTCACCCTCTCTGTGCTGGGAGTGGCAGTGAGGTGGTAGTAGTGCCGTTTGGCTCTGCTGATGGACACATCCTGAGGGTCTGTGTCAGGTGAGCTCTTAGACTGGGTCATGACCTTGTAATGGGTTTAAGGACACGCTGACATATGTGGGGGAGATTAGGCTAATGGTGCATAGAGTGTGGAAAAAAAAACAGGAGAGATGATAGACTGAGTGGGAGTGTGTGAATGTGTCCAGTGTGTTGTGCATTAGAGCGCACTGTAAGAGCATGTCCATTTTAGCTCCCTTGTAAGTGTGTGTGTGCGCCTGTCAGATGGACAGTCTAAGCACCCGTGGGTGGGTGTTGTATGTGCCAATCTGTCTCGCTGCTCAGCACTGCAGTGGGTGACGTGACTCCCGTGTACTCTCCCACACTGCAGACTTTACACACTCTTAGACCCTCTCTTGCTTACACTTCCAGCCGTCGCTCTGTCGCTCTTCTGTCACTCCCCCCCCTTCTATTTTTCTGCACTCTCTAGTCTCATTTCATCCCTTCTTCCGCTCTTCTGCCTGCCTTCGCCCTCTCCTCTCTCTGCTCTCATTCACTGATACTTGAGCCCATTGATTTGCAGCCTGAATGGACCAGCAGAGCCAGAGTAGACATCCTGCAGTGTGACCTTGGAGCATGCAAGCCGAGGGGGAGAAGGGGAAAAGATGTGGGTGGAGAGGTAGATAGGATGAAGTTGAGAGACGGTACGGAAAGAAGACGGAGTGAACGAGGAATCCAAAGCTCAAATGATGTGTGAGAGTCTCTCTGGGAAAACAGGAGCCAAAATGCATACAGATATGCAGCTCTTCAGACCCTCAAATCGAACCTTTCTGATTACTAATCTCACAGGAACAGATCAGAAAGATGAAACCTTACTGAGTCATACCTCTATCTGCCATTTAAACACTACTTCACTGCAAGATTTACTGTGCCAGTCACATGTCTCCACAGGTTAATGTAACTGAACTGTGAGAAATAAAACTTGTGCTCTTCTCCATGAGTGAGTAAACCAGCTTTTTCAGAATAAAGCTCATCAAAAGCCTTAATAGACTAGGACTGCTGTGCAACATGACTGACCTAATCATCTCATTCATGGTGACTCAAGAAAAAAAAACCATTGAAAATTTAGATATTTTCACTCTTGCACAGATGCATGTCATCATCAGAGACGCGGTGAAGTTGTGTTCTTGGCCGACGAGTGCTGATGTGACACCGTTGATTTTTATTGAGCAAAATGATGACAGGAGCATTTTATGTCAGAGATATTTGGTTTCCCTCATCGTGTGAAGGAGAGAGAACAGAGCTATCCTGATTTATTAGGGTAAGGTGATTAGATTGCTGAGTTTGGCGGTTGAGTGCAAGAGAAATGAAATGGAACAGAGTGAATTGCTGTTCAAAAGGAGCAAGTTTCCCACAGATGCTGAATTCCTTTTAGAGAGTTTGCCAAGTAAAATAACACTTGTTACTCCTCAGTTAGTTATTCCCAATATTCTAAAGTGGTTTCTGATTTAAATAGGTAGAACACTATCAAACTGATTCACTAATAATTAGATAATATTCTACTGATAATGTTCTAATATAACCCTGTTTACTTCCCTGATTTCCTCTTAGAAATTTGTTTGGACTAAAATCCTCTCAAAATTCAGTTTTGCCAGTTGGAGACATGACAAGCTGCACTGACTGCATTAAGGTGGCGCTATGCTGACGTTCACTCCCACCTCACTTCTAGATATACCTGGCCCTTACTCTCACAGAAAATGAATTTCATTTAATTTCATAAGGTTTTCTATCAGTCAAAAGAAGTGTCATTGATCTCATTAAACTTAAGAGTTCACACTGAGATCTGAAGGCTGTGGAGAGTGCATCTGTCGTTTACACAGTTCTTTAAAATTCTGTTTTAATTTTCTGAAGGTGCATCTCACCCATTCAGAATTCTAATGAATCAACATCCTCAAATCAGACTATGAAGAGTGGGTGACTGGACAGAAGCTGTCAGTTAGTTAAAGCCTCATTAATAACAATCCTATGCTTACGTAAGAAAAGCATCTTGTTACTTGTGGGTCATGGCTTGTTAGTGTTCGGCTCCAGCAAATGTATCTGTCTAGATTTTGAAGCACAGAGTAATATCAGATGCAACAGATGAGAGCAGATGGAGGGGAAGGCTGAGTGCACACGCTCTATATTTTATTTCATTTGTTCTAATGTACTGGGAGTTGCACTGTTTGAACCCATAATGGATGTTGAACAGATTTGAGCAAACAGTCCATACCACTGACTTTAAATTGAACGTAATTAATTTACCAATATTTGGATCAAAATATATCATACTCACTAGTAATTATACCGAGTCTTTAATTGCATGCATCCATCTATTAATTTCAGCTGTTCAAAACAATGGAGCAAATAGTGGTAGCATCTTTTATATACTTCTAAAAAGACACAGGTCATGACTCTCAATATTACAATGTTCTCTCTTGTATATCAAATCCTTTATCTGCCGCCTGTTCCAATCTAAACTACCCATCCATGTTGCAGGTTAATTTTAAGCAGAAGTAAAATTGTGCTCATCACTACCATGGTAACTGTGCCCCCTCAATAAAACTGGAAACAAATACAACAATGCAGCTGCTGCTGGTCATAGACTGGATTTACATAATCTCAACAAAACCTGCCTTTTAACCTCACGTGACCCAGATTAATTCTTGTGCATAAACATATTCCAGATCATAGGGGTTAAAATCTGTCACTGGGATTAAATCCAGTCTTAAGATATTTACCACCAAAGCTAGCTCTTAAGTACATTCCCATAGTCGTGGTTGTTGTTTTCCCATCCCCCTCCCTTCCCAGGATTCTTACCGTCTGCGGCCTGGATGTGGTAGCCCTCACCGCAGGCAGGCTGCACCTCCAGCAGTTGCATGGTTCGGTCTAGCAGGCCGTGGATCACCTCAAAGCCCGGGCTCTTGTTGTAGTACACGGCACAGAAACGCCGACTGTTACTAGCTCCAACATCTGGTTGGTGGGATTTTGGGGGGGGGGGTATAAGAGACATTGAGAACAGGGCTATACCAATGACTTACTGAAAAATCAAGTCAATATTGGGTTTTTACCAAAAATATGTCAGTGAATGTCATTCTACATCTGACATACTGCACATGAATGTTTTCTTGTTTTGTTGGTCATATATTTATGGAATAATTAATGATAACTACATTAGTTGTCTAAATTACGCTTTGCCTAAATGAATTAGACTAAATTGTAGATATTTGTTCAGATTCCTCAAAAAAAATGGATAACTATTTTTGCACTGTGACTCTCATATTGTACATATCAAATCCTTCCCTGTTATATATATCAACTAGCTAATATCAGCTTCAGGTTTTAAAAAGCATCAAATACAGTTTCACAAGTGTATTAGGCACAGTGTGTGTGTGTGTGTGTGTGTGTGTGTGTGTGTGTGTGTGTGTGTGTGTGTTATGTAAAACCAAATGATTTCCTCCACACATACAGACGCCTACCTTTGGTCTCATCCTTGAGCACCACATCAGATATCTCAAACAGTTTAAGGGGAAGGGGCATCTTCCTGTTGGCAGCTATGGTTTTCAGAAGACCTGGCAGCAAAGTGGTGCGCGCCACCTGGTGGAGAAATACAGTAGTTTAGTTCGAGAAATGACCTTAGCCTGTTAAGAAGGATGAGAGCTCCCTCTACTGGGAAAATATCACTACAACTTCTGAGTGCAGGAACGGTGGTCATTTGGTCTCTGGCTGGGTTTTGATTTTTCAAAACATTCCTGCACAAATGTCTCAATTCTGACCTTTCATCTTGTCTTGGCTTTTGTTTTTTTTTTTGATGAATATGGGATAATATGGGAAATTTTCAGGTAAACTTTTTTTAAGGTTAACAGATAACTACAATTGTTTAATTTAGCTATTTTATTGTTTTAAAACAATTCTCCCGGAGTGAAAGGTCTGCTTTACTTCGTCTGTCTTTTATTTACAGGATCTCTGTTGTATACTTCTTTACCTGGAACTCAGCTGTCTTGGGATTGGAGATGTGAGCAGCCTTGGTTTCTGAGATCTTCTTCCCAAGCTTATCTGCTATATCTTCCTGAGAACACTATAGGAGGAAAGCAGAGACACACTTCTTGGAGCATTTTTAAAGAAAAAAAAAAACACAGTTTGTATCTCTGAGTCTGTGTGTCTCTTTCTTACCAGGGCAAAGTTGAGGGCCTCTGTGAATCCAGCGGCTGCCAAGTCTTGTCTCAACAGCTCTGTCAGTTTATTTAATGGGAACTGTGAACATATAAAGCAAATACATAAGAACACACAACATATCTGATGACATACTGTGGCATTTGGTTACACACATAACATGCAGAAGAAAGCCCAGGTACCTGGTTGGCTACAGTGTAAGTGCGTGGTGTAGTGCGAGTGATGTTGTTGAAACCATATGCGATGGCAGCGTCCTCCATGATATCACAGGCGTGGATGACGTCTGAGCGCGTGGGTGGAATCTCAACCTCAATCTCATCGCCAACCCCTGTAGCCTGGGAGCGCAGGCACATCCTGGTCAGCAGCTGGGCAATTTTCTCAGTTGACTCACTGTAAGGAGAAGAGGAAACAAACACTGTAATTTAAAAAGTAGAATTCACCATGTTTCTGAGGACCCAGTGACACCACGTTATCCAAGCAGGGTTGAATCAAGGGGAAAAAGACTTGGTTATAGCTACTTGGAAGACATTTCACCTCTCATCTAAGAAGTTTGCAAAGTTCTGACCAACTAGTGGGGAGGCCTAGGTATTTAACCTCTCCATCCATCCATCCATCCATCCATCCATCCATCTTCTTCTGCTTATCTGGAGTCAGAACAGGGTGGTAGCAGGCTAAGCAATGTATTCCAGACGTCCCTCTCCCCAGCAACACTTTCCATCCCTCCAGCGAGTTCTGGGTCTACGCCGAGGTCTCTCCCCAGTTGGACGTGCCTGGAAAACCTCCAAAGGAAGGTGCCCAGGAGGCATCCTAAACACCCCGAACCACGTTAACTGGCTCCTTTTAACAGCGGCTCTACTCTAAGCCTCCACCTGATGTCTGAGCTCCTTACCCTATCTCTAAGGCTGAGCCCAGTTACCCTATGGAGGAAACTCATTTCGGCTGCCCTTATCCGCAATCTGATGCTTTTGGTCACTACCCACAGTTCATGACCATAGGTGAGGGTTGGAATGTAGATTGACTGGTAAATTGCACCACAGTGTTCTGGTACAATGTCTGCATTACTGCTCACGCTGCACCAATCCGCCTGTCAATCTCCCACTCCACTGTACCCTAAATGTGAGCCAGACCCCAAGATACCTGAACTCCTTTACTTGGGGCAGCAACAATCCACCACTGAACTGGATTCTTTAACCTCTGTGGGGTCATTATCAAAGTCCCTGATGTCACTTGGTGTGTTAGTGCACCTAGCTGTCTTGACTGTCATTAGAGTCAGAGGAGTTAACTGAGGCCAAGTGTGAATGAACACCATTGTAGGCAGGGGAAAAGACTGGTTTATAAAAAACTGAAATGACAGAAGATGTCAGAGGAGATGGTATGTACAACCAATGAACTGATTGGGGCAGACAGGAGGGTGAAATTTCTGTGCTTATGCGTCCACTGAGAGACCTGTACGAGCTCAACGAGTGGACCACTGTTGCTGTGGCCTTTGTCGCTGCAACATGGAGTAACATGTCTAGGGAGGTGCACTCCAAGCATAGGGTATGAAGCTACACTCTAACTACGGCTTTGATTTGACACAGAAGTATAAACCAAGCTTAAGTGGTGTGTCTGTTGAGGGATGATTTCTCCTCTTGAACGCAGATGGCCTCCTTCACTCCTCTTTCAAACCACCTGTCTAAAAGACTTTCCCTTTTCCTTCAGGGGTAGGTAAACTTTTCCCTTTTCATTACAGCGTAGGTAAACTTTTCCTTTTCCCCTCAGGTGTAGGTAAACTTGTCATTTTTCCCTCAAGTGAAGGTAAACTTTTCCTTTTTTCCTCAGGTGTAGATAAACTTTTCCTTTAGGTGTAGGTAAACATTTCCCTTTTCCGTCAGATGTAGATGAAGTGATGAGTCTTGACCGAAACAGATGGCTTAACCCTACCAAGTGGAGGCAAGTGTTTGTTTAATGGTTGTTTAACAAAACAATCAAACTGTTACTAGCCCTGTTGTAAAAGCCAGGAGCACTAACATAACAGCCAGTTTTAACAGCCAGGAGCACTAACGAACCAAGTGACATCAGTGGCTTTCATAGCGACCCCAGAGAGGTTAAATACCTGGGTCTCCCCACCAATCAGTCAGAACTGAAGAAGCTCTCTGGATGAGAGGTGAAACGTCTTCAAGTATCTACAACCAAGTCCAGTTTCGGCCCTTCTTGGATAACCATGACCTGGATGACTGAGAATCTTCACAGACACTGACATCAAGCAGCTGATGAGCAGGTAGTGTTTTTCCAGGATAAAATGTCTGATAAGAAAGAATAACTCAAAAACTGTAGAGAGGGCAAAGGCTGATAGTTTTTGTTTTTTTAGGCATGAACATCATTTAACAAGAGTTAAATCATAGCAAAGAGCACAGACAATTCCATCTTAAAGCCCCCAAAGCTACAAACTGTCTGGAAAACCAGTTATATATGTAAATTAATTATAAACACTCACTGAGCAAGTCTCTGAGAGAAAAAGTAAGAGAAGGGAGGGATTTTGGGGATAAGAATATGAATATGTTCTTGCATGAGGGCCAGTATAAAAATGCAATCTAATACTACAGTACAACTATATAATCTGTGATGCTTATCTTTTATAACACTGTCTATAAGGTGTTGATTCAACTCCATAATCTTGGTTTTCTGCAGGGTTACTGTATTAGTTTGCTTTAGGTAGTGCAGGAGTATAACACCAATAAGTCAGTGAATTTGCCTACATATGACGATACAAAAACTTACTTTTACTTTTATCTTGCACCTTCAGTAACTTATATTAATGCATCCAAGCAACTTACTTGATGCCAACTTTGCGGTTGATGAACTCACTGGTAAGCTTCTCCTTCCTGTAAGCCAGCTCCTGAAGCACAAACCAGGGCACAACAGCAGAGCATTAGGAAAGAGTAGAAGAATTTCATGACTCATTTAAAAAAAAAAAAAAAGAAAAAAGAAATAAGTCCAATATGATTGAAGTGAATACAGTACTGGGTAT
Source organism: Lates calcarifer (assembly GCF_001640805.2). Classification (NCBI taxonomy): domain Eukaryota; kingdom Metazoa; phylum Chordata; class Actinopteri; family Centropomidae; genus Lates; species Lates calcarifer. Next base: position 23,437,678 of record NC_066853.1, read on the forward strand.
ATGCAGGTCCTGCCATCTGGGTACACCACCTCAGCCTCCTCTACCCTGAAAGAGCATGAGAGAGATGAAAATATCACCCTCACTATAAAACTCTTGCCCTTCGCCCTTTTACTGATCCTTACATTTGCTGCTCCTCATTTGAAGAGTAAACTAATTAATTAGTATGCTGGCAAAAAATGTTATCATGATGAAATTTCATATCAGTTAATATACTATTAAGATAAATGTGAAATCAGTATTTCTTTTACACTTAACGGTTGATTTTTGCTGAATCTGGCAGTTAATTGTGGTTAAAAATCATTCTTTATGGTCAGAACATGACAAACATTTACAGTGGAACATTTCACTAATTTGAGGTAGAAAACACTTATATTGAGAAAATCTAACTTAATTAATTCAAAACATAACTTGCAAAATACATCCCTCTCTTCCTGCAACGTGATTGACAGTTTGTGATTCATTTCTGTGTCTGCTATCTAAGCATGGAAATTAGTTATACTGAACATTTATCAACTATTTGTTATATTTCTATGGAGGAAAATTGTACAACCATTCTATATCGGGATGTAAAATGATAATGTGTTCAGCAAGCCAAAACAAAAAGGGTTAGGGTTAGGGTTAGTTTTTCACAATAATGACAGACATTCATCATCTTTCACTTTAAAATGCTGACATGAAATCCCAGTTATTGTAAGTCTCCAGTCAGAGAGGCTAGTATTTCAGACAGATATGACTTACGTGAAAGGCTGGGAACAATACTCGCTGAACATGGTCACCATCATGTCCAAGACGATCTTTGCCTAAAGAGAATAATGTCAAGTTAAAGTCAGTTTCTCTTGACAACAGTGATAAAACTGATTTATCTGTTCCCCCCTCAGTTGTACCTTGGTCACATCTGTGGCTGTGCACTCAATGAAGACGTTCTTTGTCTTCAGGCTGATTTTTGAATGGTCCCCTGGAAAACAGAAAAGAATGCTCACCACTAATGAGACATAAAGCATTTCATTATGGTGAAATGGCTTCAAAGTTTATTTTTTCCCTCTTTATCTTCTCAAACTTTAGCTCTCTATATATTTATGATTTCTGAGTGTTACTTCACTAGTGGCATTTTGTTTATTTTAACCTTGAGCTTTGTTGCTTGGAATCACAAAAAAACATCACTTTATCTAGACATAGAATGATGAAATACCAAGCAGACAGTCTGGCAAATACTGAGTTTATAATACTGAGTGTGACAAGAGCAGAAAATAAACCCAGAAATGAAGACAGAGACAGTACTCACCATTGATAATAGGGGGCATGGACAGGACAATGCCGTTGCTGTCATAGATGACAGGGTACACAGGCTTGTCTTCAATAATGTGAAGGTAATGCCTCAAGTGGCTGTCTGTCTGTACGCACAGAGAAAACAATATTGGATTTGCACCAAACAGAAAAAAGATGCTCAGCTGACCAACGTCCAGTTAAATAGCTGTGTACCTTATAGAGGCTCATGAGTTGGGTGGCAGTGTATTCTTTGGTCTGGTTGAGGGGTTTGAAGCAGATGTCCCCTGGAGGTTTGGCTGTGTATGTGAAAGGACCAGATATGGTGTCCAGGTCATGGGTCCCGATCGCCACCAGGCTCCTCTTCCTTCACAAAACACAGTTATTGGTTGAATACAGTGAATTTTCTTGGCCAAAACTATTTTAAAAAGGATAACAGAACTGTGTTTCTTATCCCAGTGTGAACACAAACTGATAATGTGGCCTGACATTAATCATTTGCAGTAAGCAGTCTACACTACACTGGCCATTTTGTTTGTCAGTGGAGCTCGATAGAGTGGACACATAAGCATTATCAACTTCTGAGAGACAGCAAACACTTGTTAGTACTATATATTTTTGCTTTCTTAAGTGAATTTCCTATACAATAAAAAGATAACATAATGTTAAATAAATTTTTGTCCTTTAAAATAGCAACATATTACACTACTTGATTCAAGGAAAAGCAACACCTGTTCTCACATGGCTCACAGTTCAATAAAGTCACTGAACACATTATGTAGATAAATTCTAAAGGATTATTAATTAGGGCAGGGAATTGATAACCAATGGCATTATCGATTGGACTTATCAATCCAATATTTAATTTTTTCCCTTGAGGATTCCTGATCAGTTTTCTGTGTGGGAAAAAAGTAGCTTACGTGAGTTTTCAGTGTCAATGCAACTTTTTCTTTTTGTCTCTGAGACTGAAGACAGACAGTCTGACAGTCTGTCAGTATCTGAAATGGATGAAATGAGACAATATTTGTACAGTATTCGTTTTCCTTTAGGTTTGCTTAGTAAATGGAAAAAATCTGCTAAGCCTGCCTGGAAGGTACTAATGTTATTACAGGATATTTACCCTCGCTGATGGAAGTGCTGCTGGCTTGAGAAAAAGTGGCAGTTGTGCAGTTCATTGTCAATAGATGTTTCATCATATTACTGGTGTTTCCATCTGCACTTGAAATTACAATTGGATGGATGGATTTGCTGGTTTTCATCACTGTAAACTGAAGGTTCAGGATATCTGATGATGCAAATATGTACTCTGGGAAAATGTGATGGCCATTTTTCACTGTTTTCTGACATTTTATCCACTAAAGCAGTGATTGATTGATTTATCAAGAAAGTCTACAGATTAGTCGGTAATGGGAAAAAAACTCTCCATACCCACTCAATTACCCACAACTACTTAGTAACACAAGTGCTTCATGTAGTGACTGGAACTGCTCTATGGACTCATCTCTATGGGTAGAAAGTTCTTGTCAGTAAATTGCAAGTAAAAACCCTCAACGATGAGAGGTTATCAAAAGCATTAATGTGTGTGATGAAATGTAAAGACAGCATGGTTGCATCTGTGAGGTGCCTCCAAAGTGAGCAACAGTGTATATAAAACTGGTTAAATCAACACATTACACAAGAACTAATAACCACATTTCCTGTGGTTACTCTAGGTATGCTGTTGCACTTCAGTGTTTCAGCTGGTCTGACCTGCAGATGTTTTGGTGGAGTTTCTCCTGTAGCTCGATGAAGCTGTCATAGCGCTCCTGCGTGAAGGTGATGTTCCTCAGCACTGCTGCCACAGCATGGGGCCGCACTGCTGCTGTCTGCACAGGAAAAAAATGAACTGATTACCACAGTAAAATACATCTGTGGTTGATTTGTAAAACAAACTAATGTTAGCATTAGGCCACAAACTATTTATTCTGCATTAAAAATTCTTAGTAATTCCACCCACCGCCTTGGTGATGATCAGCTTCTGTGGCTCTCCGCTGATTGGGCTAACGCGTCTGTAGCGAGGTGCCTCCAGCCTGCAACACAAATACAATCTCTGTAGCAACAGTAAAGCCAACTAGCCTTGGCATGCGCTTCACTATCACTGGGACACTCTTAAATAGTGGTAAAACCAGCAGGAGTTTTGTCCATATGTGGCAGTATAACCCATTCTATCAAGCGAAACACAACTCACTTATTCTTGAAGACCTGCAGTCCACGGACCAGCCCCTCCAGACACAGCAAGTCATAGCGGTTAGCTGGCACATCGATCTTGTACAAGATGATGTCAGATGCTCCTGATGCCTTGGAGTCACCCTGCTCTCGGCTGATTATCTCCTTCTCTGATGTCTGTCGTGGAGGCAGAGCAAAGTGATTTCAAAATTAAGACATAAATATTGAAGGATGGGATCACAGAGCTGCAACAGGTGTACCTGAATTAATTTCCTGCTATGATAGGTCATAATGTGCACCACGGGAAAGATCCCCTGTGATCACTTACTACTTATTAGGGAAAAGTTGATCACATTTGAAGTCATTTACTCACTATTTCATCCAGCTCCAGTCCAAATTCAAAGCACAGCTCGTCAAACTCCTCATCAGCTAAAACAAAATACGAACAGCCATAATTAAAAACAGCGTTATATACAGTTAAATTCTAACCTGTCGTTCCCATTGCAGCTACTGAACAGCGCTCAGTTCGTATTTAAATGACAGGACCGGGGGAAATGATGCAATCACGTTGACATCCAACTCAGAGATGTCACTATTATCTTCTCACCAGAAAACCCAGCAGAAATAAGCTGTTATTATAACCAATATATGGGACCAACGATTAAACTTTTTATTCAAGATAGTTACAGTTTACGCCAGGTGCCTCATAAATATTAGCCGTGTGTGAGCAGCTGCTGCGGTGCTAACTAACAGGCAGTGTGTTGAGACAGTCCTCTGACTTTCTCTGTCTTTAAGAGCCAAAGAGACAGTTAATAAACAGACAGAAAATTTCTCCTTTGCTTCGAAATATAGTATATATGACTCACTGTACGTTCTGCCCAAGGCTTTAAAGAGAAGATCCCTTTTGACTCCGACAGTCGGCATGTTTGTTGCTAATCCTCCTCAGCCCTGCGAAAAAGGACCCCACTAGCCGGTTGCAGCTGCCTGGGCGGTGCCTGATTGAAAAGCAGTTGAGTGGGAAGCATTATATCCATAAATCATATGTGGATACATTGTTATCCATTTGTGATTCTTAGCCACGATTATTATTATTTATTATTTCCCAATAATAATTAAGAGACGCGTATGCATAGTAATGAGTTCCAAAAAAATATATAGATAAGATAAAAAACTAAAGATTAAACTGAATCCATATATTTCAATACATATATGATTAATTATTTATTTGTTGGGGTTAAGGGTTTTTTGTCAAATACATTTTATTTCATACTTAAGCATAATACAATGTTTTAAATTATTTTTTTTAACAAATTCCGTTACTAATTCAAAAACAATAATTCATACATGTGCTCCAGTTATGCAACAAATCTTGAAAATTGGGATTTTTTTTATAGTAAACTTAATGCAGGACAATAGGTTGAAAGTCTACAAACAGGTGTCATAGCTGTAATAACTATTTGTGGGAGACCTTATCATTTAAAATGTTCAGTTCATTCAATTGTTGTGACTGATATACAGTTAAGTATACTGTAAGGACAACAGCATTGACCATGTGACACTTCACTTTATAGTCATTGATGAAACATTTTAGTTTCAAAACTTAAACTGAAATAGAAAAAATAGAAATCTAAATAGTTGTCCAAAAGAACATGAGAAAAAGCATCTGTGTAGTTTAGTCAGATAGATAGCCTAATAAGAAAAACATATCTTTCGATTTCTGTAGCACTGCTAAAAAACAGATGGCAGATTGTAAATTTGAAGGAATGTGCTTGAGTCATCTGACTGCTTATTGGTTAAAACTGATGGTGGTACCCCCAGATGTTGAATGAAATGATGAATTTACCATATTGTCCTACTGGTAATCAGATGTTGGGAGGGGTGTGGATCACAGTATTACCATGAACCGTATGAGAGAGAGGAGACAGTGGGCAGCAAACCTCATTTTTCCAATGATTAGCCTGTCAGTGAATCTGCCATCTGCCTGTCTTTCTGTAATATATCACCAGTGCTCCTGCATGACACTGCAGAGTGAGTCATCACACTGCCAGCAGCATACACACTTTCATAGCTCCATGTTTTCTTAGGTCTATAACAATATAACAGTCAACATAAACAGAGTAATATTTTTTATTTTATATTCATGGTGCATGACAAATATTCCAGAGAGTTTCCAGTTCAAATCCTAGCATAGCCTTAGAAAATAAGGATGACCAGTGCACTCCATGGCCTAGTGAAAAGAATGTGGAATTTACATTTTCACAAATCCCTCAGTGTAGTGGCCATCTGCATTAAAGCAATGTGAGTGTTTTTACAGTTGGGTATCCCAACTGTGCATGTATGTGTGTGTTTTTGACTGGATGGGAACTTTAAAAATGGGTCAAGGCAGATAATTCTCAGTATGCAACTGTATAGAATCAAGAAACTAAGAGCTGACATTTGACATTGTGCATTATCTCTGTCATGATAAACCTCAGAACCTGAGGGCAAGTTCATTTTTACAGGAGCTTTTACAGGAGCTTTTACAGTTCTGTTTCCTATTAAAACATCCTCATTACTACACTGATAGAACTGACAGTCAGCGGGTGATGTGCGCGTGCAGGTGTGTATGTGTGTGTATGTGAGAGAGAGAGAGAGAGAGAGAGAGAGAGAGAGAGAGAGAGAGAGGCGCGCGCGCGTGGCTTCCTCTGACCGTCAGTAACCCAGGCAGTCACCTCGAGCCCTCCTTGTATCTGGTCCGGCCCCTAGCACGCGCCACCTCCACGAGTCCAATCATAACGCAGCTAATGCACCCCCCAACACTTCCGGGCTCAGAGCGCGATATCGACGGACAAATTAAGAGCTGATGGATGAATTAATGTAGAAGGCGGTCACATACAGAGCCTGAAAACAGTGAGTTTGTAAGTCGGCTCGCCGCTGCCGTGAACTGGATAAACAGACAGGCGAGAGCGGAGACATTCACCGGTAAGTTTTCCTGTCGTTCAGGTGCCGTTTTACGATGAGTGTCTATACCCAGATGTTAGGGATGCTGCAGTTGTGTCAAGCTGCCCAAATTAGCCAGATTACTCTAGAAGCAACGCTCTAAATTCTTTTTAGGGTTCAATTTGTTACGAATATAACACTGCACAGTTACTTGCTAGCTAAAGTAATGTTATTAACTTAACCAGTGAAGCAAGACCCGCCCGAAATTTTGAGGGAATAGCTAATGTAATTCTGTTTTTTCGGCTGCTTTCTGTAGATATGCCCATACTTGATGTGTATGTGGACGAATTTTGATGATGACATTCGTTTCCAGTGCTATGAACAATGTCCACTAAATTATATTAGCAGCAATCAGAAATGTGACATTTATTACGTGTTTTATTTTGAAATTCTAAACCGGAAGTTTTCATCGCCACTGCGGAGTGTTTAACATGACAAGTCAGCGCACTGACAACTCAGCGCACTTGGATGCTGCAGTCCTAACATCTGCGTGTCGCTGCTGAGACCACCGTACTTACAATGGCATTGTCAGTAATATGTAACGTGTCTTTTGTTCTGTTTAATTAGCCTTAAAAAGGAGTGACTCATAGGTATTTCAGTACTTTTGCACACATTCACTCATTGCTCTGGAAGAGAACTTTTACAAACACCAGCTCATTTTTTATATTTCTTGTGGTAGACACATTAATACGGTTATAAAATGGTGAAAAATAGGGCACATTTTATTTTAACAAAGGCCAGAGCTGGAAAGCACCTAACAACAGTCCTCACTAACTTTTACAGCCTCAAGCTGCTCACCACTGTTTACACAGCTGGAGTGAACTGGCCTGTGGCAGCAGTTATTAAATGATAATAATTATTACACCTGTAACAAAGATACCAACTAAATCAGATACAGTTGAAGGATTGTTTAGCTGTCATAGCAACAATTTCAGGTCAGAGGCATCAAGAGAGCTAACAGCAGAGAGGAACAGGTTGGTGACTGGCATGTCTGACAGTAGTTTATGTCCCTATGTATACACAAAAGCAGGGGAAAGCTGCAGTCTGATCCACATAGTCCAGCCAATTGTTTTTTGTACTTTCACACTCACACCTAAACTCTTCAGTTGTTTTGCAAGATTTTGATTATGTCACTATTTGAAATTGGCAAATACACTTCATCTGTGTAAAATTGTCCCGTACCCACACACCCTGGGCGTGTGTACACACCACATGCACCTCCTCTTTGTTTTCACACACAAACAAACAAACACACACACACGCGCACACATACACACACACAGTCTGACCCTTGGGACTGAATCATGTGTTGGTGCGTCGTTTCGCCACAATGCCCATGTTGAAGTTTCTGCAAGACTTCAGCCTGCCTGCTTAGCCGAGTGGGTGAAAGCATGATGACGTTGGCAAACAAAAGACCCCATTCACACAATCCCTTAAGGAAGCAATGATTCCGTCATACACACATAGACACACACACACACACACACACACGCCTGCTCACCCCATCGCTACGTAGACCATGCCACAACATTATTCAATTAATCCAGTGCATGGAGGCTGCCTGCAAAGCGCCTGCTTGTTGCATAAGGCTGCCCATTAAGCAACTACGAGTGTGCACACTGTGGCTAACTGCTTCTTGTACGGTAAGAGATTAGAGTTAGCCTTGCTTGTGTGCTGCTGTGGTGCAAATTAGGGTCTTAACCTTTTACTGAGACAGAAGGGAGTTGCTCTTGTTAATCATGCTGTGTGTAGTTTGATTGTTCAGAAAGCCACAGCCTGCTTGTCCTGGTTCGACTTGTCTCCTCTGGTTGGTAAATGGCTAATGAGGACTGCAAGTGATGCATATGTATAATGACTGATATTCTAGTCACACATACATGTTTATGGTGAAGCAGTTTGGTTTCAGGAGGATCTGTGTCTACGTTTATGCAAAAAAAATCCTTTTTATGCAAAGCTCAGCAGACACTCCCTCACAAGTTACAGACTCTCTCTTCTGTGACCTAAGTGCTCTGTTTATTGTCACAAAACAGCAGTGGAAGAAGCAGAAATCTGCCAGCATGCTGCTCTGTGGATTCTTTTCCTCTAGTCTGATAGGTTGTTTACCCCAGATGAACTCACTTCTCCTCTATAGCCTCTATTTCATTGACCTCAACTTTCTGCAGAAAAGAAAAAAGAATTATAAGAGGCAGGGAAACCAACAAGCAAAGACTGGGTGATAGCATGCAGTGGTAAAGTATCTGTTCCACCAGGATACAGTTTTGATAAGCTGTTGTGTCCTATGATGAAGCAAGGCATCCTGGCTGGGTAACATGACACCAGGAAGAACAACAGCGCTATAGACAAAGGAGCCCATATCCCACAGGGAACAGATGGTAGACTGGGTGAGCACTGCTGGTAAAATCTTTGATTTATTTATGAGTCTCAAAGAGACACTTGAGGGATGAGTGTATTTGGGAGGGAGGTGTGTACAGTGTGTGTTAGCAGGTAGTTGTGGGAGGGGAAAGATGTGGTGAGCCTCTCACGTGAATAATGAATTACTTGCTGCTAAAATAGATTGTTTTAGGCCTTCAGAGTGTGTGTGTGTGCGTGCATGCATGCTTACAGCATTTTGACCGGATGATGTTTTTTTTTAGCTGCAAAATTGCAAATACAGTAGAAATGTCAATATGCATTAGGATTTCTGACACTAATGGCCTGAAATGGCAGTTTAAGGACCTCATTACCCAGAAGTCATGTAGTATCTAATGGGGATGTCACAATAAAGACTTTCAGTGGTGTGTCCAGCATTCTTAATTGTTAGAAAATCACTTTTGCAGTTGTGCCCAACAGCCAAGCAATAATATAATAGTAATCAATAATAATAAAAATGAATGTATGGTATCTCTGATGGGATGGCACACTCTGCTAGGGCTGGAAATAAACCATATTATTGACATTGTGAATCACTTGAGGATTAAATTTAACTTTATATCAGAACATGAAATAAATTCATTGTAATATTCATTGAAATAAATCATATATATCATAACCATACAGTCCCCTTCCACTCAAATTGTGTTTTGCATATTGTTACTTCACCTGGAAGTTTGAGCTTCACTGTGTAAAATTATGTATGTGTAGAGTTTGAGACACTAGCATGCTGTTTTCACATCCATCTACTGAGCTCACCTTCGATCTGAGTGTAAAGAGCTGTAGCACGTTTTTGCTATCACTACATAGCTAGCGTTAGCATTAGCAGCTGTTTACTGACCAAGCTAGAAGAAAGAAGTTCAGCATCAAACGTCATTCCTTTATTTGCCATGAGATATCTCTGGTGGTGAAAAGCAATGACAATATTTTGCTTCAAGTTCTGTCACTTCTTCTCTTCTACTGAGGTTAGCATTTTAACCAGCTAGTCCCAGCCTGGCCAACCTGTCTTGTTACTTTCTGATAGCAGCTCACAGTAGGGTCCAGACTGCCCTGAGGAAGTAGCGCTGCGTAGAGGGCTTGTTCTATCCTCTTGTACTTTAAGCTCAACAATAGCTGATAGCTCATCACCACCTGCTTCCGCAAGAAACCACATCCAACGGCAGAGTTTACTTATTCTTTGATCTGAATAAAAGTTTTGCTAATCTTGGACTGTAGCCTGTTGGCTTACATACGTTTGTGAATAGCAAACTAGCAGTAATAGTAAAACATGACAGCCATGGTGATGAGATAATCTTAAAACTGATCTCTGTTCAGAACTCTGGACAGCTCCCAAACTCTGCCAGTACTTACTGTATGTTACAGCTTCCATTGCCAACCTAGTAGTTTGTGGTGAGTGCGTGTGTGTTTGTCCAGAGATACAGTATTGTATTGATGGAAACAAGGAAGTGAGATGAAAAAAAAGTACACACGCATATTATTATTATTATTATTATTATTATTATTATTATTATTATTATTATTATTATTATTATTGTACATCTCTGTATAGAACTTTTCTCTCTTTCCCCCAGTGGAAGCAGATAGCCTGACGCCCACCATGACCTCGGTTTTGCTCGAGGTTTCTTCCCTTTAAACGGGAGTTTTTTCTTGTGACTTGCTTGCACATGGGGAATGCTGGGTCTCTAAAAACAATAATGTGTATAATATAATTTAAAGTATGTATGTAAAGAGTACACTCTAGACCTGCCGTATTTGAGAAGAGCCCCTTTATGATTTGGAGCTTTATAGGTAAAGTTGACTTGACTTGAACTGACTTGGCTCTCTCTGTAAATCTTGCGTCATGGAGTTGAATGGGTACAGTATGGCTGGTGGATCCACTGCTTGGCAGCAGACACACTTGAGCCACAGCTTGTTCCTTCTGTGTACTTGTCTGTTCCTGTCTTAGCCATATCCTTCTGTCTAGTGGCTTGTATCCTGTCACACGCACTCACATATGGTCTTTCAGAAACCTCTTACACACCCTCTCACACTGCTGTTTACACAGACAGCCTTTTTCCATTTCATCTTTTCACTTTCTCCTCTGTTTTCTTCTCTTTCCACATCTTTTTTGGTATGTTTGTTTTCCTCTCTTTTTTCTTTTTTGTTTCAGTTGGTTGTTCTGTGTTCATGCACTGGATACAGGAGTTTCAAAGTGGGGAAGGAACAAGTATGGTGCTGGTGTGTTTGTCACATTGTGGTTTTCCAGAATTTCTCTTCTGCTTTTTTTGAGTGCTAGAGCATATGTGACTCACTGATTTTCTTTCGGTTTCAGAATGAGACTAGATTCTTGTATTCTTGTATTCTTGTATTCTTGTAGTCTGCAAAAGCTTAAGATCACCATCAAGTACAAACATAATCTTATGCCAGGTTAATGTCATTTATTTTCCAGGGGTGGACCTGTGGGCAGTGTATTACTGCAGTACGTAAAAGCAAGAGGGAAGAAAGAGAAGGGGACAGAAGAAAAGAGGGACTGACTGCAACAGCAAGAGTAAGAACTTTTTCTCACAACTCGTCGTCCTCCTCACTCTTCTCACTGCTGTCCACCGTCATCACAGCTTCAAAATGAAGCTGAAGGAGGACCTGAACCCCATGCTGCTGCTCCTCTTCCACCTCATGGTATGGATCTACACCTTCATCACCTTCCTGCCTTACTACCTCTTCAGCTGGGTCTCAGAGCCCGTCGGGGGCTTCTGCGGCACAGAGGAGGAGCGAGCCAAGAGAGCCAAGAGTATCTCTGTGCTGGGATGTCCCGAGGGACCCTACAGAGCAGTGAGTGCCACCAAGAGGCTGGTGACGTCGATGCACCCGGGAGTGGACACCCTGGATAAGTTGTTTGAATATGCGGCCATGAGGTCCCCCCACAGCAAATGTCTTGGGACGAGGGAGGTGATCAGTGAGGAGGACGAGCATCAGAGCAATGGGAAGGTGTTTAAAAAGGTAAAAAACAATGGGGAAAGTGTGTTTATATAGGTAACACCATAGTAATACCAAAACAGCCAGGAAATAAATCAAATAGAAAAAGGTCTACAGGAAAAAGGTGCATGAAACACAACATTAGGGGTGGAAAAGGTGGAACATGTAGCTTCATATTTAGCATAGCTTTATATCTACTGGAGAGATATGAGAGTGGTAATAATAAGTTTCCCAAAATGTTGAGCGGTTCTCTGAAGAGTGAATCTCTGAATTCTTTGAACCAATAATGAACACATAACTGGTATTAAAATTATGTCCAGTATGAAATATGTAGAAAGAAATAAAAAAGGTACAGTCATATATAAGTGTTTTATTAGATTGGAGATTAAACTGTATCACTGACTGCACAATATGAAGCAAAGTCTGAAATCGTACAGGGGAGCAGGCTAGGTTTGGTTAATAAAGACATTTTGGTTTGGATGGATTATGGCAGTGTTTGTCCAAGTGAGGCCATTGAGTAGGTTCAGGAAATACCAAGGAAAGTAAGGAATACTTTAATTAGCTTTTCATTCACTTGTAATTTGGCTGATCAGACAGCAGAGTATAATAATTGCTACTCTAATCATGCATACAGACCTATCCTTTAATATGTGTCTGCTTAGGGATCTATACTGTGATCACGTGCACACACATGCAAGTGTAATGTGTCTTCAACTGGCTCAAACAAACACTTTTTACAAGCAATATATTTCTTCATAGTTCTTATATATTATATGATTGAGGAAAATTGCAATTCAGATAATAATAATAATAAAATCATCATTGTGTGGAAATTCTAAATGAGACTGTATACATTGTCAGCACTCTCACTCTCCCACTGTCTATTCAGATCTCTTGTAAAATTGCTTGTTAGCTTTGTAGAAACTCTAACTTGCACTGACCTTACAAATGTTAAGAGAGGACAGAGAAGAGAGAATGGAGCAATAAAGACAAACAGGGAGGAGAAGTTGGCATTTGTTCAAAAGTGTATCAAGAATTTGTTCAAAAAGGAATCAAAGAAAAAAAGTAAGTGAATAAAAGTAAGAGCACACAGTTTTGATGCAAACATATAGGGTACTAGCATGTTTTGCTACCATGTGGTTGATTTGCTTCTGGACAGTGTGCTAATTCATATACACCTAGATTCAAAAAACACTATGCATGGTGCCTGCACAATCAGGAGTTAGCCAACTTTGACGTGCCGTTGCATTATCCCTGAATTGCCCCACTAATCCCAACAGCTTGGTCCTTCTAATCCATTTAAACCTCACTGTTGAAACACTGATTGCTGCAAGAGATCACATCTTAGCTGTTCAATTCCTACCTATTTCTTCTAGCAAGTGGAAAAACAGCTTTATGTAGTCATCATGACTGAGTGCCTTTCTGTTTCTGTGTGCACTACCATTTATTAACCATTAGGAGCCAGTATAACCTCATGGCATGCTCCTCTATGTGTCTGTGGCTTTTGATGTCATCAGTGTGTAAGTGTTGAAGAGCATATCCAGAAGCCTGTGTTTATCTTCTCCACATGCTGATGATCATCATGAAATGCAGAAGCATGAGAATGACAGCAGAAGAGGAAGCAGCTCTGTTTGGAAATAGTGAACTGTTGCTCCCTTTCCTGCGAGTTCTTAATATGAAACAGGCCAAACGTGACAGTGGGATATAATTTACTGTGCTGTACTCCTGTGATAAAATACAGCCACTAACACACAATAAATCGAGATGTGCTGAAATGCTGTCTGATTAATGTGGGTAGTTTAATGGCTCACAACATCCCCTGAATAGTACCCAGTGTAGCATTAAATGAATAGTGCATATTGGGCTTTTAATTTAATTTCTACTTAGGGCATATATCCTTCCTTCTCTATTTTATCTACTGCATCTTTTTATTCCCCCTATGCTTCATCACTGACAAAATCCTATTGTACTTCTCTATCACACTTTCCTACTACCCACTCTGCCCTCTACCCCCTCTGCAGGTAGTTCTGGGTGAGTACTGTTGGCGCTCCTATAAGGAGGTCCACACAGCAGCGTACCAGCTGAGCAGTGGTTTGGCAGCACTGGAACAGCAGCCGAAAAACAACATCGCCATCTTCTGTGAGACACGAGCCGAGTGGTTCATAGCTGCCCAGGCCTGCTTCATGAACAACTTCACACGTAAGTCCAGTACAACTATGGACACACAGATATACATAGAGAATGGGCAACACCACATATAAAGGTGTTAAAATTGGAAGTAAATACATCAACATTACAAACGCTAGAAATATGGATACCTTACAGGTAAATTTCTTGTAAATGACGCTATTAAACTATTTTGTCCACCCACTGTGTTGCATACGATTAACTAGCAGTTATTTTCACCATTGTTTAATCCTTTATTATTTATTTAATTATTTGAATTGAACCCATGACCTGTTTCCATAGCCCAAGGCGACATTTTTAAAATTGCTTGCCCTGTCCAACCACCAGGGCACATCTATTTCATTGTATACACAAATACAAACCAAAGCATAGCTTTTTCAGGAGTACCTGTTAAACCTTCATCTTCATATTACATAACACCAGTCTATTTTTACTTTTTCCTTAATTTCAATTTCTTTCAATTTCTGATATTCACAACAATGGGAGTATGTGTAGACAGCCCTGCAGTAGATGGGAAAGTGGCAAATACATCCAGAAGATTTTACTGTTAATGGGAATCAGTGACAACAACAAAGAAGTAAATCTGCACTTAAATCTTTGCCTGTACTTTCAGTTTAGTTTTTACTGTACTGCGACCTTAAAGCAACTCTGTGTTTTTTTGTTTTCCTCAGTTAAGTCTTTCCCACTGAGCATCTTCCAAATGTGTCTGAATTAGGCTGATTTATTGCAATTTGTGTTTGTGTGTGTGCCTGTGCATGTTCGTGCACACGCATGTTAGTGGTTGCAGTGAACAATTTGTAACATGCAGGGCCCAGCTGAGACAGAAGAAGGTCAATTTGTCCCTTCTGCCTTGCTGTTACATAAGTGTCCCATTTCTCTTCATTCACTTTGTCTTTCCATCCGTTTCATTTTCTTGTAATGGAAGCACACTCAAATACACAATACATTTTCATGTTACACGTGTACAGTGTACATGTACATCGATTGTACTTTCAACAAAAGGGCTTCTTTTGTACCAGAAAATGACTCTTTCAGCTTGTATCACATGTATAAAATGCTGTACCTGTCAGCCCCAAATAGTTTTTGGTTTCTTCCGGTGACCAACTCCAAATGAATCTCAACAGCACTTGAGACAGTTGTTAGTTGAGACATTAAAAAAACAACAGAATTACTGTTACATAAAAGAAAATAAGCAAAATATTCCTCTGAACAAAATACTTTTTTTCATGTTTTTCATGTTTCTTATTTTAATGTCAACGAATAAGTCAGCAGCAGCTTTCTGCCCTAAGGGATTCCCTGCTGGTTTACTCTTTAATATGTTCTGTACCAAAGAGTACTTTCTCTACTATGAACATCCACAGCAGTACTTTAAGTTCATTAAATCTTTTTGATTGTCCTTGAAGGACCATTTTCCTCTGTGTGCTTTGGTCTATGCTCCATTAAACTGTCAGGCTCGGAAAATACGTTGCAAGCACAAGCCAATAAAGCATCTTTATAAAGCAACCAAGGCAGTGGATAACACATAGTGCGGGTGCGGGGGGGTAGAGGACAGGAGTTAAAGGCTGGAAGGAGTGATGGGGTAAGAGACGGAGGGGAGGAGAGAATGAGAGAAATGAGGGGTGATGGCGTCAGAGGAGGGGTGAGAGAGTCTACGTGAGCATCTGATGTTGACAGAGGCATCAAGGAGTCAGCCAAAGGCCC
Source organism: Lates calcarifer (assembly GCF_001640805.2). Lineage (NCBI taxonomy): Eukaryota > Metazoa > Chordata > Actinopteri > Centropomidae > Lates > Lates calcarifer. Next base: position 23,453,374 of record NC_066853.1, read on the forward strand.
CCAGTGAACTCAAACACTTGGCGCGCGCGTGTGTGTGTGTGTGTGTGTGTGTGTGTGTGTCTGTGTGCGTGTGCGAGTGTGTTTCTGTGTTTGTGTTTGTGAGTGGACATTGTATATCCACTGTGTATTGGCTCACTGTCAAAAGGCAAATGTCCTCATCATTTGTTGCTATCATGAATTTTCCGCACTTGTCACTGTATGTGAGTGAAATAAACAGCAATTACACAGCATACATTCTCTTAATACTGCTGTTGTCTTGTGAAAACCTCATAATTCCAGTTTTTCCAGGCTGCTTTTTAGGTCTTAATGTCAGTTGAAGGATTACATAGTCCCCCATGGAGTCGAAAAAGTTAGACTCTTGGGAACCTTTCAAGATCTCGTTTGTTGAACTGAAAAATGCAGTGTGACACTAGGCTGAGTGTCTCACAAATTCCTTGTCTGATGCTGATGAGTGCAGCATGGACATTTGTTAGGTTGCCTGTATAAAATGACTAAAAATGCAAGTAGTGTTTGATTGTGTGTCTGTGTAAAGCTGGAGCCCAATCTGTGTTTAGATCTCACGGCTTGAGGTGTCATGGCCCTCGTTCACACACGCTCACACAGTAGCAGAGCAGGAAGTATTGGAGCTCCATGACGCAAAAAGGAGATGTAACTAAGCCCTGTCCCATAAACTCCTGTGTCTGTATCATGCAGGGTTATGGGCTGTGTTCTATATTGCTCTCTCTCCTCTTCTTCCACTTTCACCCCTTTTCTCCTTCTCCGTCTGTTTTTTTTTTTTTTCCTCAGATGTGGGGGTTGACCCTGAAGCGACTTTGCTCCTGGTGCTCTGATCTTTGAGCAACCACACACAAGCAGAAAACAGAAAACAAACACTAATTCACACAGCACAAGCCGTGTATTTAAGGAAATGGGCCAACTGTTCAGGCCATCACGTCTGCCTGATTCAGCTCAACAGATGACACTGATTTATCTCATCATAAATTCACTTTGCAGTAATAACCTAATCACAACAGCAATGTCAGGGAAAGATCTTTTGATTTTGTGGCAGTCAGTCAGATTAAGTAGGGATGTGAGAGGAAAAAGTATCAGGCTGATGTTAGTTTGATAATCACCAGCTGGACACAGTGTATCTCCACTGTTAGCATGCCTCTCATTTTTAGATTTATAAGCTGTATCAACATTTATTTCATGAGTTGGCAAACTACAAAAATGCTATTATCAAGTGCTTGTGCATTGGAAGCCCACAGCTTGTCTTTACACTCTAACCTTGCATATCTTTGGTCTGGGAAGTCTTAATACTCCAGCACTCAGTGATATCCATCATCAGTGTTGGACCTCGCTAATGCTCTTGTGACTCAGAGGGAGCAAATCACTGCAGCCAGGTTCCAAAATCTGGTAGAAAACCTGGAACCAGAATAGTGGAGGCTGCTGTAGTAAGAGATTAATGCCTGTAGTTTGGGAAAGTCACACTGAACAGTCGCATATGAATGTAACGTTCAGGTGTGCACAGTCTTTTGTAAAATGTGATACACATGTTACTGGAATTAAGTGAGTCAGAAACACAGTTCAGTATTGATGCAGTGTATCGTATCTACCACATCACAAGACACTGACTAGTCAATATGTGATTTAAAAAAAAAAAAAGACTCAAAACACAAACTCATAATGGCTCTATGATGCTCACAAGTGGACGCATGTATGCAAGTGTGTGACCAGTGCTGTATCAAACATATGCACTTAGTCATAACACGCACACCCCCTCACATACCAGTAATGTTTATATCCCCAGAAGAGTGCTTATCAGGCAGAGAGAGCTTGTGTCCCATTGGCTCAGAGGCTGAGCTGAGGCCTCTGGAGGTGCCTGATGATGTCACTGTTGTGGGAGGGGCCAAACCAGAAACGCTGAGCGATGTAGACAGAGTGCACGTACATTGTCCATCTTCATACATTCAACACACTGTCTATATGATGGTTCTATACACACAAACACAGGCTTGTCCTAAGCTTGTCTGTTCATTCACTAATGTGGTTACTTAGTCCTCTGTATCTCTTTATGTATTTCCCATTATATCATGTACTGAACCTGTCAACTATCAATAGCAAACCCTGTATATTGTTGTGCACTCCAGTACTAAAGGTTTTCAACACAACACCCCCTGAAAGAACTGTTTCAAACTGTACCAAAAGTATAGTCAACACATAAACAGCTCTCACAGCAGTCTTAACAAACTTTTTTTTTTCTGTTTCATTTTTTCTCATTTATTGTCAGCCAATCTCTTTACTGACCGTATCTTCAAGCCTTCAGGTCAAAGGCCTATTCTTTATTATAGAATGACCATTTTAACTGTAATTGTGATATTACAGTCAGGACTAGTTTAATGACACTTCCCTTGAATTGGCACTGGATTTTAGGAAATGACATGCAGATGTAGAGTAATTCTTGAAAGCAAAGATTAGATGTGCCAGATTACAAAATGAAAACAAGCTGTTTATTCCAAGGAGTATTCTTGTATTCTTGTGAAAACATTTTGTTGCAGAGTCTATTAGGTTTGATTTGCTGTAACCGCACACTGTATATTTCCGTCTTTTTGAAATTGTAAAATTGCATCATTATAGCAGAATTACAAAAATACTTTTAAAAAATACGTATTTATTTATTTGGTAAAAAGTAGAAAGTACAGCTTTTACCTCTGGTACAAGATCCTTGATATTTATGATTCAGTCATTTTTGGTAATAGTTTTTTTTTTTTTTTTTTCATGTGTGTGTGTGCAGTGGTAACCCTTTACTCTACACTGGGAGGTCCAGCCATCGCTCATGGGCTGAACGAGACTCAGGTGACCCACGTTATCACCAGCAGAGAGCTCCTGGAGACCAAACTCAAGGTTAGAACACACACAAACATATCAAAAATGTAATAATATTCTCCACAAATCTGTTAATACATTTTTAGTGGGTCTTAAGGGTTGAAAGAGAAGGTTTTTTGTTAATAAATGCTGTAGCTATACCTGTGTCAACAAGGGACTTACAAAATGTCCAAAACTGATATAAATCAGGGTTCTAAACAAAAGGTTACATTTTGAGAGATACATTCCTTCACCTCTGTCTATAAAGGTCGTTACACTTGTTACCATATAAACTAAGTTGAGGAAAGTTTAGCTTTCACTACATCACTGATGTAAAGTCTGTCAGTCGTTCCAGACTTGAACAATAATATTAAGGCAGCTCTAGGCCACTGTTATCTATCAAAGAGAATCTGAACTGTTGGAACAGTGCTGATTAAAGAGGAGGAGAGAAGCAGTGTGTCACCATAGTGATATAAACATAAAGAGAGGTGCATGTGCTGTGTGTTATGGGATTAGGGTTTGGACTGGTTCAATCCCCAAAGACAAGTGCTGCTCTGGCATTTCATCTCTCCTTTTATCAAGGTGGGATAAACAGAGCTCCTCTGCTCACTCTCACACATCCCCTCAGACCAAATACTGATGAAGACGATGTGCATGGGATTTCTAGTTACTTGTCCAAGAAGAAACCTGGTTTTCATCTTGTGTTGTGTATACAGAGCACTTGTATGCTTGTCGTCATGCTTGTGCTCAAGCTTACATGTGTGTGTGTGTGTGTGTGTGTGTGTCAGGCTATCCTAAGTGAAGTTCCAAGGCTGCAGCATATCATTGTAGTGGATGACACACCAACCTCATGGCCCGGCTATCCGCATGGCATCACTGTCCACAACATGGCTGCTGTGCAGAAACTGGGGGCCAAGCCTGAGAATGGTAAGCTTGCACAACATGTCACTTCTAACCCACCTACAACTATTTAATTGCAGAGCATTTAGTGTCTTGTTGTGTCCTAAATAATATAGCTCATCCATCAAAAATTCCACAAGAGACAAAAATGCCTGAATTACGTTAAGCATGTAAAACGTATTTGTAACCTGGGAAGACACTTGACTCATCTTGAGTAATGAATACTAAATAGTTATATCATGTTTTCTGTGGCTGTGAAGGCATTATCTGAAGCCATTAGGGTTATTGGCTTGCATCCATGATATAATTTAATTTAGACACTAGAATGAGTTACTAAAGGGGTGCACATAGAGAATGAACAGGAGAGGACTAAGCATCAAACCCTGGGGGACGCCTTGGGACAGAAGGGTGATGGAGGAGGTGAAGTTATTGATGCTGATGAACTGTTGTCTGTCTGTGGGATATGACTTCAGCTGGAAGAAGGCAGTACTGGGAGTTAGGAGTTAGATTCAGAGGTTTGGTTCAAAAGCAACAGTGAGAGCTGATCCTCTGCTGTGTTGCGAATCCAGACATCCATACTAGCAACTAAAAGTTAGAGTACATCACTGTTGGTCCTGATTTAGACCATTCTTTTCTAGATCCCCCCTCACAAATCAGGTTCTGTTCTGTTCAGAACCTGTAGTAGTAGTTTTTGCTTACTTGTGCCCTCCTCAGGCAGGCCACCTTTGTCTGGTGGATCTTCAGGTTGTTGTACACCTTGCCATAGATGCAGACTGCACTCACTGACAGTACTAAAAAAATAGAATTTATAGATTATGTTACATGAGTATATTGAGAATTTATTCTATTGGTGTTTTGATATTTTTTATATTGTGAAAACTGTGCTGTTCATGATTTTTTTTTTTTGGTTTAGTGCCTTTTGAATCATTGTTATCATAACAATATAGAGGAATTATAAGCAAAACTATTTTAATTGATATTTGTCATGTCTCACAGAATTTGAACAATTATTCACTCACTCCAAACATTTTGGGCAAAAACATAAACCACCACTAACCCAGCTCCATTTGATGCAGTACTATGAACTCCACGGGGAGTAAAAGTAAAAGTTGAACAATTAATGACTGTAAGGCAGTTGACGATTGACTGCAGGTTAAAAGTGCCTTGGAATACCATTTTCATTGAAAACTACCAAGCCAAACCAGCAAAAAAGCACCACACAGAAAACTAAGACAAGCACTCACCGAAGAAAAAATATCACTTAGCCTTCCAAACCCCTACTAACTAAATCTAATGTTTCATCCATGTGTTTCATAGTGCATCTTGTTTGTTTTAGTGGTGTAGTTTAATACTTAGAAACAGATAATCCCTCTCTAAATGGTGGGGTTTTTCTTGGGGTAGGGGTAGGAGTAGGGTGGGGCCAGATTGGTATTAGTGCCATTAGGTCATGTGAATGAGGAAGTGCTCACATCTGTGTTAGATTAAGGTTGATACGATGCTTATTCAGTTAGTGCATTGGATGGATCCATTCAGGCCCCTCTCGCCTTTTATTGCGGCCCCTTGAACTGCCTGACCCAAAACAAGAAAAGTTGGCAATGTGATGTGCAGATAAAGAGGGAAGGAAGTATGTTTAGCAGGGGAGGATGGAGCACTGGGATATAGGAGAGGGCCATGTTTACTCATAATACTGTTAACTTCACATGACATCAGCTCTCAGAGAACACACTCCTACATGCCTTGCATCCGAGTAAGAGGAAAGAGAAAGAGCGGCCCTCCCCATGTGACTCGAATGTACTTTACACTCCCTTCCTCTTCTTCATGGCTCCCCTCATCTTCACTCTACTTTAGCTCCACACTTTGCTGAACAGAGTGGAAAAACAGGACTAGTCTCTCATTTCCCACATGAAGAGTACACTGCTAGACTAGCAAACCACCAACTGGTTTTGTTTCCCCCTCTAAACTGATTTGGATTTTACTTGTTTATTCAGACAGTAGGAGTCCCAGATCAGACAGCATGGGATTCATCACTCTGTGTTCCGTGGGCTCAACTTTTATCTTGTCAACCTTTTCCTAGTTAAACATTCTTAGATTTTGAGACACATGCTCCACAACCATTATTGGTCTTGAGTGTAAGCCTCCAAAGCCACTACATGCAACAAGAGCCACAGGAATCATGGGAAAAAGGGAAGGGAAGCAATCTTAGTGCTCTGCCTTAGGCTGTGTTAAGACTGACTTCAGCTCTGCATGAATAAAGAATACTAAAACACTAGGCAACCATTTAGAATAGTTCTTACATATCTGTAAAGTTACCACTGAAGTAATTATTGTATAATTTGTCACAATGATCACAAGGTAAACAGTACAGCATTCACACCAATTACTGTAATCTACTAGGAATGTGCATTTACATTTATGTGATTTGCCAATGCAGCACCTTGCTTGATGCTAAAAGTTGCTAAAAGCCATAAGCCAGGTTTAACTTTTTCCGGAGCCCCCTGTCCTGCTGCACCGTCAGACTAGCTCCATTTAAATCACATAGGTTTGAACATGGCCTTAATGCTTTTTAGATTTGCATTAGGGTGCTTAAAAACAAACATAGGTGCAAAATAAAAGATTATTTAGGCCTATAAGTGACTGGGAATCCCATAGAAAACACACACACTAAGCTGACAGCCTGGGCTGGATAAACAGATGATAATAGTGCCAGATATACACAGCTGAAGTCCTGGGAGAAAATAAAAAACAAGATTGAAAAGAAAAGACTGAAAAGGGATATAAAATGTGAGAGAGTGGGAAAAAGATGAGAGGAAGAGGAGTAAAGGAATGGAGATGATGTTTCTGGTCAGCACAGTCAGACACAAATCCTTCACTGTGCCAAGATTATTTTTTACTATCACAGCTGACTATTTTCATCCCTGTATCTGAATTTTTACAAGGTTTCTCTTGGATTACAGACACTTCTGAATATTTCCTTGTCACATAATGCATTGTCTTCTATTTAAAATGTTTATCTTGCACACATGCAACAAATAGAAGACAGCCTATTACTTCCATTCCAAGAATGTGTCTGTGTGGATAGTGTATAAACATGGGTGCATTTTTGTGCATGGCTGTCACAATTTAGTCTGTGTTCTTGTGTGTGTGTGTGTGTGTGTGTGTGTGTGTGTGTGTGTGTGTCTGTATGTGTTTTGTGGCCAGTTAATATATAAATACAATATACACAAATCACAGAGTCATGTTCAAAGCCCTTACATGCAGCTCTGTACTATTCAGCTCACGTGTGTGTTTTTGCATGTATATGCATGTTTTCTCTGTTCACATTACAGCCACACGTGAGCGTGCACAGCCGCTGCCTTCAGACATTGCAGTCATCATGTATACAAGCGGATCCACGGGCATACCAAAGGGCGTCATGATCTCCCATAGCAACATGATTGCTGGCATCACAGGAATGGCTGAGCGACTGTCTTATCTGAAGTAGGCCACACAAACTCACATACAAACACCTAAACCATATTTTCCTACTTAAATATTATTCATATATTTTTCCTACTTGTAATAGTAAGGCTGTATGCTACACATTTCCAACAATGCCCTGTTTTTGTAAACTAGTTTACTTATTTTTTTATTATAGATTGTTCCTGATTTAAATCTGATTTTTTTCAACTAGAAATCACAAGTTATCCATTTTACAGTTTGGCAGATAACATGTTAATTTGTGAGTTTTAGAGGTGCCTGTAAATTGATTTTGTTATTTAAAGAGGGAATCAGATTAGCTGTTCCCCCCCAGACTTTGTGCTAATCTAACTAGCTGCTGACTGTAGTTTTAAACTAAGCAAAACTCTCTGCAAGACACCAAATTCATGTGTCCCATAATGTCTAACCTAAATCAATTGAAGCCACTTCAGTTTTCTTTATGAGAGGTAGTGATGTTCCCAGGACTCTTTGTGCTAGTGTTGTGAGCACAATTTTACACCACTGCCTTTTTATTTCTATTAGTAAGTTCTATATGCACCTAAGTCCGTTTATGCCTGAGAGAGTTTCCTCAATGTATGTTTAAATTGCACTATATCAGCACAGAGAGGACATTAAGTTCCTCTTATCTGCTCTTTCCAACTCTCCCGTTTCACTAATCTCTGCTGTCACTGGTTATGTACTGTTGGCTTTAAGATTGTGTGATAGGGCCGTGTTTAAGGGAAAAATGCCAAATGCTCTTTTCTGCTAACTTCTTAGTCAGGGCCTCCATGTCAACGGAGCACATACACAAGTATTAGTATTATAATTGGCCAGTGCCATCATACAACACAAGTATTTTCATCAAAAGAAAAAATGACCCCTCTCTCTGGGGAATGAGACAGGGGTGAGAGGAAATGCAGAGGAGAGGGAGTTGAGTAAGAGCAGAGGAAAAAACTGGAAGGATGGGAGGCAGGGAGAGAAGAGAGGCCAGAGGGGTTATGAATGTTACCATCACAATCAGACGTTCTATGAAAATGATGGCTCTCTCTGTGCGTATTAAGTAAAACAACAGTGTAAACCTCTTCATCATGTACTCCGTGGATTTCAAACATTTTTGATGAAATGCGATTCTCTAGAATTTGGAGGATCCAGAAGTACTTGTGTTCACATAATTACTGTATGTACCCAGTAGATCATAGTCAAGTCCAAGTAAAGAAAAAGATTCGACTCAAATTTTGTCCAGATAATCTTTCTGATATTATTCTCTAAAGATTACTATCATATGATTTCCAACTCCAGAGATGATGATAGTTTGTATTAAAACTAATTATAGAGAAGGTTGTACATGCATGAATTACATTTATTTAGCTTGATCAGCTTAACCAGAGCTAATGCTTGAGTTAGTTCCTTTCACAGCTTTTTTAAAAGAGCGTCTTTGTGTTTACAGTGAGACGGACACGTACATTGCCTACCTGCCTCTTGCCCATGTACTGGAGCTCACTGCAGAGCACATAGTTGTATCTCTCGGCTTTAAGATCGGTTACTCCTCACCTCAGACTCTTGTCGACCAGGTAAGGTAACATTAAACAGTACTGTTCATGTCATGTCAATTGTGTGGCACTCTAAACTGTATCAAACCATAACTTTTCTCATTTTATTAGGCAAACTTCATGTGGTTGCCTGTTGTAAAGGAATAGCTTGGCATTTAGGAAATACACTCATTTACGTTTTTTGCAGAGTGAGATGAGAAGAGTAATACCAGTATTGTGTCTGTACACAAAATATGTAGATTTAGCTAGTAACTGCATGGCCTAGCTTAGCATAAAGCCAGGTGAAAACAGCTAGCTTAGCTGCATCCAAACATTCCAATATCCACCTACCAGTGTCTCTAAAGCTCAGTAATTTAGCTTAATAGCTTCATCCATACAAAAACAAAAGTATAAAAATGTCAGTTTGCCTTTTCACAGGCTTTATGTGCCAGACTATTTCTTGCCCAGAGGGCAGGCTGGGTAGCTGCTATCCCTGTTTCCAGTCTCAACGCCAAGCTAACCTAATGAGCTACTTGTTCTAGCTACATATTTATTGTACAGATATAAGAGTGGTATCAATCTTCTCATCTAACTCAAGGTGTATTAAATGCTAATGTGTTTGAGAGGTGTAGCTTATTTTAAACATGACAGTACAGTCAGCAGTGTGATTCTCACAGAGGTGAAATATTATATACAGTGCATTTAATATGCAACATCCATTAATGTTTTATTCAGTTTGTTTGATGGATTGCATACCTAATCTCAGTGTAACTTCAAAATATATACCACACATGGTTGCACTGTACCATACCAAATCCTACAGACCATGAAACTGCTGTCTGCCTTCTTGGTGAACACCAGCAAATTAAATCAATGTATCAAATCATGAATCAAAGAATTCCTTGTATAAAACAACAATTCTGATGTGTGCAGTCATTATTATTGCTTCCTTTTTCCATCCAAAGTCAACCAAAATCAAGACAGGAAGCAAGGGAGACACCAGCGTCCTGCAGCCCACTGTGATGGCAGCTGTTCCGGTATGTGCATCATACAGAATAATGTCTGAGAATCCTTAACATTTACAGCATCTCTCATTGAGTCACTCTTTCTTAAGTATGTGTTTCATGATGTTGTTGGCCTGAGTTTGACTTCATTTGGGAGCAGGACAGACTTTACTCTGTATTTGTCATCAGTGTGGTAGTAGTGACAGAGTCCAGCAGACCTGGATCTGCTGGATCTGTCTCTGAACTGACAGTGACATAAATACTCTCCACCTCCTACCACTGGCCACTGGTGCTCTTTATCACTTTATCAAACAAAGTAGGACACTCAGGGGCTACAATGGCATATTTGATGTTGACTAGTCCTGCTTGTCTTTGAGGTATATTTTAGAGATGAATCCATTCCAACAGTGATGACACCAGAATGGGCTTTACTCAAAACCTAGCATGGCTGTATTTATTTTGTCAGTGAAAGAGCAGAGCGGGAGTTCTACCCTGCCTAAAAGCTTTATTAGTTTTAGAGGGAGTTTACAGTATTAGGGAAACAGTAATAGGGAAAAAGTAGGGCATGCAGTGTGAGCTGAAAAGTGAACGTTTGCAGTCAGGGTCTCCAAGAATTTCATGTAATTTTAAATCACTGCCTTCAAAAATATAAGGATATAAGCTATTTGAATTAATATTCTGTATGAATAATCCATTAGACGACTTGTGTTTGTGGAAGCCCTTGTCTATAGTGATAGAGAATTGCGATCTGACTGCATTTCCTTGAGCTTTACATTTTAGCGTCTTTCAGCTCATTGTTTTTGTTTTTACGCTCCACAGAGCAGACAAACTTAGCAACTAGCCGGTGAACATTATGGAGTAGTCTGCAGCTAAAAACTGATCAGTAGCTAATGCTATTTAGCTAGCTGGCCACACTCATTCACAAATTTTCTACACGCTATCACATGACATCACATCAGTTACCATGCCCTACAATACAAGAAACTGTTCCCCACTCATCAATTATTGTGCTTTGTCCATTTGGTGTGAAGCATGTTACATAGACAATGAGTCATAACAAACAATGAGAAGTGATGCTGCTTCCTGGCAATAGGACATTATAATTACATTGCTCATGTTAACAAGGCTGCATGATGGCTAGTTCGAGACAATCCGGCCTTGCTGCTTTATCCTGTCCTTCTCTCACACCATGAGCAGAGCCCAGTCCCCACCCCCACCCCCATCTCCCAGTGGTCGTAGTGTAAAGGTCAGAGGGCCCCTGTGTCTGGAACCATTCACAGCTGTAAACAGAACGTGAGAAAGCCCCATGTGGTTATCCCCACGACACACACACACAAACACACACACATACACTAACACACGTACAAATTGTTTGCTGTGATATGACAACTGGCTGCTGCATGAATCCTGTTTCGACTTCCTCTCTCACTGCTTGAGCTTCACAAACACACACACATATTTACACACACAAGCATACACACACACCCACGTGGACCGGCTGCTTTTTTTTTTTTTTTTTTTTTTTGTTCTTTGTTCTTTGTGCCCTTTTCCCCATTTAACTATGAGTCCAACTTTTGATGACACTCTGCTGATTTGGATGATAAAGTGTTGTTGATATGTGGGTTGCACTTGTCTTCACTGCAGTTCCTATGACAGTAGGAAGCTCAAGAAATCACATAAAGTCATGGACACAACTTGGATATAACCAGGGTATAAAATAATACCATTTGCTTCGATTAACATTCCTGTTCCCAGCACCATACTGTTCCTACCACCAATTCACCCATTTAAGAAAACTGAGCCAAATAAACAAATTTACTAAAACCTGCTTAAGTGTGTGCAATGTCAAAAGGTTCCCTTATTGAGTTCAAGTCATAGAGAATTGTTGGTCAACGCTGGAGCTTTGCAGAACTTTTCTGCCTGTTTGAGTTCACTGTCACTCAAATCCACCAGAATTTTGCCACTAATCTAACCTACCCAGAGATTCACTCTTGTGGACTGCTTTGGTTTTGTAGGTCACTTCTTGTAAGTAATCCACTGGGAAGCCTTGGTGTTATGCAACCAAATTTAAGAACACATGTTCCACATTACTTTTTTTTTTTTTTTTACTTTTTTTTATTGATTATAATAAAAAAAATATCCCAAACATCTTTGGTTCAGTCACACTTAAAATGTCAGAACACTGACTGGGCTTCAAATTGGGAGCTTTAATGGCAGTGCCTCTGTGCGGCACCTCTTATGTCTTAAACTTTCTTATCTTATCTTTTCACAGCACTTACAGACCAAATTTATCATTGTAGCTCGCCAAAGTGTCTGGCTATCTGTTTCTCTGCATTTTCAGTTTCTCTCTGATTCATCCCTCTTACTCTTCTTTATCATGTCTCATATGTTTTGGCCTCCTCTGCTTCCTCTATTTATTCATTTAGCCTGAGCACGTATCTCATCACCTGTCTCTCTCTATCTCACCTGCACTCTTGTCCCCACTTCCTGACTCCAGGAGATCATGGATCGTATCTATAAGAATGTGATCACCAAGGTTGAAGAGATGAATTGCGTCCAGCGAACTCTCTTCATTCTGGCATACAACTACAAGCTGAAGCAGCTTGCCAAAGGATATAGCACACCTCTATGTGACAAGTATGTAGAGAGTTAGTACAGGTGCATGTTTGTAAAAGTCTTGTCTTCAAGAGTTTTTAAAAGTTATAGTATTTTCTAAACCAGTATAGCAAGTATTTTGCATTTGCACATACCTGTTCACTCTCCAATATTCTTCCTCCACCATCCATCCATTCAGGCTGGTGTTCAGGAAAATTCGCTCTCTGCTGGGAGGTCAGCTGCGAGTCTTGTTATCAGGAGGAGCGCCACTCTCTGCATCTACACAGCAGTTCATGAATGTGTGTTTCTGCTGCCCAGTGGGTCAGGGTTATGGCCTGACAGAGACTTGTGGAACTGGGACCCTCTGCGAGCGTAAGCAAGAATGACAGTCCTACAGTAGTACACACACATTCAACAAAGCATAAAATAAAGAGAAGAAAAAAAAAAGACCCACAAATCTTGTTCTGAGCTCAAAATACTACTGCTACAGTTACTGTAACTCAACAAGTATATTATTAGTACATTATATCAGTACAACTTTAAACACAGATAAAATTTTTTCAGATTTTTCTCAAAAAAAAAAGACACTATACACTGGGACCAGGAAGTATAACGTAAGCATACAAGTGTTCCTGATTTTAAAAAAGTGGAATTTCTGAAATTACTATTTGAAAAAAATCCTAGTCTTCTGAACTATAAAAGAAACAAAATAGTGTTGATATCCAGTGTTCATGTTATTTGTTTTCTGGATGAAATCAGAGTGTTAGAATGTAGATGTAAGATTAGCCATGCTGGTGATGTGGCTCTAGGTCCTGATTGAAATATCTCAGCAACTACTGGATGCATTTTAATGAAAATCTGACATTCATTGTCCACAGAGGACAAATACTTTTCCTTACACACCACCATGAGGCTCACATTTGGACCTTTTAGAGAAATGTCAGGACAAATTGATGGATTAAAATTAAATTTGTCAGAAGCATTCATGTCCCTCTGAGGAGACTCTCAGCACTGTTGTGTTAATGTCACAGCTGCTAGCATGGCTAGACAGACTTTGTCATGTTTATCTGCAGTAAACTGATGTAACAGGACAGCAATATATCAACAGTAACAAATGCTTCTTAACTACAATGAAATTAAAATAGTACATTTCTCCAAATGAAGATTCATTGACTGGAAAAGTTGCATAACATTGAGTAACTGTGGAAAGTTAGTTACAATGGAGTTTCCACAACCTGAAGAAAAGATAAAAACAGTGGGAGAACATGAGGAGGGAGGGGGAATTTTACGGCAGGGATAGGAAATTGGATGGGAGAGAAATAAAGTATATTGTGCGTGGGTTGTAATAAACAGAAAAGGGAGTAGGTTATTTGTTTTAAAAAAAGAGGATGTAGTTGTGTGGAAAAATCAACACTGGCAGCAAGTTATTGTACACTTAGAACCTAGTTAGCAAGTTTTTATCCTGTTCACTGAAACAGGGAAATATTTTTGCATCTCTTAACTATGTGCATAAAAGGATACCGCTCGTATCTCTGGTAGTGATAACTTCCCCAATAATCTGTTTTGAACTATACAGCTGATTTACTGACTTTCATTGCCAGCACATTTGTCAGATAATGGAAACCCTCCCAGCCTTTCCCAGGCAGACCAAACCAACAGAGTGGCCCACTGCCCAGCTCTCCACTGCGGTCATTTGAGCCAGGAAAACACTGTTTTGTAGATATTCCTTTGGGATGGGGTTTCCATGGCGAGGGAACATGTGAGGTCATGTTGCTATGGTAATAAATGTCATGCCTTGATGCTAGTGTGCTTTCTGATCATCATGTGTGCATGTTGTCTCTTGCAGAGTGGGATTACAGCACTGGGAGAGTGGGAGGGCCGCTGGTTTGCTGTGAGATAAAGCTCAGAGACTGGGTGGAGGGTGAGTGAGACCAGGAGGCGAGCTACACACACACACACACACACACACACACACACACAGAATTCATGATGAAATACACAGTGTTTAAAGGATTCACAGGGACATACATCAGTCCTTGTTGCTGTCCTTTCTTGTTTGTCACCTCATGCTCACACTCACATAAACACTTTCCTCAGTTTACTAGTCCATCCACCATTCGTTTCCACATTCCCCAGCCCAGATAGACTGTCAGCATTTTAGGAGAAATCACTGTAGCTGAATCATAACCTTCTAAGGAAAGCACAACACTTCTCTCTCCTCTCTTGTATAACTTCCCTCTTTTTATGTGAGGGATCATAACTCTCATTTTTATTGCACTTAAATCTTATCTTATCAAGTTAAGTTTATTGCTTGTCTGGCTTGCAGAGCAGAAATAGAATTTAAGGTAAACATGCTATCAGGTTTTTATCTAAGATATATATATATATATACATATATATATATATATATATATATATATTGCAGAGTCATGAGAAATGGATGTTTGATGTTTGTTTTATTGCTGTGTTCATTTCCATTGCATCCACTGACATTAAACCCTGCTTTCAGGTGGTTACCGTAGCAAGGACAAACCACATCCTCGAGGAGAGATTCTTATTGGTGGATCAAATATATCCATGGGATACTTCAAGAACGAGGCTAAAAGCCAAGAAGACTTCTTTGTAGATGAGAACAGCCAGCGGTGGTTCTGCACAGGAGACATCGGAGAGTTTCACAAAGATGGGTGCCTCAAAATAATTGGTGAGGAATGTTGGATGGATGAATTTTTAAATAGGCGGTTGTGTGGATCAGATACATGGTTTGGTGGGTGAAGATTATTCAGGGGAAATCTGTCCTGATTCAGATGCTGCAACATCAAAAGTAGAAATTATCAACATTGTGCCTCACATTCCTGGATGACATCCAGACAACCTCTCCCCTCTGCTTCCATCCATCAGTCTGGCAAGAAACCTTTTAACAAATCACATTCTACTTCACTTCCCAGAACTGCTCTACAGTCCTGTACTTCAGTCAGCCAGAACCTCCAGCTTTTCTCTTTTATCTATATGACATTGGTCAGATACACACAGCTTCCTCCCCTCTTTTTAAGATATACACACACATATCCACACTTACAGAAGTGCACATGGATATACACAACACAACATTTTGTTGCAAGCAGCTGTCTCTGTTTTGTTATCAGATCGTAAGAAAGACCTGGTGAAGCTGCAGGCAGGAGAGTACGTCTCTTTGGGAAAGGTGGAGGCCATGTTGAAGAACTGCCCTCTGGTCGACAACATCTGTGCCTATGCCAACAGGTATGCACATGTGTTAATGTATAGATTATGAAAAACTACAGTGGTATTTTACTTATACAGTGCATATATCATTGTCCACATCATCATGAAATCCAGCTGAAATAAACTGTTTATGTTTTCACTTGGATGCGAGAAGAAGTAGCTGTGGCTGCTTGCAAGTTAATATGGATAAAAGTAATGCAGGTTTCAAAATTAAAATCAGCTTTGCAAATGTTACGTGAAGAAGAAAATCCATTCAGTATGTTCATTAAAGCTCAAGGATACTCTCTGAGCTTTGGTAAGTAACACTTGAATGTAAACAGAAACTTTGTTCACAAGAAAACTCCACAGTTTGTCTTTAATTTAAAGGACCAGTGTGCAACATATACAGGGATCTACTGACAGAAATGGAATATAATAAACATAAGTATGTTTTTATTATTGTATGATCACTGAAACTAACAATCCTTCACTTAGACTGAGCTATTTATATCCACATAGGGGGAGGGTCCTCTTCCATGACTCCAGCAGGTTGCTCTGCCATGTTTCTACAGTAGCCCCGAATGGACAAACCAAAACCAAACAGTGACTCTATATAGGGCCATTTGTATTTTTATGTTAAGAGGAAGAAAGCAGAGACCACATGTCAGCCATGACTTATAGTTATACAGATTAACAACTAATCATAATATCTAAATATAGCTATATAAATGAACCACTTCACTTGACAAAGTAGTTGATTCAGTAGTTGAAGCCATTTTGTCACCTGGCATCCACGGTAGACTTTCCGACACGCTTGGAAAGGGAAGGGTGAGGGTCCGGGCATTCAGTTGGTTGCAATCTGCGTTCTCGCCACCAGATATCACTAAATCCCACTAAATCCCACAATTATGACACTGTAGGAATGTTTTTTTTTACTGAAGCATATCATAGATCTGTTTATAATTATGTTTATTGGATTTCTTGTAATTGCTTTTTGTATGTAAACTTTTCTGGCTACATTGTTGATCACCTCATCCTGATTACTGCCTGTTTGTCACTCTCATGTTCTGTTCTTTAAATCTGCTCTTATCAATATTGTTATATGATCAATGGATCAACTGACTACATCTAATGTGAAAAGTGTCACTCACAGTGACAAACTCACAGAGACATTTTAACAACAGTGCTGTTCCCCTCAGCTCTATGGAGCGCTGTTGCTCCTTTCAGCTTGTTGTTTTTGGTTTTGTGGTTTTATTGTTTTAATTCTATCTCACTGCTCTATTTAGAGTTGTTTTTCCTGCCACAGGCAGATGTTTTCAGTAAAAAAATTAATTAAAGATTAAAGATTAATCCCTACAGACTACCTGCCCAGTACCAAATGGCAGACATATAACATTTGCCTCTGGATAATGAATTAAGATGAGCAGCTAAAGAACTAGATATTTTCCTTAGGAGCTGGAGGAGACCCAAACAGAGCTGAGGAGAGAATGTTTGTAAGGTGACCAGAGACAGGACTCCAAATGACTGCTTAAATTACTCCATGTCTGCCAAATGTAGAAATAGAAAACTGTTTGCTAACACTTCCATTATCTGCTTATTTAAACATTATGGATATTTTCAAACAGACAGTAACTGTAGATCTTTGCCTTACAAAAATAAAAATTACACCATAACAGGACAAAGCCTACAGAGTTTACCCACCATGGCTGATGGCACATTATTGTAGCTTCTATTACACATTCATGTTCACATTAAAACTGATTTAAAAGTTGGTGGTGCCCCCTGCTCCATTTATTACCCAAGAGCATTTCACAGCAGATCCACAACATGTTTGACCCTTTCTGACTCTGAATGTGAACATATTTCTTCAGTGTGAACTGTTTATTCAGCTCTGTGTCACAGTGCACCAGATACTGTTTCTAAGAGATTTAGAGATTGCAATTTGTTCACACTCTGTTTAGACATGTATTGTTTCCATTTCCTTATAAGGGTGAATACGTCACTTGGTAAAATATAAATAACTATTCTCTGTTGACATCCTGTATCTTCTCCCTTTCCCATTATACAGTGAAGAAACATATGTGATTGGCTTTGTGGTGCCCAATCAGAAGCATTTGCTGGCTCTGGCTGACCAGTACAGTATTCGAGGCTCGTTTGAGGAGCTGTGCAACAGCAAGGCCATGGAAGAGCTGGTCCTCAAGGTCATCACTGGAGCTGCACTGGCAGGTAAGAAGGGCTCAAAGAACTGGTCAGGGGTTGAGTTGTGAATTGGAAAGAAACAGCTTGAGATTCTTAACAATCCTCCAACCTTTCATAATCTTTCCTGTTTGTGCTAATGTTAATTTTTTTTTTCTGTAACAGCCCAGCTTGAGCGTTTTGAGATTCCTCGCAAGATCCGTCTGAGCCCAGACCCTTGGACTCCTGAGACAGGATTAGTGACTGACGCCTTCAAGCTCAAACGCAGGGAGCTGAAAACACATTACCAGGATGACATTGAGAGAATGTATGGTGGGAAATAAGAGCATGGACCAGCACGTCATTATTCATTCTCAAAGCACAGACCAACACTCCCAGTGACCTCTCACCCCTCCCCTCTATTTTCTACTCCATCAATGAACTAGTCACAGTAACCTCTATCTGTGGTATATCTTAATGTTCCTAAGATCTAAAAGAAAGAAGGATAAGAGTAGGATGTTGCAGTTTTCCCCTTTACTGTGCACATTTGAACCTTTTCCACTGCAGAAGCAGTTTTTACTGGAATTTGTAACTAAAGACAGGCTGAAAAAAGAAGAAAGTTTCTCTGTCCACCGCTGCCTTTTCCCTTTTTTTGTCCAGGTGCGTGACCTCCTTGTGGAGGTCTTATTGTTCCAGATGTGAGTTATGAAACAGATCATGTGCTGTTGTGATGTTGTCTGTTGAACTCTTGCTTGAGTGCCACATCAGAAGCTCAGGTCAGTTGGACAGGTTTATTGCCTTGTTGCTTTGTGCTCACCCACAAGACACTCATTTGTTTATGTAGTTCTCAAAATCTGTCCTATAGTTTATTTTTATTCTTTTCCGATTTGTTTTTTCTTAAAGATTTCACATTCTTTCTCTCAGTCTCAATACTTTTATTTAAAAAATAGCCTTTTCTGCAGGTCAGGATACGGTTAACTCTTTTGTTTCTTTTCTTTTCTTTTTTTTAAACATGTTTTGAGTTTTGTCAGAGGTTTATTTTGTCTGTCACCCACAGTCAGACTTTGACTCCCATGCTTGTGGGACGTCTCTCCCATCAGCACATCTTGATACCAAAAGCACAAAGTCATTTGAGGGCAATTTAGAGCAGGCTGGTCAATAGGCCGTATCAGGTCTAATGATTTTTATTTTTTCATAATTATCAATGAAGCTGTTGCTGTTTTTTAGGAAAATGAAATTGCACCTAATAGACTTATTTAAAAAGAAAAGAAACAGAGATGCACCGTTGTTTAGTCTACTGAGTTTTCCTATAATAATAGAATCTACTTTTCTATGTGCTGTACAGACCTAAGTGCACACAAAAAATGCACATTTAGTTGCTTGTATTACAGATGAAATTACTGTGTAATCACTGTCATGTTTGATAAATCATAGTGCAATATGAAAATGTATCATTTCTGTCCAAGTAAGGCAGTTGATTACAGATAGGATTTAAATAGAAACTGCTCAGCGTGCATGGGTGCACTAGCTGAAAAATTAGCACACTTTACAAGTGCAACTGCTGTGTGTATGGCTGACATTTATTTTGCAGAACTATCATTTCCAGTTTAAAGCTTTGTCACATCTTTTTGGTCATCTGCATGATTATGACAGAGTGTGGCACTGATTTTGTCCACACACTGCACAACCATGGCTCCAGCATTACTCACACTGTGACACCTGTTGCCTTTTCTTGTGATTCTGAGTCACATCTCTCTAATTCTCTCTAACTGATCTTTAATTTAACATCCCTCTTTAAGTGTACACACAGTACACTCTGTGTACGTGGAGCTGTGATCAGCAGAGGAAGCACATGTCCAGTCTTCATTTTAATTTATATTTTATAATCATGGACCGGTTTTGAAGCCTCACTCCCTCTCTGTATCGGAGCCTGCCTTGTAACATAACTGCATCCAAATATTTATTTGTAATTTGCTTTTGGAAAATACTCAAATGAAGTAAATAAAGATTGTGTTTGGTCTACATGAAGGAGTATTTTATTGTTTAGTATTTCTGCTGCTCACCAAGTCAAATTGAAAATATTAATGATTCTTTGGTATCCAGCATATCAGTCTCATTGGACACAAGATCGATGTGACCATTCATTTAATGTCTGATCAGCAGCTTCACTGATTCAATAATAGTATAGACTGACTGGAACCTAATCCAATTTAACTGTTGATGCTCACCAGATTACAGTTTTGATGTGTGAATTCTCAGTGCTGTCAGACTTTGTCCTTGGCTGTGTCTAGTGAAAAGGGTGCAGTTCAGCCAGATTATTGAATTAAATCAGTCATTTCGAGATTGCAGTCATTTCGAAAAAACACACTTTAAAAATCATTAATGCATGTCATGTTCCAGATGTCTATGAGCTGTTAGCAGTTCTGGAAAAAATTATCTTCCTTCTGAACTTCTCAGATGATGTCGTTTAAATAATTGTTCAAATCTGAAGGAGGTAAACTAGAGAAAAGTCCTCCTCCAAATTCCCACTGGAGCCTTTGGAGGTCTAACTAAACCTAACTGTACATAAAGCAGCTAAAACTAGCTGCCTCAAGCAGCTCCATTAGTAAAATGCTGCTTACACACTGATAAATCAATATAAATAGTTAATACAAGTTAAAGGGGGACAAGTACTTTTACATTATGAACTCTTCTTTCAGTTTGACTGCATGAGTTTTACTTGTAATGGAGTATTTTTGCATTGTTGTGTTGGTAACTTGTTTAAGTAAAGGATCAGCCTGGTAAAAAATACATTTCTTCTTTCCCTTCAGACTTATACTGAATGGTCAGAATATTCGTGAGTGTGGATGCAGTTTCCCCTCTGGAACCATGTGTCTGTCTTTCCCTGCATCATTTATACACTGGTGTTATGATTACTGAAAGAAATCATTTATTTTTGATTGTAGTCTGTCAGCCATTTCCACCATGCCTTTTGTGAATGTTTTCCATGATTTTATTCATAGGCTTCTGGTTCATTTGCAAGGAAATTGAAAAATCCTGTGTGAGGAGATGAGGAGAGTAGATATATTTATTGTTTGTGCCCAATAATAATGCAGAGGCTTAATGTAAAATAAGGGGACTAGTGCAGTAGCGCTAAGTCAGATATGCACACGCATCCCGTTACATTTTTTACAGAGTATTAGTGAGAGACTCTCGGATTAATTCACTTTTTATCTTCCTACATGTATTTTTCCATCACATCCCCTCAGCCCCTCAGGACCTCTTTCTGTTGGACCCAAGGGATGATGTAATACTTCCTTAGAAAGTCAGTAAGTCTAATATGCTCATGGGCATTTGATTGTTTCATAAGAATTCCCTAGAGATGTAAAATTCTTTTTAAAAATAGTAAAGGTTTTTGTTTCTTTATACATACACACACACACACACACACACACACACACACATATATATATATATATGTGTGTGTGTGTGTGTGTGTGTGTGTATATATATATATATATATATATATATATATATATATTTTTTTTTTTTTTTTTTTTTTTTTAACATAACGTCCCTTCAGGGCTTCCATAGCCACGGCTCATCTTACAATCAGTCCCCATCACGTGACTCATGATGACCGTCCAGGGTCTCTGTATAAATAAGTTCATCCATTTAGTAGTGCCGCCAAACTCCAGAAGAGCTGCAAGAAGAGACAAGCTGCAGTCACATGAGACTTAGCTCTTCAGTTTGGTAAGTGGACACATCACGACGTTGTCAGTATAGTTTGTAGACAGTTAACATTGGTTTATATAAACTAATTCATTGTGTGTAGACTTTTAGTAACTTTTTCTGAACTGCTGGGAAATGTTTTCTGTAACACAAAAAGTACAGAAATGCCAATGTAAGAGATAAGATACGAGCAAAACCTCAAAATAATATATATATATATATATATATATATATTTATACATATAGAAAATACTTTAACATTAACTGTGCACTGAATATCATTTACGGAATATTCTGGTAGCTCCTTTCACTTGTTGCATATCCAAAGTACGCCGTGATGACATTTCATCATCAGTCACACACGAACTTGAAAACATTTTTTGACCATACTGTGGGGTCATGTGGGTGTATAATGACTCTACACGTGTGTTTCATGGTTTGTCATCACTTTGTAATTACTTGTACAACAAAACGTCACTCATTGGGATCCTATGCCTGTGCGTAAAACGTGCGCAAAGTGTGCGTAAAAGTGGAAAAGTCCTCATATTTATGGATGTACTTCTGTATCTTTTTCAGCGCATCTTTAAGGATCTCCACGTAGGTTGAATTTAAGAAAAATGGAGCATCTGGAAAACTCAACAGCATCACCCAAACTCTTCTCCTCACAGAGCAGCGCAAACTCCCAGGCGGACAAAAGCGACGGGAACGCATACCTGTACATATTAATAGTGATGTCTTTCTACGGAGTCTTCCTCTGTGGTATACTGCTTGGCTATTTCCGTTCCAAGAGAAGGGAGAAGAGGAGG
Source organism: Lates calcarifer (assembly GCF_001640805.2). Lineage (NCBI taxonomy): Eukaryota > Metazoa > Chordata > Actinopteri > Centropomidae > Lates > Lates calcarifer. The sequence goes on from NC_066853.1 coordinate 23,475,613, forward strand.
ACCAACATCTTCACGCGCCTAGTGCACGAGGAGGAGCAACGGGAGTGGGGCGCGCTGCCCAAGAAGCACAGCCTCACTTTTCCCGCCGCTGTCTCCGGACTGTGCTCGGTGCAGGTGTCCCTGCCTTTCTGCGGTAACCACGACAACCACTTTGGACTCCTCCACTACGACGGAGTGCTGCCCTCTCCGCTGGCGTGCGCGCTGTGCACGGAGCAGAGCAGCATTAGCTCCCTGTGCTCCTCCGCGGACACGCGCTTTGCCATAGAGGAGGAGACGGACAGCGGCACGGCGGAGGGACCGGAGGAGAACATGAAGGGAGGATCCGAGAACAGCGGAGACGATTCGGGCTGAAATCCGCCCAGAGAGTCGGTGTCTTCACCATCTGCGGACAAAAAAGAGGAGAAACATCGCCTGGAGAGAGGAGCAGGCGGTTGTGAAGAGTTTTCGTATCACAGAAGCTCATACAGTTCAACCATGAATCCTCTGTTTGCCATTAAAAACCATTATCACGATAAGATCTCCATGAAAGGCCTGAAGAAGGTTAAACAGGACCATGTGAAATGTTTTACATCTTACTGTAGGCCACATACATGTATGGCCATGTTAGAACTTTAGTTAGTTTTTAGTTCTTTAAATATATAGAAGTGTCTTCATTTTAAATGATAACACGTGAGATTGAAATTTCTGACTACTCTAGACTTTCATGTTATAACTTATATCAGTCATAGTGAATGTAATTCAGTTCAATTCAGTACAACTTTACTTATCCCTGTGAGGGCAATTGTATATGCAGCAGCTTACCAGCCAGGTCAACACACACTGTTAATCACAGAGTTAAAGCAATCAAAGGCTACGTGTTTAAAAACTATATGAGGAATTGTTAATAAATACATGAATAACCTAAAATAACAGCTGTACAGAAAAGTACAGATACATAGCAAAATGAATCTTGGCAATACACAGTAAAAATAAAACATATTATTACTATAGTGCATTATTATTTTATTGTACAACAATGACTTTGCCTCATTTTGGTGACGACCCCTCCCTGCTGGAGCTCCCTTCTGACACCACCTCACTGGTTTGGGCTGATGACTCACCCTGCAGGGAGACTGAGTGAGAGACTGAGACTTTTTGGCTGTTTGGACTGAACTTGACTCGCTCTTGCCGACACGGTCTGGAGTATCAAAAATGTACCTGGAACCCACTTGAAAGATTGTCTGAACTAAAAGAAAATGTATTCGTTGTAGCTTCATAATGGACACACTGTTTATACACAGTTGATGACGTAGGTTTACTTGAAGAAAGCAATGCACTGTACATATGGTTTGTATTTGTCACTCTGTAAGGATTAATTTAAGATGGAAATCTTTGTAGTGTTGCAGAAAAAAAGACCACCTCTGAATTGAGACTTGTTTCAGTTTCCTCTTTTCTTTGTTGCACTATGATGAAGCACCAGTGGGGGGCAGTCTTGTAGTGGTTATTAAGTAGTCGCTACTAGCAAACAGGGAAGATGAAAGAGGTGAAATGAGGGAAATGGCTCTATTATTATCATGCTACTTTTAGAGACAACCTACATTAGATCATTAGAATAATGCAGAATAGGGCAGATAATATCTAGAACAGTGCCACCGGTGCACCACAGCACAACCTCTTTTGCTCCTATCCTCAGATAAACCTGTCTCTAACCCTCTGTTTCTCACAGACACAACAAGCTATGTCCCAATTATCCCAATTATGTCCCTATGTTTAAAACTGACAATGTCTAAACTTTTGGTGGCAATTAAAAAGCCTGAAGCAGGTTATTATTTCAGTTACTGGTAATATTTTGTTGTGGCAGGGATTTAAGGTTATGCAAAAGACCCCCTGAGGGATCATAGGCGTCATTTAAAGACCCATCAGATGAGATTATCACACTCTGATTTGACATAAGGGACCAGCAGACAACAGCAATGATTCACTGAAGAGTTTCTTGTCTCTTGTATGAGGATCAAACAAACAAACAGAAGACAGGGGGTGACAGCAGGTGGCAGCTTCAGGTTTTCTGTTCCTCTAAGGCAACGCTATTCTGCGCTGTTCTCTCCTCTGTGTCGCCCAGCCCTGCCTCCCTCTCTCTCTCTCTCTCACACACACACATTTACACACAAACATCAGCAGCCTGCAGGCTGTCACTTCCACAAGTCACCGCAATGACAGCTCGTCACTGCAACATAAGCAACAATAACATCCAGAGGGAAACATACACATATAGATTTTATGATGTACATGTATTGACAGGGTAATAGCTCTGATAGTCCCAAAGGCGTCTGTAAGGGTTTGGGTTGCTTGTGTGTGTGTGTGTGTGTGTGTGTGTGTATGGATTTCTTTTTCCTCTTTCAGTCAGGCATTTTCAGTTTAGCACACTAGTAAACAAATCTTTGTGGATTAAAGGGTCTCAGCATTGTTACTACATTGATTTTTAGGCTCAGCCTACTTTCTGGTGCGTATATGCATTGACTTTTAAAGGTGAATTTAAGAGACACTTTGCTCCTGTCAAGGAGGCTTAGTTTACAGTTTTCACCCCATTTGTAGGTTCTCATGATTTTTTTTACACTGATCAACAGAAAAAAACACTTTGATATCAAAGTGCTCAAAGTTAATCACAAATAAAAATAATACATTTTCTTTCATTCTTTGTCAACATACTATGTAGTTTTCAAGCCCTGTCAGGTTGCACAGGCATCAAATAAAGAGTTTTTTTCTTTTTTTTATATTGCCACAAATTCTCAATAGATCTGGACTCTGACGTAGCCACTCCAGGATATTAACATTGTTTATTTGAAACCATTCCTGTGGAGCTTTTATTGTATGCTTAGGGTCTAAACATGATGTTTAGTCTGTTAGCCACAAAGCTTGATGATGGTCCCATCAGACTCTAGAACCTTCCTCCAGATGTCATGTGAGTGCAATTGTCTGTGCCACTCTCCCACAAAGTTGCAGTTGAAGCAGCTGACCAGCTGTTGTTGTATGCACACAGTTTTTTTTTTTTTTCAATCTCAGGCAGGCTGAAGTTTAGAACTCCTCCAGAGTTGTCATTAGTCTCTTGGGTGTGTCTTTTCCCAGTCTTTTTGCAAGGTCAGTGGGTTTTTAGCTGTGCTCGCAGTGTGGCTCTAGGGATGGTAAAGTCTGTCTGTCTGTCAGTCCACCACTGGCCCAGACTGAAATGTCTCTACAGTACAAGATGGAATACCACGAAACAGCACTACCATGAGACTGACAATTTTGGCTTTTAGTGAAACATCTTAACAGTTATAGATTGTAGCAAAATTCAGTACAGATACCCAGGGAGCCCAGAGGATGAACTTTAAAGACTTTGGTAACTCCTTGACTTTTAACTCCTTGGTTTGTTTGTTTGTTTGTTTTGTTTACTGGCAGATTGGTTGCCATTTAATTTGGCTTTTCATTTAGTGTCTTCATCAGGTCAACATTTGAACTTGTCCAGTACTTAGGTTTATGATCAAATACCTGCAAAACTGATCCCCACGGCATTCCCATGAGCTTCAACCTTATTTTGTGTTGAGTCCTAATAACTACAGTATATGCTAGCTTCATCACCTTCATCATTTGATCACCTATTTGCAGTGTTACATTGTCTATCCAGTGGAGGTTTTGCCACAATACTGACTCACTAAAAGTCTGTGATCCCCATTTTACAAATTATATGACTTCTCAGGCCATTTGGCTGCAGCAGTGCTAACAGCAAAAAAGCACATTAAACCCCCTTTGATTCATTAAACACCAAATCTTGGGTTGCGAATATATTTATACATACTATAAGCAGATGGGTTGAATATGCTCCTGGATAACTGTCTTTGCAGTATGACTGTGTCCATAGAGAGATCAAATAAGTGGGAACTGCAGTGAAAAGACAAGACAGAGGGATCTCTGAGTCTCTCAGTCTCTCTCTGGACAGCTTGACACAGATATGGACTTGTTGAAGCATTCAGAATCTTATTTCCTACACAACATGAACACCCAAATGAATAATTCATGTACAACGCACACACACACACACACACACACACACACACACACACACACACAACCGTACACTGAACATTTCATTTATTATCAACCAGGAAGTTGAGGGGCATGCACTGCTATGTCTCCCGCAAGGAGCAGGAAAAATATGTGCAAGCTGTTCTGTTTTGTCCTCTTTCTTCATGCAACAACAGATGTGTGTGTGTGTGTGTGTGTGTGTGTGTGTGTGAGTGTGTGTGTGAGAGAGTGAGATAGTGGGACAGAGAATGAAAGAGTTTTTCTCAGGAGAAAGAGTGAGTAAGAGTAAGCAGGGTGAGAATAAAAAGCAGATGTGATGCATGGAGTGTCCACTGCACCGTGAAGCAGGATGTTTGTCATTAGTTTCCTCCTGTGGGAGTCGATGGTGAGGCCTGTGTCCTGCCTCAGGCCTCACCACACATACACACAAACACGCACACACACACACACACACACACCATTAACGAGTCTGGAAATGAGTCATTTCAAAACCCACCATCTCTCTCCCTTGCTCCATTCTTACTCCCTTCCTTTCTGTCCGTGCTGTCTCCTCATTAAACCTCTTTTCATTAGGTTGAGATTTCATCACAGGGGGAGGGGGATCTATATACACTGCACTGGTAGTCAGTGAGATTCTTTTTCCACTAGATTCCATAAAAGTATCACCATTGTTAATATTGATAATATCTGGAGAAACCGCTGTAGATTGCTATTGATGAATTTATGAGAGCTGTTGAGCGAAGTCGCACATAGTGATGAGTGCACAGATATAACCCGCCTCTGCAGCTCTCCTCAGTTCTACAGAGCCTCCTTTCGCTCTTTGTTTTGATTTTCTGGCAGCTCTAATAAACCCAGTGTACACTACCTGTTCAGAAGCAAACAGAGTCAAAGTTAGCGACTAGCGTACTTAGACCCAAATATTTTTCTCACGAGTTAGTGGAGTTATGAAAAAGACCTTAAGGGGGAATAAATATTATAATAGTACATTTGTAACTAGAGACATGACCCTGAATAACACCAATGTTCCTCTATGTCAACTTTATAAGATCATAACATGTAAAATGAATGTGATTTTTCAGCTTGTTGTGGAGTTCTGCCCCCATGTGTCCAAAAAGAAACAGCGCAGCTTTAAAGCTGTACGAACAGATTAAATGACTGCATAAAGTTCCTGATTCCATAAAGATCACTTGAGTCTGTCATGTCCCCGCAATGCTAAAAACATAATTTGTGTGGAAAAGCTCACATGAACATTTGAAGGCATCAGTGAAGTCAAAGCCCCATTCAGTGTTTATATTAAACTTAATATCAACTCTGGAGTTCAGTGACAAGGAATCTCTTCCAGGCTGCAGTGTATATGGTCAGTCAGTCTCACTTATTACTGCTGGATTTGGCTGCTCTGTCCTGCTCTGACAGTGTCTGCCTGACAGTGTAGACAGTGCCACTGCAGTTGAGTTCAACTGGTCTTAAAGCCTTAACATGTGCGCACTGTAAATTGTCTGGATGTTGCACTGCCCTTGAAGCATAGTTCCACCTTTTTCTTCTCATCAAATAACATGTAGAAAAGCAATGTTGGAAGCTTTCACAGCACAGGTGACACTACACTCCCTTGGGTCCTCAGTGATACAACTGCCAAGTTTGAAGTCAATCAGATGAGAGGTTGATGAAGAAACAGAAATAGACAAACAAAGATTCCTCCATTTCTTGTTGGACTGTACATAGAGTTAGCTAATTAAATTGAGGAAAGTGAAACAATGAACAGTCAAAGAACCAAATATTTCCCTTGGGAGTCCGTAAGTTGTTAGAGACTAAAAAGTACTGGACTTACATTAATCAGGTGGCTAGAATAGAACTGTAAATGAATGCTAATGTTGCTGTTTCTGTTGGATGTGTACATAGCTGACTGTTTTTTAACACATTCAACCTAACAACTTAAAAAGGCAGCTAATATGTCAGTGTTGTGTTTTCAGCAGGGTTTTTCACAAGAGCACACAGTGTCCAGCTGGATGAAAGAAGCAGTGTGCCTGAGTTTTTGTTTGTTTGTTTTGTAGTTTATTCTGATAGATATTGCCCGCCTGACAGAATGACCTACAATGTTTTATAGGTACTCTGTGGAAGAACGTGAACATGTAAATAGTACTTTTTTTTTATTGCCAATGTCTGAAAAGATTGTAAAGTGACAAAAAAAAGAGCAATTCCTTGCCTTTCTCCGTTGCCCATAACACCTCTAACACTGATTTCTATGTAAAGAACTCAGGTCGAGTTCTCAGGAAGTTTGCTCCAGAGTGCCTTGTGCCACAATAAATGTCTCTTTTTTGCACTGCTACAGCACTGGCAGTTTACTATTGTTTACTATACGAAATGACCAGCCCCCAGGACAATACTCCAAACACAACACAAACTCCATGTAAAAATAAAAATAGAAAACTTTATCTCATGAAGCCTGTTCGGCCAAATGTGAATTGGAGCAATGTACTAGGGATTCATGGAGGGACTTTCATTTCTTCTTGAGCTGACTCTCCTGTTGGACAGGTGAGCTAACATTGCTGCAAAGCCTGTGAAATTTAATGTGAAACTGGTTTTAGCAGGTTAAGGCTTTTTAATATTATCTTGTCTGTTGAGGTCAAGTTACGACTACCTGGCTAATCTTTGCTTCTTTGCTCGGTAAAGTTATTTCCATGGTCAGACTGCGACTTGTGTACCCCTAGCAAGCACACCAAAGGGAATGATAAAAACCCTCCATCCAGCTCAGTAGTATTGTTATAACATTAGAAAAAGTGACTGAAAATGTTTTAATGTGACAGCTGGTGCTTATGGAAAACCTGAGTTTACACATGGCTTTGCTGCCCCTAGTGGCCAAAAAAAATAAATAAATAAATAAAACAAAACAAACAAAAACAATGAATGCAGCTTTAAAACCAGTTCATCTTCTCATTTTTTGTGTCTTCCAACTTAATCTGTTTTGTGGTAAAGTGAAAACCCAAACATGTCACTAAAGATTCTCTTCCAATCTTTACCAGTGTGAAGCTGTTGTTTGAGTCAGTCCACCTGATAGAGTCAGGCCTGATATGCAGGCCTGCATCAGCTGTGATGAATTACCAGACCTTCTCTGGGTCATGGTGATTGAGCAAATTATAATACACAGTCAAAACAATTATGGCAGTGTAGCAGGCCTGCGTCACTCAGGCTCTTACCAGGGCTGACAGTTATTATTAAGGACCAATCTGAAAGTCTATGTAAGAAATAATTTCATTTGATCAGGCCTGCCTGACAGACTCAAGATTACTAACAGCTTAATGATGCTATAATTTTGTTTCTGTATGGTTAAATGAAGGATAATATGCCTTAAATTAATATTGTAAGGTATTAAATCATTTTAATTCTCTTGATGCTGTATTTTTGGAAATCTAATCTATAGCTGCTTTCTCATCATAAAAAAAATGGTATGGCATTTTTGGCTCATCCTCCTTCCTTCACCTGCCTGGAATCTATTTAGCTCACAGCCTCTTTGCAAAGTAATAACACAGCCTTTGAAGCAGAAGTACCACAGTGATGGGAATGTTTTCAAAGATCGGCACTGCTGATGAGCTTATTATAAGAACCACAACTTTCTCCGGTGTTCTCATAAAGGCTTTGACCTTTTGATCTTTGTGTCAAAGACCAGTAGTGCATAATCTCAGAAGGCTTCTCATTACATTGTGTTTGTTTAATGTGCCATTCTCCTGAGCAGATCATAACGATGTTCTCACACAATCTGCAGGAGTCACTGGCTGCAGAGACACTTAACCTTGACAGAATTAATGAGATATTGGGTCAAAACAAGAGGCACTCCTTCCTGTCAACACCAACTAAAAAAAGAACAAACAGGCTTAAATGTTTGCCCGTCCACAAAGTAAATGTGCATCTTTCAGAGAGTGGATAGTCTTGCTTTCCTGTACACAAACAGCAGTCAAGAATCAACCTTTTACTAATGACTGTTACTATGGAAACGTAAGCCAAAGGCTAATTTACATCTGTGTTGCTGGTCTGGATGGATCACTGCGACAACAATCTTAAAAATACTATATAAATTGAAAACAACAATTAATAATAATTATAGTGTATATAAATAATAATGTAAATGAAGCTACAGAATAACATGTGGCTGAACTCATCCTTATTTTTTTTTTAAATTCTACATATCATCAAATCACTAATGAACATAAAAGTTGATGCAATGTAGAAGAGCTTTTTTCCCCTTAGACTACACTACCTCTATATAGGAAGACATTTGTCCATAGTTATTCTTAGAGCTGCTCTAATTGGGATTTTTATGTTAACAATGGATTAAATGTCAGCGTGTGATATGATAGGTGTTGTAAACTCACAGAGAATTATCACTCAGCTCTGCAGTTTGCCTCAGTTCTGTGCATTTTAGCCTTTTTCAGCTCGTTGTTTTGGTTTTCTGACTCACTGCTTTCCTTATTTCCAGCAGTACACAAAAAAGCTCTGACAAATCCATAATAGCAGCAAACAATCCAGATATTTTTTTCAGAAGTTGGAGGAGGTCAAAACAGAGCTTCAAGGAGAGTAAATATTGGAGTAAATTTGTCAGGTGGCAAATTGCAAATCAAATTCAAATTAATGATAATGATGTTTTGTATCTGCTAGTTGTTTAAACAAGCATTTTTTAAATTTATTTATTTTGTGCATGTTGGTTTTACAGGGCCATATGTCAAACATGACATGGCTTGTTTTTTAGATTTGCCAATGTGGTTAATGCAGTTTTAAAGCTGTTATAACTTTTGGCCACATGGCAAATGTGGCCAAAAACACCACTCTAAATGAATGCTAATGTTGCTCTGTGTCAATACACAATTGCTTGCTAACAACTTTACCATAACAATGTTTACAGCATGATCACAAAGGTAACAGATCCACCAACCGGCATCTCACTAATTAGCACATTTTATTTTGTTTGCTCAATCTGTAAAAAAATAAAATAAAATAAAAATAGCAGTTTCCCCTGTTCACTTGTCAATCTAATCTCTCTAGCAAGAAGGAGAATAAGCACAATGATGCCCTATTGGTCATATTATGACCTGGTTTCCATGTTAGTTTAGGCATAAAAATAGTATTTTACATTAAACCTCTGCCTTGTATCATTTAGAATTCCAATCCAGAATTCCAATTCCAAAAACACACACTCTTCTCAGAAATACCTGACAGATGTGATGTCTCAGTTGAAATATAATGACACCCACTGCATGAGCTGTTCCTTTCACGAAAGAGTCTGATTAATGTGATACACGGGGGTGTGTGGACATGGTCACACATGTTACATCAAGCCAGGCGTAGTGAGTCTTACCCAGGTTTGAAAATACTTGGTCACAGCTTTGTTAGCGCCATGTGTGAGGCTTCATTAAGTAAGTGGGAAGCATCGCTCCTTCCTGCCAGATTTGCTTGGATCACTACTAATGAGCACAGTCATAGTTCACAGTCAAGCTGTAGAAAAGCTCACTGGACCAGCGTGTGCCCATGTAGTCACATGTTGCAGCCCCTTTCTTTGATGGCAAATAAAGCACACGGCAAAAGATGTGGCTTTCAGCTGGCTGTTTAACACACCTGTCTAATGAACGACATATTGAGCTACACTGGTTAATTACACACTGAAGGAACCATCCCCTATAGGCTTGTTACCGTGACAACCATACACCAATGCAGGACCGTTTGAAGTAAGACAAAAACACTTCATCCTTATTCTAGTCTGCCATTTGTGTGACTGAAGTCAGACCCTGTGACTGTCTGTTCTCCACTATGTCATATCTATGAGTACTTTACTGTGGCTCACACTGGTACATAGTGTACTGAGAGCTGATACATATGGGGAATGTGTCTCCTGTGGATGGATTAAATTCCTCTGATACCCCTGCAATGTTGCAACAGCTCTGTCAATCAATTTCTAAATAACATCACATCTGTATTTAAGTCTGGAGTACAAATAGGCTAATTGTGCATTAACTGCCATATGGTGTTGAGTAATTATAAGCCACAGTTTCAATCTGTCTGGGCTGAAAATCTTGAACATCTTGAGTGATGAACATAATAACACCACATTATTTCATCAGTAGGTGATTAGCATTTTATTAGCTCAAAATATGTTACACCATTGCCGAGCAGTTTAGTGAAAGAGTTTTATTACATTTCTGAGAAATTATCAAATTATCATGTGGTTATTACATTATCAGGTTTCATAAGGAACATCCTGCGTAGTTTAATTGACTTGTGTGTTGTGTGTGTTAAATGTACAGTAGGTACCTGCCATGAAGTACACACAGCCTGAAGGACTGTGAACCTGAAATGAACCCCCCCTCCGTATTCTAACACATCAGCCAGGGCCAAATGTGTCATGTTGCAATAAGTGAAAATTTGTACTTAAACAAAAACTGAGTTGGGATCGGTTTGTTTTGTCTGAATGATTAAGAGTCATCTATCAGGGTCTTGCAATGGTGATGACTGCAAAATAGACAAAATGGTAAAAACACACCCACATGTCATAAGGAATAACATTTTACCCAAAGAAAGAAAGAAAAAAAATCATGTATAATTCAGATTACAGTGGTTATATCTTACCATTAGCAGCAGCTGCTCTCTTACAAGCCTTAAAATACACTTTTGGTTGGATGTTCCACCATTTTTGCAATTAGCAATTTTAAGACTAAAGCTTGACACTGATTTTGTTTGCACTCTCTGTGTGATACTAGAATCCAAAGATAATACAACTGTTTTCACAGAGTGAATAATACTCCCATGCAAGGTGACAGAAATATTATAAATATATAAGATATTTTTAATCACTAAAAATGTAGAGATTTTATAATGAACAATGGGGTAAATGTAGGTTAAAACTTTAGCTCCTTTTCATATATGTGATTAATCACAGGGTCACTTCAGAGCTGTTCTGAAAGGTTGCTCCACCACTTATGTGTGAGTCACTTCATACATGTGTCTTCTATCCAAACAGTGTTATAGACATGTTTTTACCAATATAGGAGTATGACACATCTAGGAAATTTAAATTTATAGTAGGGAGAATGTATCTTTATTTAGTAAAATGCTTCACTGTACTAAAACACACAGTCCATCCTGGTTAAAGATTTGAATTTGAATCAGTGAGTTGGAGCCAATCTATATTCTGTGACAGTTTCTCATTAACACCAAGTACATGTAACATTATCATCTTCCTAATTAGCACTAAGCAGGCAGCAGCCTTTAACAGTGAGCTGCTGATGTTGTTACCGGCTGTTTGGGGACTAACTGCATAACAACAGTATGTATGGTGGCTGAGTGGAGGTAGACTGTTTATGTGCTTTGAAGGCTCTGCAGTGCAGTTAATTATACTAATAAACAAGGGACGAGGAGTGTGTGCAGATGTGTGTGTTACTTTGTTCTGATTGGTGATTGAACTAAGTAGAGAAAGATGGAGAGCCAGGCTGAGAGAGTGAAGGAAGAGCAGAAGATGACACAGAGAACAAAGAACCTCTGCCACTCGCACACAGATTTATTCAGCTGAACTGGGCGCTGAAATTACAGAAACCAGAAACACAGCAACCTGCTCTGTTACTTGCATGTCAATTCCCCAATCACATGTTTTCTTCCTCTTAATATTCTCCTTCAGAATTCTAGAGAATAATATTTATTACTCATAATTTTTGGAAGTTTGATTACATGAAAACATACAGATTTAAAGATGCACTAATCTTTTTTATATATAAATTAACAATGGATCAAATCATTAAGTTTAATCATGCAATCATAAGCATCTCTCGGTGAAAATTTTACAGGGTGATAATATAGAAGATTGTTAGTTTGATTGATAGTTGTTTCATTGCTCCAAAGACAGTTAGCGCAGCTTTAGACAAACCAAATATTAGTATGAAGTCCCTACTGTTCCTTCATCTTCTTCTGTTGCATTAAGAAGAATTTATTTCATGGCAGTTGAACAACTATTACTATTTACATGGCATCATTAGCTAGATCTGTTCCTGTGCACAGCAAATTCATATATTTGAGTGAAAAGTTAATAAATCAACAGTTAAGCATCACAGCTCTCTCAAGATTTTCTTTTTAGTCCAGTATCTGAGGTGGATGTGGTGGCATTAGACCATATGACATTCTCAAAAATAAGCACGTTCTAAGAAATGTATAGTAGGATGTGTGAACCAATTGGAACCACAAGCTGCCGATGGGCAAGAGTTAAGAGACAAAACCAGACATGAAACAAACAAAAACAATGAGTTATGAATGAGAATGAAGCCATGTACAGTCGATGAGCAAGTTCAGTGTCAGCAATGTAACAATATGATGCCATCATATCGATATGTACATATTTAAATCAGAATAATTTTAACAAAGAATTGAATGTAAATCATTAAATGTTGAGATGATCAGTATTGGTGATCAAAGATCCTGATCAGCTGAACCCTTGTATAGATGCAGCTGTTTGCGTGAGCCGATACATCAGAGCATCATCCACCTCACTGCCACTGCACAGATCTCTGTCTGATTCTCCAAATGGCTGCCCTCATCTGTAGGGACAGAAAATTGATCAGCCCCAGTGATGCTGTACATGGTGCTTGTGCTTTGGAGGCTAACACAAATGACCTGAATGACAACTCTGTGTGAGACGAGAATGGAGGGCAGAGAGATGAGAGAAAGAGTCTGAATGTGTGAACGGATATTAAATCCTCCTTATTAAACTATTGTTACTGTCACTGTTGTTTAATCTTTTGTTGTACTTCGATCTGTCGCGTGTGTCTATGTGGCAGCGGAAAGAGATGCAGTAGACGATGAAACAGCCATGAAAGAAGTGAATTATGACTCCACTCAGGGTGTTAATAAAGAGAATGACAAATCAGAACAGTAATCGTGAAGGGTGGATGTCTTAAAATGACAGGTTGCATGAAACACAATTTCACTCGTTATCTTCCTGCCTCCAGAGAGAAGCTTACATCAGAGAAAGAGCAACAAGTCCTCCAGTCTACAATGACTAAACCAGATACTGCCTCCCAGAATGACACCCATGGGTATTTTCTGATCTGGCACTGCTGTGGTTGACACTATGGAAACGTGGCCATTTTTATAAGTGACTCATATCTGTGATGTCTCTACTCAGATCTTATGAACATGGGTGAGGATAGGACACAAACTGAGAACTTTGTAGCACTGTCGTCACCATTAGTTCCAGTACAACTCCCACATTACTTTAGCCGGTGGAGTCAACCAGCAGTAAGATCCTGTCCACCTCTGCTGCCCTCTCATCTCGACTGGGCAATTCGCCCCTCCAAATTAAAGGACAGAATACAAAAGAATGAAACATATAAGTATTTTCTCATATGACACCATGACCTGCAACCCCTGCAGACTATGTCACTCTGCAGTAATAACAGTAAAAAAAAAAAAAAAAAAAAAAAAGATGAAAGGATGTTGAGGGATACAAATATCATGAGGTTTAAACTGACAATGAACAACCTTTTTATTCTGAGATCTGATCAGGCTTTTACTGAAATGAATTCACTTACATTCACTAACATTATCTTTGGGCACAAAGTTGCAAAAGTAACATATATCCCATCAGCCATTGCACTCTATAGCACAAAATGTAGCAGGGCAGATACCTACACACATTTTGCCAACATTTATACTAACCTCAATTTCTTAATTCTTATGTTTGTGGAGCCACTGCAGCTGGTGCTATAGTACTGTACACTGTTAATTGCTGAAATGTTTTATGTGTGTCAGTGTTGTGTAACATCATGTATGCTATCATTGATATTGGGTGTCTGCCATGTTTCTGACAGCAGATTCTTTACTCTCTCACTTTCTTCAGATTTGACCTTCCAGGCAGGTACTTGCAGTATTTTGAGCAGGTTAAAGTGCACATCTGTCTTTTTTCCACTCTTTTGAACTACAGAATTCAGAGTAACCTGGGAAAAGAAATGTTGCTTTTGAGTTCTTTATCACCATAAATAAAATTCTGTTCACCTCCATTGCATTGTGGTGGTGGTGGTGGAATAAGTCTCAGAAGACTTATTCCACGCATGGCAAGATACCACAAGGAGAATGAGGGGAAAAAAGGATTTTCACTGGTGGAATGATCCTTTAAAGCCACCTTTGAAGTCCACTGTGGGTGTCTGTTTGGCATTCAAAAGATAGAGTTTGGATGGTGATTTGTTGAATGTACAGGTAATGAATGGAGTGCAGCAGTGACAGCACCTTCAAAGTGAATCTTAGGGAACACACATCCTCTAGCTTCATTCCCTGTAGAGTGTAGGTATAACTAAAACTTCTCCTTCAACAATCAAACAGTATCCCCAACTGATTTCAGTATTTCTCCACCACTAATAAGAACAGGCAGTGTCCTACCTTCACCTCCCCAGTTACAGAAAAGTCAAAAGCTTTAGTCTTAAAGGCAAAGCATTGAAACTGTGACATAAATCTGTCCAACCTCACACATGCCTGACATATACACATCAATGGTGACCTGCAACTGGCCCTGACATGTTTCTTTTGATTCTGTCTAAACAGCAGAGAAAAGAAGTCAGCTTCTTGTCCAGCATCATTGCTTTGTATCTTCGGTAAAAAAAAAACTTCAAACAAGCTTTCTTTAGATGAGAGCAAGTGTCAAGACTATTGCTTGACATTAACTACTACCTAACTGTGTTAGGTGTTGTCAGCATGTTACTTCAGATGAAACAGCTGAAGTTGTAGTTGAAATACAAATGCTGACAGAAGGTGAATTGTGTCAGTTGAAGTAGAAGTCTGGTTCCAGTAAAGTCCATAAGCTGACAGACGACATTGGTTTAAGTTTTAGCAGTGGAAGGAGCTGATGTACATTGAATAAGAACAGTGGGAGTCATGTGAGTTAGAAGAGCTAAAGAAGTTCTGGTGCTGGTGAAGACCTGACACCTAAAATGGTTAGAGGTGTCAGTCAAAGTGTATGCATGCTTATGAAATGTAAGTCAGAGATGAATGCAGTTGATTTGACATGTAAATGGTAAAAGCAGTTGAAGTGGAAGCTCTTAGTAGTATGTATGTAATGCATGTGCATATGTTAGTATGTAATGCATGGTTTTTGTCCTAAATGTCTTATAAAATATGTTTATGGCACCTTAGGCTGTTGGAGCATGCAAGTGGGTTATCATATAGTCACTCATACAAATACTATGACACACTACAGTTTTGTGTGTTTTCCTCAATGAAACACAATCACTTTTAGTGTGGAGTGTGGTGACATCAAGCCCTTGGTGTAAGTGGTGTGTGTGTGTGTGTGTGTGTGTGTGTGTGTGTGTGTGTGTGTGTGTGTGTGTGTGTGTGTGTGTGTGTGTGTGTGTGTGTGTGTTTGTGCACCAGTCAAACCAATGTCATTACATACTGGCTTCCCAGGAGGACATCCATCTATCTTTGGTCTCCGTGGATACCACCTGTGCACCTGAGCAAAGTGAAATTCCTTGTCAGAGAAGAGCCTGCAGGTGACATATGAGATCAGAGGTGTGTGTGTGTGTGTGTGTGTGTGTGTGTGTGTGTGTGTGTGTGTGTGTGTGACCGTGTAAAAAAATCAATGGGTAATAGGGTACTATTCAACAGAGTTCCTATAGAGCATGCACACACACTCAACCTTCTCTTGCACTCCTCCCCTCACAGTCTCTCTCCTTCCCTCTCTCCAGTGACTCAGTGTAATTGCAGTCATTTTTCTCTCTCAGTAATTGAACTCTTTGTGTGGGCATCAACATGACATGACATGAAAAGTCTCGTTTTCTGGTGCCAAGGGGGCTAATTGAATTCACAATAAACCTCTGTCAACACACCTCAGATAATCCAGCTGGTTTGACAACTCCCACTATGAATTCCCTCCACCAAAATGTATGTGTGCATATGTGTGTGACTTCTGGCAGTAGCACTGCTTTGGTGTGAGAGAGACATAAAATGAAAAGATGAAGCAGCTAATAAAGAGAGATATCAACTGAGTATTTCAACTGTTTGTGCCCTGCAGCCATCTTATGTGTGACAAGGGAGAGGAAACGGATGTGCGTAGAGACTCTGACAGCCAAGAAACACCTCATTTGTTGGTCTGCCAGGGGTGGTTTGTTAGCCAAATGATTTCCCGACTAGTTCAAATATCCTGAGGAGAAAGATTAGAGAAACAAAAAGAGAGAAGACATGTCCATAGCAAGGTTATAAAGCAGCATGCAGTATTGGTTTAGTATGTGTCTGTTTCCTATTAAAGTCTGTTTTTGATCTTTAGTAATTTGCTCACTGTGGCCAATTTTTTTCTAAGACCTCAATGATTTGGTTAAATTCATTTCCCAGCCAGTCTTAAGTGGTCAAGTCTTTGCAGCTCTGCCAGATTAGCAGCCTGTTGCGTTGCTGAAGATGAGTATGTGCTGAACGTGTGTGTTTGTCACTGTACAAGTCCTGCCTGCTCTGTCAAGCTGTAATACATCCTGCTAACTGACAAAGCAGTAAACCAGTGGTGACGCAGGTCAGACACAGAGCTCAGACATCCTGTGTGATTCTCTCTCAACGCTCTAGAACTAACACTGAATTTATTCTGTTCCTTTTTTTAATCATGCCATTTCCTTGGCTTTGAGGATGGTAATGTCAGTCAAATCCACAAGTGAACTGATTGCAACCCAGTCTCATGGAAATTGTGTATCTATACAACTATAATAACAGGGAAATGCATTGTGTAGAGACATAATCTCCGGTTGGAGTATTGTCAGTAGCAACATATTTTTTGAATGACATTTATTAACAGCTGTAGACTCATCAGGATGAGGGTGGGGTGGATGGCAGACATACAAAGTGTTACTGTTACACCAGAGACTGGGGTTTGCATCCAGAGGTTTAGGGAACAAAGTATTTTGGTCAAGGTGAGGGAAATATGGTGGTTTTGTTTAAATGTGAATGCACACACATCTATACAAATACATTGTCTGTGAACATTTTACTGATACAATCAGTATCACCATATTTATGACTTGCCAAATACTTAAATTAACAACATATCCTCACTGATATATTAATAGATAATGTAAAAGATTTTTAGCCATAAACCAGAAACTAGATGTAAACACAACATTGTAATAACCTTTTAAGTTAATATCAAAAACTTGTTATCATGCCTTTACGGAAGACCACTACCATTAATACAGACTCATGTTTCTGGCAACTTAATGTCAATCCCATATTCATTCTCCTTTTAACACTGGTTTTGGTCTGCACTAAGTGCTGCTAAATGCTCCACTATGTTTACCAGCTATTCGCTAACTTAAACTGTCAATTAGGGTTGGATTTATCTGAAGTGTACACTGCTCACTGCATATCAAAACAAAACTGACAGCAGTGAGCCAACAGTATCCAACAGCATACATACATATATGTGTAATGTTATATATTTAACATTACACATTCAGTGTTATTATAAAAATAAAGATTGTGGTTGCTTTAAGAGAACAAAAAGTGTATCATGAATAGTAGGAACATAGAGTCTATTGTAGCTCAGGGGAATAAATCAGGTCCTGGTATCCTGGTGGCACATGGAGCACTGGAACAAATTATTTTTGCTCCTGTTCTAACCTTTCCTGTTGGACTCTGGTAAAATACAGAGCACTCACATTAACGCAGGGTAATCAGGACAGTCAGTAATAGCAGAGGCTGTTTCATAAGCATTCCTCTAAATAGCAACATGTCTTACTGAAATATCCCCGAGCATAACGACGACGCCTGTTCCCGTGTGTGAATGGCTTGTGATAAGAGAGTAAATGAAAGTGAAATATGACTTTGATGTATTTTCATAATAAGTGTTGTAAAACCACAGTAAGTGAATGAATCACAGACAGAGGACTAACAGTAGACGGTGGAAGGGCCTGAATGCTTGCTGCTCTCCCTCAGAAACAAATTAACACAGAGGCACAACTTTGCATAATGTGCAAATGCAGAGAATTACACACACACACACACACACACACACACACGCTTTCTCATTCAGTCATGCAAACCTGACCTATGAGTCATTCTGGATGTACTTCCAGCCACCTCTCTCTCTCTCCCCCTCTCTCTCTCTCCCTCCTTTAACCACTGGAAGTCACAGAATCATGCAGCAGACAGCCGCAGTCTTGATGCTGCTTCCTGTCTCTCTCTGGGCACTTAGCAACCGCTAGGCTCAGGCCGAGTTTAACCAGCAATTAAGGGAGCAATTCGTCATCGCTCACCATCACAGAGAGGGTGCAGTAAACCAAAAGGAAAGCTCTGAAAAATTATCCACAGATACTGAATGTGAAAGTGGATTTCAATGAATCACATGTCCACCCTGAAAGGAGGGACTAATTTGTGAAATCAGCTGCAGAGGAGGTTTAATTAGAACCTGCACTCTCCCTTTGATTAGAATGACTCATAGCTTCATGGGAAATTGAAACTGGACAGTCTGAAAACAAATCAAAGAAAAAAAGTGAAATACAATACCCATTGTTACTGTATATGAAATTCCTTTTATGTATGACAATTATTTAGTGTAACATTATGCTAAACTTATTCAACCTGTAGGTTCTAAGTCATTCCACTCACTCCAGGCTATTTACTTCACAGTCATCTATTAGCATTAGCTTATCTTCTTCCATTAAACAAGTCACTGTTTACTGTAGGCTAACACTGGCTAACTGTCAACATTATGCTGAATTTTACTTTATATCTTTGTTTGATTTGTTTTTGTTAGATTTTGATTTTTTAATAGTGCAAGTCAGACTAATTATGAAAATACCTCAATTTATACAAAAGTTTATTTACATGGTATTTTTGTAAGTAGCTGACACATAATAAATGTGCCAGAATCAAACCTGGGACACTGTGGTTGCCCACAACAAAATTGTAATATCTAGGTGTCTTTGCTTCTTTTAGTGCCTGTTAAATATACCTATAAAGTAAAATACATGTGCAACAACATAATGATGCATGTCTAGGGCCACTTATCAAGTCATTTAAGTGTCAAGTTCCCATGTGACAGCAGAGAGCAGCATTTCAGACAGTGAGTTCTAAACAGGAAGTGTCACAGCTGTGAATGTAATATGTTGTGGCAGGTTGTTGGTCCTGGTCAAGTCTAGAGGGAAGACTGTAACGCTAGCAAACTTCAGGATGTGTCATAGAGAATGAAAAGCTGATGCAGACTCCCTATTCAAACATTTAGATTCATTGTCATGGTAACAATAATACCATCCATAGGAGTGTACCACATGCTAGGCACCTAAAATTCATATTTGTAATTCATATATTGTTGTCAGTAAATATGTTGTCAATCCTCAGTGTACTATGAAAACACTGTATCTGTAAAACATTGACTTTTAATGAGCTAGGAACCATAGCCTTATTTATCAGCTTTGTAACAATGTTGTTTTTTTGTTTTTTTGTCTTAGTTCATTTATTTATTTATTTATTTGGAGTAGTTTATTTAGTTTGAGAAGTAAGAGGATTTTTCAAACCAAGGAGCACATAAAGTATACTTCCATCCTTTTCATTATTCTCAACAGATGACTGGATCAAAAATGAGTTTTATCTGGTAACATTGCATATGGAATATAACATCAAAACCAACTGTGAGAGGCAGCTCTTGGATAAGAATCCTGCCATGATGTTTAGATCTTAATCTTCAATTAAACCCTCATTCAGCATTTCCTGACTAGCAGATTCATTGATCTTGGAAACTGGAGTGTGATAAAAATGGCCACTATGCTCTCTCAGAAAAACTGAAAACACTATTGTTTTTGAACGTATTATATTGGATTGGATTTAATCATATTATATAAGTTTTCATGTTATTGTGGTCACCCACTAAATATACCTTTCTGGTGTCAAAATATGCCACAATATTATTGAATATTATTGGAGATATTATGCGTGATGTTGAATATTGAAACTCCAGACATCCAATGATCTCTGTTGCTGTAGACCAGTGTTGGTGAAAGCCTACAATTCTGCCAGCATCCTGAGATCACAGAGAGCATTGTTGACTGTCACTCTGAGAACTCTGACTGAAGAACCTGTGATCTTTCTGGGGCTGCATCAAGATATTGCAGCACAATTTGCTGACCACTTTATGTACCTCTGGGGTGTTGAGCGTGAAGGAAAAAGCACCAGCTAAAGAGAAAATATTGACAAAAGATATCTGGGTCTTCTATGTGGGAAAACATACCTGTCAGCCAGAGGGGTAAACAGCAGTAGCTATGTTTACTGGAAGTGGCGTTTGACCTTTACGAGGTAAGTACTGCTGAGACAGAAGCTTTGTTTTGTCTTTTAGATGATGACAATGTGGGAGAAGGGTTCTTCAACAACACAACAGGTTGTTTATGAAGAGATTTTGATCCAACATTAGCATGTTGGCTAACTAATTACAGCCATTGTAGTTGTAACATGTTATGTTAGAAAGAAAAGCCCAGTTCACACTCCACTGTGTGGTGTTTCCCTGCTGCATGGCAGCTGGTCCCAGATGCCATCATATCAGAGGGTAGGATAACATTAGCAGCTCTCTCCCACTCTTTGTTATATTTGGGTGAGTGCACTCCAGCAACTTCAGCCAATGTTACCTGAGCAATATATTTGCCAGAAACAGTCATTACACCTCATCATTGCTTTTCCTAGTTAGATTGACTGGCTAGCTTGCAAGAGCTAAAAATCTGCCAGTAACAGTTAACATTTTGGCTATTAAAATTAATGGTTGCTGGCTAAAAATAAGAAGTCCGATTTTTTTCTACATCTGTCTAAAAAAAAAAAAAAGAAAAAATTTGTATTTCACTGACTCACTGATACAATGAACAATACAGCCCTTCTGATGCAGACCTCTACATTGTTTTAACCACCGACTATGTATTTTTAAAAAATCCCCTAAATCTTTTTTTTTTTTTTTTCACTCAACAATGAGAAAAAGAACTTTGCATGACAAATCGTCCAAACATGTTAACATAGTTAAATGTTCATAGCTGTTTGGAGAGGCCCCACTGGAGGACGGTGAAAATCCTCATGAGTGTTGAGGTGTAATATCATTTCAAGATGGGGATAAGGGGGCACATTTTCTCTCTTAGACTCACATTGGCAGGCACCATCCAGCCAGTATTTTGTGAGATAAATCTGTCCCAAAGTGGTCGACCAACACACAGCCCAACTGACCAAACCAACCAACACTGCCATCCCTATCTACCATCTCTGAAAATTAATTTCATGATGCATTTGTTTAGCAGACAAGTGATGAGCCACTATTACTAATCTGATGTTTGAATTGCTACTTTGAATGCTTAGTTTGAAGTTTAGAATAAAGAGGTACAACATCCTTAACATACCTTGTAGCCTCTCAGCCAGAGCAGTTGTTTTTGTCATAGTTTCGTCATTGTATGTCACAGTGTCAGAGATGTTTTTCAAGTAGCAGTATGTATGTTGTGGGTTCCCCTGGTATTTATCTAATTGGTATCCACTGTGGCCAAAGAGAGAAGGTGAATTCCCTGCAAGCAGAAACCAGGGAGCTCAAACCAGAGCTTTGGCTTCATCCCTGCAGATTTAAAAAACAGTCAGCTATCAAATCTTCTGTGATGCCAGGGCTCATCTCCTCTCTATTGCCTCTTTTTCCTATGTAAATGTTAAATAGTAAAGGAATATAGTTTATTTCAGCAACCTCCCATTTAGCCCCCCTGCTCCTTTACAAGTATCCATGCTGTTTTCTGATGTGTCGCAGCAGAAAGAAGCTGTTTCTCAGAGATGCTGGTGGGGTAGCAGAGGAGGGAGGGGCAGGTTTATTTTTGTCTTTCAGAAAGAGGTAAACAACAAATATTCCCTCATGTGCCGACAACACAACATCTGCTCTGTGACTTTAAGATGGAGGAATGAGGCAGAGGCCTTATTCAAAAACAGCAACATCAAAGCCCAGGACCATGAAAAGACATCAAGAAGCAACATAAGCTATTTTATAAGCAACCAAGTGTGGCTAGTTCTTGTATTCCTCAAACAAAAGTCAGTGAACCTAATAGTGTAACTTGGCAGCAATAATATGAGAATAGATGCTAATGTTCTAGGAAGCTAACAGAGGAAAGAAAGACGATGGTGCTCCCTTTTTTCTAATCTCTTCAGACAAGTGCTCTTTATCTGTTCTTAAACTTCTGTCTTTTTCTGGGTCTCATCAGCTGCCCTAGGCAAGAGAAGCAAGAAAGAAAAGAGATATGTGGAAAACATCAGAGAGAGAATATTATACACCATTGTGCCATTACTCTGATAAGGCTATGTTGCTGTATGTATTGTTACATTAGTAAGACAGCTGATAAGAGAATACTGTAGGTGGTGAACAAAAGAGATCACCGTCTTTTAGAAACCATGAGACATTTTGTTATATAAAGGTTTAAAGAGGTTAAATCACATATGGTCATCTCACTGCAATATGATAGAACAGTAACACTAATCCAGTAAAGTATGAAGACCCAGAATGTTCAATGATATTATGGAATAATTATATTAATAAGTTGTATAAAATATAACAATTATCAGAGCTCAAGTCATTATTATAAAATCATATTTCACCATTCATATTTCATAACCGCATTTATCTGATTTATTCATTTTACTAATGGCAGTTTTCAAAATGACACATTTCGTGTAACTTTTTATTTCACAGAACCATTTTTCATGACAGCATGACAGCCCCCTCACCTTCCAACCAATCACAGTCTTTCTTACGCTGGCTAGTCTAACAACTGCAAATAAATTTAGCCAAGGGATTGTAAGGTGAAGGGGCAGTGAATGGTGCCATCTGTCATCAAAATAGACTTCTAGAGATGAGAATAAAAAGAAAACTGTTAATTTAAGAAATACAGGTAAGATTTCATTATGATTGTGATTACACAATTTGTTCATATGGTTATGATTTCATAATGTATGTTTTCTTTTTATCTTTTTGTTTGATAATGAACAGTTTCTGTGTAATTTGGCACATTTCATAAACAGCGCTGTTATCTGTGTAATGCGACAGATCTCAGCCATACCTCTAAAACCCTCTGTTCGAAGCCCCTCCTGTATTGTTTGCTACCTGTTTTGAATTTCCATATGTGCTAAAGGTTCTGCCAATTTCATTTAGATTTTACTAAACAGCCAAAGTAGTCTTATTGTTTCTGTTGTATTCTCCTCACAGAGCATCAGTAAATACGGATGACTCATCCTGCTATGGATACACAAATCAAAAAAACAGGAAAACACAACATGAAAATGGATTTGAGCACTGTTATATAAATGGTCAAATATCAAAATTAGCACCCCGGAGTCTTTTAATGGCTGTCTCACAAAAAATATTTTAGAAATATCAGGGTTTTTGTGTTCTTCCTTTCATCCCTTTCTCTCTCTCAGCAGCAAGCATTCACTCTCTGTGGCCATGTGTAAAGCTCCCAGACTGGTGCCACGGCTGTAAACATGCAGTTTTCAGAAATGAATGACTTCATTGTTTTCATCATTTCAGGGAAAGGTGACAAATATGGTGGAGAAAATTTTGTGTATCTGCCTTGGTGTGCGATAAATGCGTCTGACTGTGACCTGATCTGGTGCCACATCTCACATTTCACAAAAGAGGAAAAAAAAAAAACTGATGCATCACACTATTCCCAGACACACACACACACACACACACACACATAATCGACCAGAGGGGAGAGAAATGAGGCTGACGTCAAACGCTGAAACCCATTCACAACCTTTCCCTCTCCCTCTCCCCTCCATCCCCCCTCTCTACATTGTGCCTGCCAAGTCTCTGACAACCTGAGTTAAGGAGCAGAATTATTGGCTGTCAAGCCTGGCGGTAATGAATGGAGAGCAGCCGGTCAGTCAGCAGGGTACAAACACACAGAGAGAAAAGGTAAAGAGTGGAGAGAAGGTGATGCCTATGACCAGGAGAGGTGAGTGGTTGTCTGTAAAGAACACTTATGTAGGTACAGATCCTCGTGTGCTCTGGTGGGGCTGAGAACACACACTGTGATTTATTCATTTGAAAATGAAACATACAGCATCTTTCGTGTTTTAAAGTCCCTAAAAACATATTTACTCAGTCACCTTCTTACTACTCACAATGGGGTCCAACATGAACATATTTTTGCCACTTTTTGTTTTTTGACATGATAGATATTCTACCTTTAAGACCTGCTCTTCTCACTGCTTTGAAGTGGGCAGGGCTCAAATGAAAAAAAGGTGACATCACCAATCAGGATTTAGCAACATTTAATCAGAATCTGATTGACAGTTGTTGGGTTGTTTTATTTGCTGTCAATCAATTCTGATCAAACCACACCTGGCCCTGATGAGGCAGAGTAGTTGAGTGTCTTTAATTACTGCTTATCAAAGATAAACCTGATGATCATCATCAGTTGTTTGGTGAGGCTTTAGAAAGATCCCTCCAGAGCCACAGATACTTTATACAACTCTTTTCATGGTTACTAGTATAACTCCTCTTAATGAGTAAACTCGTTGTCATGTGTAAAACCAGCCGCTTTAAGATTGAAACCAAGTTTCCAGGTGTTTTAAGACAGAAATATGATCTACTTTTTTACCTGACTTGTAAGTCAAATTTCATGCTGCTAGTCCTTCATGGCATTATGCACCAAATTACTAGTATGAATTATATTGCAGGATGTATCGCTGTAACAGCAGAAAATCACAGCATGCACTGTCACAGTTTGCACAAAGCAAAGACAATGAACTTAATGGAGTTGAGCTGAGAAACTTAAATAAACTTTTGTTTAGTGACATCAGAGATCATGACAAATAACCTCCATTTTTACTGAAGGTCAGAGAAAGAGGGTAACTTCTAAAGTTTTATTATTTAGCATTGGCGTTGGTGTTTAAACTCCAACAAGAGTCACACCAGCCCTTTTACATCACTTGTGATGAAACTGTAAGCTGAAAGTGACAGCAGATGTACCATTAACTGTGCTGGCCAAGGTTTCAGATTCAACATCTGACAAAAAAAAAAAAAAAAAAAAAAAAAAAATATGACCCCAAACAGTAGGGGGGAAAGAAGGGGAAATTAGTAATTGCCAGTAACAAATTTCTCATATGACCTGAGAGAAACCTTGTGTTTTTTTAGTGGACAGGCAGTGGAAATGGGGGTGGAACTGAGCTGTAATTGGTTTCTGTTTACCAGTAATCCTCCCACAGACACAACCACAAGCAATTAGCCAGACAGCTCAGGTTTTATCAGTACAAAGCTGGCACTGTGTGTGTATGCATGTATGTGTGTGTTAGTCATGAGGGAGAGTGTAATTAGGCTGAGGGAGACATGAGATTAAAATCAGCTCTTTTGTCCTGGTTTCCTTTGGTCTCCTGGTCCTAAAACATGTGGGATGATAACATTAGAAAGGTAGATGTTATTCTAAGGAAGGTTACTCTCACTGCAGAAATCAACATGAATCCATATCTAGAAGTTGTGAATGTGACAGACCTGAGCCTTAAACATGAAGTTCCTTTCTTCCTGTGTTTTTTTTTCCTCCACAATAATTCCAATTTTTTTTGAAACACCTGAAAACGTTTTATGAAAGGTTCTGTGTGTTTCTAAGTCCTCCATATTGACAGATTTTTTAAAAACGAATTTTTCCATTAAGGTGTTTTCATTGTATTTTAACAATTGGATGTTTTCTGAGTCACTGTGGGAAGAATCACAATCCTAAATCTGCTGAAGAGTCTTCCTTTTCCTGCATACAGAGAAGTATTTATGTAGTGCCACTGTGACAAAGCTGAAAATAACAAAGCTGTGCCGAATATCAGACAAGCAGGTCAGTGGAGGATAGTCTGAGCTCACGTCAAATACAGCGGCAAGGGTTTATGAATGGAACTGCGAGAAAACACATACACACACTCTGATCCATACTACACAAGATTTGACAGGCAGCCAAAAATAGAGACCACAGCGCGCCTGGCTGACGACGGAAGTGCTCTCTCTCCCCCTTTCTCTCTCTCTCTCTCTCTCTCACACACACACATACACACACTCCTCTGCAGTCCCTCTGTCACCCCGCCCGTCTCAGGCTTTGGCGGAGTCCATATGTGAGTCATCGGTGGACTTTAACTGTCGCTGTCCCCCAGTGCCGCAGCAGAGACACAACAGCAGTCAATGACAAAAGCCGCTCAACAGTCAGTGCTTCAGTGTTAAATGTTACACGGCCATTAACCTATGATACTGTCAATGTAGAAACTAAAACAACACGGAGGCAAAATGAATCATTACCATCATATATTAAGCGTTTATCAGCAATTTACTCAGCGATTTAGTGAGAAAAAAAAGGAGGAAAAACTAAAGGAGAACTAACCGAGTTTAAGGAGCTTTGCTTGTATCACTCACCACCACATGTGAAGACTTATGGTCTTATGCTCACAACATGTCGTTATGCTTAACAGGTTTATGAACTCCGTCAGATACTATTTCACATTATAGCGCACAGACAGGACAGTTACATCAGTCATTCAGTTACTGGTCCTAAATATAGCCTCATTATGAATTCATTCATCTCACCGTGAGCTGCGACAAAAGCCATTATGCACATGATGTACTGGGTCCAAACTATTTCAGTTCACATTCAAAAAGCGAAGCAGTGTTGTTTGGCCGACTCAAATTACCTGCGCGTGCGCGTATGCGTGTGTGTATATGTATTTGTGTGTGTGTGTGCGCGCGCGCGTGCGTGCGTGTGTTGCGTAGCTCTTCTCTCTCTGACGCACGAGTCAGGTGCTTCCTCTAATAGCATGAGGAGCTGTCCGCGGTGCTGAAACCAGACTCACAGCGAGGCAGAGAGATGCTCAGCTCACTCACGACCCTCCGTAGAAACTAATTACAAAGGTAAGACTTGGTTGTTATTAATGGCTTGACCCACATTATAACACTTTAAATATGTTTCTATCACACTTCATATGAATACAGAGTTTTTTTTTTTATTACTTAAGCTAGCTTCTGTTACAGTAGCTGTTTGCCAACCTGATGCACCGCCACAGATGTTGAGGAGAAGAGGTTGCGCTGTGCTGCCCGCAGTGTTTCTTTGTTCTCATTCGCATCGTATCATTTTGAAATGTTTGCGCTTTGTAGCTTATAATTTTCTTTCACACGATCTTACTTGTAAAAACAAATTAGTACGTGAACTTCTCCAATTTAAATTCAGGCTTGAAAAACGAACCAAAAAGTAAACATGGCAAAATGACAACAACGGCTTATGAAGTCGTCGCTTCTGGTCTGTTTACATTGCTCTCAAATGTTGGAAGAAGTTCCTGTCAAAATGTCAAAATATCAATATTCTGTTTATTATATGTATATATTATGTTTATTATGTACGCACACACACACACACACACACACACACACACACACACACATATATATATATATATATATATATATATTTACATGTGTATTTTTTTCGCATGTTAATAAAAACAGTAGAGCAGCCCAGAGCAGTTCGTTTAAAGACAATATTATTCAATTATTATTATGAGTTTAATAATAATAAATAAATAAATAAATACTTGGAGTTAAAAGAAGCGGTTCCATGAGAACATCAGCCTTACCGGGTTGCCTTGACAACGGAGCCGTGACTCACGGTGAGCAGTAATTTGACGACTAATGAGATTTGCACGGGAGCTGAATGCCGCTGCTGTTACTGCTGCTGGCGCACAGGCGGCGGGATTCCATTATTATTATTAGTAGTAGTAGTTGTTGTTGATGCTGTTTTAATCGTCATCATCACCATCATCATAATAAGATAGTAGGTTTATTGATTGGATTTCGTCAAGCAGATTTTCAGATTTGATCATTTCAAATCAATATTGTAAAGATAAATTTAGGTGTTTCAAAGTAAAGCACAAGTCATAGATCAGACTTGATCTCCAACCTGATCTCCAGGCTTTAAATCTATCGATCTGTGATGTCATCATCAGACCAGACATTTAAAGTGATGATAAGAGCAAAAGACGTGAGAGAGTTGCCACAGCCGGAACTGCTGCGAACCCGTTAGCTTAATGTATAAAGGTCAGTGCTGACTTGTTTACTGTGTCTTTCCTCTGCAGGTGTCACCATGCCGTCACTCTCTGAGACCTCCACAACAACCAAACACTTCCTCATCTGTTTTACCAACCTCCCCTTAATCCTCCTCTTCCTCAGTTCCTCTGGTGTTCACGGGGTGCCACTCAGAGAGCACAGACTGCGGGGAAGTGAATCAGACTCCCAGAGAGGAAATGTCCACCAGACTCCTAATGTTGACATGCTCAAAGCCTTGGAGTACATTGAGAACCTCCGTCAGAGAACCGGCACAGACTCCCAGCAGCACAATCCTCTCTCTGCAGGGTACGATGCCAGCCACATGGATGACGCTGAGAAGCTGCGTGCGATGCTGAGACTGGCATCTAATCCCGTGCAGAGTAAAGATGAGGATGAGGAGGAGGGAAGGGAGGATAAGAGTGAAGAGCTGCTCCAGGCCGTGCTCAGCACCCTCCAGCAGACGGAAAAGGCCTCCAAGCCAGAGTCACTTCGCCCCAGCGCACAGGGAGAAGGCATGAAGGACAGCGTGTATCCCAGGGTGCAGCAGAAGCAACACAACGTCATGCTCCACAAGAAACTGCCTCTCATGTTTGAGGATGAGGAAGAGGGCGAGGGAGGTGAGGAAGAGGAGCACGAGGGGCCAGATATGGAGCGCGAGAGCCACTTCAAACGCACCAATGAGAACGTGGAGGAGAAGTATACACCTCAGAATCTGGCAACGCTGCAATCTGTGTTCGACGAACTGGACAAGCTGACAAGTGGGAAGACCACGCATAAACGGCAAGATGAGGACGATGACATGGAAGACGACGATGAGGAAGAAGACGATGATATGTTTGATGTCAGGAATGTGGCATACGATGATGTAGGCGGGGATCTCGCACTCGACTGGGGCCCGCTCCAAGAACAGGGGGAAGAGGAGAGGGACAACAAACATGAGGTTGACCGGGGGCTTGATTATCTCAATGACAATGATGAAGAGGACGATGAGGAAGATGAAGAGGAAGACGATGAAAGTTACCCAGTCAAGAGGTCAAAAGATCCAGATGATGTTGCCAACCTAGTGGACTATTATCTCCTGAAAGTGCTGGAGAAAACTGAGGAGGAAGAGCAGAAACGAGAGATAGAGGAAGAGGAGGAGGAGGAGGAGAAGAGGGCTGAGAGGAGAGTGGCTCAGACGCAGTACAGAGACAATATACTTCCACAAACCATCTACGAGTTCATTCAGATCTCCCAAAAATACCAGATTCCACCTGAGGACCTGATGGACATGCTCAAAACCGGAGAACTGACAATTCAAGACAAGTCACGAAAGGGCAACAAATTAGCCTCAGCACAAAACAAGCTCTCTCAGATATCCTCAAAGAAGATACACAAGATTCCCGAGGCTAAATTCTACAACAGACGCCTGCCTGACAGTCAAAAATCCCCAGAGGAACTGAGGACAGAAGAAATCCTAAACATCCTGGGGTTAGGGGGAACGGAGGATCGAGCTCCCGTCAGGAAGCAGAAGCAGTACAAAAGCTTGCTGTCACGACTTCACACTCAGCCTCTGGGGCGTTCAGGGGAATCCTCTCCCACTCAACGCCGCCTTCCCAGCACATTAAAGGACGACTATGATAACACCATGGATGAAGATGAACTGACAGCGTATTTAGCGGCTCAGATGCCGGCACAGTATCTGAACCCCGTGTACAGCAGCAACAACAACAAGGCAAGCCAAAAGCGAGACGAAGCTGGGCAGAGCATAACAAGCTCTTTTGAACAGGCCATACAGGACTATTTTGATCAGCTGGACTCAGATAAAAGCCCAAATGAAAAGAGACAGTCTGAGGACGGTGAGAGGAGCGGCGGCACACAAATGCAAGGCTTTGAAAATGAGGCAGTGATGAAACTGCTGAGTTACCTGAACCCAGAAACTGAAGAAAGTGATACTGATAGCAAAACTGCCCAAGGAATATAAATAAGGTTGCAAATATATATACATACATACATATATATATGTGTGTGTGTGTATGTTTGGTGGAGGGAGAGGGTTAAAAATAAAGTATTTTAAAGAATAAAACATGCTGTCAACTTTAGTTATTCTGTAGATTTACAAAAGTTATTTATTAGCAGAAATATGAATGCTCAGACATTCATTTGATGCTTTTTTTTAAATGTGTTGCTCAACAGCACTTAACAACCAGTACATGTGACTCACCAGCCTTACATTTCAACATGCACACACACACACACACACACACACACACACACACACACACACACAACCAAAATCAGTGTTGGATCCCTTAGATTCACTTGTGTTTTTTGGTAATTCTTTCTTAAATGTGGTCATATGTGACATACCTGATGTTAATAAAGCATTGACTTTATTTTTTCCTTACTGTGTAGTGTTTCTTCATTTACTCACCATCATACAATGCATTGCTTTAAACAGAAATGTGCCATTTTGCCTCCCATGTCTTACTGGAGTTGCAAGAACATATGTAAATATTAAAAAAATATATTTGGATAAATTGGAAACAAAACTGTTTTCAGTCACATCTCCTGTCATATACCCTGAGATTAATGAATATAAGATTTAAAAGGCACTTACAAATGCAAACTTAATAGCAAATCTTAAAACTATAGTATGACATGAAAGATCAGCAGGAATGTGGTTATTGTATGTCCACAGCATTAGTCACTAATAATAAACCTTTTGGTTCAAGTCTTGAACTCCTCATCTTCTCTCGGCTCAGTAGGCAGGTTTGCTCATGTATTCCTCCATCGTCTGTGTGGAGAAGAGGTATGTATGTGAAGACGTTTCATATGAGTAATAACAAAACCGAGGGGTCTATGACTGTACCTCTTGGAGTGTGTCAGCCTCCTCCATAGCTACACCCACAGCTACTTTGGAGGTTTCTAAGATTTCTCCTCCCATCAGAAATTCATCTAGGATGAAGTAAGCCTTCTCGAAGTTGAAAATGATGTCCAACTCACACACCTGACAGAAGACGACAGAACAGACCATGTATTAAACTAAAGATAGGTTGCACTTCCTTGCTCAGTGGTATGGAAGCTAATTCGAACCATGAGAAAATATTATAAACAACATTTTTTGTTCGAATACTATGGATGACCAGGCCCTAACTGAATATAATAAGGGTGATGATAATGAAAGTTATTATATAATTATGAAAAAAAAGAGAAAAAAGTATACACAATTATAAACAGACTCCTTTTTAATTTGTTGTTTTCCACCTGCTCTCTTGATTTAACTGTTTTTGTTCATTACAAAGCCTGCCTCTCTCTCTTGTTTTGTCATTCAAAACTGGGGGGGCACGTTGAGGTGGTTTCGAAACAGAGGCATCTTATGGACACCAGGGGGAGTCTGATTAGTAAAGAGCACAGTGACACAACACAACACAAGAGTCACTGTAGTTCAAAGTGTTTGACGTGTGTATAGGTATATTATGTTTATTATGTATGTATATATGCACACACATATATCCACATGTATATAGGTGTGATAAAAACCACAACCACAAATAAAAACTAATCACTGTTGTCAGTGCCTTTCCTTTTAAAGTGTCTTTTCACAGCTGGCATAAAATCCATAGAATCTACTAGAATAAGAATCCAGTCTCCTGTTTTCAGTGGCTCTGTGTGTGTTCTCATTGTAGTGTGTGATGCAGCACAGGTGTTGTGCACAGACAGTCACTACATGGCCAAATGTATGACATTACGATTTGGTATTTTTATGTTTTGGGCTAGGCCCCTTAACTCCAGTGAAGGGAATTCTTATTGCTAGCAGCATACATACATGATATTTTGACATTAAGGTGCTTTCTAGCTCTTCGGTAACAGTCTGGGGAAAACCCTCTCCTGTTACAACATGGCAGTACCTCTGTACACAAAGCCATGTTCTTAAAGAAATTCATTTCTGAGATTGCTGCAGAACTTGGCTGGCCTGCACAGAGCCCTGACCTCAGCCCCATCCAGCACCTTGTGTGTGAGCCAGGTCTTATCAGCCAGCATCAGCGTTGGACCTCACGAATGCTCTTGTGGTTGAATGGGAGCAAATCCCTTCAGCCAAATTGTAAAATCCTGTGGGAAGCTTTCTCAGAGGAGTGGAGGCTGTCTGTTACAGCAGCAGATTAATTGCCACAGCTTTAGAGTCAGAGCCATTCAAAAATCATATTTGTATTTATGTACCGCCATGTAGAGTGTATTAATATATCTGTTGCAACTGTGTGGCTGTATGATTTGAGGATAAAAAATAGCAATACTAAAACAAAAAGTAATACCAGAGTTGTGGGCACTTGTGATCCTCAATTACTACTGTTACAGTCACTAACATTAGATACAGAAACATTATTGAACAATTGTGTTGTGTTATACAACTGTTAACAGAGTCAGGGGTGAGAGAAAGCAAGCTGGACTGGTTTGCTTCAGAGTCTCATGGCACTTGCCCGATTGCCAGAGCTTGCATATTGAAGCTTTAATTTAGCTTTAATTTTAAATTACCCTCCATAGACTAGCTCTCATCCAGAATTCAGAAATTATACCAAAGTATTAGACAGTGTAAAATACTCTGTTAGACTCTGTTAGCCAAACACTACTGTTAGACAACAGTAGTGTTTGGCTGAGGAGGTCGTCTTCATAAAATTAAGCTCCTACACAGCCACAGTGCTCCCGCACAGGTGTTCTCACTTTGCTTGATTAGACCATTTTTCAGGACTGTTGCGAGAATGAGCAGACTGTAACTGACTGACATCTCCCTCACTCTGCTCTGAGTGTTTGTGCCCCTGTTTGGACAAGATAAAGTAGACCTTGTTATGGTGCACAAAAAGTCAGGTCAGCCTGAACACAAGTCTAATTAGCAACAACAATTTAAAACAACTGTGTGTATGAAAACAGACTGTTAATGACCGACAAATTCTGCTTGGACCAAGACACTTGGCTCTACTTACATTACCAAAGTATTTATCCAACAGTTCAACATATCTGTGCAGCACTTCGAGGGCCAGCAGCTCATTATCCTGCTCCTCCAGACCAGCACAGAAATAAAGGCTTGCGTACCTGAAATTGAGGAGGACAAAGGTTAAAGAGCGTTGTTGAGAAAGCAGGAAACAATACAAGCTTATTTGGAAGCACTCTGGGGAGATCATGTCTTCATATGGCTGCCTGTGTGGATATCCATGAATTAGAAATAAATAATAATAAAAAAAAATAGTGTAAGAATAGAAGGGTTTTTCTGAATAACAAGCACATACATTCTACTGTAAAGGAATGAATCATGTGCAACATTAAATACTTTCACAAAGATATTATGTATTGGCCGTATTTTATTGTGTTATTTCATCCATTCCCTGTAACCTACTAATTACAAGGCTGTTTCTGTGAAAAGAGAAGATAAAAAGCCATTA
This sequence comes from Lates calcarifer, assembly GCF_001640805.2. Lineage (NCBI taxonomy): Eukaryota > Metazoa > Chordata > Actinopteri > Centropomidae > Lates > Lates calcarifer. The sequence goes on from NC_066853.1 coordinate 23,509,126, forward strand.
GAAGATAAGCACTGATGTGTTGCACCATCACTAACACGGTCCTGCCAGTAATCTAGGGTCGTGCACTATGTGTTTTACTTGACTTTCTAGGTCTTATTAACTTGTTGAGAACGGATGTGACTGTGCTCTGTGTGTATTTTGGAGCATTGAGGAAAGAGGACACAGAGATAAACCACTCAGCATAACACAGAGTCTCTTGTAGGCACCTCCTGGAAACAATCTTGAGGTCCTTCCATTGGAGGAAGCTGCAGGAGCGCGGCGGACGGGCCAACACTAACATCATCATGTCCCGGATCACTTTCTTCTTCTCCCGGTCTGTTAACGGCGTGTACCATTTCTGAAGTCGCAGCTTCCCCTGCCGACTGAACAGCAACAGGAAGCGGATCTGAGGAGGACAGGAGGAGGGAGACGCTGACTTATGGAATTTTTTGTTGTGCAGCGTAAAGGAAAACAGCAGAAGATGGTATAAAAGGACCAGACAGGATAACATCTTGTGCTGTGAGGTTTTAAAACACAAATGTGTGGCTTGTCAACAGAGGAAAGTAAATATAAACACACAATGAAGCAACCACACACAGATGCATGTGCAAACACACACACACATGCATACAATGAGACTAACCCCTCCTACAGTCCTCAAGCCATAACTAAAATGAAACCACCTTAAGTCAGCAATTAGATTTCACAACTGGAAACGTGAATGAAGATCACCAGGGAAACAGACCACAGCTCTAGCACCTTTAAGTGATAGAGATGTGTCATAACACACTAAATACAGTCTGTGTGTTGTGAAAGGGCAATTAATGAGAGCTCTTTGCCCTGAGGTGCAGCTGCAAGCAGCACTACCTCTGCTTGCAACAAGATAAACCAGGACATGTGGCGTGTGTAAAGAGGTTAGGAGCACAACAATATATCAGCTACTGGCTGAAATACTTCATTTTAATAAAGCATGACGTGAAAAAGTATTTTCATATGCAATGTTTTCTTTAAGGCTCAAAAAAAATCCATGTTACAAATAAGATTTGCATTCATTTGCCTCTCAGACGTCGTTAGACTGTCTATCCTTCTTTAAGCTTTCCACTCTGACTGAAGATAAAACAATTCAACTCCATTATCAATTTCATGACCTTTGATCAAGGAAGTCCTTCCCCTAAACTGATCTGCAGCAACACAATAGAAAGTAAAGTAAATAATACCCTTCCAGTCGGATGAGTTTTCAGTTTTTAGAAAGTAGCACTTCAAATAAACTAGAGCAAACAAAAACGTTTGTTAAACCGCAGGACATATTTTCCTGCCTTCACGTGCATGGACAAATCAGTACATCCAGTGATAGCAACAAGCCCGGATACTCACCATCTTGTCACAAGCCGTGGGACAGACGTCACTCAAGTTCAAATCCTGCAGGTTTCTGCACTTTTATCCTCGGACCCTACTGTGCTGTGTGCGTTTCGAGAAGAGGCGACATTGTTGCTTTTCAGCGCGCCCACACCTCCTCCAGTCAGAGCCGCGCCCTTCTCAGATCCAGCTGCTGATTGGTTTCCGGGGAACTTCCGGGGCAGAGCTACACGCAGACAGGTGCGTCAGTGCAGCGAGGAGCAGGTGGACGGCCAGTAAGGCTACGGGAATATATGAGTTTCATTCAGTTAGAGCTTCTTTGGGCATAAGCCACGTGAATCTCCGTGATGAGCGCATGAGAAAACTCACCCCATTAATGGGTCATGTATTTATCTGAATGTATCTTTATGAAGAACAAAAGCAACATTTTATTTTAGACCTAAATCAAAATTAGGAGATAACACTTAAAATGGCTAACATTTCTCCCCTTTGTAGACTAGGCTTGTCTCTGTGTGGGAAAGATGGGTGTAAGGTCACCTGTCAATATATAGTATATATACCAGTGTATTAACACTTACATTGTGACATTGGAACATTGGAATTATTTTTAGCTAAAAACTGCTAGCTTACAGCTCCGTTAAACTAAGTTAGCTAGTTTAATTTGTGCAGCAGACGGAGATAGCAGATTTATTTACGGAGGTTCGGCTTCGTTAACTGTCTCTGTCAGGGAGTCTGTATTTTATTGTGTATGACAAATATTTTATGTCGAATATTTTGTGAGTCCCTTCCTACTACTCTCTGAGATATGAGCTGCCATTTTATTTACATGGAAGATATCATGTAAATCACCAACTGAAGAAAGTTTCAACAGGAATATCAAACTGTAAAATTACGTTACCTCATAACGCAGGCTAATCCCACGGTGAATTCAGTTTTCTCAACAGAAATCACAGGAATACAAAGGGGGTATATCCTGTATATGTCTGTCTGTTTGTAGGTGAAATAACACTGAACTGAACAAATGCATCCTTCCTTCCCGCCGCTGGGCGGTCTGGTCGGTGGAGTTTTCTCTCACCGGAGCTACACGTGGTCTGAGTCCAGAGTAAAAGCAGAGGAGAGAGCTCAGCTCAGCGAGAGGCTTCCAGAGCGACACCATGTCTCTGTACCGCAACTCCGCCTGGTTCCTGAAGGGAATGACCGAGTTCACCAGGTAAGATGCTTCTGTCTGTCCTGCACATCATTGTCAGCGTTTTAGGAGCTGGAGCGAGTCTGTGACCTGATGTCCTGTGTCTATCCTCACTTGTGTGTGTATATGTTTAGGAAAAGTTATTTCATGTTAGTATATAGTAATACTGATCTAGTTATGCATCTTAAATTCATCAGAAAGGATGTTAAGATTGAACAGGTGTGACTGCTAATAATATTGCGCCATATTAAACTGCTCTTTGCCACATGATTTCATTGAGATTTAATTGAATTGTATAATTGTATGTGAGTACAAATCACAGAGCATTTTTAATTGAACTTTTACAGGCACCATTCTAACAATCTAATAATTTTAAAATAGAAGAGATTTCATTTTTCTTAAAAAGTGCTTTTCTTTATTTTTGGTTTATGTAGGTATATAGGTAAAGATATTTTTTACCCTACACTGAGCTTCTGGTCATTTTAAATGTATGTACTGTATGGGTGTCTAGGAAGAAAATCGACTCTAAGAGATGGGATGGGTTTGGACCACCGAATTACAGAGTTTACCTGGCTCGTTGTATACGATAGAATAGAAACAGAGAACCCCAACTCACTACTCTCAGGTCTTTTCATTTAAAGACTCTGATCAAAATTTTGAAGACACATCTGATGAAAGTTAAAACCATGAGGAGTAGAGCTGAAAAAAGTAGTAATCAATTAGTTGGTCGACAGGAAATGAATAATTTTGATAACTGATCAATAATTTAAAACATTTTAAACCAGAAATGCCAAATATTTAATTATTTCAAATTGTGAAATGAGAGGATATGCTGTGTTTTATGTCGTAAATCACATATCTTTGGATTTTGGACTGTTTGTCAGACAAGAAGACCTCACCTTGAGCTCTAGGAAAGTGGAATGGGAAATGTCACAAACAATGAATCTGTAAAATAAATAAAAAATAAATAATTGCCATATTAATCTATAATGACAGTATTATTATTTTCAACTGTAATGTTAAGCAATATTAAAATTATATACAGGGTAGGTATAGGTCATATGAGGTCGGGTTAAGTCAAAAGTTTTATGAGGGGTGAGGCTGTGAGAGGGAAGAAAATACAGCTGAGTTTTGTTCCTGCTGTTTACCAACCTTTAATTGCCATTGCATCACTGACCAGAATGAACATGGTGCACATCCTTGAATATCAGTGATAAATGACTCCAGCAAAGTTGATAATGACTCAGCAGGAGCCATGTAAGACAGCTGTTCAGCTGTTCAAGGTTCTAAATGCTTTATCGGTCCTGTCTGATCTGTTGCAGCCCTAAGGCGCCATTCCTCACCAGTATACAGCAAGCCAAATTGTCTGAAGAGGTGCTTTTGTGATTGTTTCCCTTCTCCCCTTTGTTCTGTGTTATCTTTTACCCCAGAGAGCTGCCCGGCAACCCGCTCTGACCCTGCACTAATAGCTCTCTGCATGACACCAGTGAACAGAGCAGGCATTTAGCCTCAGTATTACCCCCTCCCTGTCCCCTTTATCCCCCCCCCCCTTCAGCCGCCCTCAACAATGGCATCCAGGACAATGAGGGGAATTGAGGTCCACACACACACACTCCAATGCTGTTGTCACTGTCAGTAGTCCCATCCCAAACCATGTCTCCTCAGAGACAATGCCAGGCACCCTCTCTTCTTCATTGTATCTGTACAGTAAAGCTGTGAAGTGAAATACAGTAAGCAGGCTGACCTCAAACACTGACCCGTTATGACCTGAACATACACAAACGCACACATACAACACTAAACTCAGCACTGAGGCAGAGATACAGATGCATGGAAGCAGTACAGATGTGCAGATGAGCAGGCTGCTGATATGGTAAATGGTAATATCTTGCAGGAATGCCTTCCTGTCAACCTCCAAGCGGTTTGTAGAGAAGGACCTGGAAGTGTCCGTGGCTGGACGCTCCTTCATGATAACTGGAGCCAACAGTGGCATTGGGAAAGCCACCGCAATGGCCATCGCTAAGAAAGGTACCACTCTTACTGTTGTTTCTCAGAAACACAACTCATATGTCAACACAAGCTGAACATATGGTTTAACTGATACTCATGTACTTTGAAAGTTTCTAGTGTCATTACCAGGAGTTACAGTGGTAAACCTGCAAGTCATTTTTGTCAAACTTTATACTACAACTGGCACTGCATCTAATGGTGTATGTGAAGCAGGTATACAGTATATACTTGCACACAATGCCTCTACTATACTAAACAGAGTGTATTGTTCAATGCGTTGTTGTATATTGTACATTAAGCAGTGCAAGTCCACCCATCTAAATTGCCAAAATGGAGAAAACTGTAATTGTACATATTGTTCATACCATAGAATAAAAAGTAAATCATTCTAAAAAAAATAACCCTGCACCATGTAGTGATGATTTGCTTTATTTAAAATGTAAATCAAAGCTACAGAATAGCATATGCACATCCCAATAATGTATTAGGTAGAGTCTGCAAGAAGACAAAAACAGTTGTAGAAAAAAGGGAAAACATCGACTGGAGATTTTGTAGCAATGTTGTAGCTTTACTCCATAAACCTTTCTGGGAAGATTAGTTCTGTTCTGTCTTACTAAATCTGTGCATAACAAGAGGCAGAGTGATTTTAAAGGTGGTGATACCTACTTATTATGAGAAATAAGATCCAATATTTTGTATCGCCTGCCTGCTGTATGTATTCTGCCCTCATAAACCAGAACAAAATGTGTTAGAAATATTTATAGAACACTGTAGCTCATAGTGTGATTATGTAAAGTTGGATGCATCACAGGTAGGTGAAGATAAATCCAGTCTCCTCCTCTTAAAGAATATATAATATTGCTTTTTCTGTGTCTGTCACAGGTGGGACGATCCACATGGTGTGTAGGAACAAGGACAAGGCTGAGGAGGCGAGGGCTGATATTGTAAAGGAGACGGGAAACAAAGTACAGTATGACTCACTTCTCAACAATTTTTTTCAGTGGGGACAGATGACCTTCAAATTGACTCTGATTTCCCAGACATGACATTATTTATTATTCTAAATTGCTGGTGTAATTGCAGGAGGTCTATGTCCACATCCTGGACCTGTCTGAGACCAAGAAGGTCTGGGAGTTTGCTGAGGCTTTCAAGAGAAAGTACAAGGCCCTAAATGTGCTGGTGAGTGACATGAGTTACTTATTCTCATATATGAAAATATATGGCTTTGTGTACAGATCTGTCATATCTTACTGTCATTCACCATGTCACAGCTTATTTTACCTGATACATTTTGTGACAATATAAATTAGGAAAAATATTGTGTGGTGTGTAATCTGCCTAGATCAATAATGCAGGCTCCATCATGAGTCAGAGGGATATGAATGCTGAGGGCCTTGAGAAGAGCTTTGCTACCAATGTCCTTGGTGAGTCAAAGGTCAGGGGTGAGGTGTGAAGAAAACAATAAGAAGGGAAGACTGGGATAGATATGAAAAGTGTTGTTCCATCCTTGTTTGTCTGCCAGGGGTTTACATCCTCACCAAGAGTCTCATTCCTTTGCTGGAGAAGAGTGCAGATCCCAGAGTGGTGAGTCTGAGAGACACAACCTGTTTGTTTTACACAGTCACAATCTCCTAGTATCTGCTCTGCTGTAAGTTTGTCTGACCTCACAAAAATTTTAGACTCTTATTGTTCTCAGGCTTCAAACTTATTTTCAGACTTTTACAGGGGTTAGTAGCTATTTGTCCCCTGCTGACTGTTGAAAAGTCTTTCTGCCTGAGGATAAAAGCTGAGCGTTATCTCTGTTAATGGCATGTGCTCTTTTCCTCCTAGTATCATATCTCCAGGTATGGCTAATTGCTCACTGTTAGTTTGGTTGCCTCAGGTCAAATACAGACAGGATACCAAGCTTTACAATTAAACCTCCTGTATGAACACTTTCAATAGAACCAACAGAAACTGATCAAAGTTTTTATACACATAGCACATTTCTTCAGGCATCTACAACAGCTTTTGTTGTGCCTCCTTCTGTGTAGTGGATGTTACCAGAAATAATCAATGTAATTAAGAGTGTTAGGAATCTGTATACAGAGGAACATAAACCCGTCTGTGACATTGACAGATTAACTGTCAGTGCTAAGTGCAGTGTAGATCCTATTCCTAAAGTCAGTGATCACTTCTTTGGTTTTAAACACAAAGATTATTAAAAACTGTACTCAGTAAAGTAAAAACACTCACTGTACACACTGTAAGCAGTATTACTCCTTTCAGTGTTGTTTTATATTATAATACAATATTATTATTGATGTATAACATGAAAGCAGTAATGTAATATACAACAATGGATCATAGCTCAAAGCTGATCATAGGTTTTGTATGTAGAATTTGAACCTGCAAGGAAATGAAAAACTTCAGATAAATGAAGTGAAGTACAGTGAAGCTGAAGTAGACGATGCATCAAAGTACTTAAATATTTCAAAGATGTACTTACTCTAACGTAAAGTATGTGATTAACATACTTACAGTAGTTACACTGCACCACTGTATACAGTGAAGATTAAAATACAGGATATACACATAATATGGAGTTGGATTTGATATCATGACCAATAAAACCCCAGCTCCCTTTTCCATCCCCTGACCACTGTTTCCATTCCTCCATGTTCAGATCACCGTGTCATCAGGAGGAATGTTGGTGCAGAAGCTCAGGACGGGAAACCTGCAGTCTGACAGAGGCCGCTACGATGGCACTATGGTCTACGCCCAGCACAAAGTAAGACCTGAGCCTGGTCCTGCCGATCAGTGTGTTGAGGCTCAGTCACCAAGATTGTGACTGAGGGACTGTGAGACTTTACAGTACTTTAGTGATTTGAGTTTGTTAGGAAACAGACAACACATTTAAAATTTACAGTAGAAAGAAAAACCTAGACTATTAACATCATAGCAGTAGATATTGCAGCTGATTTGGTCCTGTTGTTAGTCATTGAGATAATTCATGAATCGGAAACTTAATATAAATGACTGTACTATTAATGTACTACTAATGGTGGTGTTGCATTTTCATATTTTATAGAGATATGCATGAAAGTGCTGCTAGAACTTTTAGGTTGAAATATAAAAATGAATGTAAACATGTTGCATATGAAGCAGAATTCTGGAAACATCACTAGGAGTATCTGCCTTCACAAGCCCGTGACAGTTAAATCTTGTTTTGTCTTGTTATGTCACAGAGAACATCAAATGACACCTGAGTCTTGTTACCTTAAATCTACTTAAGGTCCAACCCTTCAGACATCCTGTAAGTTTTCTCTCATTTTCTCTCTCTCTCTCTTTCTGTGTGTGTGTGTGTGTGTTCCAGAGGCAGCAGGTGGTGATGACAGAGCAGCTGGCAAAGACTCATACAAACATCCACTTCTCCGTCATGCATCCTGGCTGGGTGGACACTCCAGGTACTGACATGAGGAATTAATTGTTATCACTTTTTGGACAAATTTAACAAAATCATTTTCTATTCAATATTCCAATATTGTTTCCTAACACTTATCCAAGTTTGTTCTTCTCCCTCACTGTCTCTGTCTGTCCCAGCGGTGGCCAATGCCATGCCAGACTTCCATCGCTCCATGAAGGACAGTCTGCGAACCCCAGAGCAGGGGGCTGACACCGTGGTGTGGCTGGCTGTCTCTGAGGCTGCAACCACAAACCCAAGTGGATGCTTCTATCAGGGTATGATACAGAAATTTCACAATCTTTAATATGTATGTTGTGCGCATTTATCCATTAGGGATTTATGCGTTACAAAAAGGGTTACAAAGTAAAATTTGAATCACCCAAGACTGCAAAAAACAGTAAGAATGGCAAGAGAGGACAGAATAGAGGACTGCTGGTTGAATTATGTGTTTGTCAGTTGTGGGTGGGATGGTAGGGCATGGTGTGTGTGTGTGTGTGTTTGTGTGTGAGGGTTTGGCCTGTGTCCATTGCAGCTGGAGTGGGCTGCTTTTGGTGCCAGATACTGCCAGAGTACAGTGCCTCCACGAGCGCACACACACACACACAAATGGCGTACATGCACACATACACAATGACCCTAATGGCCTTGAGGAGGGAGGCTGTAGCCTTGTAGGAAAAACACACTTCAACAGAGACACAAACATACTGCATTCATCTTTTCATTCATGTGATGTAAAATGAGGCAGTTTTGTCTGGTGTCCACATTTTTCATTCTAAGCAGGTTGATGGACCTTGCTGCTGATATTTATTTCATACCAGTACAGACAGTGATGTGGTAACAACACGCTTTAGATGACATCACGTCAAATTGAAGACATCATGTCTCTTTGGGTTTTGGTTACAGGAAAAGCCCAAATTCTGACACATCTGACGTGTCCCCCTAAACACCAGCCAAGCTGTCAGCCTGGCTTTTTTCCACTGCTTTATCTCATGTCAACACTCACTCAGCCAAACAGCTACAAGTGCCAAAATCATATCAGCTGTCAACAAAGGCAATATTTACTAATATGGTAGCAACACTGACAAATTTAGATTTTGTCATTCCCATGAAAGATTCTAATACTGCACATATTGAGATCTAAACTGAAAGTGTTTTTCTGTATTTGTATTTCTATATGTAAGTGCTTACACATCACATTTATCCCACAACAAAGCTGGAATTCAGCTGCAGTGTGATCACAGCCCCAGTGAAAATGTAACCCGACGACAGAAACTGTTAGAGAAATACAGTGTATAATACAGTCACAACAGTTTGGATACTTTTAGTTCAGGCAGGTTCTGTGTTTTTGTGATGACAGTGCCTGACCTTATGGAATCATATAAATACACACTAAATATTATTCTATGGAGACATTTCTGGAAATGCTGTTGTACTGTATTAGTTGAGCAGTAGCATTTCAGTCAACTGACGTTTCTTGCTTGTGTTAATTCTTGTTGAAAATCTCAGAGGTAGAGAGTAGAGATAGCCTTGATGATATATTTCATTGGTATAGTTTCTCTGGTTACAGTAAAATGTTAATGGTTATGGGTCAGATGTTTCACACAAACAGACCTACCTGCACATCTTATTTCACTGTTTCAGGCTATCTACAGGTCTTGAAAAAGCATTAAATTCAGTTTCATAAGAAAAAAAACTTTGAGGGCATTAAAGTCTTAAATTTAATTTGCAAATGTCAGAGATATGTTTATATACATGTAATAAAATGTTTTTGTATCCAATTGCTGGCTGTCATGAGATGTTAGACATCTATAAATGAAAAGTGATAGATAGTTGTGTAAGTGGTGAATAAAAAAAGTTTTTCATTGGTTAATCCAAACCCAGGTCACAATAATTTAATAATATTTTAATTAATTTCGACAATATCATCAGAAGTTACTGTTATATACTGCAGAGGATCACTGGAAAAATTGATAGAATAATAAATAAATCTTCTCCATTTGGTTTCCATCATACTTTGGTTGGCTGTTACATTTTGAAACAGGTATTAATTTTGAAACGGGTATTAAATTGCTCTCTGCGTTAAAAAGGTCTTAGAAAGTCTTAAATTTAACTTGGCGAAAACTGCAGAAACCCTGCTGTTTGAGTTATGTTTCAGTGTCAGGAGGCACGCCTGGCTCAATCTGTTGCCACCAGGGATGAGAGTTGAGTTTTTGCATGTGTTTGCATTTGGTTTGTACATGTGTATGGCCTTTATAGCCTTTTAAACACAGGCAGTATCAGAGCTGACTCTCTGTCACTGCACTGTATGTTCCCTGACACCCACATTCTTTAACAGTAAAACCAGAGAACCAATAGACAGGCTTTTTCATGTACACACCTTCATGTTAACATCTATGTGTGTTTGTGCTCAGACCGCAAGATGGTGTCCACCCACCTGCCGCTGGCCTGGACCCACAGCTCCCCCCTGGAGGAGCAGAAGTTAATGTCTCTGCTCGAGGACTTGGCCAAGACATTCCAGCCACACTGAGACAGCAGGAAACTGGGAACCAGTAAACCACCTGCACTAACAATATAAGCTCATACTGACCACAACTGGACTCCAGAATGGATCTGCTTCTGTTTTTCCAAAAGCATTTGGAGTGTTAGATGCAGTTTTGGTCACTGGCTTAAATTGGGACAGATGGAAACCCAACCAAGCAGACTAAACTCACCTTTAACTGAGGGATTAGCAAGATTTGTAATGGTTTTCTTACTTGTTAGCTCAACTTTATACGGACTACCACCTCTGTGGCTTAAACCTTTATTATGAGTGTTTGATAGTGATGCTGCCTTCAGTGAGATTTCTGAGGAGGTTATCTCGCTGATAGAGAGAACACTGTCATAAACCACACACACACACACACACACACACACACACACACAGACACCCAGTCTGTTACTGTGACTTTATGAAAGTTGTCAATCAGATGGGAATCTGATATGACCCAAGTCACTCACGCATCCTCCTTTATTAATTCATGATAACAGCTATGGGCTCAGTCTGATGCTATTGTCTGTATAATTTACAATAGTGCAAAGTTGCTGTTGTGTCTTTAAGAGCAATGTAAGTAACTCTTTTGTTATGTTGTAGTGCAGCTACTGTATTGTGCAGGTTGAGCTCAGGCTGGACATCAAGTGTTCTCTATGAGCAGTGTGCCTTAAATACACCACACAGCAGCATCACTTGACGTGTGCAATAAAACCTATGTATTTATTTGCGCAGCACGTTTAAAAAAGGCTTTAACCGTCTGTGACGTTGATGTGAGCTCGTCCTGTAAATGCATGCTTGAATAAAGAAATTTACTAATTTTTCTGTGTCATTGTGCAGCTAAAATTCTAAAAAAAATATATATATACAAAATACAGTCAAATAAACATATTAGAATATCTTTATTAAGCATCGATTCTCAGGTGCCCTGGTCTGAGGGCACTGAGAGCCTAAAGTCAGTTCTGTATTGTCAACAAACGTATTGAAAAATACAGGTATTTTGAGATATACATTAACATCATGTTGGAACAGCAAGTGTCTTTTACAAGCAGTTTGAAGAGGAAAAAGTCAAACCAAGCAGAAATCAATTTACAGAGTTTGAGCTTATGGGTCATGGTGTTGTGGAAAATGAGTCATGTGTAAAGTGTTGATGGCCTCCCATCAACATGAAGGCCATCCATTCTAGTGTTTGACGAACTAAAGATGACAAAAACAAAATGACTCCTATGACTGCTCCATCTGGTGAAAGAAAGGAAAATAAACCAATTTACAACATGAGAAAATCTATCCCTTCCTTCCTGTGACAGCCTGGCAATCTGAGGCTCGATTTCATTAGCTGATTCTGCAAACAACAAATCCTGCCATCCATCATACCTTGAACATCTTCTCCATCTGCTGTGGAGTTAATCCTCCAGAGCCGGACACTCTCTTATCACTGAACACAATCTGTTACAAGGACATGATAAGAAGTAATGACTGGAAGAAGCTTCGGTGTCCAGTTAACCAAAAAAGGAAAGGAGAGATTTGACTCCTGATTGTACGGTAGCATCGTCAATAACCCTGATGACGCTTTCAATCACACTTAGGGTTGGACTGAGATCAGTTTTCCAGTACTGTCGACTGTCTGAAAATAGTTCAGCCAAGTGAAGTCTGTTTCTAAGATGGCAGAAGTTCAGCTACAATCTGAGTCTTTAAAACTTTAAAGCTGCTCTAATCAATATTTTTATATTAACAATGGATCAAATGTGTGAAATATAGTATGTCAGTAGTAGTGATGACCCCACAGAGAATCATCACCCATTACTGCAGTTCCTCAGCTTTACGGAGCAGTTTGTCTTAAAGCTGCTTGTTTTGGTTTTATGACCCACAGTTTTTTTTTAATCCTTTTATTAACTATGTGTCTGGCAGCCATAGCAATGAAACAGCTTTGATAAACACATTGTACACTACCTGTGGACATAGTGAACAGGTAAATGACTAGTTAGCGAACATGTTCAAGCATTTAGCAGCTTAAAGAGGCAGATTTTTATAATGATGATGCATCAGTGATGTTCATGTCTTGTTCTGCTGCCCCTTAGTTGCCAAATAAAATTAGTTAATGCAGCTTTAACATCTTATTTTTTCTTGAGTTATTTAAAGCTGCACTACTTTGTTTTTTTATTAAAAATTGAGTAAATGTCTATGGATAATGTGAAAGAACGCCCACAGAACTTTTACCCAACTCTGGAGCTCTATACAGCTCTCCAAAGGTTCTGGCTTCTTTTAGCTCATTGTTTTGGTTTTCAACCCTTCAAACTCTACTATCCTCACTCTATTTTACAGCAAGCTGCAGCAGGCAGGTTCCAGCAAAAAAGGTCTGTACCCTACCTGTCCAGGACCAAATGGCAGATAAAGTTAGCGGCTAGCTGGTGAATGTACTGCAGCATTAAGCAGTTAAACAGACAGATATTTTTCTCTGGAGTGGGTGAACACCAAAACTGAGCTTAAGTGAGACTGAGTATCGGACTCAGATTACTCAGATGGCCAGAAACAAAGCTTCAAATGAATGCTAATGTTGCTTCTTGCCTGCTGGACATGTAAATAGGAAACAGTTTGCTAGCACAATAACTTTCAGGTATTGTTATGTAAATATTGTGTTCATATATTCACACTCACAAGTTATGTGAATGTTGTGTCAACAGCTTGTTTGGCTGCCCCCAAGTGGCCAAAAAGAAATTAAAAAAATTGCAGCTTTAATATTTTTTTATTGTGGAAATTCAAGAAATTTAAGATGTGACCACTGTCAAAAAAATCCTGTTTTTTCCACACTTACAAAAACCCAAATGTGAAGGTAAATGATTGTTAGTGAAAATAACATTACCGTGAGATATTGGCTACTGACAAAATGAATCAGTATCAGGTGTCAGTCTAACCCCAAGTATGATACTGTGTGACATCTAAATATCATGGAGTAAGGTCTTGATGATGGGAACAATCGAGGCTGTAACCACTGCTGTCACATGACTGACCAGTCAATCTCTGTCCATGTTGAGATGTAAAATACTGCATGATCTGACACCACAGTTCATCTCAACATTACTGAGTTTGCATGTGCTTCATTAGAATGTTCAACATGTTCTAGTTTGTTACTACAAGGAAATTAAGTCTATTGGATGGGCACAAAGAAAAGTAAACAACCATTTACAATGATAATAGATAAATACTTTACTACAAATATAAATATACACTACATGATCAAAAACTGGAATGTGACTACATTTTTAAATCAGGAACTCCACCATTATAATGCTCATTTTTCCACTTACAATAAGGCAAGCATTAGTCTAAAATTAGAAGATATTAGCTGCTATTTACAAGGACGCTACATTGAATCCAGCTATTATCTCTCCCAAATCTGACCTTACTTTCTGTTCTGTTTAATTCAAAGACAAAAACCACTGAGTTGTGCAATTCAGTGCAATGGTAAGAGCGTTGTGAGACATCCTGGATCTGTGGGGGAAGGAGGAGAGCACAGAACAGGATTGGAAACTGACAGGGAGAAATGAAATGCCGACGAGACATCCAGAGCTTTGTAATGAGGTGAGTGCATGAGAATGAATGAGCATTAGTGAACAGTTGTAAGTACTGACAAACCACTAAAAAGGCTTTGTGAGTGTGTCCTCCTCTCTTTAAGGCTTTTGAGGGGAGAGAGTCAGCTCTGATCTGACCTGCAATCCAGTTGGAAACGACTCAACATGCCAGCATTTATTGCTGCATTTGGTTTAGAGTACCTGCCCAGTACCTACGTGCCTTTCTAGTGGGAAGAAATCCAATTTTGGCCCCTCACCAAACAAACAAAAAACCCCTTGTGATATTTATATATTGTTTTAATTACAGGTGAAAAGTAATTCTTATGAGGCATTAGAGTCTTGGGTTTACACCATCAGTGCCACATGTGGTATCCACCTACAAAAGTTTTCTAAAGAGTGTGATACATACCTAGGAGAGGGTGACGCTGTGCTATTAAAAAAAAAAAGTGTTTCTAAATAAAGCTGAAGACTTAAACCCAGAAAACTGAAATGATCACAAGTCACACCAATCAAATCTTGAATGGTAATTCCACTGGTTACATCTCAGCATGGCTGCAACAGGATGTCTGACGATGTTGCTGTCAGCAAATGTTACTATAGGCAACATGTTCTAATTTCCCATGCCTATATGATGGAGGCTGGGTCAGTGCTGTCATACAAACACCTGACGACTGGCAGCATCTACCAAGAGATTTCATCTATCGAGAGAGAGGCCGGTCTACTGATTCTCTTAACCCGCTTGTGTAATCTCACATTACGAACAGTGACGACTGAAATGAAGAGCCCCCGCCCAATGACAACCTAGTGATGTAAAACCTCCTGAGAGTGATTTAAGGCCAACTAGTGAAAGAGAAAAAAACTGAATAAGAGAGGGATAAAAGACAGAAAAAGCTGATCACTCTGATCAGTGAGACTCAAATATCTACTATACACATGATGCAGAGCTATATACAGGTGATTAAGGTTTTTTGTACATGTTACAGTGACTGAGTAATATGCAGTTAGTGGGCCACAGTAATAAGGGAGAGAAGCTAGTGTGTTTTTACAGGAATGGCAGGTCAGCAATATGATGAAATCAAATTTTACAGTGCAAAGGCAATAAAAAAATGACCTTTGTCAAAAGAAGCATCAGAAATATTGAATGTAAACACTAATACCATTACCATTCCTCCTATAGGAGAAATCATTACAATACATGCACACTTCCACACACACACACACACACATACACACATCTTTGTGCTTAGGGTTCTGTTTCGGATCAGCACAAAAAGTCAAAAATCAGTCACACACACTTTTGTGTAGGACTGACAGTTAGTGAACTTAGATTTTTTTTTATTTTTTGTGAGAAGCAAAAGGAATGTGGAGGGCAACACTATCAACACACACACATTCACACACACTCACACATTCACCCAGAACAGGCCTGGTTGCAGCAGAAGATCCCAGGCGTGATGGAGAGACGTACAGTACAGAAGGGTTTCCATGAAATTGGAAGAGTGGGCGGAGCACATGGAGGAGGACGAAGTGGGCTTGGCCAATCAGCGCGAAGAGAAGCCTGTTGCTAAGCTACAGCCAACCACCTGCGTCATATCCCAGATCTGTGGAGACAAACAGCCAATAACCATGACAGAGGAGGCCTGGTGCAAAGCTGCATATAAGGACTCTGCATTAGTATTACTGTGTGAACTGAATGCAACTGTTTCTGTTTGTTACTCTACTCTCAGGTCTGTAACCTGCTAAACTAAGACATTTTTACAGGTAATTAACACAAGATTATGCAATGTAATTAAATATATGGTAAATGTGAAATCTAATTTAATCCACTCTAAACTAAGGAATCTAAAATAACAATAGCCTGAAAGAAATGATATTGATTTGTTTTGGTCTAGGTTGTGTGGTGTTTGTATAGTGAACACATGCATGAATTATCTGGTATCAAAGAACTGTTGTTGACCTTAACAATGCGATCGCTTCCACAAGTGACCATCAGGCCTCTGGATGGGTCCATGTCCATGTGGGCGATGTTGTGTTTTCCCTCGTGGAACGTGGCCAACGGTGTTCGGCTGCAGCACACACACACACACACACACACACACACACACACACACACACACACACACACACACACACACACACACACAACGACAGCCTTAAATCAGAGTTGCCCTCAGTACTCTCAAAACACGAGTACAGTGTGACTAAATGACATAACACAAATATTTAGAGAAGCCCTTTACTCACTCTTCCTCTTTAATGGTGTCAAAACAGGCATCACACACCCGCACAGGGAACTCGAAGCCCATGATTGGAAATGTGGAGCGTTTCGAACTACATTTCCCACACACAGCTTTGCCGCACTTCCTGCAGTGGTGCTGTACACAGGAGACACACCCAAACATTAGTATGACTCATGAGAGAGGGAGTTGACAGCTGCAACACTGATCAGACTCTCGTACCTGTCTGAGTCCCAGAGTCTTAGTGTCCCACATCTGCTTGATGTTCCAGAAGAAAGGCTGCTCACACTTCTGACACGAGTCGCTGTCTAACCATTGAGGTGCCTGCAGAGACACACACACACAGTTTAAGGCTACTGTTAATCATGCAGAAACACTACCATGTAACCCGCTAAATGAAATTAACTTTCCAAATAGACAAGTGCTGCAAAAATTATCTTGACCCACGAAAGCAGCTTTTAAACCAGAACTGAGGACAAACAGAACTATCTACCTATCATAACCAACTTCTAATACTAAAATACTACATGTTGAACCATTATAATGAGTGAGCACCGAGCGCTGTACAGTTTATATCTGATTGTATTCTTACAGTCTGTAATTGTGCAGCAGTTATAATAGTGATGCAAACCTCTTCTCTCTGCGTGTCCATGTTCCACACTGCAATGCCTCCGTCAGCTGAGCACGACACCAACTGCCTCGTCAGCTGGAGGTAACGCAGGGCCTGAACACGTTCGCTGAGGGAGTCAAAGAAAAGAGAGAAGAAATGAAGCGGGAGAGGAGCTTAAATGATTATAATCAAAACAAACACCTGATTCACACCTGTATCAAATTATAACAAACATCCAACTTGGCAGCTCAACCTATTGAGATATTTACAAGCTGAGGAAACAGATTTTTCCTCAGGCACTGGTGAAGACCAAAAGAAGGGATATAAAATGGTTATAATTTATATCTGCTATAATTAATACTTTTACATCAAAAATGGCTGAAATGACTATATGTCTATGACTATATGTAATGTGAAAATGGTCGCTTGTGTTGATCAACAGCGAATTATCCCTCGACTCTGCAGCCTCTACACAGCGTTTTAGCAACTTTACTGTTGTGGTTCACTCTCACTGCTCTCACAAGCCCCATGTCTAGCAGCGACAGGCATCAGGCCATACACTACCTCCCCTCCCCCAATCAGCAGTCAGACACAGTGCTAGCTGGTAAACATGCATATGAAAGACAACCCCAAATAAATTCTAATCTTGTCGTGTCTTCTTGATTAATAGAAAACCGAGTGCTAGCACATTTGAGATCTTTGATAGCTGCGTATCTGTCAGCTTGTTTTGATGCTTTCTAGTGGCCAACCATGGATTGATGCTGCTTTCATACAAAAAGCAGCACAGCTATAAAGATTAGAATAAGAGGTAAAACAACACATTAATACAAATAAACTGAGTGAGCTTTAAAATTAAAACAGCCAAAAGCTAAAAGGGAAATTCCAGCACTTGTATTGTTGACATTTTTGCTCACTACAATGACTGCACTGACTATATCACTTCTTCAACTGTCACTGTGAAATCCCATAATAGGAAGTCTCTTAGATACATTTTAATATAGGAGTAAAATTTAGGAGGAGAATTAAAGAGTGAGAAAAGCACCAAAAAACCCTGACAAGACTGGCTCAAAACCAGATTTAGAGCCTGTCAGAACTACAAGAGAGTGACAGCTCTTATTTTTATGGGTGTCTGAAAGACAAACCTCTGTAAATCCTGCTAGGGCGCAACAGGATCTACGGAGGCTTGCTCTGAAACGCATCAGTGTACATGGGCTCTGTTGATGGCTCCTGTGATGGGGGGATGGGGGACTTGGAGGTGGTGAAATATGTATGAAGACTGAGAAGTGGAGATAAAAACAGAGTCAGTGCCTGGGGACAGCTGTTACTGACACCACTGAGACCTGCCTTTGACAAGAGAGAGTGGAGATGAGTGTTGCAGAGAGATAGATGGACAATGTTGTGAAAGGAAATGAAGAAACTAAGCATGTGGATGTTTTCTAGGAAATCTGTGGCATGCCCTTCATCAGAACCTAATTTCACAAATTTATTTTTCAGCCTCCCACTCCCTGATGAAAACAGAGGAAGGAAAGCTTATTCAGCCTGCATGCATATATGAGACATTGAAGGACTTACTGGTGGCCCTGCAACAATAGTGTCCGTCCCTTGCGGCCCCCAATGTCCCACATGATGACGCTGTGGTCAGAGGCCCCTGAGAACAGCAGCCTCTGGACAGGGTCCCACCACAGAGCTCCTATACTTCCTGTAGGGGTCAGAAGACAAAACAATACACACTTGTTACATGTGCTACTTCGTGCTGCAAGAGCTTAAGAGACAGTACTTTGGTCTGACCTATTGGCTCCACCTAGTGTACGCTGGAAGAACTACAGGCAGCTCCAACCAAACAACTTGGCAACACTTGGCTACAGTTGGATCTCCTCTTTTGAAGGCATTGTCTGCCCTTTTTGTAAATGTGCCCTGTTTTTCCAGTGTTGTACTACATGTTAAGGTAAGTAACTCTGAGCTTATTCTTGCTTTCCAAAGAGTGAGGCACTCCTGTAGGCCACAACAAACCTTTAAGAATGTTATTAGCTTAGAGGACATCTTAAAAACCTGTTCTGTATCAGCATTCCGTATTCATTTTTGCTACACTCAATAATCCACAGTGACACAATGAAAATGTTTTTAGAAATATTTGCAAATGAATTAGAAACACTCAAGTATTCAGACTCTACTTTATAGAAGCTCCTGCAGCTGCAATTACAGCTTTGAGTCTTCTGGGCTAAGTCTCTACAAGCTTTGCACACCTGGATTTAGGCAGTTTTCCCATTCTCCCTGGCAGAACCTCTGAAGCGTCATTAGATTGGATGGGAAGCACATTTAAACTGCCATCTTCATGTCTCTGAACAGATGTTCTATGGGGTTTAAGTCTGGGCTTTGGCTGGAACTCAGGGACAGTCAGAGACTGTTGTCTTGGCTGAATGCTTCAGGTCAAATTTGCCCCAGTCTCATGGAGCATGGACTGTGGAGCAGGTTATCTTCAAGAACACTGTTACTGATAAGCATCCCTATAGCATGATACTGCCATCACGATGCTTCACCTGAAGGTTGATATTAGCCTGGACATGAGCAGTATATGGTGTGCGAGGCTCTGCCCATAGGGTAACATTTTTTGTCTCATCAGACCAGAGAATCTTCTGCTGAGAAAGTCATCCTTCTGACAGGTTCTCCCATCTCTGCAAAGGAAATCTGAAGCTCTGTTAGAGTGATTTGGGTTCCTGATCACCTCTGACCAACGCCCTTCTTGCCCAGTTACTTAATTTGGCTGGAAGATCAGGTCTAGGAGAGTGCTGGTGGTTCCAAACTCCTTCCATTTTACAATTACTGAGGCCACTGTGCTCCTGGGAACACTCAAAGCATTAAAATGGTTTTACACCTTTGACCTGATCTGTCACCACAGTTTTTATTGTGGAGGTCTACAGAGAGTCCCTTGAACTTCATGTTGTCCTGAGATACAGTATGAATTGTGGAACCTTATATTCACAGGTGTGTACCTCTCTAACCTATGTCCAATCAATTCAGTTTACCACAGGTGGACTCCAGTCAAGTTCCGGACACATCGTGAAGATAATTAAAGCAAAGAGGATGTACTGAAGCACAATTTGGACACAGCAAATGCTCTGAATACTTCTGTAAATGAGAGAATTAAGTTTTTGTTTTTAAATAAATTTGCAAACATTTCTACAAACATGCTTTCACTTTGTTATTATGGATTATTGAATGTGGTTTGATGGGCAAAATTGCTAATTTTAGCGATTTAACTTAAAACCTATAACACAATAAAATCTGCAAAAAATGAATGGGTGTGAATACTTACTGAAGCAGCTAGGTAGGTAGGTAATATAAGTTTTTTTTTTAAATCTAACTAAATCCACATTGAAAAAACTCCTGATTCTGAAATTAATGACTGCCTTTTAGTACAGTATATTATTTAGCATTACCAGTAGAGGCTAGCTTTTAAAGCTAGCGTATTTCTATTTTGTTTAACTTTAAATATCTGCTACATCTCATCTCAGTTGTGCAAGTGAAGTGGTGGTTGGGCAACAACAAGAAAAAAAAAAGTACTGAGTGAGTGAATACTGAGACCAAAAAGTTGCTGCCATTAGTGAGCAAAAGAAGATTGTCCTGTTCTTGGCCCTTGGTCTTAAATCAGCAGGGAACTCGGTTGTATTCAGCTGATCAACCACATGACACGGACCATCTGTCCATTCTTCTCAGAGAGTAGAGCATATAACACGAGCTAAACACTCACTGTCCTTCTCTTGCTGTGGCCAAAAACCACACACTGCTATGCTGTTACACTACAGTTCACAAGCTTTCTAAACCACAGTTGTGATAACTTAAAATGCTTGACCTGTATTTCTATTTGTTTGAATCAGATATTTTCCAGACAAGTCAACTTGCAAAGCAATTCATTTTTCCTTGTTTTCCATAAAATATTCAGCATTCAAAGAAAATGAACTGTGGGACAGACAATAACAGCTCTTGAAGTCAGATCAGTCATAAGATGACTGCCTGTGGCAGGTGGTGGAGGACTGATTAGGCTGGCAATAACTGTAGCTGTGTGAACCACAGGGGAAACTGTGGGAGCACCATTCGTGGAGAAACAGTAGTTCTCACCTCATATACCTCTGCTGTGACTATGTTGCCATCAGCTGACATGAAGGAAAAAGATGCTTAATCAACACAAGAAACTGTGTCAGGAAAAACAAGCCTAAAAATAAAAATCTAATTTCCTCCAGTCAGGAAAATTCTTAATGTACAGTATATTTATATTACACTTCCATGCTAAATTATTTACATGATAAAAAAAAAAAAACATAACAAAAGCAAGTGTTTCTGTCACTCTGATGTGTAGTCTGACCTTTCCTTTATGTTTTCCAAATTTGATCAATCAGAATTTTCATTAAATATTTTGATAGAACTCCTTGCCCCCAGCTTGCACCCAGCACCTTACCCATTAATATGTATTATCAGTCCAATTAACATGTATTATAATGAGCACCCGGGCACATTTACAGATCAAAGACAGAAGCAGGAAACTGTTATGGTGTAAGGATTTGTATTTTTTGAACATTTTCTACATGTGCAGCACACATACATGTCCATCTCAACTGGATAACCTATAAGCAATATCACTGTGGTAAAAATAGACATTTTGAGTGGTGTAGATCGTCAGCTGGTCAGATGAGTCCTGTTCTCAACAAGCTCATGTGTCATAAATGCCCAGAGAGGAACACAGGGAAGTGTTTGTTTCACACAGATTAGTGTCCTGGCAACTCATTTTTGTTGTGGGATTCATTTTCTTGGCACAGCTACAAGTCCACAGAACCCCTGAATACAGATTCCATCTGAGTAATGTATTCATCCTTTGATGATGTATTTCTCTCCTGATGAGACAGAGTTTTCCACAGCAACAACACTCCCTCACCCTTCTAACAGGCTCACTGGTCACTGAGCAGCTTGATGAGTATAAAATCAGCACAGCTGCCAGATCTCAACCAAGCGGTTATGGGACCTCATAAAGTGGCAAGTGAGACAGCATAATCCAAAATGGAATTAGAATGAAATTGTTTGTGGAGCAGAGGTGTCACATCCTGCCTAGAAACTCAATGATCACTTAGAAAGAAAATGTCAGGCTTTTAACAAAGCTTTTGTGGCAGTGTGTGGTGGCTCAATGCTCTATTTAACATAATGCATGCAGGCTCTGCCTTTGTTTTGGCACTTAGTGGAAAGTGCTATTAAGCCAAGTAACTATCATTTGTTTACGTCCTATGTTAGTCATTTCCAAAAGCACGCAGCCATATTTCAGCCCCTGCAATATTCGGCAAAATCGTTTCAGTTTTCAAAATGAAATGTTCTGGTGATACATCTACCTCAGCGCTTCACCTGCCAAAAAAAAAACAATCTACATTTACAATCAACTATAATTATGATTCTGCTCATAAAACAATCCTTTACCTCTGGATGAAACCAGTGGGTCCCTGGAAGTTAGGAAAAGCACATTTAAAAATAACAGTGCCACCTGCACTGATGGGGAAATGATTTACTAGGCTGATGAAAATCACTGGTATGGTCCTTTAACCCTGATCCATATTTACACTGAAAAACTTCAACAGGAAGAATCCTGTTCAGAACATAAGCTTTTTATCATGCAAAATGATTTTTGAAAGTTTGAAAAAAGTTTAACTTTTAGTAAAATGACAGAGCATTTGTGGTCATACTGGATTCAATTGGTCTTTTTTCCTCCCAATATAATGAAGTTATAGGAGGAATCTGGGTCATCTATTATTTATTGCAGCCAAATCTGCATATCTGGCATCAAAGGCCTGCTAATGTTAAGGAGAATGCAAGACAAGCTGAGCTGATAACTCACCTATGCTATCAGAAACAGCAGCTCTGTGCTGATGATAAATGTGGCTGTTTATGTGTAGACAGGTGTGTATGCAGGGCGTGTCTTTACCTTCATGACCCTTTAGTGTAGTGATGGTGGAATATGTCTGCTTTTCCAGTTTTAGCAACGTGATCTGTCCTGAGTAGTCGCCAACGAAGGCGTGCTGTGTCTCGTGATCGTATCTGGGTGTAGAGTCAGGGCTTCAACAGGCTCGACACGTTAAAACCACTCAACTGAGACATACGTCTATGGACTAGTACATACAGTGAAGTGAATGGAAAGGATACTGTAGGCAGGAGGCCCAGGCGGTGAAGTAGTGTCTCCCCAGCATGCTTCCACTCTGGGTGCACATCCAGCTCACACTCTTGTCATGGCCAGTACTCACCACCCACTCACTCTCCAAGGAGAACACCATATCTGACACACGGTTCTGGTGGGCTGTAAAACAGACACACACACACACACACACACACACACACACACACACACAAATATACAGTGTGTTAAACACATAGAAGTCATGTTGGACAAACATCAAACAAGATCACATCTATTCCATTGAGCTTTATATCCGAGCCGACATGGATGAGCACCATCTAAGACTAATTTGCCCTTTCCATGTGCTGATCCCATCAGAGGCTCTGCTTAGTGTTGCAGTAATCCAAACTAAGACAGACGAATCCCTTCAAACGATTTGTACTCCCATCAGTCTTAACGGTCCATCTGGGATTCACCCCTAAGGTGCACACTCTTCTTGTCAAATTTCTGTATTGAATGATTCTTGTTTCAAAGACAACAAGGTTTTAATCCAGTTTGAAGCACTGCGTTGTTTAGAACTAACCACCAAATTTGTCCTCTTTAGCTGCTACATGCTTTGCTGTGTGCTTCACCAGTTAGTCTTTAACTTTGCACTGACTGCTGTTGAGTGATGAGCAGGTAGTGTAAGGTGGCTTAGACCTCTCAAAGAGTGGTGAACATAAACCAACAACAGTAAAGCTGTGAGCTGAAAGACACGGAAATGCTCAACATAACTGTTAGGAACCTCTACACTACTGACCCCTTTCACGTTACACATTCCATTCCCCGATAATATAAAAATATTTATGTTAGCAGCTTTAATCAGATCAACAACTGATGGGTCTAGAATCACAAGTGCATGTTTATGCAGCCATTGCAGTGATGCTCAGACCAAAAGAGCATAAACTGAACTACTATAGGAGTAAACATGCGACAACTGATGAGATGGACACCTAAAATGGTTCCATTTGATTCAACAATTCAGCACAAAAACCATAGTATGCTGGGTTTGAATATTTAACTCAATTTAAACATGATATACATTTTAAGAATTATTGGGGAAATTCAATTTTCTTGAAAACATTAAATTTTTACCAACTTTAAAGCTATTTAAATGAGAATTTAAAGTAAAGCCAGGCACTGGACAGGCTTCATGACTCTATTACACTTCCCGAGAAGTGCTACATTGGTTAAATAAATTAATGGCTCAAGCTAATGCTAAACACCACAGATAAGTAAAAGAGACATCTTTGTTCCCTTTAAGTGCATAAGACATGAACTGTTAGAATTGGGGGAAAAATAAAACTAAAGTCATGTTCAATTTTATGCTACATAACACTGTATTCTATATTTTACCCTGTACTTATTCTAATTCTTTGTATTTTTGTCCTCTTGCATCTTACTACCTCATGGCCAAGATATGGCCATGGATCCAGCTTCTGACGTTGAAACTTTGATCCTCTCTTGCCTTTTTCGTGCTACTGCCCCTTTTTCTTTTAAGTTTTTTTTTTCCTCCAGTGAAAAACAGGCTTGAGAAACATTTATATCACATACAACCATCTACATGACGTCAGTGTTTTCTGTAACCTGTTGCTGTCCATAATATCAGATGGAGACATTTTTTTGTCTTTTGTGCGGCATGTGAAGACACTGCCACCGTGAACATGTTTGGATAATAAGGCAACACACATAATTAATCTGAACTGCTGAGAGAAAAGCTTTTTCCAAAATCATTTCCATCATTCTGTCATATCAATTTATAACATGACTGAACATATGGAAGCTGTTTTTGATCACTGGCCACTTTTCTTGTCAGCAGCCCTGAGGGAAGTAACTGCCAAAAAGCAAATGGCACTGTTAAGCCCTGCCTGTCTTTGAAGTGCACAAAAACATCTTAATGCCTGTTTGATCTGATACTGAGTCATGTTTTTAGCTGTTCGGGCTCTGCTGCTTGATTTTGCATTAAGTGGTGGAAACCAGACGGAGCATTCCAGTGGTGACATGTGGTGTTTCGTCCTCTAAAGCAACAGGCTGGCCATTTTCCCCTGAAGCTTGATTTTCCACTGAGGAGGCTAAATGGCTGCTGATACAGTCACAGCAACTGTGCTCTGTTCATCACTATCCAATTATAACAATATGTTTGGGCTGTGGCTTTTTCATTTTCAATATTACTAAGCAAAGATATATAATACAAAGGTGGAGGATACACACAGTGAGTTATGGTGAGAAACACTGCATGCAAACATAAAGAACTCCACAGGGCACTGGAGGAGGGCCAGCATATAGGTTAATATAAGACTCTACCTGAGCAAAGAAAATGTGACTATTAACAAAGCAGAATGCACTTCCTGGCTGTTGATAACTGAAAATGATCACACGAGGCAAGAGGCCTCAGTTATCTGCTTTTACTACTAATCTAACTTATTTACAGAGTACATACGGTTGTCCCCTTTGCTGTAAAAAGAAAATTTACATTTTGTTTTTCTTTTCTATATTTTATTGTTTCCTTCTTCTCCTATTCTCCGTCATTTTTTATAGCACAAGTTTTACAGTTCAAGTACTGAAATGTCGTGTAATGATGCGTTCACTGTCTCCTGGGGTAGGGAGTGGCCATAACTTTGACACTACACACACCCCAGATGCAGAGATCAAACTCACTCAGTGAATCAGACTGAGTGTATATTTCCTGATGGCCAGATTTATTTCTCTTATTCCTGTGTTTATGATAAAAAATGTTTACGCCTCATAAACATCCTTATATTTTTCTTACGGAAGGCAATAATGAAAGGAATGAGCAGCACACAAGCAACACATTTGACTTGTCAGTGAAGCAGAGTTTTGTGTCATTTTGAGTATGATGAAGACGCTGACAATATACCATAAGATGATGTTAGTTCATCTTCATGTTCTCACCTGGATATGTTTTGACATGGTTCATCTTGTTGAAATCTTCAGAGATGAGAAACTCCTGGAAGGCAAGCAAACACACACACACACACACACATAAGTTTCAATTTAAATAACCTTCCTGCCCCTACAGGCATTTGGAGGAGTCCAAATATTGAAACTGTAAACCAGATATACAGTTTTTTATTTAAACTAGTCTCTTTGAACAACCAAAAGATTGAGCCTGCAGCAAGATTGTGAGGCCATCTGCTTGAGTTAGCTTCACTCACCACAACAGCTCCATTGTCCTGGCCTATGAAGATGCGTCTGCTGTCATGGTGGTACGACATGCAAGAGCACGGAGCTAAGGGTGACAGAAGACACTCTCCATGAGTATGGACATCTCTATACACATGACATGTTGCAGACAGGTTTGTATTATGTGGCTATATCAAACTAACACAGACAAGCATATTCATAATTCATTTTCCAACAGAAACAATGCAGTCTTACTTACAGGAGACTGTGTGGAAGATACTTGGCCAGTACTGACCGCTGTCTCTCTTCAGCCATACCCGGATTGTTCTGAAGGAAAATGTCAAATCATCACATTCAAAGCACTCTCTATGTCTTATGTTATTAAGAAGTGTCATTCTGTAGTATAGTATGAAGATTTTTTTTTATATACAGAACTTTAAATGCATTTCTAATCTTCTACTAATTGTGTGCACCAACCTGGTGTCAGACTAATACATTCTTAATGTAAAAATAAGACTTGGCACTTTACAATGGAAAGACCCATTGAAGAGAGCCCTCATCCAGTACTAGGACTTAATCCTCATCTGGGAAACCAGCCCTAATTCTCTTTATGTGCAAAGCTGGATTCTGTTCACAAACAGCACTGAAAGGAGTAGTGTTACATATTTAGTGGTTTCAATAATTTAGCGGGTAACTTTTTTTAGTATTATCTAACTGACACCCCCACCATGCACACAAGCTTTGTAAACATGAAACCGCATTACAGAAGTGATAGTTCAGTACTGAACTGCATCTGAAACTGTATGCTGTGGCCTTTACCAACTTCTGTACTTTGCTGTATATCCCATAAAGAACTTTTGATAGTTTTTTGATACTATTTTTTCAATATGTGTTGTGCTTTAATACATTTTAATATGTAATGATACAAATTTTAGCACCCACCGTAAAAATAACAGAAAACAAGACCACAAACATTATATGTAATGTCAAGCTGTGTTTTCAGTTCAAACTGAATTTAAAATTCCTATAAAATGTCATCCAACTCACAACATATACAATATCAAAGCAACTGTCCTGACCTGTTTCATCAAGGAACCTGAACGTTAGACTGCTGTACCGTCGCCCCCGACTTCCCCTTTGAATATGTGGTTTAGATGTGTGATGGAAACTGCATCTCATTTCTTCACAGCATCTAAGTTCCTTTATCTTTGAATGGGGATGTAGCCTCTTCACAATTGCAACCAAGCAAGACAGCCCTAATAATACCCAGTGAGTGTGAAGGACTGATAATAACAATGCTCAACCCTTCACAGCTGAGGTTATGTGAGAGCAAGTCAGGTTACAGCTGTCCTGCTGCCTCCAGATTTTGCTGAAAACATGGTACTGATTTTTATCACTCACGTACTCTGTGGATATTCCAGTGTACCCAAATTGTCTAGATGTGAATTTGATGGGGAGCATAGTCATTTCATCAAACATTAAATCACGCGTAGCTAACAATACCACACAATATATTAACTTGTACATAAAATGAATTAACATCTCTATAGGTACCCATGGTTATTAATGTGTTCATAAAATGATACTTGTACCATAAGGACCAGCTAAAACAGTTTCACACGGGACAGGGACTTTCGATAGGTAATAATAATACTTGTATGTAGATTACGATGAGCACTTGAAGGCATCAAGTCGTTAGTTTGGAGAGTCGTGTTTACTTTGAGCAGTGCTTGGTAGCTAACCTGCTAGCAAGCGCATAGCCTAACATGTTTTAATTCTGTTACGTAAAGCAAACCATGAGCCATAAAACCAAACATTATGGGATGAAAAGCAAATGTTATTTTCCCGTTTACTACACCGGTTGGTTGTTTGTTAGTGGATATTTAATGGAAAGGATTCATTTTAGATTAATTTCCCACACCCTCCTGCACTAACCTTGGTTCCATGGAATATTACGGCCAAAAAATATCATTCTGAGAGGGAAAATGTTCTTCTCTTATGCTTCGTCCTTCTAAAACAAGTGCACCAAGAATTATGTGTGTAATGACCAGCAAATACACGGAGCCCGCTAGCTACTGCTGTAGGCTACCGTTAGCCTGCTTGGCAAACTCACCTGTCCTCGCTGACCGTGATCACTCCATCTTCTTTTGGTATTAAAACGGCTGCATTGACAGCGTCTGAGTGTCCTTCGATCTTGTTCAAAAGAACCGGTCTGGCGGTCTGAGGCCTCGAATGAATCTCCGCAGCCATGACTTTAACTAGCCAGCAGTGTTTTCTTTCAGCTGATTTTCCTCCTCACTCGCCAGTGAAGGGGATCAGCTGACAAGCCGCTGTCAGGATTACCGTAATGACCTGAAAGAATGCGCCCAACAAATTCAGGACACAAATGAAATCGAACATGACCGGAAAGAAAAAAATGTATGTCTTTCTTAAAATATTAAACCAGAGGGATTTGAAAAAGTGTGTGTGTGTGTGTGTGTGTGTGTGTGTGTCAGTCCTGATGGTATATTCAACTTCTTGAGCCAGATATTACAGTTCTAGATCTCGATTTGTAGATTTTGAGGTTCTAGTTCAAAGTCCAAAACTAGCATTGGAATTTAAACCATAGTTTTAAAGCTACAAAATTATAAATTAAAGTTAATTTGGAATTTCTAGATCTTGACAGGGGTCAACTTCTAGAATGTTAAACTGCAGTTGTAAAATCAGAATTTCCAAATCTACAAATGTCAAGTTCTGAACAGTACCAATTCATTAATTCAACATTCTAGATGTTTTACATTTGGAAATTCCAGTGCTAGGACTTGAAACACTACAATTGGAGTCCATGGTGCAACTTGGGAAAAACAAGACTGGCAACTTTCAGAACTGTAACTTACATCCTAATGTAAAAAAAAAAAAAAAATGTTGAAGTTGATTTTTAGATTTGGAGATTCCAGTTCTAGAACTGTAACTTGACATTTTAGAATTAAAATCTCAAGTCTAGATTTTGAATGTTCATCTGTTCAAATACTTTATTGTACTGAACATACCTTCAGTATACTATAACAATTGGAAATCTGCATGTGGTTCAGTGTTGTGACAGAGTGGTGACCCAACCATCCTACCTCTTGCTTCATACTTACACTCCAAGCCACCCACAAGTCTTAACAGGGTAAGTAGTTATACAGTTATACAGAAATACAGAGATGTGTTTTAATAGTGATAATAATAATAATAATAATGATAAAGAATCATAAATTTCTATTGTAATTATGATGAACATGTTAAAAATGAATACACAATCACAGTACTAAAGAATGTCACATGTACACAAACATTCTCTCCTCAGAAATACTATTATAGAATATACGTAAGGCAAAAATCATTGGTGTTATAAATATGTGTATTTATTCCGCAAGTACGGTAACAGAAGACTTCCTCAGTGAGGGAAACAATCAGTTTAAAGTAGCTGAATGCAAGGCTTTCAAGATGGGATGTACATTGGTGTAACTTTGGAGTGAAACTTAGAATCAACTGAAGTGATGTGACTTGAGATGGAGAACTTTTTACTGAAAACAACATGATAAATCACAAAATAAAATCACCCTATTCCAGAGTTCAGAAAATACACAATTGACATTCAAAGTTTTTCTTAAAAATGTAATAAATTCAAAAAAGTGTACAAAAAATTAAAACAGCTGGAAAATTTAGTCTGCAAAACATTTTATAAAGCATGCTAAGCATTACAGAAAATGGGTAACATAAAAAGCAATATTTATAACAAATAACATCATATGTCCACATTGTACATAAGTCTACAGCAAAGTGTATGTGTCTATGTGAGTGTGTGCTCATGTGTATGTTTGTGTTCATGCGTGGCAGTGTATAAGCATTTCCTGTGTTGGCCTATGATGCTGGTGATGGCTCAAGGCTTGTTGATCTGGCCCATGAAGAGAATGGTACCTGAGGACAGAGACAGAGAGCTCATTACAGTCAAATACTGCTCTCTACAGGTAAAAGCAATCAGTTCCAAGGTAAAGTGTCAACTATATTTTAACAAGAATATGAACAAGACAAAAAAGATTTTATGCAAGTTATTTCCATAAAATATTTGCCCAAGGGATTTGCATCATATAGCGAGTAGTGCTCTCTCTGGGGTTGTCTGGTTTTATTAAGCCTGACATTGGTGATAAACTGCCATGTGTGTGTATACTATGTCTGATATATTTCTCCTGTAGCTGTGCAAATGTTATTCATATAAATCTATTAAGGTGAGTAAATCCAGAAGGAAATAGAAGGTTCTACCTGTTGGGTTATGTCTGATGAGGAAGAGGAAAGGTCTGTCCACTGTAACCCAAGGTGGAGAGGACCGAGCCAGCAAAATGGCAGCTAAACAGAAAAGCAAACACATTGTAAAAACAGGTCAGAAACTGTAACAGTGTAGGATATTGTTAAGAATGTAGTAATGCTATACTATTAGAATAGTATACTATAATACTGAGTACAACTGCTATGTAGAACATTCTTATCAACTAAGCATACAGGTTTGCGTTAGGCTCAACATTTAAGTCCAAGACAAGGCACTCTGAACAAATACTTACTTGTGGCAGCTGCTGCTTTTGTTCCATCTTCATTCACCACAATTTTGGCTTTCTGGAGTGCCCTGGATACATGCACAGGCTCAACACCTGGGAAAACACTTACTGTTAATTCTAGATGTAGACAATACAGTGTATGAATATTCTGTGCCATCAATACCTTTTTATTAACAATTTGATATTGATCAGCCAATGCTGATGGTGGGTACATTATTAGTGTAATTATTTACTAGTGATCAACAGCATCAGTGAAGAAAACCTTGCTATCTACTTACAAACAGACTGTGCTTAACTGACATCTTTCTCTGCCTGTGTTAGTGCACTTTACTGAACCTTGTCAAAAGACATAACTGAGCGTTTTTAGTTGAGACTGCAACTGAACCTTGTAAAGAGTGATAAAACAGAAAAGAAGGGGAAAAAAGAGCCATCTTTTACCACATTATTACCAGGGGATAGTTGCAGTGTGGCTATTTCTTTCTCTTTTCAAAGATATGCAATACAGAGCTAATGCAGTTCTATTCAAACACCACATGATGGCACTAGAGCACTTAAATTCAGAGCTCCTTTCTGTTCATTGCTCAGGGAGATGATGAGTGATTCAGTTTTTCACACTGAACAGTGAGCTGTGCTTCATGCTGCTTACTGGATCTTAGCAGTAAACAGAAACAATCCTTCCATATTTTTATGCCTTGCTATTTTTTCAAACTGCTGTGAACACTTTGAGGCACTGTGGAAGCACTGCGTCACTTTTGGGTTTGGATTGATTGTGTTTTCACTCACTGATGTGTCTGAAGTCGGCTTTGACCTGACTGAACATGTCTGTTATTCCCAGTGCTGAAAGTGGGGCTTCCAAATCTACCTCCGCATCCGCAGTAAACCTACAGACACAAACACATACAAACACACACACTGCTAATGTTTGTCACATTCAGTCAACTATGTTTTAAGAACTGGTTTGTGTGTGTGTCTTACCTGGGGATAACCAGGTGGACTTTCCTCATGCGCATCAGTTTGGTCCAGCTCTGAACTGTGGCTGTGCTGATGTGTGGGACAACACGGGACAGGGGTGTGTCCTCATCAGAGGGGAGAACAATCAGCATGCTGATGGTGTTGCCATGGTAGGGCAGCTCAATCACCTTGTATTTCAGCCCCTGAGGTGTGGTGGCCATGCCTGGCAGCAGAGGAGAGGTTAACAAGAATGAAACTTGATACAGAAATAACCACCCTTTTTATTCCTATACATTTCTTGTATTTCCTTTTGGAAGGACATGCATGACTGATTGGTAACCAAGTTATCTTTCTGATGCATCTAATTAAAGAATAAAATTCTTAACAGACTTCCTGTTTTTACTTGACAAGTGATTTAGATAAAGTATCTTATCTTGTCCTCTTATTGGTTATTGAGTCTACATAATCCATTTTTCTTCTTTCTTGTGATGTAAGAAAAATGCTATGAAATCAGCGCTTTTCTTCCCCTGTTATACATCTGTAAGTTTTTACAGTATTTTTAATACAGTTGTTCCTTGTGTAGGCTGTAGCAGGTCTTTGTGTTTCTGTGGGTAACAGTTTTTCTTTGTCTCTCTGGCCACAGTGGTTATCGCAGCTCAATATTTTTATTTAATCTAAACAAACTAGAAGCGGAAAATGCATCATTTCCTGAGGGTAAGGACCTACCAGACAGCAGATGTTCATTATACCAAATGCAAAAGCCTCTCTGGTACAACACTGTAATATAGCAACTGTGTTGTATCAGTTGGTAAAGGGGAGTAGCAAAACAGACAGTTATATTCAAATATCACAGATTATGACTTTTTATTTTTACAGTGATACTATTTTTAGACCTACTGAGCCTTCCAAGATGCACTAGAGAGCTTTTCTCTTTATTCAGATACTTTATTAATACTGCTTAGAGCTTGAGATGGCATTCAGTGTGCTGGACTGTATGGGTCCTTTTGAAATAACAGCACATTTTCACCTAGTGCTGCACTTAGCTTTAACATAACAAAAAGTAACATATGTACAACGTAACTGTTGGCCAAAGAGAGCACACAGAGTCACAGCAGTACCAGTCTCACACCACAAGCATCAATTCAACAATGCTTACACAGTTTTCCATGCTTTATATGGCCATTAAATTAAATCACAGCACATTAAAGCCATGTATATGTGAATCCCACTACAATGATGTATCAAGCCATACCCAAGTGACTTAGGGCTGTCACCAACTTTAACTTTATATCTCTTTATGATGTTAGCACAGTAATTTGGTAACAAGAATCAAAGCAACAAGTCACAGACTTTCGACACTACAGTCAACACACTGCAGGATAGTGGAGAAACATCTGTGCCTCACAGCTGAACATGGCCTTAGTTTACCTCTAGCACTGTATGAGAGCTACCCACAGCACTCACCATGCTAACACAACTCTGACAACTCATCTAAATATAGATAACTGACTGGTATATCATTTCATTTCACACAAGGCTAAATAATATGCTACGGATGTCATTGCAACTCAACACAGGCTGACCTATGAATCATAAACTGGCAATGCCTGCGATTCTTTAAATAAACTAAATGAAACTATGTAATCATGAAATCTGTGTCAGTAGATCAGTTTGAAAGACCTGAGTGCTTAAGCACCTGCTGATAGGCCTGTTTCCTGCCATTTGTCCAAACTTGTATTTGTGAAGGTTCAGCCATGTAAAGACAGTTCAGACAAGCAGCAGTTCCTCATAGAAACTTATTGTTGAGTTAAAGGTGCACTGTGGAGTTTCTGACCAACTACAAGCTAGCAGACATGGATGTAAGCAAAGCAATAGCTTGCAATGGCTATGCAAATTCTGAGGACAGAAATGCATTCAACATATTTCTTAGACCTCAAGAATAAACACAATGTGTTTTGGTGGGATACACTGAATGTCAACATAACATGAATTTGTTCCCAAGAAAACCCCACCTTTAATTTTACTGTACCATCCAGTATTCTAAAAATGTTGTATGTAGAATTCAGGTCACATCATCCACCATACCCAAAGCACACTACCCGTCTGTGTCTCATGCCCTCCTGAGGATCATACTGAGCAGCATGCCTACCATAAATGGCTTTTTCAACACCTTCCATCCCCTACAAGATGTCCAGTTGTTCTCTGTCTCCTGCCACGAACTCATTACAATTAGCTCTGTTTTTAGTAACTTAAGGGCTGACATTTTCCTTCAAAATAGTTCCAAGTGTGGCAAACAAGAAAGAACCATTCTTGACACACATTCAAATTGGATCCTGTTGCCACTGAAAGTATAGTGCATGCTGATTTTTCTTTAGATGTGGACACTGGTATAATTTTAATTTAAGGGTCATTTCAGGGTCTGGTGATAGTGCACAGTAGGTTACTGCCTGCCACTCGTTCTATGCTAGTATATGGAAAAGCCATTAGTCCTTGATCAAACAAATCTGTGACACTGTGTGACTAATCATACTTCAACAGATTCCTGACAATTCACGGTGAAAGAAATGGAAGGCCCTAATATAGAATGAAGCCCCTCTAGATTTACGTACAGAGATAATCAAAAAATTTTATTTATCATATTACTGAGGTGAAATTTTATTTGACTTGTCTCATTTCCTCTTATCACTGATAGAAATGATCTGGCAACTTCATTTCAGCTACTCTAAATGCATTACTGCAACAAGCTGCAGGACAGCTTTCTAATCATGGAACAAAATATCTTTAAAATGTCATTTGGTGGTGTAATGTAATAAAGATCATGTTGTATTCAGCATCAATATGCATCTAAAATATTGGCTGTATGTAAAGAAGTCAGTGATGTCAAAGAAAAATAATCAAAACTGAATAATGGCTCTAATTAGATATATCCCAATGGTTAGTCTCAGACAGAGGGCCATCAGTGGAAACCTCATACATCAGTACTCACCTATATTGAAGACAGATAGCTGGGACATCATTGGGACTGAATATTCATTCCCATCACCACCTTTGAAGGGCCTCATCTTGGTGTTTGTTGGCTGGAAGCGAGACTTCCATAAGCCTTTGAAGTAGATTGAGTTGACAGTGACTAGACGGGTCATAGCTGGGTCCAACATGTCTGGTTTGATCAAGCTGGAGATGTGACCTGGATGAATAAGCAACATGAGGGCGACATCCAATCAGCAAGGCTTGATGAAAACCACCATCCCTTTCACATTCTCTTTAGTACAGATGAGGAAGTAAAAATGTAGCATCATATAAACACACCAATCTACGCAACAGAGGACTGTCCACATTACAGAGTTAGGGGTTTATACTGTTAAAAAGGCAAAATAGTTCAATGGTTTGAACATGTGTTTGTCTTTGTTGCAGGTAAATATACAGGGGTCCAAGCAACCTACACAGTGTGGACCTCTCACAGTCCTAGGGTGATCAGAAAGATGAATAAGGCTTACACAGGTGGACCACGTGAACTGTCAAATCTGTGTCTTTATTAGGAGTGTAACAATTATGAAACAGAGACCAAAGCAGCAATATGAATGTCTATATTTCATATTGCGATACAGATGGAACCGCAATACCCAGAGACTGTAGACCTCCCGCACACATCCAAGGCAGCAGTGTGGGAACAGGTATGAATTGAATCATGGCTCAAAAATCAAGATCTGAACACAACCATGGATTTGGAGAGTCACCCCTACTCTTTATCTAAACCATTTCCAATAAATTATTTTGCACAAAATGTGATGAAGTGTCTCTTAGTTTTAGTTCTATTCTCTCCAAACATACATATATGGATTCTTTACATACATGACTGACTGGAATTTTAGGGTTTGTGTGACAAATTTAATGAAAATTCATTTAAAAAACCCATTAAAAATACAAGCTCACATATAGACATAAACATGTTGTATATACTGTTGTATACAGCTGCTATGTACATCACTGACTCCTACCTTTGGTCTTATTGTTGACCCATTCGTTGATTTCATTGGCTGCCACCTCAGGGTTGTTGAAGTCCAAGCTCCTAGCCTCACTTTGGAAGTTCTCTTTGTTGGTGCTTACAAAGGACGCCTCCATGGGGAAGCCCTCCTGGCTGAAAATGCCATTGGCAATCAGCACGGCATCCTGGTTGGACTTGGTTGTCAAGGTCTTGTGCAGCTTCCTCAACATCTTGTAAGGACCTGGCAGACCAAATAAACAATAAATTATTTCCCAATCACTGCTTAATGTGGAGCGCTTATCAGCCAAATGTTAATGCTGAGACCAAGCTTACATACAAGGTTAATCAGAACAGCTCCACCTTAACTTCTACAGTCAGAGACAGTCCATACCATTTTTCTTGTAACGGAGAGCACTAATGATCTGCTTCCGGGTTTCTCCATGGGCTCCAGGTAGCAGCATGCCTAGAATGGAAGCCACTCCATGGGGTGAAAACACCACATTTTCCAGGGGCTTGGAGCGGACTACTTGCTGAAACACCTGTATGCCGAGATCTGAGCCCCGTTCACCATATGAGGGGGCCTGGGGCAGCACGCCATCAAGACAATGCAGAATCACCAGCGCATACAAGCAAAATACAGAGAGGTGCTTCATTATGGTTTATACAGCACCTGGAAGGAAAACAGAGTAGAGGCCGTCATTTCATAAGACCCATGGCAGTCTCAATTGTTTATTTGTTCTCCAGGTGACACATGCTTGCACTGGTTTCAAGTGTCCTGAAAATTTCATCATTAAGAAACCTGCCATCACCAACTATAGATTTATGAAAACATCAATCTACAACCAATAGGATTCTTTAAAGTCACTTCCAAGCTGGATGTCCCTTTCATATGACTCATGATGGTTTACCACAATCATCACATGCACCTTCGCTTGTCCTTGGGCAACAAAACCTTTTATCCAGTGCTGCAGGGTCTGACTAACTCTTACTCACACTGTCTAAATATTACAGTCTAACCATTACCAACCTACTGAAACTGCTCTCCTCTTTCAGTTTACTTTTAGACTAAATTAAATCTTTCAGACCATTTTAGGACAATGATTCAGTCTGCACCCTACTCACTGAAGCAGAATGACTGGCTACAAAAGCCAGTCAGAGTGCCAGCTGGCTGGCTTGGAGGACGCAGAGCATCTATGTGAATTGTGTGGTTTTATTGTACATGGACTCACTGGTAATCATGCTACACATATCCACAATTACAGTGTTGACTATGCATAAGTTTAGGTTACTGGTTATTAACGTCATTGTTCATTTGCTGATTAGATTTGCATTTAGCTCATTATATCCCTTTTGGTCGAAAAGTTAAAAACATGCCTTAAAACTTTGCTTTTTTTCCCCCAATTTGTCATGTCTGTCCGACAAACTTGCAGGAATGGAATACTCACATAAAAAGTCATCCCTGAGCAGCATGCTGCTCATACATAAAGACAGCACTCTACAGGGGAACCGAGGGGGAAGCTTAGCACTGCAAGTGAAGCGCACTTCTGGATTTCTGTCACGTTAACAAATTTAAACTTACAAAAATAAGTTTTTACGTGGTAGATTTACGTTAATTATTTTTAGCTAATTTAATTAGTCAAAAGCCCCATCTGGCTGAAATACAATACATTCTTTAATGTTAATGTTAGCTATATAAAAATATTTAAATGGTTAGAGCAACTGTTTGCGCTAGAATGCAGACAGGCTACAAAGTGAAGCTACATATTGCTAAGCTAGATATAACTTCTGAACCTGCTGATAGCGACATTTATTGAGTCTGCACTAACAATTAACGTTAAAAAACGACGGTCCTACCGATCAGGACGTGACGTTATTTCGACTTATACCGCAGGTGAAATTGTATCAGTCCACTTTCCTCTGCCGTCCAAATCAGAAGCGAAGGTTCGTCCGCGAGGTAATTGAGAAAGAATTTAAACTCTTTATTCCAGTGAAAGCGAAGGCCACCACTGACTCCACCGAGCTTTAAGAGAGGACTTTATTGGAGTGAACTCCGCCTTCCAACCAAACAGCCGAGCAACAAGGGAGTAACTCCGTTAGTATCAACGATACACTTACAGAACACTATTTTCCGGTAAACTTTCAAAATAAAACATTGTTGTCCATTTCCCTGCCTTTTATGATATAATACACATAATTTCACAGAATATTCTGGTATAATTTTGTTGCTGTACTTAACTGAATTGTCGCTTATATTTTTCTAAACGAACAAAAAGCTTAGTGTCACGTTTAAGTTCATGTAACTACTTCCGGTAAACTTTTAGCCAACTCTGGCTAACTTGACGCAACTAACAACTTGGAAGTTGTTTATAACAGGAAGATGCAATCAAGGGGAACATTTACACTGTGCAGGAGCGGTCATCTTGGTCACTTTGGGTGATATTCAGTAGAAAATGGGTTTACCTCGCCCGTTCTCAAAGGACCACCTGATGCTTCTCTATGAGATGATTCGGTTGGGTGGCAACACAAACACACACATACACACCTGTAAAGAGGCTGAGGCTCAGTTACATCCCTGCTGCTGCCAAAGAGAGGATTATGAGTAAATGCTTGAGGGTTAGAATTACAGGGGATTAAATGAGAGTCTACAGGCAAATTATGACAGAATCGATCATAAATGTTTTCTTTAACAAAGACAGGCTGTGTGGGCTGTCATGATGATATATATTTCACCTGAGTATTCTATGTGCTGAACCTCTGCTTTAATAGATTGGTTTCACACAGTATCTAACTAAATACCCAGGTGGAGGCTTTAGATTTAATGCCACAGCATGGGACATACATAGTGGGGCTAGATTCAGGTCAGATTTTGGTCTGTGGTCTTTGTGGATGTGTGGTTTGTGCTGGGATGGGGGTCTTGCATGTCCAGCTGGGATGCAGAGATGGGACTTGTTGTGAAAATAAACATTGTTAAGCAGAGTGGGGAGGGTCATTGTGTGTGTGTGTGTGTGTTCTGAGTTTATCATCAAACAAGACTCAACTTGTGCTGAACAAGACCAGATGTGTGTATGTTTGTGCAACAACCCTTGAAAACGAGCTAAAGTCATCTCTAGATAAATTCTATGTTGAAAAGTTTTGTTTTAGTTTCATTGTTGTCAGTTTAAATACCATCTTCAGTGTGCTGTGGAACTACCAAATACAGAGAAAGGCTCATTCGTGCAGTCATGGTGTTAATGAACTTACTGATAACCTTTGTTTTGAAAGCTTCTGAATTTTCTAAAAGCTGCTGTGAAAGATGCAGTTTCTCAATATTAAATGTATTTGTCAAGAGCTGGCCACACAAAGTGTCCTGTATGCAGATAGGATTGGTCAATTCAAAAGTAAATATACTGGGAAATTTTCAGTTTCACATGCTTGCACACATTTTTTTCATACACAAGAAAATGTTCTTGTTGGTCTTCAATGAAATAGTCACCCCACAGAAGGATTAACTAAGAC
Organism: Lates calcarifer; assembly: GCF_001640805.2. Taxonomy (NCBI): domain Eukaryota; kingdom Metazoa; phylum Chordata; class Actinopteri; family Centropomidae; genus Lates; species Lates calcarifer. The sequence continues at coordinate 23,548,378 of NC_066853.1, forward strand.
TATCTAGGACTATTCTAAACTATCTCTGAGACAGCATACATGCTTATCTGATTTAAAAGGCCAGGATTAACTAAACATAGGCCTCCTCCTAGTTTAATGTACATTCATACCCTGCCCTGGAAACCAGCTACTTATGTGGTTCTACCTATGCATAATGTTGCAATGTTAACTCAGAAAATGCAGAGAATCATATAAAAAAAAACTTTATTCATCTGCTCAAAATTGTCTCACTCATTTAAAATACATGAACTTTTACTGATGCTTGTGTAAAGTGCGTTCTCAAGCAGTCATAAATGTGGCAGTATAATAAACAATTCACTTCCAATGTCAATGATCTGCACAAAAGAATAATTAGTTTGCTTTGGAAAGCCACTGATTGGCCTACTCAGCTGTCAGTCATTGCTTCAACCACTGCTGGAGGAGTAAGAAGATGTGGTCACGGGCCAGAGCCAGCTGGGGGAGATCCTCGCTCCTGGCAGGGTACATGTTGGCACAGTGGGCTGTTCCTGGATCAGAAAGATATTTATGTATGAAGGATATGGCAGGGAAAAGTGGTAAAACTGAGAGTTACAAGAACAATTATCCACCTAGTAAAATTAAAGTTGAACAAGCAAGCCATTGTTCTACTGAAAGAGTTGCTTGGTACTTATAATGTAAAGCAACCAAAAAAGAAAGGCAGTGTTCAGTGAACCTGCAACAGATTTTAGACCTGAACACAGACAAATTCAAAGAGCTGTTAAAAAGCATAATGATGAACTGGATAATGAAGACATGTACCTATCATGCACAAGGCACCTGCAATACATAAGCAAGAGCACACATAACTCATGTAATGTGTATTTTTTACTTGGGCTTTGTCTTCAGTTATGTTCTAAATCATACTTTACAGAAACCACAATTGCAGGATGTTGCAAAAATGTTACAGTGGAAATGGTACATGTATACCATTACTGTGAAGGTTATAGCATCAAATACTTGAAGCCCAAACACAAGGACATAGAGCATCACCCTACTGTGCACATTTTTTCTCACCTTTGATGAAAACAGCAGGGAGGCTAGATGTGATGTCCTGTGTGATTCCCAAGGCGTGCCAGGGGTCAATGGACCCGTTGGGGAAAACTATTCTGCTGGAGCGGATGTCATAGCCGCCGTAATACTCATTGGTCTGGGCCACGGCCTCCGCCAGCTGCTCAGCACTGACATTATAGAAGTCTGCACACTGTTTCACATAATACCTAGATGAGAAAACACATATTAACTCTGCAACATGTGATAAAACTGGAAGCAAAGGTTCAAAATTGGCCAGTGTTTAATGTTGAAATAATAGTTGGAGAAAGGGGGAGCAGGTGCAGAGGTAAAAGCATAATCATGAGTATAAGGTGGAGAGGCAGTGTTTGGTGTACTCACAGAAGAGGGAGGCCAGTGAATGGTTGATTGGGTGAACTGGTGCTCTGGTAGAATCCAAATTCAGTGCAGGTCTGGTAGACCCACTGTCTCCCTGACAACACACACACACACACACACACATTTTACTCATGGCCAAAATATTCATTTGCTTAATAGAAAGTAAATCAAGCTTTCAACACAGGGCAGGTAAGACGAAACACACAAAAATCTTTGGAATCAGTCCATTATTGAGCAATAACGGCGTACCCAGCAACAATGAACAGATGCTGCAATTTAATCCCAACTGGGAGTTGCTGGAATACTGCTGCCTTAATCAGTTAGTGTGTTTGTGTTATTGTGTGACTTTCAGTGGTGGGAAAAGTATTCAGTAAAAGTACCAGACAATAACACAAACAAACTAACAGATCCAGGCAGCAGTCATCCAGCAACTCCCACTCCCATAAAATCACTGTTTTTGTTAATGGAGTCTGGTAGTGATATATAGTCATGCTTCTAGTTAAACAAAAAGGATCTTACTCTTGAATAAAACATTTAAATCTCTGTAGAAATAATATCCATAATGTTGTCACACTTATTATAACAATCTGAGCTTGTCAGTAGCAAAACTAAGCACTTCCACAGAGGTGGATAATTGTCCATTAGATTAGATTGCCCACTGTTTGCAGTAGCTGGGTACACTATCATCTAAAAACACGGGAAAATAAGGTCCTTTAAGAGAGGAAAGAGTTTAAGTGAAACCCACAAAACAAGGAGGGTAGTTGGGAAAGTTTACGCAAACGCATCCCGGTGGCTTTTTAAAAGACCACTTCCTGTTCCAGTGATCCCACTCCAGTCCTCCCACTCATGAAACCAAATCTGGGAAAATGAACCACAGCCTGGGGCAAGAGTGCAACAAGGAATATAGAGAAACCGTTTTTGATTAAACATGCAAAGTTGTTATTCAACACTCTGTGCCCCAATAAGAGACAACAGAGACAAAATAGCATACACTGTCTTAGAATAGCTACTTTCCAGTGGATAATTTCAAAATAAGTATACCCTGTATTTTTAAACATTGATGTAAAAACAGTGTTGGTTTTATTGTTCTTCATATAACTTCACCCCAAAAGAAAAAAAACATTATTTTTAGGATGCTTGCATCATTCCAGGAGTTTTTCTTTTTAAGAGTGAAGTGATGTAATTACATTTTTGGTGTACTTTGTCTGCCAGAGCCAGCCCAGTCTGCTGTTATTTAAGTAAGTAACAACCTACTTTTCCCAAAAATGCCTTTCAGCAACACCCAAAAATGTGTTTTCTACATTATGACAATAGCCACATCCCTTACTCAGAAGATAACCTGTCTTGTGGGTGTGTTATATTCTGGTCTCCTGATGCTACTGATGGAGGAGACATTGGTGTTTTTCCCTCCACTGGACCTGATTGCTCTTGTATTATTAGTGAGAAACAGTGGAAAATTTCAATGAGACATCACGTTGGAAAAAAAACATTCCATCTGACAACCTGAAAACAAACTGGACAAAAACCTTAATTACACAAACAGAAAGCCACCTTCCACAATTATGCTCATACCCACCTCCCCCTGCAGCTGGCCCCTCCCAGGATGTGTTAGTCATGTCTCTGAGGTAGGTGTTGAAGCTGACATCCAGGCATTTCATAGAGAAGGTTTCCATCATGAGGCGGGCCACAGCAGCATAGCGGGCATATGGCTCCCCTAGTGAGGTGTCGCCCATTATACCACACAGCACCTTGATGGTGATGTTACCACCTGTCACGCCCTGCATTGATAGAAAAGCAAATACTGAACTTCTTTCATTACTTGTAGATTGAAGCAGATTTGTCCCAGAATTCTGATGATCTCCATTGATAACAAGTGATGCATTGACAAAATAAGAGAGGATGGGCTCTAACAAAAACCAAGTGTAACGATGTACTGCCACATAATATGATAAAAATTAAAATTACTTAATGATGGCATCTCCCCATGCAGTACTTTAAGTCTTAGAGACTTAAGACTGCATGGGGTGATAATCAAAGCAAGTTTTCATCTTTTCTGTCCTATTCTTGTGAACACTGACACAAACATTCACTTGGACTCAAAGATGAACTGATTAGATTCTGGTCAAAGGTCAAGGTCACTGTGATCTCACAAAACACCATAACTCAAGAATTTACACGCTAATTAACTTCAACTGGACTGGCTGGCGGAGACATACAACTGTGAGGTGGTAATTCTAGATTTCGCAGCATTCTGAGTAAACTCTTAGGCGTGAAAATCCCAGGATATCAGCAGCAGTAAATACTTAAACCAGCCTGTCTGGCACCAACAATCATGCCACGGTCAAAGTCACTTCTAATGTTTCATATGAACATTAACTGAAGTTTCTGGCCTGTATCTACAGGATTTTATGCACTGCACTGCTGCCACGATTGGCTGATTTGATTATTGGGCACATAAGAAGGTGTACAGGTTTTCCCATTAGTGAGTGTATGTGTTTCTGGAATGACTGCTGGATGAGTAAACATTTGGCAGTGGTTACAGGTCTTACATGTGAAAGGAAAGCCTTGTTAACTATAAATGACCTGTGACTACTATCCTATCTGCATCTTCTGTGTAAAAAGAAGAACTGTTAGTACTTGTTCTTCAAGCTGTAGTCTTACATAATGTCCTTCCGTATTTTATAAAGCACCCCATTGATAACCCCTCGACTGTGAAGCCACTGCTCTGACTCCTCTGATTAAGTTACATCTCACTCCTAGTTCTTACCCAAATTCCTCAATGGTACCTAAAACCTGGTAGTTTGCTCTACACCCAGCCCTTCCTGTCAGAGAGGCAGCTGTTGGCTGGGTTTGTCCGCTAGTGCTGTGGACTCTGTGGCCCACCGCTCTTCTCGGGTCTTTTATAAGCGTCTCTTTAGCTTGGGGCGACAGGAAACCAGAGAGACCAAAGAGTCTTTTGTTACTTTTTCACATTAGCTTATTGGTAACCGGACTCACGTCTCCTCAAGGCACCAGGGGGACAGAGAGGGGATAGGATGAAAAAAGGGGAGGGGAAAAGAGGGGTAACTGGTAAAAAAAAAAAAAAAAAAAGGACATCTAGAGGGAAAGAGAACGGGGACGGATGTACAGTAACAGGTAATAAGAAAAGAAAAAAGAAATAAATATTATATGTACTCCACAAAAGCTAAGCAATATCATTTATTGTATATATAACTGCATTAGAGGATTTTTTTCCAATGTGAACTGTGATAGTCAGTTTTCACAACTCAGAGTTGCTTTTTTCTCTCTTGAAAAATTTAATACAAGTGTCTTGTATTAAAGGAACAGCTGCACAGAAATAGACATGTCACAAAAATACACTTAAACTACAACTGAGCACACGACAGACTGAACCATCCAACAGTTATCTGTTTCCATCACCCAGTCTTATTCTGGACTCCTTCCTTCTCACGAGCTTACCACAGATATATCTGATTGTCCATACAACATCTGCACTGTAAATAATGAGACATCAGACAGTCTGTGTCCACGCTCAGTACTGAATGGTGTAATGCAGGTTGATGTACAGCAGAAATGATTCTCACTACAATGGTTGTCTATGAAGACACCATTATGCAACATTTTTGCATATCACATATTATCATTACAATCTGTATTCATGACCCTGGGCTTCATTGGGGGGGGGGGTTTACTTTTTCATACTGTCTTTCAGGAACTGCTCCAATAGAATACAAGAGGAGCAGCATAAACCCAACTAGATTGGGTTTATCTAAAAGTAAAAACCTGATTCCCATCTTCCAGTGTTATCTTTCTCAGCCAGTCCCTTCTTTTCTAAGTCACAGGCCACCTATAATGTTATGCAGGTCCACTGCTCATATTGAGATATAGATAAAGTGAGCAAGCAAGCAGCCCCAGGACCAACCCTGGAGACCCTCTTACAAGGCGGCATTGCTGGGCCTCTCACTGTGGTACAATGCAGGGTTTATTATGTTTCAGTAAACTGCTTGGGCTATCTCTAACCCTCCTACACCTCATAGCTGTTTTCCACTCAACCAAGACTAGATACTAGGTCAACCCCCGACCTACAAAGCCTCTCCACAAAGTCAACATGCATGAAACATGTCGGATCTAATACTTGGTTTCTATATCAGGTGTTTGTCTGTGTCTCCTGGAATTGTCCAGTAATTTCAAATCACATCAAATGATTTTAAAACCATATGTTTTGGTGGTTTTAGAGATTCATTTTTTGATAATAGGACAATAGGACTGTATGTGTGTAACCTGTACTATGAGCCATTTGTTTGTTTTGTTTAGGAAAAATCAGCACAATGGCAAATATGGCATATTGTCCTTCAGGCAACTAATAATTAATCAATAATAAGTATTTTTTTCAGCATCTCATAAATTTCTAAATTTTGTTTGTAACACTTGTGAGACACCAACTTTTGGCACAATACGGTAGCTAACAGTTGCCTTAATCCAAATAATTACCATCTGCTCCAAAAATCCATATTTATGATGTTTTAGTGATGTTGTTTAGCATGTGTCTCTCTGACCTCAAACCCCCTGTTGTCTTCATTGTACTGGACCACATCCATGAAGTTGCCAGCCAGCATTTCCAGGAAGTAGGAAAAGTCGTTCATTGTCTGGATCTGCAGTTTTGAACACAAGCTGGAGGGAGAGAGAGAGGAAGGAGGAAGAGAGAAGAGAGGAGGCAAGGGAATATGGAGGGAGATGAAGAAGTGGTGGAGAAGGAGGAGCAGAAGAAGAAGAAATTGGGAGACAAAGGAAAAGGGAAAAAATGGGGAACGTGGGGGAGACAGAGAGAGAAATAGGAGGAAAATTAGACCATGTTTTGCATGTTTTGGCATCTGCACAGAGCATCTTGGCACATTTTCTCTTTTCCTGTGCTCTCAGGGATAACCTCAGGCCATTTCCCTAAAGTACATAACTAGCCACCAGCAAGTGTTTAGAAATGTCTCTAACATCATGATAACATCTAGAAAAAAAGAACTAAAGAGCAGTGACCACCATGGATGAGTGGTGGAGCAATCTGTGATCCAAAACAAAAAGAAAGTTTCAAATTGTCTCTCAATAAAATGTGAAAACCATTTTTTTTTTGTGTGAATAGCTGATTTCACCATTTCTTAGCGGAACAGTGATTCATTCAAAGTCAATACACGTATGTTGATTAAAGTCATCAGTCAAGTTGACAGTAATAAGGTGCAGAGTCAAGGTGGAAATGACCATGTTTGTTATCCTTTGCAGAAGTGTAGTTGTGTATAGACTTGGACATACATAGACACACGTCTGCGAAAAAGTCTGAGGTAATAAAATTACAGCTTCCTCAAGTGTCTGTCAAATGTCCTTTGCTATGGTAAATTTCAGTAACATGCTGATGAAATCATGACGCAAGTACTGTATTCTCTGGGGCATTGTGGTTTGGAAGCTGGACAAGCCTCCAAACCATCTTTGTGTGACCTCTGTGTGTTTGTGCCTGTATGAGGACATGTCTGCGTCTACAGCCTGCATCATCTGCAACAAGCTAAAATAAAAGACATCCAATGTGGTCAGGCCAGTGCAGACACAGAGATGAGGCTCCATCACAGTATTAGTTCTGTGAGACTAACCACACCAATATAAAAGTAATTTAAGTCTACTTATTCATCATGCTGACTGACCTTACTGTCACTATAACAACCTAAGATACACACATTTAGAATAACACCAGGGACAGCAAATAACAAAAGACACTGAAAAAGAAAATAATGTCACAAGGGAGTGAGAAAATGTTTTTAAAAAAATAGATGCAAGGTAGAGTCACTTCTGTTGAAGCAGAGGCCAGCAGCCCTTTTAAAGGGTTGGTTCCACCCAAATTAGGAGCAAGAGCTAAAAGAGGAATAGAAGAAAATTCATCATCATCAACTATTAAGATGCCTACATTGATTTTTTAGCCAGTAGGAGAAAAGCTCCTGCAACAATCTGTCACACAATGCTTTGACAGGCTTTTCACATCACAAAATTGCTACAGCTAGCATGTTAGCAGTTAACAGTTTCCCATTTACACATGAACAGCGTAAACCTTCATTGGCAGCCATGGTTCAGCTGGAACTCCTGAAGGAAATATCTGGCTCTTGAGCTGGTAAATGCTCCACTACTGTATGTCTACCAGGCTAATGGCTGCAGGCTTTGTCTGTCTGAAGTTTGGTGTTGGGTGGACAGTGGGTTTATCAGGGGTTTTTTTTCGTTTGTTTTTTTGCTGATAACACTTGCAGTTAGAACCAAGATAAATGGGTGGTGAAGTTCACTGGCCAGAAAAGTAAGTTAGCTATCATCCAACAGTTATCTGTTTCTATCACCAAGTCTTAATAAGGACATCTTCTTCCTCCCTAGAGACAGACATTGGTTAGCTTAGCTTGGCATAAAGACTAATGGGAAAACAGCTAATCTGGCTCTGTACCAAAACCAAAGTGTAAAATCTCAAATTGCGGTTTTGCATCCTGTTATCACTGTGAGGTTGCTTTGCAACTGTCGGAGAGTCCAGGGAGCCACTGTGGCTAGCCAAGAAATAGTCTGGTTTTCGCATGGGTGCGAATACTTAAACAAATGAGCCACAGTGAGCTTTAGAGGTACTAGTCATTTGAAAGTAGCCAGAGTAGCTGTTTCCTGTGTCTCCAGTCTTTTTGCTAATGTAAAATAGTAAGCTGCTGGCTGTAGCCTTCTATTTAACAGACAGAAATAAGTGGAATTCATCTTCTCATCTTACTCTTGGCAAGAAAGTGAACAGGCATACTACTGTAAATCCTGTAATATAAGGATTATACCTTATGTACATATTCTTGTGATTGTGGACAGCTTTGACTTTTAGCAATCCTGTTGAACTGTTAAACATTCTGTTGAACATGCTATGTGTTATTTTCACAGCAGACATTTTGGCTATGTCATAACAATAACAATGTAATGAGTAACATTAATCGTGCTGCATTTTTTTGGACACCAGTTCCAGATCCCTGGTATTGTGATGAATGTATGGTTTACCAGTACACCTCCATGGAACATCACAACCATTATTAATGTTATAAACTAAATCTGTGTTTTTCCTACATTGTCAAAGTCAACGTTTTCTGAGGGAAAAAGAGTCCATAACTGCTCTCCACACCCTACACACCACACAGGCATTTTCAGCATCCTATCTGATTAGACCTCTGCTCACTCCACTGAATCAAGCTGTGCTGGGAGTTTGCTCGAGGTCACCAAATTTCCTTGACTAAGGATAGTAATAGAGGACTAATTTGCCTTGTGCCAAGAACTACTTTAAAGCAAACAAGAGAGTGAGGGAATGTACATGTCCACACAGCCCTGAGAGGAGCTCTGATCAGGTAAAGTGGAAACACCTGTGCAGTGTGGTGAGTGGGGTTTAATCATCCCAGGCACTGGCAAGTCTAGTAAAAAACCTTCAGGTTACTTCATATAATCTCCCTCTGTAAATCAAACTCTAATTAAAAGAGCAACAAATTGAATCAAATACTGAATGAATGCATCATCTCTAGCCTTGGTCAGGTTAAATTTTGCAGTACACAACAGGATAGAGAAGGAGTGGTAACAGAAAGTAAATGAACATACTTGAAGTCTTTAGTGATGTTGTCATAGCTCTCAGGATCTTTCAGGCGTTCCACAAGGGTATCTGAGGCCTGTTTCACCTGTAGGGGACAGTCTGCATTCTCTGAGGCCAGTGAACGCCACACAACCTCCAAGTACTCTGGCAAAACATAAAGACAGAGGGAGAAGTAGACTTAAACCTGGGCTGCTATAAAAAGGACCACAATAATACACAAAAACCTCAATCAAACACTTAAAAAAATAACTATTTTGAGGCACTGCAAAATCACCAATTCATCTTCAAAACAGCATGTGAATCAAGTTCTATTCAAGTGCTAGAGAATGTATTTGTTTGAACAGGTTTCAGTGAGGTTGAAAGTGAAATGATGAGTGGATTTCACGGTTAATGAAACTCTAAAAGCAGGCTCTCAGAGGAGAAACTCCACATTACAAAATCTGGAACGAAAGCCAATCTCTTACTGGTAGTAATGCTGACTAACTGCAGCGTTGTTTTGGGAAATAGTAAATTTAGGACTAAGAGTGGAAATATACCTGACATCAGTACACCATGCACACTATTCTCTGAGTGTTTTGTCTTTGTGTTTTGGATCTTTTCCTCAAGTCTGAGAGAATGTGGGTTGAAAGTGGGTGATAGTGTCTTTAAGATAGCATGTGTGTGTGGGTGGAACAGCTCAGCCTCGTGTTCAAAGCTTCTCTGACCTTGATTCCAGCCTGGAGCCTTCCGGAGGAAAACAATGGGCTAAGCCAAACACAACACAGACAGAGATAGAGAATAAACCCTTCCTCATTTTTGATCTGTCTGGGGCTCTTACTTCCAAGACACTGAACAAAACTAGAAAATTGTTGTTGGTCTTGACAGATGTTGGTGCTGGAGCATGACTCATTCAATATCCAATGTTCATCTGAGCCTGGTTTAATGCATAATGTAATAGTGAAACATTCTCTTCTAACAATTTGAAGGAGTATTCTATGATGTGGTCTTAGTTTATTTTCTGATAGTAAGTTGTACTTAAATTCCCTATTTTTTTTTTTTTTTTAATAAAACACTGATTATGTGAAACATGAATGGCATGAATCAGGGTTTTACATTATGGGGTGAGAAAAATGTGCATGTGTGTGCATGTCTGGTCACGTGTCAGTGTCTCTTCATACCTGGGAAGTTGACAGTAGCATGAACAGGTGCACTCGTGGCCACGGAGGCGTGCACCAGGTGAGGGTACTTCAGCCTGAACCAAGCGGCGAGGGAACCTGGGTACGACCCCCCGAACGCCACCCACTTTCTGTTGGTCAGCCCTCGGGCCTCTGCGATCACGGTGCGGAAGTGAGCCAGGTCGGCTAAAGCCTGACGACTGCTGAGGAAACGCAGGTTGTCTGTGCTGAGGTCACTGGATGGAGAGAAGAAGGAAGCTAAGTTTAAATAGTAGTGAGTGACCATCTAGACTGTGTATCCATCTTTCTGCCTATACAGTACTACATGGGCAGTGAGCAGGACTGTCCTGATCCGAATGCAGGACTGCCATCTGGTGGTACAACAGCTTCACCTGCATCAGTTACTGAATTTACTTAGCTTGTGAATCTGGTGGTCTGATGCATTTTGTCCGTTTGTTGAGTATTGCTCAACCAGAGTCACTAAAACTTTTTCAAACTATTGTAAAAACACAATGAGGGTGATGTAATAGCTACCTTTCATCATTCTATAAAAAGATACTCCCCCAATCTCCACAGGGAAACTCTTTGTTCATTCCACAGTACGCAACACGACACCACAGAGCAAAAAAGCTGAAATCTGCACCAACCTGCTGACAGTGTTGGAGGAGCAGAATTCAAAACCAAGATTCATTAAGATCCACTTTTATCTTCTTCCATGGTAACAGACTGGATTTATCTGACTCAACAAATGGTTCTTTTTTTAAAGCTTGTAAAGTGCTTAGACCCACGTTAGCTGGTTGACAGACATCACATGTAGATAATATGACACCAAACAGGAAACTTGCTATTTAAAGGCAAGTTTCAGTTTCACACAAATAGCTTGTTTTCTTTGGTCGTTGCATATCTGTATTTTGCTTATTTTAGCTCAAACTAACCCCTCATGAACCAAAATTGAAGGGAACCTATAAACTCACAATTACTGTGCAAATCTCAAAGTTTAACACAAAACTGATGTGTTAAAGATTTTGGAAAATCTTTTAAAATCTGACTGGAGTTCTTGCAAGAAAGATTAATTTCTTTGTCTGTACTGCCATAACTGGCCTTTTTTGGTGTTCACACACACAGTACATTGTTGCAATCTGCCCAAAAGCACAGAAGGAGTAAAAGCTGTAGTGACAGAATAAACTGCTCTAACCAAAACAGAAAAACACCCTTAAAGAAGATCAAGAACACCAGCAAAGTGAACTGTACACTGTTGGGTGACTCCTTCCATAGAAGCGATGTTCCAGCATCAAGCAAAGTGCTCCCAGTTTCTCGGCGTAGGTGAGCCAGGTTCCACTCTCCATCCATGCTGGATTGGCTGGACCCTCTCCACCTATCATCAGAAACACTGGACCACCTGGCCTGTAGAAGGCCTCATTTACAAAGTATCTCTGGGGCAAAAAAGGGAGAGAGGGTTGTTCAGATTTGGCAATACTATATAATACTTATAGACTGTAGTCTTTATGGTGAAGTAGGTGTGTGCAAACAGACACTGAAACACTTAACTGTCCTTGATGAAATCTTCAATTCACTACATTCCTTCTTTATCTTCCACTATACTAAATACTGGCTTAATCTGATCCCTTTGATAATTTTTCAAAATCTGTTTCAACCCTTGAAAGGATAAACATTGACAGACTTACTTGCTTCCACTCTCTGCTGTCTGCACCATTGAAGTGATCCAGTTTCTGAGTGAACCATTGCTCCTCAAACACAGCTCTCTGCTGGGTATCCTGCACTTGATGAAACCTCCTGAACCCCTTATACTGTCCCTCTCCAACAGCAAAGAGAGACAACAGGAAATATATGGTTACCTTGCACATAGGTAACCCACACGTTTGAAAAGCCATGTTCGTATAAAGAGGGAAACAGTTAAGAGCATGTGACTCAGTTTCATATGGTCATATGACAAGTTCTTCTGGTACTTTAAATGACTCGCCAAGCGTGGGAGATACGAGTTTCCTACTTCAAATACAGTTATGTGAAGTTCACTTGCAGAAAATTCACATATAGTCTTTAAGTAAAGCAAAAAATAGTATGTATTTTTTTATTATAGCTGTGTATTACCTCAAAATACTTAGAAATCTACTCAAAGACACAACTTTCGTTGAATGTTTTGTTAAATGTGACACTACTCTATGTTGTTAAAATAGACTAAATGACTAAAACAAGTGATTCGTGTTAAATGTATCGACTATGTGAAAACTGGTAATGTGCCAAACTGTAGGAAATCACAGGTCACCTGGGGTCGGTCAACTAACTGTCCCCGCTGAAGCTCTTGAAGTACACACAAACAATCATAGCATTTTACCAACAGCAGGGGCGGTAAAGAAAATATACAACACATTTTCCGTACTCGAGAAGAAGAAGTGGTCCCTTACCAGTCCTCCTCAGTTCCGTTTGTTAGCTTATCGTTCATAGAACCGCAACTATGGAGGAGGCAAAACAGAAAGAGAATAAGCATCCCGAAAAGACTGATGAGAAGGCTAAGGACAAGGAAAAGGGCCAGCAGCCCAAGGATAAAGATAAGGACAAAAAAGAGGAGCAAGAACTGGTAAGTGGGGGCATTTTTCTCATTCAAATCTGTGCTAAGTAACGTCACTGGAGCCAGCAGTGTTATTTTGCCTTAGTCACTGCCGCTTTGACAACATGGTTGAACAGGCCGAAGTCAGTACGTTTTAAGATAGGCTACAAATGAACTTTCATTTACTTTGTGATTGTTTCTCCTATGAAATGTCGCCGCTCCCACTTATTTATGTATTATGGTCCTTTAAAACCTGCAGATAAACTCACCCCGTTAGCTCACTTTAGCCTAGCCTAACTCAGCCGGTAAGCTAACGTTAGCTTGCCTGTTATCGCCGCTGTCTTTGCTGTCATCCGTGTTAGCTTTGCACCGTGAAGTGCAAGCGTATCGTGCTAGCTAGGATTAGCAACTGCCGACGCACTGTATGACACAGCAGCTAACGTGGAGTAAAATAAACGTCTAGACCACACAATAACAATTAACTTATCGTTAATTGTAACAACAGACTGATTTGACACTTTAACATGTAGCCGTCTTCAGGACTTAGCTAACGGTAAGCGTCATGTAGACCTTGATGCAAACATGGAAACGTAGAATTGTTGTCATTACATTGGATTGAAATTAATATTATCAGTCATAGGCTTCGTTGGCTCTAACTGTACCAGCCAGGCATTCGGTGTTCAGTTGGACAGCCACATTAAAAGTGTAATTGTACCACAGAAATCGTTTACTGTCAAAGTTAAACTGCATTCATTAGTGGTGGCTGATGGCAAGTTCTCCTCCTAATTGCTGACGCCAGATGGCACAGGTGCTTGCCCCTAACCCTAACCTCATGTAACTACAAGGTCATTAAGTCCCCAAGTTATTTTTTCATTATTATTTGTCCCTGTGGGTGCTTAGGGTATCCAAAACAACAGTGCATATTGTCCTACAGCAGCAATACTCAGGTAGTTGGCACTGTGACGTGCTGATGCATACTTTCAGCAAGGTACTACAAGAAAAGAAACACTTTCCCTACCAACAGCATATCAACTAAAAACCCCCTCCCTTTTGATGCCTGACGTAATAGTGACAGATGAATCATTGCTTTAATTTTTTTGTTTTGTGTGTTGTGTTTAGATCTTTTGTAATGTTATTCTCTTCTTTCACTACTTAAGTCAGAGGAAGATAAGCAGTTACAAGAGGACCTGGAGATGATGGTGGAGAGACTGAGTGTGAGTAGAAAATTAGATTTTTTTCCATCCACGTGTCAGGGTGTAAAAGGCAAAAACCTTCACAATTTTCTACACTTTGGCAGGAGAAGAACACAGCGCTGTACCGTCCTGCATTGGAAGAACTGCGCAGACAAATTCGCTCTTCGACCACCTCCATGACCTCAGTACCCAAACCCCTGAAATTCCTGCGCCCACACTATGGCAAGCTCAAAGAGATCTATGAAGGCATGGCCCCTGGAGAGAACAAGGTAAAGTTCTACTACTGCCAGAAAATAGAGCACTTTAAGACTTTTCAGTAGGATCACATGGAAAAAAATGGTACAGTCTCCACACAAGTGCATGGGATTGAAACTACAGCAAGCTCTTTTTTCCTCCGACAAGAAATGGAAGTGCTAAGTTTTTTCTCCAGAATAAAAAAAAAATGATATTGTTACATGTTTGTGTGGAATTTGATGAAAACCCAACATTAGAATTAATTTAAAACTGTGCATCTAAGGCAAATGTCTAATCCCAGAAATGGCATCATGATTTGGCAAAAGTATCATTATAAATGGTTAAGTTATCTCACTTTTCAGAACACTGACACTGAAAGCAATCCACAAATGAATGATGGCTGCTTGTATTTGCAGCGTTTCTGTGCTGATGTGGTGTCAGTACTGGCCATGACAATGAGCGGTGAGAGGGAGTGTCTGAAGTACCGTCTGGTGGGCTCACAGGAAGAGCTGGCCTCATGGGGACATGAATATGTAAGGTAAGACAACTAACTACCAACAGTATATGTAGAAGTCCACTGATTATTGAAGAAGCTGTAACTTAGAGAAAATACAACTCTTTGATGCTTTATTTTTTCAGTGCTGTGGTTCAGTGTGTCACACACTATATAAGAAAGCTGGGAGTGGTGGTGAAGAAATGTTTGTAGCATTTTTTGTTTGCTTAATTTCTCTGTGACAAATATTTTTTCTTCATCTGTCAGGCACCTGGCTGGAGAAGTGGCTAAAGAGTGGCAGGAGGTGGAGGAGAATGATAAGACACAGCAGGAGACGCTGCTGAAACTAGTCAAGGAGATTGTGCCCTACAACATGGCCCACAATGCTGAGCACGAGGCCTGCGACTTGCTAATGGAGATTGAGAGGCTGGACATGCTGGAGGACTATATTGATGAAAACGCATATGGCAAAGTCTGCCTTTACCTCACCAGGTACATCCAGGTTTTACAGTGCTCTGAGAATATAACCCAGTTTTTAAGCATATGAATAAAACAACTTGAATTTTTCAGTGAAATATAGTAATTTCATCTCTTAATTTTCTTCATCATTCCTCTAGTTGTGTGAGTTATGTTCCTGAGCCGGAAAACTCAGCACTGCTCAGATGTGCCCTGAACATCTTCCGCAAGTTCAGCCGCTATCCAGAGGCCCTGCGACTGGCCCTAATGCTCAATGATGTGGAGCTGGTAGAAAACATCTTCACATCCTGCAAAGACATGTAAGGATAATGGTGGTTATGATAATGATAAAAGGTGGATGAGCAATATTAAAGGCTATAAATGGATATTGCTTACATTAACACTGTGCTATCCCATTTCACATTTTATGTAATTTTAGACAGTACTTCAACTGTTTTTTAGATTCTGAGTCTCAGTGTGTCGTGTGCATGGTGTATATGAAAGACAAACCTCCTGCATTTTTTGTCCCTTACAGTGTCATCCAGAAGCAGATGGCCTTCATGCTGGGTCGCCATGGCATGTTCCTGGAGCTTAATGAGGACGTAGAGGACTATGAGGACCTGACAGAGATCATGTCTAATGTGCAGCTCAACAGCAACTTCTTGGCCCTGGCCAGAGAGGTAGGACAGAGGAGGGGAAGAAATGCACTGAGGTTTGGTTGAAAAAAAAACAAACAAAAAAAAAAAAACATTGTACTATGTTACATTTCACCTGTGCTGTGTTTGTTTGTGTATTTTAAGTTTCACTCACTAAGCTTTTAATTGTGCACTTGTAAAGACATTAATTCCACAGTCATAGTAAATATGATGAATTTTCTAGAATTGAAAGTTCTTTATCAGGCCCTTAAAAATACTCTTACAGAGTTTTCAAAATGCGCCGGATATTTATTTATAGACACTTGAAGCTGGATACATGTTTGTGCTGATGAGTCACATCTAGGGCTGCATATCACGGGTCTGAAATATCAGACTGTTAACAAAAAGAAAAGCTGTCACTAAAAGCATAGAGGAAAAATGAACATCTAAATTTAGACACTGAGCAAGGAGTTGACATTCAGTGGGCAACTTAGCAAATATGGCATAAGTCAAGTGAATGGTCCTGGAACGCCTGTACAGTGAAACAACTGCAGGCATAGAATGCCATAGAATGCTAACTTATATAAGATATACAAAGTATCGTTGTTATTGATCAGCAGTATTGTAATTGAAAGTAAGAGGGAACTTATACTTAATTTTTACATAGAAAAGCAGATGTGGTTGTCATAATAATTGCACTGTATGTGATAAAGGGATGCATCGATTTAACTTTTTCTCTCCCAGTACTGATTCCTGTGCCTTACGTCAGGATATCCTCTGATATTGAGTACTGTGCTCAGTGCTTTCCTTTTCCCAAATTAAAAATCTGTAAATATCACTTTGTGGAGCTCCTTGGAGTCATTATGATGTAAGGTAACATGAAGTCAGAGGGCTGGCAAAGAAGACTTCATCAGATTCCCTTTGTGACCAAATGACTCTAACAAACAGTAGAAACACTGACTTCTTTAATAACACTGACAAAACACCTGTGTGTGTGTTATTAAGGTCAGTATTGGCAATCATACAATCCAACATATCAGTGTTATATCCATATGGTCAAGGAAAACTGGCATAGTGTTCTTTTGTTAAAAAAAAAAAAGAAGACAGAGCATAAGGGATTTACAGGTGCCAAGGATTAAAATTAGAATGAGCTGAAAAGCAAGAGTGCATTGTGTGTTGGATAGTTGTGAAAAAAGAGTTTTGGGGATATTTTCAGGAAGGAAGATTTAGATAAATAGTATGTGGGGGAGATAAGCGGTATAATGAATGAAAGGTTGATCGCAACTTGAAATGGGGAAAGGAAATTTTAGAGGGATAACTGAAAGGATGATAATGCACGATTCACAGCAGCAAGTTTGGGATTAGAATATCAGCTCATTACTTTCTAATAGCTTTTAGTTTCTCAATATGACTCAACACATTTCACCTTCTTATTAATGGCACACTCATCTTGTCTTCCCCAGTTGGACATCATGGAACCCAAAGTCCCAGATGATATCTACAAAACACACCTGGAAAACAACAGTGAGTCCATGTGGTTAGATAGAATGCTACGTGTGAACGTTATGTGGTTTAGTAACCACTGTGAAGTGAACTGAAAGTTATTTTTGAACATTAATGGTGAAAATGTACAATTTAGCCATCTTGAATGACCCTTATGCTGTATGTGACAGGGTTTGGAGGCAGTGGCTCCCAGGTGGACTCTGCTCGTATGAACCTGGCGTCCTCCTTTGTGAACGGCTTTGTCAATGCAGCTTTTGGACAGGACAAGCTGCTCACAGATGATGGCAACAAGTGGCTATACAAGAACAAGGACCATGGTAAAAGAAAACGCACACAAATACAGTAGCAGTTGTAGTAGAAGGCCTTCTAGCCATATAACTAAACTGGACTTCACTTTCTTGAATTATCTGCTATACTGACACGTGAATATTCATGGTGATTTTTGTTGTCCGTGACCAACAATAATATAAATGTCTTCAGGCATGTTGAGCGCTGCAGCCTCTCTGGGTATGATCCTCCTGTGGGATGTGGATGGTGGTCTGACCCAGATTGACAAATACCTCTACTCTTCTGAGGACTACATCAAGGTAAACATTAGGCCAGGAAGTACAGGAAACTTTCAGAATTCAGATAATGATATGGTGGGAACAGCACAATCTTTTTACGCTGAGCTGTTAAAATAATCAGTGTCCCATTTCAACTCTATTAATTGTTCTGCACCTCTGATTTTAATATGTTGTCAGTTTTTAATGAGCTACTCTATATGCCTTCAGTCAGCCGAATTCATTGAATTGACTGGATTACAACTGTGTCTTTATTTACCTGTGAATTTCACTTTCTGAACAACAAAAGTTATTCTCAGGCTTATTACCAATAAAAATGAAGCACTCATGGTGTCTCCCTCTGTGCAGTCTGGTGCCCTCCTAGCCTGTGGCATTGTAAACTCGGGTGTAAGGAACGAATGTGACCCAGCTCTTGCCTTGCTTTCTGACTATGTCCTCCACAACAGCAATGTCATGAGGATAGGAGCCATCTTTGGGTCAGTACAATTTTCTTCTTCTCTTCTAAATTATACAAGGCCATTTTAGTGCTGCATATAGCTTTTAAATTCTATTTTTTGTTAAGTTTTCGCTACTTATCTGTATGTATCTCTCTAGTCCGTTTGTTGTCCTGTTGTTAAAACTTGAGTCTCTTCTCTGGGCATCAGTAGAGTATTATCTTATGATGGCAGATTGTGACTTGTGTGTGTTTTTCAGACTGGGCCTGGCCTATGCTGGCTCCAACAGGGAGGATGTCCTTTCACTGCTTCTCCCAGTCATGGGAGACTCCAAATCCAGCATGGAGGTATGAATATGTGTTTTGTGTTAAGGACTCTTCTCATTCTGTATATGTTCAGTTTAGCAACATTCAGGTGTGTTTGTTTAATATCCAGGTGGTTGGAGTGACAGCACTGGCATGCGGTATGATCGCAGTAGGGTCATGTAATGGCGACGTGACCTCCACCATTGTCCAGACCATCATGGAGAAGAACGAACAGGAGCTGAAGGACACATATGCCCGCTGGCTGCCTCTAGGCCTGGGTCTCAACCACCTGGGTAGGTAAAGGGAGCCACAGGCTTCAACATAACTGTATTAAATACCTTCAGATTGTTCAGAACTGTGAGCTGTATTGGCTTAGGGGCCACAGAAGAAAAAATACACTAATAGATGATGTGACTGCTTTTTCTGAATCAGTTTGTGTAGGTTAAAATCTGTTGTAGAGGTTAGTCCCACTACTACTGCATCTTTTCCCCTTTACCTTAATGTTTCTCTATCTGTTGTATTTGTGTCATGCACTGTCCCTAGGTAAAGGAGAAGCAATTGAGACAACCCTGGCAGCCCTACAGGTTGTGCCTGAACCTTTCCGCAGCTTTGCCAACACACTAGTCGATATCTGTGCATATGCAGGTCAGTCTCTCAGTACTTTATAGTGATTTAGTTATTTGCACACATGCAGATTCACTTCCTTATAGGTCAACCATATACAGACCTATATCTACTGATTTTCCAGGGCTGCCATAACTCACTCTAATAATTTGTTTTCCCCTCCATCTCAGGTTCTGGTAATGTGCTGAAGGTGCAGCAGCTTCTCCATATCTGCAGTGAGCACTATGAAGCCAAGGAGAAAGAAAAAGAGGAGGACAAGGACAAGAAGGACAAGAAAGACAAAGACAAAAAGGATACCGCTGCTGACATGGGCTCCCACCAGGTAAGGACTAATTTATTACCACAATTATCCACACGGATCACTTATTTACCTACATTACATGGCATTTAGTTGTTCCTTTATCAGCTATATTTTAGATGTGTGGATGTTTCCTATTTGTAAAAAGGAGATAACAGTTTATTTATGATTTCCTATCAGGGTGTAGCCGTCCTTGGTATTGCCTTGATTGCCATGGGGGAGGAGATCGGCTCTGAAATGGCACTGCGAACATTTGGACATCTGGTCAGTATCACTGCTTACTGTCAGTTTTCTATTATTATTTTTTTATTATTATTATTATTATTTACCTTAACTAAATGCATTATTGTTCCCCCATATCATATCCTCTAAACCTTTCCTATTGCTTTGATCTACTTCATGTTGTTCCTTCTACTATTTCTGTTTGAGGAGGAGAGGCCTTTTTGCCTGGCTATCTCGACAAAACTGTGCTTTCATATTTTCACACCCTATCGCACCCTTTTTGTCTTTTGATCCTCATTGCATCATCCCTCGTTTGATCCTCTCCCTACAGTTTTCTCTGTTGTGATCTGTCATTTATTGCTCTGTTTTTACTCAACCTAAAGTTCTTAATGAAATCAGACTAGGAACATAGCTTGAGAATTCCTTTCTGTCATCTGTCAGCTATGTATACTGGGGTGTGACAGCATAAGTGGGTAATAAAAAATAATTAAAGCCACATTTGCATCTCAGCGATGAGTTAACACTCTTTATTTTCTCTGTATTTATTCCATCAGCTGCGCTATGGTGAGCCCACCCTGAGGCGAGCAGTGCCCCTCGCCCTGGCTCTCATATCCGTGTCTAACCCTCGTCTCAATATCTTGGACACCCTCAGCAAGTTTTCCCATGACGCTGACCCCGAGGTCTCTCACAACTCCATCTTTGCCATGGGCATGGTGGGCAGTGGTACGTAGGATTCTGGCTATTACATGGAATAATGTTAACTGTGTTGTAATGGCTGCCACAATATCAAACCCTGTATGAATTCATGTCTCGAAATGTTTAACCTGAGGGCTTTCATAAGCCATAGCCTATTTTTTAATACAAATAAATTGCTAATTTTTGTTATGTGTTACAATAATGGAACATGTAAAACCTATACCATTCAGTAATGAAATAACATATATAAAATGCGCTTAAAGTGGGTTTGATTATGTTACAGTTACTGTGAGTGTTTCCAGTTCACTATTGTTACTTATTTTACATAGTGGCTTATTATGCTCAAGCTTTGAAACTCAACAAATTGAAAACTTTACAAAAAGTATCTGTCCTCATAAAAATGTATTTATTCCTTACATTAACAGCTGACCCCACTGAGCACTGAATATTGAAGGTGTATTTTACATACTTGCCATTTTCAGTGATGCACAGTGCCGCCTCCTCTGGGAGAGCCTCAAGTGTCAACTTCCTTAACACGTTTAACAGGCTCCTCATTTTTTCCATTTCCTCAGGCACAAATAACGCCCGTCTGGCCGCCATGCTGCGGCAGCTGGCACAGTATCACGCCAAAGACCCTAACAATCTCTTCATGGTCCGGCTGGCTCAGGTGGGTGGCTACACAAAAGGCACTCTGTACCAGACAGTGTGTTTGAGTGACTATTGACTCTCTGCTGTTTGTGCCTCCACAGGGTCTGACTCATTTGGGCAAAGGCACACTGACACTCTGTCCCTACCATAGCGACAGGCAGCTGATGAGCCAGGTTGCCGTCGCTGGACTGCTCACCGTGCTCGTTTCCTTCCTCGATGTCAAGAACAGTCAGTTTATTTTCCTCCTGCTTGCCTCAGCTCTCTGTTTCCGCACACTTAACATTGTCCATTATGGTTATACAATTTGAAGGTAGTATTCGTTAGTGATTTTCCTGTGTTAATATTCCCCCTGGTGTTCATTGTGTGCATTACAGTAATCCTGGGAAAATCTCACTATATTCTGTACGGCCTGGTAGCAGCCATGCAGCCACGTATGCTGGTCACGTTTGATGAGGAGCTCCGACCACTGCCTGTGTCTGTCAGAGTTGGACAGGTAAAGTCAAGGATAATTACTCTGAGAAATGTTAAGACTAAAAAATGTAAACATTTATGAAAATGAAGTTTACAGACTTTCAAAAAGGAAAAGATCTCTTCATCTAATGAATTTGTTTGTATGATCTGTGTCCAGGCTGTGGATGTCGTGGGCCAGGCAGGCAAGCCAAAGGCCATCACAGGTTTCCAGACTCACACCACACCAGTGTTGCTGGCCCATGGAGAGAGGGCTGAGCTGGCTACAGAGGAGTACCTCCCTGTTACCCCTATCCTAGAGGGCTTTGTTATCCTCCGCAAGAACCCCAACTACGAAACCTAGACAGCACCCAAAAAAACATTCTGGCTGGTTTCTCCCTCTGTTTGTAAGGTAGCCCTCCATGGATCTTGGCAGTTGCTATATTTTGTTGTTTACTGAATAGTTGAAAACAGTGAGGCAGGCCAGTCCTTCTTCCTTGCTTTGTCTTCTAGTCATCTGTGGCCCAGCTCCAGCACTCAGTAGAAATTGATGGTTGGGGTCTGGTTAATTGGACTGGTATGACACAGAGAGGGTTAAACTGGGACCTTATCCACTCTTCATAGATGGTTACCTCATTACTCTAAGTCTGATCCACCTCTCCCACATGTACTGAATCAGCTGTTTGACTGATCGGGGGCCTCCTCAAAAGTGGGGACTGTTCACCACCCTACCGTATGTTTCAGCCATCAGTAAACAAATAACAACTGCTCAGTCCATATCAGTGCTAAAGATAAGTTTTTTTCCCCACTACTTGCATCTTAAGTCATTTTTTTGTAATTACAACATTTAAAAGTATGTATTCTTCACCATGTTTTTTTGTTTGGGGGTTGGGCGGGGTTTGTTAGAGTACTGTACAAGGTTGAATCAAAAATAAAAACTCATCCACATAGTGGAAATGTGATGGCTGTGTGTTGTTTTGATTTAGGTTCAAAGTATGTCATGAAACTTGGTTATTATTTACTCAAACTCAGAAGTGGTCATTCAATTTCAGCTTGTTGCAGGTTTTCTACAAGAAGAAGCAAAGTCTTGGATACAGAATACACATACAAATATATACACTTATGTATATATTTATAGAGGAGAGTAATGGCAGCAGTAGTTTTGAATTGCTTATTTATATCAACTGTATGTAACTCTTGACCTGGAGAATGCCATTAATAGAATAGATTGATGCATCATTTTAACAGTGGTGCATTATGTTTCACAGTTAAATGTGATGTTTTATTTGCTTTTTTCTAATGAAGGGGGTTTATTTTTGTGCGTGTTTGAGATCATAATATACTTGTTAGCAGAAGTGAATTAATAGAATATACCAGCGCTGTAACCTGCAGTGGATATTTAATACTCATAACTGCAATTATGCTTGTGGCTGTTAGACACAAAATGTTAGCTTTTGAAATCAGTCCATTAAATGTTTTTTTGTGAATATCTATGAACCACATTTAAAACTAAGGTTTCCCAGATAGTAGATTATGTAAGTGAGCCTGTTAATTGTCTGAAGAAATAATCCCCTGGAAGAAACAAATGCCTTGATCATTTTTGCTTTGATCATTATATGCATGTTTCCTAAACAGTGGCTGATTAGTTATTGCTTCAGCCTATAGAGGACCTCCAATCCAAAATACAAGACAATGCTTGTCTAATTGCTCTATGCAGACCATTTTTAAATATACACTAACAGAAACTGTACTATAATAATTTCATTACAAGAGTCATTGTTATAAATGATTGGAACCTAGTTGATGCTGATGTTTTCTATGATGGGAAATGGGAACTTGGGTTTATTTTAGGAACAATGATTACATGTCTTAAATAATATGTTAATATGAAAACGTGTCCAAACATATTAGTCACAAGCAAATACAATAAAGATACGACAATAGAGTATTTCCCAGCCGAGAACACGATTACTGGGAAAGTTTCACGTGATGGGATTTTGCCGGAATTACCTTGCTACCGGCTTCCGGGAAGATTTTCCGTCCGTCCGGCTCTGCGGACTCAAGGAGAGAAAGGTAACGCTACGGTCCTAAGCTGTATTCTTCATTAAAACGCCTATTTTTTCAGATGAATGTCAAGTCGCTGCCACATAGAGACACTCTAAGGGCATTCGGCTGTACGTTTCACCTTTAATGTGGAGATGCACTTATCTGTGGTGACTTTCTTAGGTGGTTTCTGCTGACTGGTGTTCCTGCTGTGTTTTCAGGGATTAGCTAGCTAGCTCGTTGCTAGCATTCCATGCGAAGACGACGTGGGTGTTCTTTCTTCACTTTAGCTAGTTCAGCTAGCAAGTTAACATTGGTATAGACAGCCAAGTTGAGTCCTTACTTCTGTGTTTAGAAACACGTTATATCATTTCTGTATATGTTGTATATGACACGCGACAAATAGACTGTCGCATCGCAGTGTTGATGCTTTTGCCGGTTAGCGCAATGTATGCTATTAGCTACCCAACTACTTGCTAGCTAGCTACACAGAAGGCTTTATAGGTAACAGTAGGTTAAATCACTCTGGTTGTGTTGATGTCGTGTTTTTGGTTGTTGTCCGCCTCCTAACATTAGGTTTTGGAGCTTGTGTACTCATGTGCCAGCATGGCTTCATATAAAGATATGTCTGTTGACAGTTGTGATTGTGAATATCATGCATACTGATAACTTGATACCTGAAACCATGTGATGATGATGTAGATTTAGATGCCAGCAATCTGAAACCATTTGCGTTAGGCGGTAAAGTATGGAAAGGTGGTTAAAAGATCACAATTCCTCCAGTTATCCAGACAACCAAAAATACCTGACACTAAATGTTGTCAAATATTTAGTGGCAGCTGTAACATGCATGCAAGAAGTACGAGACTGCTGGTGGAGGATACGCAGGGTGATTGGAGACTGATTTGACAGAACAGTTGTTTTGAACCTTGAAGCCTGTGGCACCTTTATTAGGGCCTTGCTGAGTGAGGTGACAGGTAGCTGTGCCCTCACATTAGCCGCCATGGGAGTTGTGCCACACGAGAAGTTGGCAAATATGAGATTTCCTATCAGCATCTCCCAACAACCAGCATCCCTTTTTAATGCATCTTAATGCAGTGTAAACGTATTCTGTCGCAGTGGTGATGTTGCTGTTAAACTGGGCGATGTTTGGCTGCGAAGTGAAACGGAGGTGGCTGACTCAGTCTGGCTAGTTACAGTACTCATCTTTGTCACGACACCGTTGACAGCGCTATTACTGTGTTCATAACTAGTTAGCTAAAGCTTTCCAGCATAGTTAGCGACTGAATGTCTGTAGCATGTTGAGATATTGAATACGATCGTACGAGCTAACAACCAGTAGCGACCTCCTTAGCTTGACAGTTATCTAGGTTAGTATTCCCATTCATTGTCACGGCTGCCGACACGTCTGTCCTCGTCGCTGACTCCCTGAAACATCGTTTGTTAGGTACGGTTTGTGTCTTTCATGAAATAGACGGTTGTCAAGGCTGATGTCGGCTGAGGTGTGGCTGGCATGAAGCCGGCAGCTGTGATGTGCATCGCGCCAATAGCAGGAGAAACCACGTGGTAAATCCAGATTGGGCCTATGAAAGTTAGCAACATGGCTAACAGCACAACATACAGCATCACGTATTGCACACATATTTATAGGTCTTTTGGCAAGACTTGCGTGTGTACTATGATCCCATGCAAATAGCTGTGTTTGTCGTGCGTTGTGTGCCTGAGTAGACTGGCAGACACGCCCCTGTGTCACAGCAGAAGTGTCCTACAGATTTACTATACCTATACCGGTCTGTTACCACTGGATACCAAGCCTGGAATGAACGTCGCAGTTGTCTTCCGACGCTAACATTGTGTCTGGCTGCTTATTTAGGGGCGGCATCCCTGGTATGTTCACATTTAAACCGTTTTGATGATCACTTCACCCTGTGTGCTCCGGCTGGCACGAGGCAGGTGTTGAGGAGTGCAGACATGTGACCTTAGCTGAGATTGTGGGTCCAAAATGGATCTTGTGTCTTATGCATGACACTTGGATAACAGAGCTGATGTGGACAGATGTTTGTCCGATGTCTTTGTCTATCTACAAAATCTTTGTATACCACTCATCAGTCCAATACTATGCAGTGGTCTTAGACAAGCTTTAGCCACGGGGAATGAATGAAGCTAGTAGCAGTAAGAGCACTCACAGGATAAATGCATGATGTGTCAGAACCAGGCTGTCACAGTTTGCCTGACATAAGGACACTACTGAGCTTCCTGTTGTGAAAATCGAAAGGCTAGAGTCTGGGCATGTGTGGGTTTTGGCAGAATGTTATTTAACCAGAGGAATGGGGGAAGAACAGTCTGTGCTGGTGTGATGCTGTGTCACTGGAGCTAAACTTTCACTGTCTTTGCATCCTTCTCAGCTTGAAATGTCTGACCGAAGCCACATTTGTGTTTAAGTGCTTGTCACTGACACTTAATGGTTGGAAATATGATAATGGCAAAGCAGTTTTGTTTTAAGTATAGACCAATTTGCAGTGGTAAAGAGCAGTATTGTATTGACTATTTGTTCTGTTAAATCTGTGTCACTCAGTGTTGTTTAGTTTTTAAGCTGCTATGACTTTGTGTTAGTGTTTGTTTGTTTGTTTTAAATATGAAGATTACTTGTCATGAGGAGTAGTAGACAACCTGTGAAAACAGTGGTGCCATGTCCTCTGTGGCTCTGGAGGGATCATTTTAAAGACAGATAAAAACCCTGATGATGTTGTCAGGGTTCTCTCAGGTTAGGTTTGAGACTTTAAATTTGTAGCCGAAATCTTCCATTATAAAGCGGGAGTGTTGAGTTTAAAAGATGTGGGTATTTACCAGACAGGGATTGTCTAATGTCAGGTGCTATGTGTTTGCATCATGGGAGTGTATTATTCAGTGTCTTTGGAATTTAACCCAGACTATGGCACCGTGGAAATCCATCAGCTAGTGTTCATAACTCTCTTTAGGTCATCAAACTCTGTATAGGCCTAATTTGCTCTAAATGTATTGGTTCCACCTATAAAGGGTTCACCAAAACACTGTTCTGTTTTACCTAACAGACATGCTACTTCCCCTTTTCTGCAGCCTAAATTCCAGCTATAGATTTACAGTTAAATTGATCCAGCTGAGTGAAGTAAAGCCTGCCACCACTGGAGTGTTTTGTGTCACTGTGTTACTACCACAGCCAACACTGTGGCTCTGTGGCAGGTACAGATTGCTATTTCAGCCTGCAGGCCAGTGAGCCATGTATAACAGAGGAGTTACTGAAAGTATAAGTGAGACGCAATAAGCTTTTAGCAATGGCAGAGGAAACAGTTTGTGCATTGTGTATTATGACATTATAAAGTATCTTGAAATCTACAGTAGGCCATGAACTCCCAAAGCCAGTGACTCATGTATTTTTTTACTGATGTCACCAGGAAGTAAAGTTTGCTTAACTTTCAGCATAGGTAATATTTGGGAAAGCAGTAAACACTTTATTTAACAACAAAGTTGCACTGGGTACAGTTAGGCTAAATCATGGCTGCACAGTGACAAACTCACAGTGGTTACACCCTCTATACTGTAGGTGACATGACAGCCAACTTCTTCAACAAACTTTTCCTCCCCTCTACTCCTTAGTAGGTCATGCGAGTGCATGCAGAGGCTTATGCAACAGTTGAATGAGCATGTTTCACCAGCGGTGTTGCTGGTGGCTGGATCTCCACGGTGCTGCATGTCAGACCAGCTCGAATGACTGGACTGTGTATGATTTAGTTGTGGGGTGGGGGTGTCTTGCATTAGCTCACATAACTCCCCTAAAATACAGATTCCTGCAAAAATGAGGGCCTATGCAGTACCCCTCTTTGTTAGTTCTGCAATGCTGCAGACTGTACCCAGGATTTGTGCTCATTACTCATTTTCATAAGTTCTGCAGACTAACGTGTGTGGTGTTGATGGTGTGCGTCGCTGGCACAATGGTTGTTTAAAGATTCCGACCACATCTCAGTACTTCAGGGCAAAGCATTTCCCCAAATACCTAAAGGTTTTAAAGTAGTGTGTTCACCAGTGAGAGGAGTAAAGCCTCTAAGGCAGTGTAGGTTGTTAGTCTGAGACCCTATTTTAGCCCTGAGAGTGTTTACTCAGCATTTCATCGCCCAGCTAGCCCCGCTCAGTCTGACAGTCTTTCTGTCTGTGGATGAGCCTTTGAAGTGCTGTTTGTCACCCCTCTTTTTTTAAACCCATCTTAAATTAGTTTTTCACAAGTAAGATTTGAATGATAAAGTTACACATACAGTGATGGAATTTACATTACACATACTTAAATCTACATCCTCTCTTATATTGCTGCTGTTCTCCAAGCCCTAAGGTTCCAGCACGCTGGGGATGAGTCTATCGTCGATGTAACTCAGTGTTTTTCTAAGCCAGAGATTTCATCTGGCAGCATGGGAACCCTCACTTAGTTAAAATCCATTATCTTTTCGTCCTCTTTTGTTTGTGTGTTGAAAGTCATGGTAACAGTGGTGATTACAACCATTACTGCAGCGTGATTTCCTCTTCTCTGAAAAAAGAAAAAACACCCTGATTCATCATGACTCAGGCTTTTTACACTGCTGCTTCTGTGTGTGTGTGTGTGTGTGTGTGTCAGGGAATGGGGGAGTATGTGTGTGTCAGTGGCAGAGATAATGTAAGCTTCTGCTATAAATACCAAATGTGTCACTATTGCAAAGACCATAACCTAAGGAGGATTACCACACTGGAATCAGGAAATGACCCTTGAATCAGTGGGGTGGCGGTTTTTATGTAAAAATGGTCTAAATAGTTTTAGCTATTCTGAGAAAAACTGCATTATATAGAGGTGGTACAGTAGCAAAAACATTCAAAGGAAGTATGCCAGTGGGAAAACAAAAAAATATTCTTGGAGGTGCAGTTGAAATCAAGTCAGGTTTGGTTAGACAAACTGATGTGATACGTTAGATTGGTGTCGGCAATAGTGGCCTAATTACTGTAAATGGATTGTGAATTGGCCAGGCATGCCCCACATTAAACACTGTTTGTTTGTCAGTGTTATCATAAAATTTTAACAGTGCAAGTCTGTAAATCTGTGACAAACCCACAATATAATTCAAATGAATTAATGAATAAAGTCAGTTTAAATCAATGAGGTAAACACATTTTTAACTAGAGATAGATTAAAGAGCATTGGTATCAGTCTGTATGTTGCTGATCACATCTCTTGACTTAGAAAACAGATACTCTGTTTTCACAGTGTGGAATCTTCCACTTATATGAAGATGGTCAAAATGGTAACTGCAATAAATAATGCAGAGCTGACAGGTTTAACACCAAGTGTGACCCTATATGTGACACAGAACCTTTTTTAATGTCACAGACATTGTCATACAGTTGATTTTGGTCATTGATTATAATGTAAATGTGATAATGTGATTGGATTAAATGAGAAAACTTTCATGCATGTCACTTTGTCAATCACCAGTCCTCTGGGTGCACTGGTGGAGGTCATTTAAGTGTTAAAGGAGACATTTTGACGTAAATGCACTTCTTTGCCAATTTCCTTTATTTTCCTGACAAGCTAGTATTTCCTTTCTCTTTTTCAGTTAAGGAAATGTACCAGTTGTGCCCTTTTCACCACTCAACAAAGTTAAACATTAAATTTCCTTCTCCATATATCCAGCATCCAGTTATGATGCTGCAGTTTCTTTTGCAGACAGTTAACAAAACTCACTTCAGTTTGGCCTCTGGTTTCAAATACATTTTGCAGAACTGTAAGAATGAAAGTTCTGTGACAAAGTCATAGCAGGTAATTTCAAGTATTTTGTGAATAAGTGAACATGCAAAAAAATTCAGATTATCAGTAACTTGCTCTGAAGATTTGTTCTGGTAATTAACAATACTTTATCAAGCATTATGGTAAGTATACTGTATACTACAGTTTATAATTAAGGAATTAAATTTGCCGCAAAGACCAAGATGATTTTAACACACGCATTCTCTTTGTTCATTTCAGTTCTGTTCGGAGATGATGTTTAAGTTTACCCTCTCTTTGTAGATATTTATTATAGGCACAAATAATGTCTGACTGGTTCACCAATAATCAAGATCTATTCTGAGCAGACTGTATTTTAACATGATGCTTTCTGGGTATAAGAGTAGAACTGAAAAGCTTTTTGGCTCACCATATAGATGGAACCTGTACACCTGTGCTGCTCAGTTAGGGTTAATTGCATTAAAAAGGTAATAAAATAACCTGTGAACACCTCCGGTCCGGGTTGTGTCTAATGCACCATGGCTCTACATGGTAAGGAATTGACTGAAGAAACCAGACTGTGAGACCTCATAAAGACATCACAGGGTACAAGGGCATCAGTAGACTTATGGACATGAGCTGAAACACAGTTGCAACAGGGGTTAGGTAGGTATAGGGAGAGTCATACTACCAATAACAGAAGGCACAGTGTCCGCCTCAGAGACTGATGCCACGCACAGTACAGTACTTATACAAGCTGGCATTGAAAAACAGATGGGTAGGTGTGTTTGACTTGACACAAGGATTATCTGCAGACAGTGGTGTCTCAGCATCTGCTGACAGTGCGAAGGACATTACTTCTACGTATGGCATCGAAGAAGAAATCAATTGCTCACAAAACTGCAAGATTAAACTTTGCCAAAAAGCATGAATTATGAATATTGGAAGCACACTCTTTGGTCAGATCAAAATAAATTGGTTTGGGTCAGATCGGGTCCAGTGTGTTTGGTGTAGACCTGGCCAGGACTATCACAGTCACTGCATGGTACTCCCTGTGAAACATAGAGGTGGAAGTGTGCTGGTACAGGGCTGCATGAGCGCAAGAGGCATAGGGGAGATAACATCTATTTATGGCACTATGAATGCAAGTTTTATACCCAAATACTGAATGAAAAGACAACTCCAGTCTCGAGGAGCTTGGCAGGAGAGGAATTTTCCAATGTGACAGTGTATTGTGTTTGATCCCAAACATAATGCAGAAACTACACAAGGGGTTTTAAAGAAGTAAAAAGTGAAAATCATGACCTGGACAACAAGTATGTCCCTTACTTGAACCCAACAGAGCAAATTTGGAGTACATGGTAGAGCAACAAGCCCCCTCAAGCAAATGAAGATGATGAATATCTCACCACAGATCTGTGCAAGACTGGTTTGAACCTGTCATCAAAAATAAAGACAGACATATAGAATATAAATTAAATATTAAAAATATTTAAAAAATAAA